>NC_140091.1:674375-1348750 GCF_964237585.1 Gallinula chloropus | reverse complement strand
CCCGCTGACGGCGGCCTGTCCGTGCTTGTCCCGGCGCAGGATGGAGCAGGCGGGGGACGCGCTGGAGGAGGTGCTGAGCAAGGCGCTGAGCCAGCGGAGCCTCACCCTCGGCGTCTACGAGGCCGCCAAGCTGCTCAACGTGTGAGTGACCCCGCTGCACCCCCCGCCTCCCCTCCCCTCCGCTCCCCTGACCCCGGCGTGCAGGTGTCCCCCCACACCCCCTCCCCTAACCCTGGTGTGGGGGTGTCCCCCCGCACCCCTTCCCTTCCCCTGACCCCGGCGTGCGGGTGTCCCCCTGCACCCCCTCCCCTAACCCCGGCATGCGGGTGTCCCCCCGCACCCCCTCCCCTCCCCTGACCCCGGCGTGCGGGTGTCCCCCCGCACCCCCTCCCCTCCCCTAACCCCAGTGTGCGGGTGTCCCCCCGCTTCCCTTCTGCTCCTCTAACCCCGGCGTGCGGGTGTCCCCCCGCACCCCTTCCCCTCCCCTGACCCCGGTGTATGGGTGTCCCCCCGCACCCTCCGCCTCCTATTCCCTTCCCTTCCCCGGCGTGCGGGTGTCCCCCCGCACCCCCTGTCTCCCCTCCCCTAACCCCGGCGTGCAGGTGTCCCCCCGCACCCCCCGCCTCCTATTCCCTTCCCCGGCGTGCGGGTGTCCCCCCTGCCTCCCATCCCTTCCCCTAACCCCGGTGACCGCGGGTGCCCCCCCATCCCCCGCAGGGACCCGGACAACGTGGTGCTGTGCCTGCTGGCCGCCGACGAGGAGGAGGCGGGGGACGCGGCGCTGCAGATCCACTTCACGCTGATCCAGGCGTTCTGCTGCGAGAACGACATCGGCATCCTGCGCGTCAGCAACCCGGCGCGGCTGGCGCAGCTGCTGCTGCCCGCCGCCGGCCCCGAGCCGCCCGCCGACCTGCACTGCGTCCTGGTCACGGTCAGCGCGGGCCGGGGGCGGCCGGGGGGCGCGGGGCGGGGTGAGGATGAGCTCGCCGCTCGCAGCCGCCCCGCATCGCGGTGTCACGCAGCAGCCCGGCCGGACCGCGGGCTCCAGCAGTGCCTGGAGAGCAGCTCTGCCCCTGCCCATCGCTCCCCCGTCCCGGGGAGCTCAGGCACAGCGGCCAAACAGAGCGGCTCTGCCAGCCCCTGCAGCGGCTGCAGCCCTGGCTGGGGGCAGCACAGAGGCTCCTGCTGGAGCTGCCACCCGACCCAAACTTTGGCTGTGGCTCTTCGTGAAGTTTTCTTTATCCTCTGAGGCTGCAAAACCCCTCCTGGGCTCAGTTTGCTGCTTGTTCTGGAGCTGATCCTCACTCCTGGGTGTTTCCCCCCCCATCATTCCCCTTGTCTTCCCCCCCTCCTTAGTTTTTCCCCCCTTCCTTGGTTTTCTCCCCCATCACCCCCCCTTGTCTTTCCCCCCCCTTCCTTGGTCTTTCTCCCCCCTTCCTTGGTTTCCCCCCCCCTCTTTTTTTTTTTACCCCCATCACCCCCTTGTTTCCCCTCCCCTCTTTTTTTTTTACCCCCATCACCCCCCTTGTCTTCCCCCCCTTGTTTTTCCCCCCCCATCACCCCCCTTGTCTTTCCCCCCCTTGTTTTTTCCCCACATCACCCCCCTTGTCTTCCCCCCTTCCTTGTTTTTCCCCCCATCACCCCCCTTGTCTTTCCCCCCCTCCTTGTTTCTTCCCCCCCCATCACCCCCCTTGTCTTTCCCCCCCTCCTTAGTTTTTCCCCCCCATCACCCTCCCTTGTCTTCCCCCCCCCCTTCCTTGGTCTTTCCCCCCCCTTCCTTGGTTCCCCCCCCGCTTTTTCTTTTACCCCCATCACCCCCCTTGTCTTACCCCCCTTCCTTGGTTCCCCCCCCCCATCACCCCCCCTTGTCCTTCCCCCCCCTTCCTTGTTTTTTCCCCCCCCATCACCCCCCTTGTCTTCCCCCCCCCTTGATTTTCCCCCCCATCACCCCCCCCTTGTCTCCCCCCCCCTCCTTGTTTTCCCCCCCCCTCCCCCCCTTGTTTTCCCCCTCATGGGGGCTGTTGTCACCCCTGTGCTCAGGCCCTGTCCCCTCTCTCTCTTTCCAGAACCCCCAGGCCTCCTCGCAGTGGAAGGATCCAGCGCTGAGTCAGCTCATGTGCTTCTGCCGGGAGAGTCGCTACACGGACCAGTGGGTGCCGGTGATCAACCTGCCCGAGCGGTGAGGGCCCCGGGCCCTCAGCCACCCGCCGGGACCCCGTTGCACTCGAGTTTTGCAATATTTTAGCAGTTGCTCAGGAAGTTTCTCCCTGCCCTCTGCACCAGGAGGATTTCAGGGGAAAGGGGGGGGGGGGGCAGCAGGGGGGGAGGGTTTGGGGGGGGATGGAAGGGCAAAAGAAAACCCCAATTCCCCCCTTCCCTTCCCATCCCCAAACAACAACAAAACGAATTGTTGATGAAGCTGGTGGTTGAAGTGAGGGGGGACAGGCTGAGGTTGAGTCTGTCACCTGCGGGGCTGCAGCGACCCCGAAGCGATGGGTGAGGAGCAGGGAGAGGAGGGAGCCCTGCCTGGCAGGAGGTGGTGCTCACCCCCAAAGCCCCCAACGCCCTCCAGGGTTGGTTTTGTTGTTTGTTTCTTGGGTTGGTTTGGTGGTTGTTTGGGTTTTTTTTTTTTTAATTTAAAAAAAAACAAAACTTTTTAAAAAGTTTTCTGCTTTCCATCCTGTCAGGAGAAGAAAAAGCAAGTTAATCGACACCTTTTCCAATCGATTTTACTGGACTTTGGGATGTTAATCCTCCAGTTTTTATGCTGAGAGATATAATAATAAGTTATTTTATGATGAAAAGAAATTATTTATACTCAAGAGGTGGGAGGCCCAGAGGGTCCACACCCCCCACCCACCCTCCTGAGCTGGCTCCTCGCACTGGAGCTGGTTGACAGGGGGGGTTAGTGCTTTGTTTCTTGGGGTTGTGGTTTGTGTTGGTGGTTTCTTTGGGGGGGGGGTTGTTGGGGTGGGAGGGGAAATTGCCTTTTTTTTGTTGTTGTTGTTGTGGGTTCTTTTCTCTTTTTGTTGTTTTTTTTTCCTTTTTGCAATAAAGTTCAAACTCCAGCCCTTTGTCCTGGGGTTTGTTTTCTTCCCCTGCTCCCCAGGGCTCGTTCAGCAGCTGCTTCCTTCCGCGTCCCGGCCGTGGGCAAGGTCCCGGCGCCCCGGCGGCCCTGGGTGATTTCACTCCTCGCTCCTCCCACCCCATTAAAGCAGCTGATGTGCTGTGGGGAAATGGTATTTATCTTCCCTGAGCGCTGGCACGCACCGGCCCAGCCTGACGCCAGCCCCCTGGCACCGG
Source organism: Gallinula chloropus (assembly GCF_964237585.1). Lineage (NCBI taxonomy): Eukaryota > Metazoa > Chordata > Aves > Gruiformes > Rallidae > Gallinula > Gallinula chloropus. Next base: position 1,345,447 of record NC_140091.1, on the reverse strand, counting down.
GGTTGGCAGCCTTGTTTTGGGGTGTGTGGGGGGGGCTCCCAGCCTCCTGCTGAGCTGGGGTCTGCTGGGGAAACCTGATTCCTCCAGGGAGGAGAACTTGAGCTTGTGTTTCCTTCCCTGGGAAGGCGTCAGGCTGAGCTGTGTGCCCCAGGTTTGGTCCCTTGGTGTCCCCCTTCCCGAGGGCTGGGGGTTCGGTGAGGGCTGCTGGTGTGGTGACACGAGTCCCCTGGCACGCAGGGGCCGCCTGGTGTGGCAGCAGTTGGGTGCTGGGAGAGCAGGAAGGGAGCCTGGCTCCCACCCACGCTGCCTGGGGCTGGCCCTGGGGCCTCTGCTGACCTACATTGGGGCTGCCCTGACGCACCCCGGCACGCTGCCGGGCGGCACGCGGACCCCGCAGCCCTCTGCCTGCCCCAGCAGTCATCAGCATCATCATCATCATCCTCCTCCTCACGGTGGGTCACTCTGTGCCTGCTGGGATGGGTCCCCACTGCCTCTGGCAGCGTCCAGTCTCCAGACCAGCCCTCCCAGTCCCCAGCCGTGCAGGACAGCGCGAGGTGCTGCCCGGCCACGTCACCTGCCCTGCAGCGGCCGCACAGCGTGTCCAGCTCGGGGCTCAGGGCCGGGCAGGCACCAGCCCTGGCCCCTGGGATGCTGCCTGAGCAGCTCTGTGTCACCTCCTCTGCATGCAGGAGCTGCACTCAGGGCCTGGCCCCCACCAAGGAGCTGGATCCCGGCTCCATCGCGGCCGGGGCACGGAGCAGGAGGCTGGGATGGGGTGGTCTGAGCTCTGGGACCATGGGATGGGTTCAGCGTCAGCATTTTGGAAGCAAACACACACCCAGGAGCAGAGCTGCTGGCTGTGGGCCCCCTTCCCACCTCTTTACACTCCCTCATCCTGCTGCACATAAGGTGAGTGGCCCAACCAGTGTGGGGGGGGATTTAGCTGGGGGGAAAATTTAGCCCTGTGGGACCATACAGCATCCAGCACCATCCTGCACCAGCCACTGCTGCTCCTCCAGCTGTGACCCAGGGCAGGGGCTCAGTCACAGTTTGGGGAACTCTGGGAACTCATTGAGCTCAAACTCTGCCCCTGTCCCTGCTCCGACCCCCCCAGCCCAAAGAGCCTGGCCAGGCCCCACACATGGCCCAGCACACACCTGTGTCCACAAACACTCTCTTTTTACCCCAAAACTAGCTGTTTTTTGGGGTCAATCCCTGCCTGGCTGCCTGCCAATCCCTCCCAAAAACACCCAGGTGCCTGATAACCCCCCCACCCCCCCAAAAAAAAGTGACTGCAGCTCCTCTGGGGAGGAGCTTTTCAGGGAACACCAGTGGGAGCAGCTGAGGTGTCCCACAGCCAGGAGATCTCCCTTCCCCCTCCTACCCCATCACTTCGACCCATTGCTGTGGAACTCCCTGTGCTCCAACGTGAGGATCCCAGAGCTCCAACCCCCTGCCACAGGCAGGGACACCAACCTCCAGGCCTGGAGCTACACAAGGTTGCCCAGGGCCCCAGCCAACCTGGCCTTGGACACCCCCAGGGATGGGGCACCCACCCCCTCGCTGGGCAGCCCCTTCCAGCCCCTCACCACTCTCTCTGCAAACAACTTCCCCCCAATCTCTCCTCTCCCCCTTCCCTCCTCCAGCTTCACTCCATCCCCTTGTCCTGCCAGTCTCTGCCCTTTAACAAGCTGATTCCCCTCCTGTTCCTGGGGTCCCTTCAGGGACTGGGAGGCTGCAGTGAGGTCCCCCCACAGCCTTCTCTTCTCCAGGCTGACCCAGCCCAGCTCCCTCAGCCTCTCTCCCTAGGGGAGCTGCTCCAGCCCTCTGAGCATCTCTGTGGCTCCTCTGACCCCTCTCCACCAGTCCCACATCTTCCTTGTACTGGGGCCCAGCTCTGGACACAGGACTCCAGCTGGACAATGGCAGCTACACAGTTCAGCACAGGAGGGAGATGGGGGGGTTACAAGGGGCTGGGAAATCCCATCACATCGTCCCAGAGGAGCTGTGGAGAGAAGACAGACACCTGCAGCCTGCTGAGTCAGCGTTATCAGCCAGCCCTGCCAAGCTTGCTTTCTGGCAATAGTTAATATCTGTATAATTATGCTATTAAAGGGTTTTTTTTTTAATATTTATATACACATGGATGCAGAGAGAGAGAGAGAGAGAGAGGCTTTTTATTATGTATATATATATCTATATATAAAATCACTGCCCTGACTGACAGGCCCCCCCATTGCACCTGCACAGCCACGGGCAGGATCCCATTTGGCAGTTCACCCCCTTGAAAAATGGAGTTTAAAAAAGAGCCAGGTGCTGCCTCCCCACACAGAACCCACCAGGAACTTTGGGGAGGGGGGACACAGGAGCGTGCCCAAGCTCAGTGCAGAGCTGGGCAGTCCCAGCACGCAGCCTTTGGTTCTTTGGAGGGGGGTGGAGGGGTGTGGGGGGGGTTATTTCAATACTACCAGGGATTTTTAATTTGAGAAGAGAACAGAGAGAAGCAGACTCAAAGCTGGGACTCCTGCTCTTTCAGCTCCTCCTAAAAAAAGCAAGAAAATACATCTCCAGCTCCCCAATGCCTGATGATTTAACCCCCCCCACCCTGTGCCAAGAGAAGCCAAGGCAAGGAAAGCTGTGGGCAGGGCTCCCCAGGAGTTGCTCCCATCGTTTTCCAAGGCAGCTCTTGCTCCAAGGCAGCTCCAGCTCTGCACTTTAAGCCTGCCCGTGCCTGGACACGTGCTATCCAGGCAGGTAACACCCCCCCCCCTTCCCCGACCCCCCCCCTCCCTTGCATACATAATTAAAAAGGGAAAGTAATCCCAGCCATGGTTAAGGAGGTTTCTACACTTTCACCTCTGCTCAGTCAGCAAAGCTCAGGAGACTTTGGGGGTGGTTGTGTGAGGTGAAAAGGGAGGTTGAGAACCCTTCCCACAGGCATGGGACCCCCCCCAAATCCCCCAGGGGCTCGTCCTGCCTCTCCCACCCCAGGGATGCTGGCACGGTGCTGGCTGGCTTGGCCAAGATCCCATTCCCTTGGATGAGAGAGAGAGGTGAATTGGGTGGGAAATGGGGCTTCCTGGGAAGGACAGGGAAGAGAAGAAAGGCTTTGGGAAGCTTAAGAACGGGGTTATGCGCTGGGTGAGAGGCGGCTGCGCTCACACAGTGACTGCAGCCCCGGCCTCACCGAGGAGTTCCGCTGGTGCCTGGCTCTGCCCCGGGCTGGGGGGGCTGCCCAAGGGGCTGCTGCTCCCCTATAACAACACACAGGTCTTCTTGTCCTTGAAAGGGTTCTCAGAGGCAGGAATGCCCATCAGCAGCGGGTCTTTCTTGGCGTGCTCCTCGCAGTACAGCATCAGGTCTGCGGATGCTTTCGACACCTGCAGAAGACAGGGGAGATCAGAGAATCCCAGACTGCTCTGGGGGTTGGGAGGGACCCCCAAGGGTCCCAGAGCTCCAACCCCCTGCCACAGGCAGGGACACCAACCTCCAGGCCTGGAGCTACACAAGGCTGCCCAGGGCCCCAGCCAACCTGGCCTTGAACACCCCCAGGGATGGGGCACCCACCCCCTCTCTGGGCAGCCCCTTGCAGCCCCTCACCACTCTCTCTGCACAGAACTTCCCCCCAATATCTCCTCTCCCCCTTCCCTCCTTCAGCTTCACTCCAGCCCCCTTGCCCTGCCAAGGACAAATGAATAAATACCAAAAAAAACCCCACCCCAAAAAGAAAAATCCCAACATAAAACGGGGTTTCCCCACAACTGGTGACACAGTGAGGTGCACAAAGGGTGCAAAGTCCCTGTGTGGGGTGGGAGAGGTGCTGGGAGACCGAGGTGCTCTCCAGGGACCCCGTTTCCTGCTGCCAAGGGCTCACCCCAGCTCGGTCTGGGGAAGGGGGGAGAAGGGATGGAGCCTGGTGCTCTGCCAGGGGTTAGGTGGTGACACCAGGCAGAAGCACCGCTCGGTCCCTCCAGGCTTCCAGGGAAGACTAAAAATAAACAGGCGGAGGCTCAGCCTAACGAGGCCGGGTCGTAACGAGGAACTGCTCGTCTATAAAGCCAGGGACAGTAAACAGAAGGATCCCTGGGTGCCTGGGAACGCTGAGCAGGGTCCCTCCTGGCTCAGCCCTCTGAAGGGCACCACTGGCTGCTCCATGAATCACACAATCCCAGCCTGGTCTGGGTTGGAAGGGACCCCGAGGGTCCCAGAGCTCCAACCCCCTGCCACAGGCAGGGACACCAACCTCCAGGCCTGGAGCTACACAAGGCTGCCCAGGGCCCCAGCCAACCTGGCCTTGAACACCCCCAGGGATGGGGCACCCACCCCCTCTCTGGGCAGCCTGTTCCAGCTGAATCCAGACATCTCCTTGCCAGCCTCTGGAGGAGCCTGATGGAACATGGTAAGGGGGTACTACAGGTGCAGGCAGCATCCTAGCCCTGCCAGCAGGAAAGGAGTTTGGTTCCTTTTCTACCTGAAGTGGAAAGGAATCGAGTTTGCACTGGCTTTTCCTTTTTGTGCAGCCTCCCCACTGGTGTTCCTCCCAGGCACAGCGCTCAGGGGATGGGCCACAAACCACACAGCGCCTGGGAAACCAGCACCACCTTCCTGCCTCCTGCTTCACCCACCCTGCTTCTCCTGCATCAAGCAGCCAGCGACCCCAGGACAGCACCAGGCAGGAGCTACAGGGGTTTGTTTCAGGTCTCTTGGGCTGAAATGTGAATGTGACAGTCTGGGAGGGGGACACACACACACACACCTGTGCTGAGGGCACACACGTGGGCACACGCGTGGGCCTGCACGTGTGTCCTTATCTTATCAGCTGCAAGGGGGTGAAAGCAACGTGAGCTCCCGGCCCAGAAAGCCAGCAGCACCCTGAGCTGCATCCCCAGAGAGAGAGGGGATGGTCCCCCCCTGCTCTGCTCTGGGACAGAGACCCCCCCCTCACAGTGCTGTGTCCAGCTCTGGACCCTCAGCACAAGGAGGACATGGAGCTGTTGGAGCATCCAGAGGAGCCATGGGCTGATCCAAGGGCTGCAGCCCCTCTGCTCTGGAGCCAGGCTGGGAGAGCTGGGCTGGCTCAGCCTGGAGAGGAGAAGCTGCTCCTGGGGAGAGCTCTGAGCCCCTTCCCAGCCCTGAAGGACCCACAGGAAAGCTGGGCAGGGCTGTTTGTGAGGGCAAGGAGCAATAGGATGAGGGGTGATGGGTTAAACTAGAGCAGGACAGGGTTAGATGAGCCCTTAGGAAGAAGCTCTTCACCCTGAGGGTGGTGAGACCCTGTCCCAGGCTGCCCTGAGAGGTGGGGGATGCCCCATCCCTGGGGACATTCCAGCTCAGGCTTGCTGGGGCTCTGAGCAACCTGCTCTAGTTAAAAGTGTCCCTGCTCACTGCAGGGTGGGGCTGGGTGGGCTCTGAAGGTCCTTTCCACTTGCTGGTTGTAAGAAACAGCCAGAGGGGTGAGGAGGAACCTGTGCTCACCTTTATCCTCTCTATGGAGGCCTCTATTCTTAGCTGCTGGACAGTGCGCCGGGCCTGGGCTATGTTGTTGGTCGTGTTTGAGGTCTTCCCAGACATCCTCAGCGAAGTGGGGACGCTCTGTTGGGAAAGGCACACAGCAGGTTAGCTTTCCAGAAGGTTCCCCAGCACCTTCGACTGCTCTTACACACAGGGACAACCACGACCTGGGGCAAGAAGGGGTCGCAGGGCAGGAGCAGTGAGCTGAGAGGCAGCTCCATGGTGGATGCTCTGTGGGAAACAGGCTCTGGACAAAGGCCAGAGGGGCTCTTGGGCATCCCCCCTGTGTTAGATATGGGTCTATCAGCTCTGCTTTGGCCATGCTGGAGGGTCTCTGGGTTTATCAGCTCTGCTTTGGCCATGCTGGAGGGTCCCTGTGGGTTTATCAGCTCTGCTTTGGCCATGCTGGAGGGTCCCTGTGGGTCTATCAGCTCTGCTTTGGCCATGCTGGAGGGTCCCTGTGGGTCTATCAGCTCTGCTTTGGCCATGCTGGAGGGTCCCTGTGGGTCTATCAGCTCTGCTTTGGCCATGCTGGAGGGTCCCTGTGGGTCTATCAGCTCTGCTTTGGCCATGCTGGTGGGTCCCTGTGGGTTTATCAGCTCTGCTTTGGCCATGCTGGAGGGTCCCTGTGCCATGGATCCTGCAGCATGGAGTGCTGGGAGGGAGCAGAGCTGCTGCTGCCTGCCCAGAGAGATGAGGAGCATCCCTCACCTCTGCCTCTCACAGCTGGAGGAGGGTTCCCAGGCTGGTTACTGCTGCAGAGAGGAGGATGGGCAGAGCCACAGGCACAGGCACGTCGGCCTCTCCGCTGGGCTCTGCCTGTCTCCAGCCAGGACGTGCTGCAGGTCTGCAGCAGCCCCACAGCAGCCTGGCAACACGTCAGAGGGACAGGAAAACAAGGAGGCAAAGTTCAGAGGCACCCTGCCAGCTGCTGCCTGCTCCCACGTGGCCCTGCACAAGGGAGCAGCAGGTCAAGCAGCAGCTCCGGGGCTGCTGGGCGCCGTGGAGCATCAGTCCCAGCGTGGGACTGGCTCCTGGGTGGTGTGTGGTGGGAAGGGAGGATGCTCTGTGCTGGGCTCGGCTGGCTGGACCAGCAGTGAGCTGAGCAGAGCTTCTGCAGCGACCCCCCAGGGCCCCAGCAAGTGCTGGGAGGGCAACATGTGCCACTGGATTATGGGGAGCCCAGCCTGGGCCAGGGTGCTGGGTGCTTCCCAGTGAGCTGGGCCAAGGGAGGAGGAGTGCTTCCACCCAAGAGGAAGGAGTGAGTAGGGATCTACGGTGTGAGCACAGCTGGAGAAGGGGGGCAGCTGGAGAAGGAAGGCAGCTGGAGAAGGGGGGAAGTTGGAGAAGGGGGGCAGCTGGAGAAGGAAGGCAGCTGGAGAAGGGGGGCAGCTGGAGAAGGAGGGCAGCTGGAGAAGGGGGGCAAACACCCTCCATCCCGCCCCCAGAAGTGCCCCTAGTTGCATGGCACATCAGTGCTCCTCTGGCATCTTCACCCCTCAGCATGGGGAGGGCTCTATCTCATGGTGTCCCAGGCAAATCCCAGCCCCTCCATCTGTATGGGACTCCCAGGGCATGCTTGAGCTGTGCCACACCAAAGGCCACGGTGCCCTGTCTCCCAGCAGCATCCCCCTTCCTGCTGCGTGTCCCAGCACCCCTGGTGTTTCCCACATCGCTGCTGCTGGCAGGGAACGACCAGGGAGCAGGGAAGGGCTGAGGCCCAGGCAGCGTGGTGCTCAGAACATCCCTGAGGGCACGGCAGCAGCCAAGAGCTCACGGCTGAGCAATGCTCAGGCAGCCAGGAGGTCAAAGAGCAGCTGGTTTGGAGCAGCCCTGCCCTCTGCAGCATCCTCCCCGCACTCAGCCTCTAGCAGGACCCTGCACAGCCCCTGCCACCCACTTTCCACAGCTCTCTGGTCGTTTACTGGGCTGCAGGGACTGGAAACCAGTGGAGCTCCACACGACCTTTCCAGGCAGCTCCCTGGAGGCTTTGGGTTTCTCACACCTGGGCTGGGGAGCAGCACTGACCTTGCTGCTGGGACTGCTGCCTGCCCAGCTGGCTGGGGACCCCGTTACTCCATGCCAAGCCCCTGTTTCAGCACACCTCTCAAGGCAGGGCCCAGGACTGCAGCGTTCTTCTCTCCCTCTGCAGAAACCAGCCCTGGGGTTGATGCTCAGCCCCACCCGACAGGACACCCACAAACCCTGGGTGCACCCACCGTGCATCCAGCACCCCCTGCACAGCACCCTCAGGGTTCTCCATCCCTGACCCACACTCCTGCAGCCCCCAGCCTGCTTGGCAGCTCTGATCCATGGGACGAGCAGTGCCCTGAGCACGGGGCTAACTGGTTTTTCACGCTTTGCAGCTCCCAGCTGGCTCCTCCTGCTCCGGGAACCTCCCAGCAGTGAATCACAAGAGGAGCAGCTGGATGGTTTTCCCAGTGACATCCACATGGATGGTTTTCCCAGTGACATCCACACCAGTAACCCCAAAGCCCAGGGAGAGCAGGACCAGGCTGCAGAGCTGCCAGGGCAGCGGCACAGGGATGCTGCTACAGCCAGGGAACAGGACAGGGGGGAACCTTTCCTAGCAGCAGCTTTGGGCAGAGTAAGGACCAGGCAGTGGGTGATGCCACCTGCTTGGGCACAGGCAGGAGGGACCTTCATGACACTGGGGCCATCCCACAGCATGCACATCCCTGCTTGCTACTCGCTGCAGCACCCAAGTCCCAGAAGGAGTTTAGTTTAGTGACCCAGGCTGCACATTGCTGGAGAGGAGGGGTGCTGGCTGACACAGTGGGGGCATATTTGGCTGGAAGTGGCCACATATCTGTTGGGAAAGGTTTAAGGCTGGATGATTTGCTTTCTTCCTGGGAAAGGACGAGCCTCTCGGAGCATGTTTGGTGCTGTGAGTGGGGATGGGAGGGCTCTGTTGTGTTCTTTGTGAAACACACAAAGTGAGGGCGCTCTGGGATCCATGGAGCATTAATCACCTCTGACATCAGCCCTGCAGCACCAGTGGGGATCCCTCCCAGACCCTGTGTCCTCCAGTGCTGCTGCGGGTACTGCCCATGGACCCTGACATCTCCCAGCTGCTCACGAGGCAGCGAGGAGGAGAGAGCTGGAGAAGGACTGAGCTGGAGAAGGACTGAGCTGGAGAAGGACTGAGCTGGTGAAGGACCCAGCTGGTGAAGGACTGAGCTGGAGGAGGACTGAGCTGGTGAAGGACTGAGCTGGTGAAGGACTGAGCTGGTGAAGGACTGAGCTGGTGAAGGACTGAGCTGGAGAAGGACTGAGCTGGAGAAGGACTGAGCTGGTGAAGGACTGAGCTGGTGAAGGACTGAGCTGGTGAAGGACTGAGCTGGTGAAGGACTGAGCTGGAGAAGGACTGAGCTGGAGAAGGACTGAGCTGGTGAAGGACTGAGCTGGAGCTCCCCTGACTCCCGAGGCAGCACCCAAACCAGGATGCATGCCAAACCTGCCCTGGGACCTTGCAGTGCTGGGTAAGCAGAGCCAGGAACCCTGCACAGCCTGGGATTGCCCAGGGAGCTGCGGCCTCAGAGCCAGGGTGGGGGTGAGCAGGCCACGGTGCCATCTGCTCCCTTACAACAGCATCTGGAAATGAGACAGCAGTCTCCTCTTCCCAGGCCATTGGGGTGTCAAACCCCACCATCTGAGGAATTCCATTACCTAAGCTGGAGTTCGCAGAGAGGACACACAGAGGACAACAGGACACACGGACTCCGTGGCTCCTGCTCAGCGCCTCCCGCCATGAGCAGCAGGCAGGGCCCGGCCACCCTGCCACAGCTCCCGCCCAAACCACAGCCTGGCCCCGGCTCTGCTCAACGCCACGGAGCCCCTGGAGCCCAAACCACAGACTCACAGAGGTCAGGGGCTGGAAGGGACCTTGAAAGATCACCAGGATGAAGTTCTTCCCCACACTGGGGGGGAACTCCCTGTGCTCCAGCTTGAGCCCATCGCCCCTTGTCCTGTCCCCACAGACACTGAGCAGAGGCTGCCCATGGCCCCCTGTGTCCCACCCTTCAGCTATTGATAAACACTGATCAGATCCCCTCTCAGGCTTCTTCTCTGCAGGCTGAACAGCCCCAGCTCCCTCAGCCTTTCCTCCCAGGGGAGATGCTCCAGGCCCTTCAGCATCTCTGTCCCTCCTCTGGACTCTCTCCAGGAGATCCCTGGCTGGTTGATCCCAGGGACCCCAGCACTGGACACAACACTCCAGGTGGGGCCTGAGCAGGGCAGAGCAGAGGGGGAGGATCCCCTCCTGTCACCTGCTGCCCACAAAGAGAGGTGCTGACACCGTGTCTGTTCACGTAAATGGGGCCCAGAGCCAAGAGGCTCCCACCTCCCTGAAAAATGGGACTTACATCACATCCCTTCTCATCCTACACGAATGACTGAGGCAGGAAAGTTTCAGGGCTCATTTTCCTAGCCAGCTGTAGCTTTGTTAATAAATTAGAGCAGTATTTTTCAAAGAAAAACCCCAAAACACACCAAAAACCCCCCTCCAAAGCCAAACCCTAACGTTTGGACATGGAATTGTTGCGTTTCCTCAGCTTCAAACAAACCCGAGCAGCTTTGTTTAACAGTCCTCCTAAGGTTACTAAACCTCTGCTACAGAGAGATTTACAGACAAGTAGGTCACCCCCCAGGACTGCTGCTCTCCCTCTGAGAGCCCAGCAACCCAGCCTACTACTGAAGGCTGCGGCGGCCATCTTGAGCTGCAGGGGCTCCCTCAGGGTTCCCTCGGCTTCAGACACCGACACCAGGCCGCACAGCACCACACAGATTTGTGTTGGGATTTGGAGCTGGGACAGGGCTTGTGGGGACTGGGATGACTCCAGGGATGTGGCCAGTAGGTCTGGGGAGGGGATTGTGCCCCTGGGATGGGCACTGGGGAGGCTGGGCCTAGTTCTGGGCTCCTCAGCATCAGCAGGACATGGAGGTGCTGGAGTGAGTGCAGAGAAGGGCAGCCAGGCTGGGGAAGGGGCTGGAGGGCAAATCCTCTGAGGAGCAGCTGAGAGAGCTGGGGGTGTTGAGCCTGGAGAAGGGGAGGCTGAGGGGAGACCTTCTCCCCACCTCCCCTGCCCTGCCAGGAGGGTGCAGAGAGGTGGGCGATGGTCTCTGCAGCCAGGGGACAGGAGCTGGGACAAGGGGCAATGGGCTCAAGCTGCCCCAGGGCAGGGTCAGCTCAGCTGGGAGGGCAAAGTTCTTCCCTGGCAGAGTTGTGGGGCTGTGGCACAGGCTGCCCAGGGAGGGGGCTGAGTCCCCAGCCCTGGGGGTGTTTAACAGAGGGGAGATGAGGTGCTCAGGGATCTGGGGCAGCACAGGACAGGGGTGGTTGGACTCGAGGATCTTTAAAGGTCTTTTCAAACATGGTGATCCTGTGATGTCTCTTAAGTCAGCATCTAAAGGAAAGACCACTCCAATTTCTGGGCACTAAGCCCTGGCACTCAGCAGGCAGCCCTCACCTGGAAGCAACGACACCCCAAGAGCCCAACACACCCCATCACCTCTCTCAGCCAGACGCCCCGCAGCCCCCAGCACTCCAGTCACAGCTACTCACTCTGTTAAGCAGACAGAAAACAAAGCTTCCCACAACATCACCAGTTCACCACCTAAGACACAGCACAGCCCGGGTTATCTCCTGTTGTTCCAGGCAGGGGGTGAGCCAGGGGTCCCCTGTGGCTGCTGGAACACACAACAAGCCACAACCACAGTCCCCTGTTCAGTGATAACGCTGATGAGGGCTTGCCAGACCGTCCCCAGCCCCAGAGCAGCTGCAGACACAGCTGCAGCTCTCCCTCAGCTCTCACTCCCACCTAAAACCAGACAAAATAATCAGCCCCATCAAGAGCCTCCTCCAGCCACCCTGCCCTTCTCCAGAAAGCAGGCGTATCACTGAATTGACCCAAAAACTACTCCTGAAAATGGACAGGGGGTGTTTTTTCCAGCTGTTGGCTGGTTTAATGCACTAAGCAAGTGTTGTGCCCCTGCTTCACATCAGGTAGCGAGGAGCTTGCAGGCTTTCCACCTTCTCCAGCCACCCCAGCACAGGACCCTGCCCCTCAGTGCCAGGCCAGGGCTGCAGCATCGCCTTGCCCATGAATGCCAGGGCAGCAGCCTCTCTGTTCTCAGTCCTGAGCACATCAGGGGCTTTGATCTTTGATTCCTTCCCCTCCTTGCTACAAGAGCTGTCATCCCCTGGCAGAGTTGTGGGGCTGTGGCAGGGAGGGGGCTGAGTCCCCAGCCCTGGGGGTGTTTAACAGAGGGGAGATGAGGTGCTCAGGGAGCTGGGGCAGCACAGGACAGGGATGGTTGGACTCGATGGGCTTAAAGGGCTTTTCCAACCCTGTAATTCTGTGAAGGATACAAGAGGAGCAGAAAGCTGCAGTGAGACCCTCAACTGGCCCTTCAGGGATAAACACCCTTTTTTCCCCCAGAAAACTGAGGACTTTGTCGGGAAGAGGAGGATGCTCACTGGGGAAAGACACATGAAACTCCCAGGGCACTTCATGCAGGCCACAAATGTGGGAGGTTTAATTTCCTTCTTATTTATAAGAACAGAAACACCTGTGGGCAGGTGGAGCTGCCCCTCTCCCCCAGAAAACCCTTGGGTTTTGAGGCCTTGACCTATTTCCTTCTGCAGACTTTAGGTAAGGAGGTTACAGCAGCAGCGGGTCCGTGGCTGGGCACTGCCCTGGAGCTCCAGCAGGATAATTAAACACCAATCTATCCTATTTATTCCCTTTATTTTTTTTTCTTCACTCTTTTAGATCTAGGACTTGGGAACCACCTGCTGAGATGAGATGTAACTAGATCACCACTGCTGAAGTGCACCCAGGCATCACCCAGCAGCTCTACCTCACAAACAGCTCCCCAGTCGCCCCAGTTACATCCAGTCAGCTCATGGGGTGGCTCCAGAGCCCGGCTATGAAACTGCACCTTGTTCCCATGAAAGAAAACAGCTCGGAAGCTGAACAGCTCAAAGCCATCCATCAGCTACTGAACACCAACAAAGCACACACGGCCTCACCGCTGCCTTTCCAGGGCTGGTTTTCCAGCCCCTGGCTGGGGATCAGCGTGAATCCGAAGTGACAGCCCACTGGGAAAGGCAAGTTTGCAGGGCATCCCCTTTTCTGAGCCACAGGATCTGTGCTGAGGGTGATCCAGGCCCTGGGGGCAGCAAGGTGGAAACTCCCCCTGTGCTCTGCCCCGGGTGTGGGAGCTGCTGGGAGGTGGTGGCACAGGGAAGGAAACAGCAGGCAAAGGGGGATGGGAAGCAGTTCCAAAACCAGAGAGGGATGCCAGCCTCCTCAGTGCCCCCCCATAGTGCTCAGGACATCATACAGCACCCACCCAAACAGCCCTGAGTGGCACCAGCCTTTCCTCACATGCCCCAGGAGCCGTCGCTGCTGCCCTGAGCCCCTCCAGCTCGGGCAGGTTTGGGTGCTGCTGCCTGCACCAACTCACCAGGGAAACCAGAGACAAACAGCACCATGGAAATTATTTCACTGCCCTTAAAAACATGGGAAGAGGGGAAAATCAGGTTCCCAACTCTGCCAGGGAAGAACTTTACCCTCCCAGCTGAGCTGACCCTGCCCTGGGGCAGCTTGAGCCCATTGCCCCTTGTCCCAGCTCCTGTCCCCTGGCTGCAGAGACCATCGCCCACCTCTCTGCACCCTCCTGGCAGGGCAGGGGAGGTGGGGAGAAGGGCTCCCCTCAGCCTCCTCTTCTCCAGGCTCAACACCCCCAGCTCCCTCAGCTGCTCCTCAGAGGATTTGCCCTCCAGCCCCTTCCCCAGCCTGGTTGCCCTTCTAAGTCAACACTTTTGCTCCCAAAAATACAGACAGTGGGGCTTGCTGGGCAGAGGGGTGGCAGTTTTATGGCTGTACCAAAGGAAGCAGCATCCCCCCAGGCACCTGGGATGAGTCTGAACTACGTGTACCACTACTACGTGCACCACTACTACGTGCACCACTACTACACTACTACATGCACCACTACTACGTGCACCACTACTACGTGCACCATGAGGTTCCCCTGGGTGCCGTGTGGGACCGGGGAGGCTGTTGGCCGGTTGTGGCTCGGCCGCTGGCTGTTGGTTCCTACAGGCAGACGTGGCTGCTCAGGGGAGGTTTGTTACAACTTGTAGAACTTAAAATCTCTCTGAGCCCGCTGCCAAGAGGCCTGAGGCTGGCTGTGAAGGCCAGCCCTGCGTGCAGGAGCACACAGCTCTGCTCTGGGCTGCAGCACAGAGTGAGTGGGTACGGCAGGAGGTCTCCAGCACCCCGAGATCTCCCAGCCTCTGGTTGTTCAGGTTCAGGTCCCTGAGGGAGGAAGGGGCTGGAGGAGCCCTGCAGTGCCTGCTGCTGCCTCCAGCCAAACCTCTCACCCCTGGAGCAGGGCTGGAGGGGAATGGTGCTCACCATGGAGCATTGGGAGCCCCAGCGAGCACCGACATGTCACTGTCCCCCCTCCCCAAATCCTGCACGCCCCAGCAGGCAGTGGCACCTTCCCATGGCTGCCCAGCCAGAGGGCTGCCAGCTCCCACAGCTGTGCTGATGTGGAGCATCCCAGCCTAGGGCTCCTGCTGCTCCTGCCCTCCTGCATGGGACGGTGGGTGATGCCCAGGCCCCTTCCCCATCACCGCTCTCTCAGGCTTTTGGCTGCTGCCCACCCACTGTGAGGTGTCCCACAGGTTGGGTGGGAGAGGCCAGGGTCCTCCAGCATCCAGGGGATACCTCTGCCCACCCGAACCCCAACTTCCCCTCAGGGAGGTGCTGCTTCTCCCTCAGCACTGACTGTACAGAGTTGAGGGGCTTGAAGGAGATGCTGTGGGTTGGCAGCAGACCCCAGGACCCCTGATAAGGGCCTGGGGAAGCCAGGATGGGCACAGAGCGTGGAGGAGGAGCGGGAGGGCAGCCCTGCTCCATCACCCCTGCCAGGCACAGCCTGGCCCTGTGCACATCCATCCAGAGCAGCTCTCCAGGGGGCACATCCACACCTCCAAAGCACAGACTAGTGATGTTCTCCACGCCACCCCTGCCAGAAACAGGAACCCACTGTCCCAGACATAACCCCAGTCAGGGAGCACTGGGATGAGGGGGGCACGCTCAGCGCTCCTCCCACCCCAGCCGGTTGCTCTGCCCAGAGAAGGAAGCTACCTCCAGCAAAGCAGCCCCTTCCCAGCTCACCCAGTGACCCCACCACCCCCCAGAGCTGCACCTCGCTCTGGTGACACAGCCAGCCCCGTTTTCCCAGTGCAGCCAAAGGGATGGAGGGAGGGATGGAGGGATGGATGGATGGGTGGGTGGGTGGGTGGATGGCATCCAGCCGCCCCAGCCCCAGCGTGGGGCCGTGCTGACACCCTGTGGAAACCACGGTGAGATGCCACAGCTGAAACGCTTCTTCCTCCTGTAAGGCTACTAAACAGATGGGAGAATAAAACCCGGTCAGCAGGGCACCCCCAGAGCCCGGCCCTCAGCAAGGGAACAGGTAATTCCAGTAGCAAAATGATGGAGGGATTGGGGATGCTTAAGGGTCACTTCTCCCTCCACAATACTTACAGCACACCCAGTGAAAGGAGACAGGAGGCTGTGAGATACACCTGAGATAAGGGCTCCCCTCAGCCTCCTCTTCTCCAGGCTCAACACCCCCAGCTCCCTCAGCTGCTCCTCAGAGGATTTGCCCTCCAGCCCCTTCCCCAGCCTGGTTGCCCTTCTCTGCACTTGCTCCAGGACCTCCATGTCCTGCTGATGGTGAGGAGCCCAGAACTGGACCCAGCACTCGAGGTGCAGCCTCCCCAGTGCACAGTCCAGGGGCACAATCCCCTCCCCAGACCTACTGGCCACATTATTCCTGACACAAGCCAGGATGCCACTGGCCTTCCTGGCCACCCAGGCACACTGCTGGCTCATGGTCAGTCTGGGGTCACCCAACACCCCCAGGTCCTTCTCCTCCTGACAGGTCTCCAGCCAGTCTCCCCCAGCCTGTAGCACAGCACGGGGCTGTCATGCCCCATGTGCAGCACTCTACACTAGAAAAAGTTTGGGTTTGGTAAAAGAAAACAAGATCCTCCCCAAAGAACCCCAACTCCTCCACGTTCACGGATCACACTATTGCCGAGCGCACGGAGAAGCCGGAACATCCAGCGGCTGTTCCTCGTGGAGGATGTGGGTGCTTTGGGGTGCACCCCCCCTGCACAGTGCCACAGGGCTTGGGGACACTGAGGCAGGGACACTGAGGCACCCCAGCAGACCCAGAGTGGGTTTTGCTGGGCACAGAAGCTCCTGCTTTGCACAAAGTCACTCAGACTGTTACACAGCAGTGGTGTGACGTGGGATGGGAGCTTGGGGAGATGCCAGGGACTGGGGTTTACACACCAGAGGTACCAAAGCAGGCTGGGGGGCTGGCACACCCCAGCTCTTGTTCGACTGCAGCCTGTGGTAGCAGATCTCAGACCCCCTCTCACAGCAGAACCCATAAAGCATCAGCAAACTCGGCGCAGGGGCGGTACAGAGGGCTGGGGGGCACCACACCAGTGCACAGCCAGAGCCAGGGCTCCCTAAACCACACACCAGTGTGTGATGCTGCTTCCCTGGAGAACTCAGTGGGGGATATTTAGAGACTTTAGAGCTAAGGAGGGTTTTTTACATCATAAACACCACCACCAGTGCCTTAACGACCCCCAAGAGCTCCAGCTGGATTGAGCGTTCTGGGTGTTTAATTAGGGATGTCTTCCTTCATAACCCCCACCTCACAGACCATCCCAGTAGCATCCTGCTGGTCAAACCCAGCTACAGCTGGTGCTCCAGGTCAGCCTCCATGTGCGGCTCCACCAAACCCGATCAGCTTGTTGGGGAAGGAGGGCTGGAAAAACCCGCTCCTATTTCTCTCTGCCTTTTCTCTGCCTGCATTTGTACACCTCCAGCACAAAGGAAAGCCATGAAAACCGACTTCTAGGTCAAGTTTGCTTTGAAGAACATCAGAGCAGAGCTATTTTAAAGACATTGCCCCCCCAAGTTGTTAGCAAAGACACCCTGTGCTCCCTAACGAACTGCGGGGCAGTTTCTCCCCCTCTAACTTGCACCAGGAAAGATGAAATCAAACTACAGAGAGACACTTGGGAAGAGACTTTCATTCCCATCAAAACCAGTTCCTCTTACAGCATGTACAGCAGGAGCAGTCTGTGGTTAGAGCACCAGGCTGGGAGTCACGAGGTCCAGCTCGGCCTCGGGTTAACGTGACCTTCAGCCAATTCCCCAAGTCTGGGAGAGAAGAGAGAAAGCTGAGGACATCAGTGGGAGATGCTCAGTCAAGAGCTCCCTGGGCTCTCAGCTCCAAAGTCACAAAGGTATTTATTTCCCAAGCTCCTTGAGGATTTACTGAGGTGTTTTAACCAAGGGGGAGAAGGGTTGGCATCCTGAGATGGTCCCACAATGCAGAGGTGACGTGGTGGATGTGGAAATGCTGTAGAGCTGGTGCTGCCCCTCACTGAGTGGTGCAGTAAATCAGGGAAAGCCTGGTTTCTGTGGGAGAAGGAGCCCATTCAGAACCAGTATCCATGCCCCCAGTACTCAGTGGGAAGGCAGTCAGGGACAGTGAGTGAGGGTCACCAGCCAGGGAATGAGGATCCACCTCTGCGTGGGCAGCAGCCAGAGCTCCTCACTGTCCTGCCTTTGTTTTACCCCAGGAGAGAATTAAATCCTGGGGGCTTGGGGGGCTCCTCACGCTGCCTGATGTTGTGCATGGAAGGAAGGAAGGAAGGAAGGAAGAAGCAGGCACTGGGAACTCACCTACATAGGCAGCCTTGCTCCCCCTCCAGCTGGCTTTGATTTCAGCGGCGTAGTGACCCTGGAACAGAGCAGAGGAAAAGTCATGAGCACTTTGTAAGCCAGAGCTGAGAGGGGTTGGCACTCGTGGTTTAATTCCAGGCACAAAGGCTGCAGTATTTTTGAGACTGGCCTCACTGGAAAGTCTGCCTCAAACCTTTCCCAGGGGCAGCTCCCCGACTTCCCGCCCCGAGGACGTGGCCAGGGGTGGGCAGTTCCCTCTGGCCACCTCTCAAACACACACCAAGTCACTGCAGAAGTGATGGGGAAGGGCTTACAGCTGCAGGAGGGGGATGGAGAGGGGCTGGGGGGCAGAAATCCTTCCTGGGGAGGGGGGAGGCCCTGGCACAGGGTGCCCAGAGGAGCTGGGGCTGCCCCTGGACCCCTGGCAGGGCTCAAGGCCGGGTTGGATGGGGCTTGGGGCACCCTGGGCTGGTGGGGGTGTCCCTGCCCATGGCAGGGGGGCAATGGGGGGGTCTGGGATCCCTTCCAGCCCAGAGGCAGCTGTTAGAAAAGCTTTAAACTGAGTTAAACTACTCAGGGTAACACCCTGAGCAGGTTTACACGGGGTGCTGCTGCAGCCAGCGTGGAGCACACACGGTACCTGGCTGACAGATCCCAGCAGCCGTGCCCAAACCCCAGGAGAAACCGACCCAGGAGAGCCCTTGATTCCTCCCAAGGGCTTCACACACCCAGGGAAAAACAAAACCAGTCCCATAACTGTTTCAATCCTAAGAAGTGCAGTTTCCTCTGCACACACAACAAGCACAACACACGTGTGGGTGTGCAAATACACGTGGAAAGATCCAAGCAGGTGACAGGAGGGGATCCTCCCCCTCTGCTCTGCCCTGCTCAGGCCCCACTGGAGTGTTGTGTCCAGAGCTGGGCTCCCTGGGATCAAACAGCCAGGGATCTCCTGGAGAGAGTCCAGAGGAGGGACAGAGATGCTGAAGGGCCTGGAGCATCTCCCCTGGGAGGAAAGGCTGAGGGAGCTGGGGCTGTTCAGCCTGCAGAGAAGAAGCCTGAGAGGGGATCTGATCAGTGTTTATCAATAGCTGAAGGGTGGGACACAGGGGGACATGGGCAGCCTCTGCTCAGTGTCTGTGGGGACAGGACAAGGGGCGATGGGCTCAAGCTGGAGCACAGGGAGTTCCCCCCCAATGTGGGGAAGAACTTCTTCCCAGTGAGGGTGAGGGAGCCCTGGGACAGGCTGCCCAGGGGGTGTGGAGTCTCCTTCTCTGGAAAGATTCCAGCCCTGACCTGTCCAAGGGACCCTGCTTGGGCAGGGGGTTGGACCCCATGGGCTCTGGGGGTCCCTTCCAACCTCTGTGATTCTATGAAACCAGCAAGTAATAATGAAGCATCAACCAGCAGCTGCCCTGTCAGCCATTCCAGCAGCGTATGACACCAGTTTGCCTACTTCTGTGTCCCCAGAGGGACTGTGTCCCCAGAGGGACACCCACAGGGTGGAAGCCACGGCTGGCAGAGGAGCTGGGGCACAGATAACTCATTAACCAGAGCCCAGCAGGATCCAGGATGGGTGCTGAGGGCTTTTGGAAGGGAAAAGAACCGTCCTTTGCCAAAGGGCTGGCAGAGATCTGGCACAGGGCCCTGGCACCGCTCAGGGACCAGCTGAATAATGGTGATGAGATTTACCAGCCCTGGGATGTGTGAAACACGGGGCCTGTTCCCAGCATCTGAAAGCCCGAGCGATGCACAGGGGAGCAGAGACAGCAATGGAGGAGCTGGAGCCTTTCACAGAATCACAGCATCCCAGCCTGGTCTGGGTTGGGAGGGACCCCAAGGGTCACAGAGCTCCAACCCCCTGCCACAGGCAGGGACACCAACCTCCAGGCCTGGAGCTACACAAGGTTGCCCAGGGCCCCAGCCAACCTGGCCTGGAACACCCCCAGGGATGGGGCACCCACCCCCTCTCTGGGCAGCCCCTTCCAGCCCCTCACCACTCTCTCTGCAAACAACTTCCCCCCAATCTCTCCTCTTCCCCTTCCCTCCTCCAGCTTCACTCCAGCCCCTTGTCCTGCCAGTCTCTGCCCTTTAACAAGCTGATTCCCCCTCCTGTTCTCTGCTCCCTTCAGGGACTGGGAGGCTGCAGTGAGGTCCCCCCACAGCCTTCTCTTCTCCAGGCTGACCCAGCCCAGCTCCCTCAGCCTCTCTCCCTAGGGGAGCTGCCCCAGCCCCCTGAGCATCTCCGTGGCTCCTCTGACCCCTCCTTCCCATACCTCTGCTCATGTGTGTGACCCTCCATCCCCCATGCACACCCATGTGTACATCCCTCCTCCCCACACAAGCGCCTCTGTGTGCCAAGTGTGAGTTTTAACGGCCGAGCTTCTGCGCTCCCTGGGTGAGCATCTCCCTCCAGTCACCTGACATGACCTCTGTTAAGGAATGCAAAGAATATATCCCATCTCCTAACCCTGCTCCCCGATGGTGATGGGGAAACACTGCCAAAACAATCTCAAACTGCCCCTAGAGAAACCAGCTTCACCCCCCCAGAGCCACACAGACATGACACCCCTGCCCCATCCAAGCTCCTACCGAACCAGCCACAACACCCCAAACCCCACCATGACCAGCATAGTGTGAGGCCAGCATCATGCATCCCCTCAAAACCCCCCTGTGTTGGGGCAGCAGGAAGGTTCTGGGGTCAGGGAAGGGATAAATAAAGGAATACATCCAGGAGAGCTGAGGAAATCAGCTGCCAGACTGGCTCCAGGCCCCAGAGCCAAGGGCAGCGGCCCAAGGACGGGTTCTCCAAGCTGCAGCAGGCAGCTCCAGCTGGAGCATCCCTGCTTTGCAGGACCAGCCCCTTGCAGGCTTCATGGCAGCAGGAAGCAGGTCTGGCTGGGAAGAACCTGGCTCATCCCCCAAGCCCAGCAGCAGCACTTTCTGCCCAGCCCAGCTCCGAGCTCAGCCCCAAAAGCCTGCCTGGGTTGGGGTTTTGGGGGGAAGGTGGGTGGGCTGGAACCTGAAATCAGAGCTGAAATTGTGCCTGGGGATGTGCTCAAGCTCCTTCCTGGGAATGGCTGACAAAACAGAGGCAGCATCTGTGTTTTTAGGGTAGCCAGCCACAAAAACACCCCCCAGCCATGTGGGAACACAAGAGCCTGCCTGGAAGATAACAGCTTTGCATGGATAAAAGCAACGGGCTCTTCCCTCTTAACCTCCCACTTCCGAGACTCAACTCCCTTGGCAGCACCCACAGGCCCTTGTCCTGGTGAGGGGAGTCAGAGGGGCGGTGGGCACTGCTTTACTTCCACCCTGTGTGCCTGCAAGCCCACCTCTCACGCTGGGTTTGGGTCACCTCAGGTACCTCCCACACCACTGCAGCATTCTGGAGTGGGTGACCTCTTCCCAGCCCTGCTGCTGGTGCTCAGGGAGGGCAAGGGAGAGGCAGGGTGGATGTGGAGAGGAAGATGGGCAGTGGGATTCTTTGGCATCCTGTGGAAAGCCAGGCTGTGCTACAGCACAGGGTCCTTCAGGAGAAGCTTGGGGGGGGTTTAGCACACAGCACCCTGGGGCAGAAGCTCTGGCTCTTCATCATGTTGCAGCAGCACAGAAAATAGCTTAAAAAAAAAAATGCTTGCCTCAAATTTTACAAAGAGAAAGGAAGTTTTCTCTCCAGCCACCCATGGAGGTGAGTGTCAGCAAGGCAAAGACCCCAGTTTCCCTCTCAGCTCACACAGCTCCAGCAAAGCATCTCAGAGCCAGCTGCTGAGCCCACAGACCCGACGACGGAGACCTGAACACCCCCAGTCAGGACAGCAAGCTCTGGAAAAGCCCTTCTGGAGACAGACTCCCTGCATCACAACCAGACTGGAGTTAAAACTTGCATCTATGAACAAGCAGTTCGTGCTGAATAAGCCCTCCCCTCCACGGGGCCAGCCCCACACCAGCCCACAGCACCGAGTCCCCAGGGGCAGAGCTTCCCAAGCACAGCAGTTCCTGCTCCACAAGCCAGACCCGCAGCACCAGCTCTCACAGCCAGGATGGTTTTCCCCTCATTCCCAGCCCCTATTTCCCCCCCCCTTTCTAATGACATCCACCAGTCTCTGAGGATCACAGCCCACTCCTCCCCTGAGGCTTCCCAGTACAGCCTTGCAGAGCTGAGGATGCTGCGAGGGTCATGCTGGGTCCCACAGCATCACCTCATCACCACAAAACTGTGAGGAGGGGTTGGGTGGGTGGGTGGGGTGTTTTTTTTTTGCTCTCTGAAGCTTAAAGCACCAGAAAAGTTCTTCTCTTCCCCACAGTTAACCTCACAGCCACAAACCCCACAGCCACAAACCCCACAGCCACCCCAGGGAGCGGGGTGCTCAGCCATGGCTTGGGAATTGCCCAGCTCTCACCCCCAGCCAGGGAGAGAAGTTCTTCTGAGCACCAGCATCTTGCCAGGGGAGCTCCCATGGCAGATAAGGATCCCTGCACAGAGATAAGGATCCTTTGGAGAGCAAGATCAGGCAGAAGTCTCACCCCTGTGCTCCCACCGCCTCTGCACAAGGAGAGGTTCCAAACAGCCATGGGATGACTCAAGCTTCAGCATCAGCCTGGGCAGCTGCTGGCCCCTGTCCCCCAGGACTGGGCTGTCCCCCAGGACTGGGCTGTCCCCCAGGACTGGGCTGTCCCCCTTCCCATCCAGGCAAAGACCAGCTCAGCACCCCCAGACTCCCAGGGGAGCTGGTGCCAGGGGACTGGTGCCGGCACAGGGGCTGGGAGCAGACGCTGTGCGGTGGGGAGGGGCAGGGTGGAGGGAAGCAGCAAGGCTCAGGTCAGGCACCCAGCCAAGAGGTGCCAAACACCCTGATGGGTCCCTTCCCCTGCAAGGGGATGGGAGAGAAACGGTGTGAAGCGAGCCCGGGCCCTGCTTCCCGCTGAGCCGGCCCAACAAGGAGGGGACGAGCCCAAGTCTGGGCTGAGCCTGTGCAGCCAGCGCAGGGCACCGGCTGTGCAGCGGGGGCTGGGGGCCTGCAGCATCCCAGAGCTCACAGCTGCTGCCTGCCTTTTCCTCCCTTCCTCCTTTCCTTACTCCTTTCCTTCCTCCTTTCCTCCTTCCTTTCCTCCCTTCCTTCCCTCCTCCTTTCCTTCCTGCCTCCCTCCTTTCCCTTCTCCTTCCTCCCTCCTTTCCCTTCTCCTTCCTCCTCTCCTCTCCTTCCTCCTCTCCTCTCCTTCCTCCTCTCCTTCCTCCTCTCCTCTCCTCTCCTTCCTCCTCTCCTTCCTCCTCTCCTTCCTCCTCTCCTCTCCTTCCTCCTCTCCTCTCCTTCCTCCTCTCCTCTCCTTCCTCCTCTCCTCTCCTTCCTCCTCTCCTTCCTCCTCTCCTCTCCTTCCTCCTCTCCTCTCCTTCCTCCTCTCCTCTCCTTCCTCCTCTCCTCTCCTTCCTCCTCTCCTCTCCTTCCTCCTCTCCTCTCCTTCCTCCTCTCCTCTCCTTCCTCCTCTCCTCTCCTCTCCTCTCCTCTCCTCTCCTCTCCTCTCCTCTCCTCTCCTCTCCTCTCCTCTCCTCTCCTCTCCTTCCTCCTCTCCTTCCTCCTCTCCTTCCTCCTCTCCTCTCCTCTCCTCTCCTCTCCTCTCCTCTCCTCTCCTCTCCTCTCCTCTCCTCTCCTCTCCTCTCCTCTCCTCTCCTCTCCTCTCCTCTCCTCTCCTCTCCTCTCCTCTCCTCTCCTCTCCTCTCCTCTCCTCTCCTCTCCTCTCCTCTCCTCTCCTCTCCTCTCCCTGACTCTCCCCCATGCCAAGAGGCCGGCAGGGATACAGGAAGCGGAGCACAAACACGCTGCCTGTTTCACAACAGCTATAAATACACGCTGCGCCGTGCTCTGGGCCATCTCAGAGCTGTGAACTGCCCTCACCCACGCTGCCAGGCTGCACTACCAGGGTGTGGGGGGCCAGGAGCCCCCGAGCTTGCAGATGCAGGCAGCCCAGGTCCCAGTCTGGAAGCCCTTCTCCCCAGGCCTGTGGGGCTCGAGGGGAGCCGAGCTCTATGGTGGCACAGGGAAACACCAATTCCTCCCGAGCTCTGTGCCTCTCCCACCCTGCCCCCTCCTCCCCTGGGTATCCCACTGCTCCCCCCACCTTCCTGCTTCTCCCTACCTCCAGAAACCACCCCCTGCCAGGGAATCCCAGTATAACCCAGTCACGGCAGGACTTCTGTCCCTGCTCCCACTCCCACGTCCCGCCAGTCCTTGCCCAGCACCAGCCAAAGCTCTTTGCTCACGTCACTGGTGTTCTCTCCTCTCCCTCCCCTCTACATTCCTGAGCAGGTCACTGGGGGGAGCAGAAGAGGTGGGATTTTGGCAGGGGCCACAGGGCCGAAGGAGCGTTTGGCTGCAGGGGAGTGGGGTGCAGACGTGAGACACACTCTGACTGCAGCAGCCATCAGCCAGCGACGGGCCCGAGAGCCAGGGAACACCCACAGCCCCACGGCCCCGAGAAGCAGCGAGTCCACAGCTTGTCTGAAGCTCTGGGGAACCTGGCTTTGGGCTCCACTGCTGCCAACGAAGGTTTCACTGATGATTTGTGTCAGGCACAGCGTGGCCACAGGTCCAGGGAAGGGATTGTGCCCCTGGGCTGGGCACTGGTGAGGCTGCAGCTCGAGTGCTGGGTCCAGTTCTGGGCTCCTCAGCAGCAGAAGGACAGGGAGGTCCTGGGGTGAGTCCAGAGAAGGGCAACCAGGCTGGGGAAGGGGCTGGAGGGCAAATCCTCTGAGGAGCAGCTGAGGGAGCTGGGGGTGTTGAGCCTGGAGAAGAGGAGGCTGAGGGGAGCCCTTCTCCCCACCTCCCCTGGCCTGCCAGGAGGGTGCAGAGAGGTGGGCGATGGTCTCTGCAGCCAGGGGACAGGAGATGGGACAAGGGGCAATGGGCTCAAGCTGCCCCAGGGCAGGGTCAGCTCAGCTGGGAGGGCAAAGTTCTTCCCTGGCAGAGTTGTGGGGCTGTGGCACAGGCTGCCCAGGGAGGGGGCTGAGTCCCCAGCCCTGGGGGTGTTGAACAGAGGGGAGATGAGGTGCTCAGGGAGCTGGGGCAGCACAGGACAGGGATGGTTGGACTGGATGGGCTCAAAGGGCTTTTCCAGCCTGGGGATCCTGTGATTCCCACCCTGTGACTCCTGATGCTGCACAAGCACAGCCCCACACCAGGACACAAGCCCCCCCCCCTCTCCTATTGAGTCCTTGGGGGCACAGACAGACCTGCAGCAGCACCACCCTCCCTGGAACATGGCTCCACAGCTCGGCCAAGGCCAGGATGGTGCTCACCCTGTGCTGCTCAGTACTTCTCTCCATCCCAGCAAGGCCAGCTCCTGCAGGCAGCTCCTCCCTGTCTCAGGGCCAAAGCAGGAGGACTGAGGGTGAGGACTGAGGGGGCTCTACCCTTAACTGCTGCTTTAGCTACGGAGCCCGGTCAGGGAAGGCGCAGCGGGCGTGGGAAGCTGTGCCCAGGAAGGGAGCACTTTCCCACCCCTCAGAGCTGTGTCTTTAGCACAGACTCATAGAATCCCAGCCTGGTCTGGGTTGGGAGGGACCCCAAGGGTCCCAGAGCTCCAACCCCCTGCCACAGGCAGGGACACCAACCTCCAGGCCTGGAGCTACACAAGGTTGCCCAGGGCCCCATCCATCCTGGCCCTGGACACCCCCAGGGATGGGGCATGCTCCATGTTTCAGGGGGCTCGTGGAGCTGTCACACCCCACATCTCACAGAGAACACCTCATGAACCTGGCTCAAGTACAGCGAGTCCTTTGAGGAGCAGAGTTAATCAACCACTTCCAGCAAGCACAGGAGCAGCCACAGTACAGCCAGACACACACACAGGTGCACCTGAAGCACAGCTCAGTACTTAAGGATTTCACACCAGCAAGGGGCTGGCGATGCTGGTGGGGGCTCTGGCTGGTGGTGCCACCCATGTGGGAGCCCACAGGACCTTCAGCTTTATGTGAAGGTGGTCCCAGCCATCCCACTATGAAAGGGAGCTGGACCCTCTCCATGGCTCTCCCTGGGTGCTTACCAGCCACTTCAGCGCTGGGTTAACGATGCCCCAAACGACAGGCTCATGGCCAGGGACAGGCTCATGGCCAGGATGAAATCCGGGATTGAGGAGTCATTAACCACATCCTAATCCCTCCATCTCATTCACCACTCCTGGAGCAGCACACAGCGCTGCTCTGCCGCCCCGTACTCGCTGTGTGCTCCCAGACTGTGCTTTCCAAACCAATCCCCAGCCCAGCTGAGCGCAAACAAGCATCTTGCCACTGATGTTGGGAGCTCTGAGTCAACAGAGATCATAGAATCACAGAAACACAGATCACAGGGGTGGGAAGGGGCCTCCAGAGCCCATGGGGTCCCACCCCCTGCCCAAGCAGGGTCCCTAGGACAGGTCAGGGCTGGAATCTCTCCAGAGAAGGAGACTCCACACCCCCTGGGCAGCCTGTCCCAGGGCTCCCTCACCCTCACTGGGAAGAAGTTCTTCCCCACATTGGGGGGGAACTCCCTGGGCTCCAGCTTGAGCCCATCATCCCTTGTCCTGTCCCCACAGACACTGAGCAGAGGCTGCCCATGGCCCCTGTGTCCCACCCTTCAGCTATTGATAAACACTGATCAGATCCCCTCTCAGGCTTCTTCTCTGCAGGCTGAACAGCCCCAGCTCCCTCAGCCTTTCCTCCCAGGGGAGATGCTCCAGGCCCTTCAGCATCTCTGTCCCTCCTCTGGACTCTCTCCAGGAGATCCCTGGCTGTTTGATCCCAGGGAGCCCAGCCCTGGACACAACACTCCAGGTTGCTGCGAGTTCACCCCCACAAGCCACACTAATCAAAGTGTTTCCTGCTCATCAGAACTAACGAGGCCCAGCTTCCCAGCCTCCCCCCCCCGCCTTCCAAACACTTACAAAAAGTCAGGAATTTTAGGCTTGGGAGTGGAAAGTCGCCCTTTAAAAGTTGCTAAAGTAAACTTATCACGGCCGCAGGGCGTGGGACCGGCCCGGCACGGGCACCAAACCTCCCCCAGCTCCGCCGCTCGCCGCTAATTAAACTGCTTCCCACACTAATCCCACGGGAAACTTCCCCGAGCAGCGCGCCCTGACCCCGGCGGCGCCCAGGGCACCCCGGGGCCCGGCTGGGGGCGGCTTCTCAGGCAGAGAAAGGATTTTACAGCAGTGAGAGGGAGGCTTGGGGCGGGGGGGGGGGTCGCTCGGCTCCCGGCCCGTCTGTCCGTCCGTCCGTCCATCGCCTCCGCGCAGGAGGCCGGGCGGTGCTGGGCGGACCCGGTCTCCCGAGAAAAGGCCGTATTCCCGGTTGGATCGGTTCTCGGAGCTGATTCCGCCCCCCCCCTCGCTGGAGCACCCCCCGCACGACTTGTTGAGCCGCGGCGGGGGGGCCCCGGCCGGGAGAGGAAACCAAACCCCCTCCCCGAGACAGCCCAGGCCAGCCCAGAAACCACCCTGGGCACGGCCAGGGGCCGGGCTGGCGCCGCCCGAGCTCAGCCGAGGCGCCGGAACCCCCCTTCCCCTCCCCGGCCCGGTACTCACCGCCCGCCGCTCCCGTCCACCGCCCTCAGCCCGTCTCCACGGGCGACCGGAGCGGGCGGGGTTGGCCCCGCCCCTGCCCTGCTGACCACGCCCCCCACCCCGGATGGCTCCGCCCACCCCTGCTGGCTCCGCCCACAGCCGCCCCGATCCCTCCAGTCCCCGCCCCCGTCCGCACTAGCCCCGCCCACACCGCAGAGGCCACGCCCCCTATGCAAACTAGCCCCGCCCCTCCCAGACCCCGCGCCTGTTCGCTATGGCCCCGCCCACGCCGCCCCGCCCGTCAATCAAGCTGCGTCCATCATCCCAGCCCCGCCCCCGCTCACACTGGCCACGCCCACCTCCCCCCACAGACCCCCGCTGGGCCCGGCCCCGCCTTGCGCTGGCCCCGCCCACCCACCCCGGTCCCGCCCTGCTCAGGCCCCGCCCCCGGGCGGGGTGAGAGGGGCGGGCGGGTGGGGGGGTCCGAGGGGGTCTCGGAGAGCCCGACCCGCAGCACAGCTCCTTAGGAAAGGCCTTTTCCCTCTCTAAGGCACGACGTCCCTGTTGTGCCGGCGTGACGTCACAATGACGCAAGCAAAGCACCCTGACGCAGGGAGTTTACACCGGTGGCAGCGCTGGGTGACCCCCCCCCCCAACCCCCCCCGCAGCACAGCCCCCTCCCCAGCCACGCTCGGGGCGCAGAGCAGCCGACAGCAGCGCTCTCCAGAACCATGTTCCCAAGGGCTTCAACATTCCCGGCTTCAGCTCCTCACCCCTGAGCCAGAGCGTGGCCCTGGGGAGCGGCACGGGGGCGGATCACGGACTCACAGACTGGGCTGGGCTGGGAGGGACCCCAAGGGTCACAGAGCTCCAACCCCCTGCCACAGGCAGGGACACCAACCTCCAGGCCTGGAGCTACACAAGGGTGCCAGGGCCCCAGCCAACCTGGCCTTGAACACCCCCAGGGATGGGGCACCCACCCCCTCTCTGGGCAGCCCCTTCCAGCCCCTCACCACTCTCTCTGCAAACAACTTCCCCCCCAATCTCTCCTCTCCCCCTTCCCTCCTCCAGCTTCACTCCAGCCCCCTTGTCCTGCCAGTCTCTGCCCTTTAACAAGCTGATTCCCCTCCTGTTCCTGGGGTCCCTTCAGGGACTGGGAGGCTGCAGTGAGGTCCCCCCACAGCCTTCTCTTCTCCAGGCTGACCCAGCCCAGCTCCCTCAGCCTCTCTCCCTAGGGGAGCTGCTCCAGCCCCCTGAGCATCTCCGGGGCTCCTCTGACCCCTCTCCACCAGTCCCACATCTTCCTTGTGCTGGGGCCCAGCTCTGGCCACAGGACTCCAGCTGGGGAGGGCAGAGCAGAGAGGGACAATCCCCTCCCTGTCCCTGCTGCCACCCCTCTGCTGATGGAGCCCAGGATCCCACCACCCTTTTGAGCTGCCAGAGCCACTGCCGGCTCACGGGAAGGGGGGTGTTTTCCCAAATCATGGCTGCTACCCCCAGACCTCATCACCCACCAAACCCCGCGGAGACGCTGCAGGCGCCCGATGCACAAAGTGCCTCTTCCAGCTCCACGGGACATTGCACAACCTGATCCGGTCTCTCCGGCTCCCAAGGCCGGATTCAGCCCCGCCAAGGCCGTTCCCAAGGGAATGGTGACAGGAGCAGCATGTTCCCCAGGGGGCCGGGGCAGACCCAGCCCGCAGGAGGTGATGGTGTGACCACAGAGCATCCCGCACGCCGCAGCATCCCCGTGCCCACACCCCAGCCGGGCAGCCCAAGGGGGCTGCAGGGCAGCGGGGGCAGCCCCAGCCCCCGGGGAGGAGCAGGAGGAGCAGGCCTGGCCCCTGCAGAGACTGGCTGGCTGCCCCGGCACGCCCGGCGTGCCTCTGCTTGCGGGGCTGGGCGCTTTGATGCTGCCTTTGTCTGCGGGGGTAGGGGAGGGCGTTGGGTAACTCTGGAATACAGCTCTGGAAGGCGGCAGAGGCGCTCCCCGGATCGGATTCGGCTGGGGCTTGGTCTTGTTTTTACCCTGGATGTGTTGTTGGACTCCAGGAGGACACGTGAGCACTGGGAGGTCGGTGCTTCTCCCATATATCCCTGGCTATCTGCAGCCATGCTGGGTTTGGGCACCAGGCTTACCCCTCCCAAGGGGGGAAGGCAGCCCCCCCGTCACCACTGTGCACCCACACTGGGTAGAAAGAGCTGGGAGGAAGAGCAGGAAACACCGGCCCCATCGTGGGGAGAGGCAGGGAAGCTGCTGTGCCCATCACCGGCCAGCAGGCGAGCAGGGTCTGCCCCGGGCTGGGAGCACAGCCCCAGGGGCTGCCCCGGCACAGAGCAGCCACGAGGAGCGGCCGCCCCCTGAACCACCCTGCGCTGTCTCCTGCGCCCCCGCTTCTCCCTCCCCAGCGTCTCTACACGGAATTTGATTATTATTCTGCTCTGGAGAAAGCCTTTCGTCACTGCTGGCTGCACACAGCTGCTGGGTTAGGGATGAGGTTCCTCTCTGCAGCTCTCGCGCTGGGCTCCAGCCCCCTCCACAGCGCATGGGATGAATCCAGCCAGGATGGAGCCACCCCACCATCTGGGGGGCATCAGGAGGAGTGTGGGCAGCAGGTGACAGGAGGGGATCCTCCCCCTCTGCTCTGCCCTGGCCAGGCCCCACTGGAGTGTTGTGTCCAGTGCTGGGCTCCCTGGGATCAAAGAGCCAGGGATCTCCTGGAGAGAGTCCAGAGGAGGGACAGAGATGCTGAAGGGCCTGGAGCATCTCCCCTGGGAGGAAAGGCTGAGGGAGCTGGGGCTGTTCAGCCTGCAGAGAAGAAGCCTGAGAGGGGATCTGATCAGTGTTTATCAATAGCTGAAGGGTGGGACACAGGGGGCCATGGGCAGCCTCTGCTCAGTGTCTGTGGGGACAGGACAAGGGGCGATGGGCTCAAGCTGGAGCACAGGGAGTTCCCCCCCAATGTGGGGAAGAACTTCTTCCCAGTGAGGGTGAGGGAGCCCTGGGACAGGCTGCCCAGGGGGTGTGGAGCCTCCTTCTCTGGAGAGATTCCAGCCCTGACCTGTCCTAGGGACCCTGCTTTGGCAGGGGGTTGGACCCCATGGGCTCTGGAGGTCCCTTCCAACCCCTGTGATTCTATGATAACAGCTCTAGATCCTGGGCTAAGTCTGTTTCAAGCAGTAACAAACGCACTAAAAGAAGAACTGAACACCAAAGATCCTTTTGTTGTGTGGGACTCATGTTAGTGGACAAACACCAGCCACACTTCAGCATAAAGAGTATTTTTTCCACCTCAAAGAAGACCCAAACACACCAATGCCTGGAATCACATGATTCCTTACAGTCAATAGAAATATTTTCCATTTTTGAGCCACATTCCAGCTAATCTTTCCAGATAGTCAAGAAAACAGCCAACACACACACACACATCCCTCCTCCCTGTTCCAGCCTGGCCAGCTGATAAAGCATCTGACAGCAGAAATAGCCAAAACAATCTGAGCACAAACATCCCCTTGTTTATTATTTTCCTTCCCTGTTACTTTGTAGAAACGACATGGCAGGACTGCAGAGGGACAGACTGACAGCCAGCAGCGCTGCTGTGCTGCTCCTGAGAGGCACCATCAGTTAATTCCTCAGCTGCCTATTAATTTCAGTGGCCCTGTATGGCCATACATAGGGCTGGGTGTTTTCCAGAGGCAGGTTTTACCTGCTGGCTCGGGATGCTCCCAGCTGGCAGCAGCGATGGGAGCGATGCAGCCAGGAGCTGTCTGCTCAGCAGCAGCAGCAGGATGTGAGCAGCCAGCACTGGCCAGAGCAGCCTTTTCATCGCTCCCTTTGGGCTTGGTCCAGGGACTGCACCGGATGGAGGGATTTTTCCATCCAAGGAGGGATTTTTCTTCGCTGCCTGGGTGTGGGCTGCTCGCCTCTCGCTCGCTGGG
Source organism: Gallinula chloropus (assembly GCF_964237585.1). Classification (NCBI taxonomy): domain Eukaryota; kingdom Metazoa; phylum Chordata; class Aves; order Gruiformes; family Rallidae; genus Gallinula; species Gallinula chloropus. The sequence continues at coordinate 1,314,647 of NC_140091.1, read as the reverse complement.
AGCCCAAGGGCAGCCTGAGTCAGATAATGGGGTGCAGGGGCTGGAGAAAAACAGGCAGAACAAAGGAGAAATGATGATGTAGGAGGGAAAAGTCTTTGTATTTCCATCCTGAGATGAAGAGCTCAACTGCATCACTGAGATATAAAAAGAAAGCTCCCCACTCATCCCCATGCCGGAGACTTCGGTGCGGTGCTCTGCCACCCCTGCCAGGCGCTCACCCTGCAGCAGGCTGGGAGCAGGGTGAGGAAGGAGCCCCCTTAGGAAGGGAACAGCCCATGGGACACCACAGCACAAGGATGTGTCCTTCAGACCTCCCAGAGCTGAAGGGAGCAGGCATCAAAGCCCCGTGGCACTGCTGGGGAAAGCAGTGCACGAGGATGAGAGGCTTTGGGCTGGGTTTTGCTTCCGACTCTTCGCCAGCATTTCCCCAAGCACCTCACTTTTCACTGGAGCTAAAGAGGAGTCAGGCCTGCCTAGGACCGAGGGGGCAAGAGGAGGGCTGTGGGAGCTGTAGGAGCTGGGACTTGCCCTTCAGACTTGTTAAAAATCAGTGCAGAAGAGAGGGCTGCAGACCGAGACTCAGCCCTGCCGCCGTGGGATGCTGCCACCTCCTGCAGAAGGAAAGCGACTGTGCCAAGCCAGCGCTTTGGTCCTGGGCTCTTCCTTTCCCTCCTCCTCCTCCCCTCCTTTCCCATTATTAGATGTGTGTTCCAGGGAGGGGAGGAAAGGGAACATTTCAGGGCAGCAGCGCCAGCCTGGCACGCAGCAACATCCACTAAGGAGGAGGCTGCGACGCTGCCATTAGTTTTAAGCAGTCCTGAGCACTCCCAGCAGCTCTCAGATGCTTCTGACCCGCCTAATTTACACCACAGAAGCCATCAGAGAGGGCAGGGGATGATTAAGATGTGCGTTTACTCTTCTAGAGCTGGCCAAGTACCTGGCAGCTACAGCCAGTGCTTCCCCCTGCCGCTGCTTGCTGTACTAATCACACTGCCTGCTCTGCTCTGGGGAGGGGGACTGGAGCACAGCAACGCTCTGGCTGCTTGTTTTTAAGACACACGTGTGGGTGGGCACTCCAGCTACTGCTCACATCCCCCTCTTGCAAGCTGCAGAAGAGCTGTTGGGGATTCTGGTGTTCCCTCTGTGGGCCAGGCCCAGGAAGGCAGGAGCCTCAAGCCAGCTGACAGGGAAACAAGCAGCATTACTCGCTGAGAAACCTTTGAATTTTGGGATTGCAGAGAGGAAACCTCAGAGCAGCCTTAAAAAGAGAGGTGCTACAGTATTTCCCCCCAGGAAACAGGCAGGCTGCAGTGCTATTACCTGTGCCCATCAAAACACTTGGGATTTGACACTCTCCAGCCTGAAGATTGCTTAACAAGTTATTTGGGGCACACTGCCATCCTGTTTCTGAGAATTAGTGAAGAGCTCTACAGTGGTAGAGAGCAAGGAACTGATTTTTTAAGAGCAAAACTGGCTTTAAAGCAAGCTTGAGATAGCAAAACCCAGATCTGAGGAAGGCCTGTGTGAACGTTCCACTCAGCCCATGTCCCTTCCAGCTTAAAGCAGCTGCTTGCTGGAGAAAATTATGGATGGGAATACATACCTAGCTGATCCAGACCAGGAACTGCCAAGTCCTGAGACAGAGGGTAGGGAATAAATGCTGTAAATGACTGTCTGAAAGGTCTCAGCCTTCAGCCAGGTGACTGACAGGTCTCTGGATCCATTCAAGATGCTGCACAGAGAAGGTTTATACTCAGCTGGGGTGACCTCGTGATCCTGGAGAGATGTCATGGAAGCATCAAAAGCAACCCAACAAGTTGTGCCAGCCTCTTCCACGACCTTGCCTCACCACATCTGAGCTCGTGAAGAACGCTGCAGAAACCCAGCGAGCTCTGGGGCTGAGGGAAGCTTGATGGAGTGAGAAAAGCAAGAGCAGAGAGAGGAGGGAGGGAGAAAAACAACCGGCCTGAGAAACAGCGAGGTACCATCCTGCTCAGCACACACCAGCAGTGTGTCAAGGCATGTCTCCAGGCTGAAGGGTTTACAGGGTGCACAAATAGCTCCATAAAAACATTCCTCACCAGTCCCTGGTGATGCTGGACCTTCAGCCACCCCCCAACCAGCCTGAGGGCCATGAGCCCATGGCTACACCATCACTCCAGGACAACAACGGCTGTTGCTTATAAGAGCACAAGAGGTGTGACACCACCAGCTGCCTCCATCCCCCCAGCCAAGCCCACCAGATCCAGGTTATGAGGCAGCAGATCCAAGCACAAGGTTCAGGAAGTGACATTCATTTACCAGTGGGATGTGGCAACTGTTTCATAACGATTAATGAGCATCCCCAGGCCATATGGTATTTTTACTCTAAGTCTAGGAAGTCTCTACACAGCCTCTGGAAGTTGCTGAGGATCTTGCCCTGCACAGAACTTTTCATAGCTGGAAATCTTGACAGACACCAGTTTGACTAAAACTCTTTTCCCTCCTTGTAAGAATTATAGGTATCACACACACACACACACACACAGTCAGACCGGTTCAGTTCACATGGAAACATACACTTAGACAATTAATTTATTAATAGCATTTCAATTTACAGTGTGGGTGATCTAGCACACCCAAAACACAGCACAACAGGCAGCCCCCACCCCAGGCATCACCCATCCTCATCTGCCCTGTGCTTTCAGCTCCCACGCCCCCCTGCATCTCATCTCAAGCATCTCCACCCTGCATCTCATCCTGAGCATCTATCTTCACCCTGCATCTCCTCCTGAGCATCCCCACCCTGCATCTCCTCCTGAGCATCCCCTCCTGAGCATCCTCACCCTGCATCTCCTCCTGAGCATCTCCACTGCCCACTCAGTCCTGTAGGACATTCTCCCGCAGCTACCAAGGGCAGTTTGGGGATCTGCCAGGTACAGGCAGGACTGAGCCTGTTTTGTTCATGTCTGAAGTTCCTCATGCTCCACTGGCCCCCAGCCCTCAGTGATGCCTTTCCCACATCCATGGAAGACCCTGCAGTGACACCAGCACGTTATGGAACACCTCAGCTGGGTGGGTAACCGCAGACACACGCCGCTCTGCCTTTGCACAGGCATCTCCACCAAGGCAGAGGGAGTTGGAGAGACGTTATTAGGTCTCACCGACATCTTAAAGAGGTTTAAATATAAAATGACTTATCAGGGGTTTCAAAGGCTGGAGTGGGACTGAAATAGTCCTCCCAGTGCCAACTGCCAGATGCTAAACACGACCCACAGGGACGCATTGCGTAACGGCTCGGAAGTGAGCGGACAGAGAGAGCAAAATCCACACACACACACACACAGAGCTGGAGAGGAAAGAGCTGGAGTGATTTCCAAGCAAAGCCATTACTGCTGCTTCCAGAGCCTGACTCACCCAGCTGCAAGGGGGCGAAGGTTGCAGCAGCACAGAGGCTGCACCAGCCAGCACCACGGCCCCGGCACCGGGACGTCACCTCTGTCGCCGGTGCGCAGCCTTTCTGCCAGCTCAGCACCTCACTGCAGTGAGCGGGTTTCTGGAGTCATCAGGGAGATGTTCTCCAGCAGCAAACAGCACAAGGGCTCCGGCTGGAAGCAGGAGAGACCCCCCTGGCACACACAGAGCTAACAGACCCCTCATGCTTGGACAGCCTGAGGAGACCGGACCGGCGGCTCACCCGCACACAGAGGAGACAACCGAGCATCAGAGGCCGGGGTGGGCTGTGAGAGTTGTTAGATAGGTGAGGTATTATCAGGCACACAAACCTCAGGGGTCTGTGCATTCCTCTGCAACATGAGAACACACACAAGCTGAGAGAAAAGGCCCTTCTCTAGTATCCTACATAGAAAAGCAGCAGTTAGGAGCAGGCACTAGCGCTTCCCAACTATGCACTTCAGCACCTCCTGTCCTGTATTTGGATCATCAATAAACCCCCTTCACTAGAAAAGTGCTATTAGAAAGGAGACATTCCTCTCTCCTACAGCTCTTGCATCAAGACTATGTTGCCATGGCAGAATCCAGCCCACAGTGCAACACTCCAGCCCTTCCAGCCTTCTGCCTGCATGGACACACACACAAAGTAGGAGATCGATGGCACAGGCTGACAGCAGACACTTGCACTTGTTGTCCTGAGGTCTTTCTCAACCATCTGCAGATGATGCTCATCATGCTTAGGGGGAGGCAGGAGATAGACAAAGCCTGTGTCTCCAGGCCTTTTATCTGTGGGAAGTGCTTGTGTCCTGGTTTTGGGTAAGAAAAACTCGCTACAAGTTTGCATCAGAGAGGAGTCTGCTTTAAACAGGGTGAGGATGTTTCTTCCTGAAGCAGCGTTACCTTCCCAGCCTCAGCTAAAACCTGGGTAACTTGGATGGAATGAGAAAGGGAGGAAAAAGCAAACCAGACTATCTAAAGGAACTCCAGAAGGCTGCAAGAGCAGCTTCAGCCACATGCAAACCCAGGCTGGCAGCTGAGAAAGGAAAGGCAAATTGCCAAGATAACAACCTGCTACCATGCAACTGGTACCTCCAACCAGGTGATTCCCTTTGTGAAGGAGCCAGCTCTGGCTTAAAGATGCTGAGAACCACCCCTGGATTCAGAGCCAGAGGATGTGGAACCACCTGCCTGAACAAACAGAGGAAGTCAGAGTAAAGGAAGGGGGAAAGCCAACAGCCTGGTATGGCTGTAAGCACTCACAGAGCTGCAGATGTCTCAGGAATTGCACAGCACACTGGAAAACTTAACTCCCATCATGGAAAAAAAACCCAAAACCCCACACATCTTTGGGAGGCAAGTCAGTATTTCTGCCAAAAACATCAGCATCAGGAGCCACATGCACATCCTTCTGCAGTGCAAATGCCTGGCTTTGTTAAAGATTTGCTCTGGCCTGAAAACAATTAAGACTGCACACTATAGATGCTATGATTCCTTTCAAGCTATTAGGCTGGAAGTACTTAAAAATTACCAGCAGGTACTGGCAGGAACAGAGATATTTGTTTCTGACTGGCATTTTTCTCTGCTTGCATTAAAAACTGCTAGTCAGGTGTAAGTGCTAACACGGAGCATTTATTGTTTTAGAAAAATAAACATGCAGAGAGCTGTCCTCTTTAAAACCCACACATAAAACAAGCCAGCAGAGACTTCAGAGAAAAGCAGTACCCCTGCAAGGCGTGGATTTGTCTGAGACCTCCAGCAGAGCTGTGTTTTCTGGGGGGGGGGGAGTCCCTGCTCCCATCACACACCACGCAGGGGTGCGAGTCCAGAGTCAATCACATAACAGAGCACTTGCCTTGCAGCTTATCCTTCTTTTTCTGCTGCTTGGATTTCTTCCCATCCACCTGGAGGCTGACAGTTCTCCTCTTCTCCAGGTTCAGGAGCTCCTGGAAGAGCTCCTGCACGTTGTAGTTCATTTTGGCTGAGGTCTCCATGAAGGAGCACTTCCACTTGCTGGCTAGCGCTTGCCCCTCGCTGGCATCCAGCTCCCTCTGGGTCTCGTCGCTTTTGTTCCCCACCAGCATTATGGGGATTTTCTGGATGTCCCCTTTGATCTGACAGATCTGGTCGAAGATGGGCTGGAGATCTTCCATGGACTGCCTGCTGGTGACGGAGTACACCAAGATGAAAGCGTGCCCTTTGGATATAGACAGCCTCTGCATAGCAGGGAACTGATGGCTTCCCGTGGTGTCTGTTATCTGAAGGGTGCAGATGCTCTTATCACAGCTGATTACCTGCCGGTAGGTATCCTCGATTGTGGGGATATAGGTTTCCCTGAAGGTTCCCCTGACAAACCGAAGGACCAGGGAGCTTTTGCCGACCCCCGCTGCTCCAAACACAACCACCCTGTAATCGTTGCTTTGTTCAGGCATGTCTGCAGCTCGACACAAGCGGTACAAACGAAGCTTTTAACCAAAAAAACAACCCCGAGTTCTTCAAGTTTACACCCCCCTACTGAGAGGCAGCCTGCGGAGAAGGGAGAGAGGGAGGGGGCAAAGGAAAAGGGGGGGGGGGAAGAACAAGAAACCGTTCACACCATCTGGGCAATTACACGGCAGGTTACCGAAATAAGCGATTAGAGAAGACACTCCCCTCCCCGCCTTTTTTCCTGCGTTACGGAGGGAACAAACAGCCACCCCCCAGGCACGCAGCCCCTGCACTCAACCCCAGGAGAAGTGAAAAGGGATTCACCTGTGGCCATCAGCTCCACCATCCAGCCCAACGGGACTACAGGCTCCCCCCCCGGCCGCTCAGCTCGGCGTCTGCCGCCTCCGCATCCCCCCCGCTTTCCCCGCCCCGGGTTGCGGGGAGCTTCCCCCTCTCAGCTCGGGGCCGCCGGGCTTTCTCCTTCCCGCCCTACGCGCTCCATCGGCCCCGCTGCGTGAGGGGCGCCGGGACGCGGGAGGAGCCGCCGGGTTGGAGGTGCTGCGGCTGTGCCACCTCCGCGGCCCCGCCGCGCCGCTGGGCTGGGTCTCGGCGCCGCCGCCTCACCCCTCCGCCCTCAAAAAAGCCCCCCCAAACCTAAGCTTCCCCTCAAAAGCTGCGTGGAAAGCGATGAGGAACCGACACAACAACCTGAGCGGGGGGGCTGGAGCGCGGCGTCGGCGCCTCATCCCTCCGAGTCCGTGCAGAGAGAGAGAGAGGCGAGGCGAGCCGCCTCCCCTCAGCACCTCCCGCGCCCCCTGTGCCGCAGCCTCTGCCCTCCTCAGCTTCCCAAAGCTGGTTTTATTCAGGGGTGGCTTTATTTCAACACTTTAGAATACAGCTCAGCTTCCCCTCCCAGCGCTGCCGTTGGGCAGGGGCGGGCTGAGGCGGCAGCCCCTTCCCCAGAGCAGACAGCGAGCCTTTCAGAGGCTATGGCCGCCAAGGTCCGCCGCTTCCATTCAGCTCCGTCACGCCGGCAAGTTGGGAGCTGCATTTCGCAGTCACAACTTGGCTGCCTCCTCCCTCATCAGACATCTCCCCACAAACACGGGCTCCCCGCCCGCCCTCCCCGCAGGCGGGCGGCATCACCAGCCCGGGCAACCCGCTGCCTGACAGGGACGGCGCCTGTGACGCCTCCAAAAGCGGGACCGACAGCGCCGTGCCCAGGGCGGCCGCTCCCGCCGCCCTCAGCTCTCGTCCCGCCTCATCGCCTCCTCCTCCTCCCGCTGCCGCCATGGCGGGCGGGCGGGCGCCCAGCGCTCCTCTGCCGCCTCACGGCCCCGCGCACAGCCCCTTCCCCGGCCCTGCCACCCCCATCCCGCGGGGGCTGCCCGAGCGCGGAGCCCCGCTGAGGCGCTGGCGAGCCCTCCTTCCCGCCCTAAAATGGCTGCTGGCCCCCACTGAGAGGGCTGAGGGCAGCTCTTCCCGGTCAGACAGACGCCGGTCTCTTACCTGCGCCCGGGAAGGCACCGCGCCGATCTCCACCGCAGGAGCTGAGCCCGGCCCGTTAGCGGCTTAACGTAGACATTTTAACCGGCCGGCTGGTGAAGCAGCACCGCGGTGCTCCTCTGCCTTGCTGGGCACCCGGGCAGGGGTCTGCCCTCTGACCCAGCTTCACAGACGGGGAGGGCTGCAGGGCACCAGTCTTGGAGCTGAGGTTCAACATCCCTCAGGCTGACAAGCGCCGTTTGTTTAGCCCTGATTTCCCGAGGACAACCAGGCTTGGCTGGTACTGACAGCAGCATCTCTCACTGTGACAATTAAAAGCACCGTCCCTGTGCCTGACTGGCAGGGGGATGCTGCGTGGATCAGGCTGGAAGTCAGCAGAGAGCCACGAGTCCCTGGGAGGCCATTGGGGAGGCCTCAGCGTGGAGCTTGAGCTACCTCAGAGGGCAAGGCTGATTCCAGCGTGCCTGGGCCAGCCCTGGGAAAGCCACAGCCAGGGATAGGACCTGAGGAAGTTTCCAGATGTGACAAGGGGCTTTTGAGGTGCTCTGCTGCCGGGGACAAATGTCCCAGCGAAGAGCTCGGCTCTGACTGGGAGGCTTGAAAATGGGGGTGCTGTAGGCCAAGGGGCATTCCGGGCCTGGCTATGGTCTGTAACTCATGTGCTGGCCAAGATGGGGCAGCTCGACACCCTTCCACAAAGCTGCTTTTCACTGTTGGTGTTGTTAAATCACAGCAGGACATACTGCCCAGCCGAAGGGCCTGGCATGCCTGCCCCAGGGCAGCCCTGTGCTCCTCACCTCAGGAGGGAGGGAACTCTCCAGAGCTCTTTCCCCCCATCACCCGTGTTGTAAATGAAAACATGGGTATAGAGGATGCCATAGATGCTTTCCCTGATTCCACAGGCCTCAGGGTCTGCCCGATTTGGGGTATAACAGCTTGAAAAGGGGCAAATAAAATACTTCTAAAAGTCTATAGGTTCTGCTGCTACCCTGCTCATGCTTGTTTCTGCCTGGCCCTGGGCAGCACATCTCAGCCCACTGCAGCCCCCTGCTCTGCTGCTGCAGCCCAGCAGTGACCACCTCACAGGCTAAACTCTCTAAGAAATAATTGCTTATCCTGACACACAGTGCCTAATAAGCAAGCCATGGTTTCAAAATGCATAATTACATCCTCATCAGAGAAGGGCAGTGCTGCCGCTTGCGGTCTGGGGTGAGGAGGCAAGCTTCTAGCTGGGGCATGCTTGGGTCGGTGAGCCCAAGAGTTAAATCTCTTTGGGAGCATTCACCACAGCCCTTCCTTGGGAGCTGGGGAAGTGAAGGATCACTGCCCTGTGGGATGGTGAAGGATCACTGCCCCGTGGTGCTTCGCTCTGCCACATTGATGCTAACAGATCCAGAGCAGCCAGAAGCAGTGGGGAAAGCTTTTCCTTCCAAATCCGTGTATCCAGGTTATCATTTGTTATTTCTCAGATACTTGCTGCCTTGCTGACCCTACAGTATTCTCCCATTTATTGTGAATCCACTTCTGTGGATTGCCTCCTATCCCAGGCTGGAAATCAATTAAAGAAAGGTCTTTGGACCTATTGCGTCCTGCTCAGGGGGGTTTGTCTGACACAAAAAGCCCAGAGGATTTTCTCAAGGAGTTTCAATCTTTACACGAGGCCCCGTCAAGCCCTGTCATCAGTCACTGCATTATTTACCAGGGGAAAAGGAAAGCAGATGTTTGACTACTGGGCCAGCTGCTTTAGACACAGAAACAAGCTGTCTCAGGCAGCTGCTGCTAAGGGCTAGGGCTGATCCTTAACATCTCAGCTGCACCACGTGTAAGAAAACACCCAATTTTTGCAAGGCCCTTGGGAGCACCCAGGAGAGAACTTGGATCAAATCCATCCAAAAATAAGGGGAACTATCACTGAGACCTTCAAAAAAACCCCCTCTAAAGCCAGTAAGGTGCCCAGTTGCACCAGCTGCTCTGAAAGTTCCCTCCTGAAACACTAATATTGATACAAGGAAATAATAATAACAGCAAAAATAACAGAGGAAAGAGAAATAGGGGAACAAACCAGATCTCTTTAACAGCACGTTAATCAAGATTGCTTCATGCTCAGCACAAAGGGGTGGAAATTAGTCCTAATAAACTGTCCTTCTGTCTCATTAGAGAATTATTAACGCTGCAATCAGAGCTGCTGAATCACAGCGCTGCGGCGAGCCGATGCTGTCCGGGAGGCTTTCCCCTGCTGCTAATTAGTCATCTCAGGAAGCCCGAGCTCAGCTCTGGAGGTGTGGGGACAGGGGGTGCCTGCTGGGTAACCACCCGAGGTTACCTGTGTTAAACGGGGAGCGAACCCCAGTGCTGCTCGTTGTGCGATGGCGGGGGGAAGTGCTGAGGTGGTGGGGTGCCCGGAGGTGCAGAGGATGGGTGCAGTGAACATCCCATGTGGGGATACCTGGCACCATCAGCTGACTGTGCCCATTCCTCTCTGGGCTCTCCACACCTCCTCTCACATGTTCTCCCTTTCACAGAATCCCCAGGTTGGAAAAGCCCTTTAAGCCCATCGAGTCCAATCGTTCCCATCCTGTGCTGACCCAGATCCCTGAGCACCTCATCTCCCTGTAGTTTTCCATTGAAACTATTGAAGCAAGACCCAGACTGTGCCCAAACCTGTGAAATCAGGGCATTGCAGCTTACCCAGCTTGCTAGGACTGTGTCTGTGGGGATTCCCTAATCCCAGAATCACAGATCACAGGGGTGGGAAGGGACCCCCAGAGCCCATGGGGTCCCACCCCCTGCCCAAGCAGGGTCCCTAGGACAGGGCAGGGCTGGAATCTCTCCAGAGAAGGAGACTCCACACCCCCTGGGCAGCCTGTCCCAGGGCTCCCTCACCCTCACTGGGAAGAAGTTCTTCCCCACATTGGGGGGAACTCCCTGTGCTCCAGCTTGAGCCCATTGCCCCTTGTCCTGTCCCCACAGACACTGAGCAGAGGCTGCCCATGGCCCCCTGTGTCCCACCCTTCAGCTATTGATAAACACTGATCAGATCCCCTCTCAGGCTTCTCCTCTCCAGGCTGAACAGCCCCAGCTCCCTCAGCCTTTCCTGGCAGGGGAGATGCTCCAGGCCCTTCAGCATCTCTGTACCCCTCCTCAAAACATCCACAGGCTGCTGTGCTGGTCCCCAGGACTGACAGCCCCGGGGCCAATGTGGGCAGCGGATTCAGCTCTGAACGTCTCGGCTCCTGGAGCTCCTGGCAGGCAGCAGGAACTTCTAGAAACACGCCAGTTCCCACGTTCCGGGCTGTGAGGGGCTTATCCTCATGGTTGGGACGGGCTGAGAGCAGCAGAGGGCGGCAGAGCCCAGCGCAGAGCCAGGGAGCACCCGGGAGGGGAGAGGGGGGAACACACACGAATTTAACAAGAGGGTGAGGTGGCAAATAAGGAACTAATTTGTCCTGTGGGATTCTGTCCTGGTTTTGCCCCAGCCAGAGCCGGGCACTGCGCAGCCACATGTTCTTTGGGGACGGGGATTGAGGGAGGGGGAAAGGGAAGGAGAAGAAATCCCAAGGAACCCAAACCTGTCGGGTTGGGATAAGGGGAGTTCCTGGGACAGCAGAGAGAGGTGGAATAATAACAACAGGACTTGGCAGCAAAATACAGGAGGCTGGTGACACACGATGGGGTTTCTCACCGACCCGCACAGCTCCGGCCACACAGCTCAGAGCCGGCCCGACACCAGACCCTCCCCACACCCCTGTGTCCTGGAGCTGTGCCCTCCCCCACAGCCCCCCTCATGCTGAGCATCACCTCACTGGCATGGAACAGCCCCTCTGGCCAGGTCAGGTCACCTGTCCTGGCTGTGGCCCCCCTTTTCGTTAGCAGGGAAATAGGAACAACTTTCCAGTCCTTGATTGCTGGGCAACAGCTGGAAACACCCCAGTGTCACCAGCACTGCTCATCCCAACTCCAAACAGTGGCTAGGAAGGAATTAACTCCATCCTGGCCACGATCAGGACAGCATCATTCACTGAGGGCACCGTAAAGGTGAACTTGTCCATGTCCTGCTCTAAGGGAATCATAAAGAAACAATCAAATCCATTACAGCAGTTTCCCACTGCGTTGGAATCACAGCTGGGGAAGGCGGTCCTGGCTGCGAGCTCCTTCAGTGCCATCACCTCGCTGATCTTCCCTAAGTCGTGTAACAATCCCCACTTCCCAGATTTCTTTTTGGTACAATCCCCCCCAGACCCACCACCCCTGTGGGATTTGAGACCAGGGGCCGTGACAGGAGCCACTCATGCTGTGAAACAACAGTCCCATCCGCGCCTGTCTCCAGCAGTCCTGATGACTTCATCCGCGTCGGGACGGCAGTGTCCATGGGGAGCGTACAAACCGGCTGTGGTCTCTGATCCGATACAGTTTGAGACCAGAACCTGAGGGGTCTTCTGGTTGATCCCAATCTCCCCTCACCACGAATGACCTGCTCAGTGCTGGGAACACAGCTCATAAAGGGTGAAAGCTGAGCAATTCGGGTACCTTCAGAGCGACAGGTGGGGTTACTGTGGATCCCATGGCACAATTAGCCCTGTATAATCAGCATCAGTGGCTCCCACGTGTACAATCAGCCCTTGTGGGGTGCTGCTTGATCTCCCCACCAACAAGGCACTTAGTGCCCCACCAGTGTGTCCCTGTGGATCCAGGAGCACCCTGTGGATACACCTCATTACAGCTGCCGTGTGGGGTACATCAGGGCCGCTCTGCTTGTGTCGCAAAGGGTTCTTGTGGGCCTGCAGTTGTGCTGCCCCCAGAACCGGCTTGCCCAGGCTGTAGGTGATCTGTGCCTACAGGCGCCCCGCGCCAGCGGCCGCCCGCTGAGGTGCAGCCGGGATCGGCCCTGCCTCACAAAATGGCCGCTCTCCCCGCACTGATGGCACGTCCCTGCCACCACGCTCCCGGCAGCTCCTCGCTCAGCTCCACGCTGCCTGGGCAGGCTGCCTGGGCAGGCTGCCTTGACATGCCCGGCCTGGCCGCACCCGCAGCATGCCTGTGCCTGTGCCCAGGCCGCAGCCCTCGCCCTCGCGACTGCCGCCATTTTGTGCCCCACGGAACTCGCCGCAGCGCAGGCCGCAGCCGTGGTCTCCGAAGAGGGGTCTCAGGCAGCGCTTTCTGGCAGTCGGTGTTGGCTTTGTCCCGAGACAGCTGCTTCAGCAGGTCCTCAGGGAGCCGCCTGTCATGTCCCTGTGGCTCCAGTGCCGGCCGCGGCTTTTCCCTGCGGGGAAGGAACGCTTCCCGGGGCCCCCGCTCCATCGCCGTGTGTTTTGCTGTGGGCTTCACCAATTCTCTACAGATCAAGGCTTCAAGCCCCACTGCCTTCCCTTGTTCTGATGCCAAGAGGGGGCATCAAGCCTGATGCTGAGGGTTATTCCGTTGTCCCCCACCCATCGAAGCATCAGCATCGCTGCCGTAACAAGGGGAGTCATGGGGTTTGCAGCGCCGGCGCGTCAGCTCTGCGCTGCGGGATGTTTCAGCACAGGGCAGCTTGCACTGGCTGGGAGAGAATTTGGGCCAGATGGGCTGTATCACAGGGAGTCATGGCCTCTGTTGGCATGGAACGGATCAACTGTGTAACGGCTGGAGAGTTGGGACCGTACTGAGCCACGGCTCTCTGCAAGTCCTGTACCGCTTTCCAAGCATGAGGCTGATGTTCCTGTGTCTGTCCTGCTGCTGCATCACCAAATACTAGGGAGAAGGCCATGGAGCAAGAGGATCTCCTCTGTCCCATGAGATACCGCAGTATGCTCTGTGAGGTCCCAGTCACCCACCTCCACAGGCTTAGCTTTGCCTTCCTTCCAAAGTTGTATTGGGTCTCATGGTTTAACGGTGATGGCAGCAGGAGGCAAGTCCCCAGAGTGAGGAAACCTTCTACAACCCAGCGCTCCCTGTGATGGGCTGACCCTGGGCTGCAGGGCAGGAGGCTTTGTCACAGGGTCACCCATCCCAGCCATCAGATCACTCCCCTCCGAGTCACTGTCTGAGTCTGCCAGCAAAGGGGGATACAGAAAGGGCTTGGTCTGTGTCCGCACTCCTGGTTCTGCGCTGGGCAGCGGGAGAGCAGAGGGCTCCGTGGGCAGGGATAAAGTGGTGGTTTGCCCAGGCACAGGGTTAGGGGGCCCATAGGCAAAGCTTATTTGCTGTCTTCCTTGGGGACTTCCTTTGGTCCCTTGGCAGCACCTATGTCCTCTCTGGTACTCCAGCTCCTTCATGAGGGTGCAGGGTGGGACCTTCATCACCGGAGTCACCAGGGAACCCTGACTCTTTTGGTCCGTGTTGCTTGGGCCATAGGACAGGCTCAGACCCTCCCAGCCCTTGGGGTTGTCCTGTGGGCTCAGACACGATCCCCTCCGCCCCAGCAGCCCCGCTTTGTGCAGGGTGCCCTGTGCCTTCCGAACCCTCCAGTTGCTCCCTTTGCTCTTTAACAGCTTTACGAGTCTCTAAGAGCAACCACCACATCGTCAGAACTTCTGCTGCTGCTTTATCTCCCCAACAGCTTCTCTCCCAGCTCCTTCCAGTTGGACACATTAAACACTGTTACCACGTTCACTTCCAAGCCTTGTTTCCCACCCCACAGTAAGACTTTTCCCAAGAGCCAGTTGAACTCCTCGCTCCTTCAACATCAGCTGCCACATGGAGAGCACCACACTCTCCTCCGTGGTGTTATTCCCTCCCATCTTCCCAGCAGCTCACCTTTTCCAGGTGCCTTTCTCCACGATCTGGATGAACAGCAGTTCTTGCTCCTCTCAGCTCTCATCCCCACAGCTTCACCCCCCCTGTCCTGTCTAAATCATGAGATGTCACTGCTGGGATGGACAAATGACACATAAAGGGGCCCAGGACACCAGCACAGAGAAGGAACGATGGGTTTCTGTGTCCTCACCTTTATATGCTCCAACCACACCTGTGTCCCTGTGCTATTGGCCTGCTGGGTATGTGCTCACATGCAGCTGGGTGACGTGTTGAACTCCACTAACGAGGCTTTGATCTCTCCCCAGGCTCCTTTATCTGCAGGCAGCAAATTCCTTATGAGGGTTTTACTTCTCTGGGTGTTCCACACTCCCCCTTTCTCATGGGTACACTGTGGTATCTTCAAGGCCAAGCTCTGCATTCTCAACTGAGGACTCTGTGGGCCTGCCACAGGCCCCCAGAGGGGAGGAACCGATTCCACAGGGGATGAAAATGCATTAATTTGCTCTTTTGGGACTCAGTAGAGCCTGGCAGTGCTGTACCACCTCTGGGTTTGTCTCTGCACAGCCCCAGCCCCTCGCTGTGATGGAGAAGCCTCAAGCCCAGCAGCCCCGTGTGTCCCCCTCAGCTAGCAGAACACAAAGCCAAGAGGCAGCCTCTCTTGCAAGGGGAACTTCCAGCTCTTGCTATTGAAATTCATGTGCCATCACCACATGTTCCACTTCTCCTTGGAACCTTTTCTTTTCCCCCTGGATTACAGACAGAAGGACAGTGTTTGGTGGGCTGTGGGGGGGTGTGTGCAGGCTCCAGGCAGCACCTTCCCTCTCGGCAGCAGGTTGAGAGGATGCCCGACTCCTGACATCGCTGTGGGCTGACAACCAACACTCAAAGCTCATGGCAAAGCTCCAGAGCTGGCAGGTCCAAGGGACAGAGCCTGAAGGGAAACCCAAGGGCTGTGCCTGGCCCTGGGACAAGGCTTCAGCAGCCCGGGGCGAGCCCTGGACCCACAGGCCTGTGGAGCTGTAACTGATGCTCCAGAGACAAGGCAGTGATGGCTCTGCTCTCCATCAGTCCTAAAACAAAGAGCAGAGAGCCACCAGCGTGGAAGCACCTTGTTTGGAAGCACCTTGTTGGGAAGCACCTTGTTTCTGCACTGCAAAGCACCTGGGGAGGGAGATCTGGGAGAAAATTGTCCCAGTCAACCACTCACCCCAGCAACACGGCGTGTGACTGGCAACCACCTGGAGAGGGGAAAAGCCCCCACAGAAGCCAAGGTGGTCATGGCAGGAGAGCTGAGCGCCCTTGGTCAGTGAAGCAGGCTGGCCACAACCCCCCAGAGTGTATGTTTTATTTAAATTAACAAAACTACACGTGGTTTTCTTTTTTTCTCCAGGTTGCTTAAAGCATTCTGTAAAAACTGAACTCAGCCTAAACAACAAAAAGGTTTAATAAGGCCCAGGGACTATTTCTGAGACCTGTGAGTAGGGCTGAGGAATTAAGGAATAAAAAACCCACCCCCCCCCACACACAAACAAACACACAGAGACACGGGCCCTGGAAATGGAGCGTTAGTTTGAGAGGGAATTTGGTTTGGAAGGTGTGATTCCCCCGCTGGGAAGGAGCCTCTACAAAACCTGGTGCTGTAAGTGAGCTGCAGGAGGACCCAGGGACGTGTCTGTCACAACAACATAAGTATCACATAAGAACCCGCGGTGCAGAGGATGTTAAAGTTGCAAAGTCGAAGCCTTGGCCAGGAAGGGGACAGGCAGGGTGCTGTGTGTTAGTCCAGTTCCCTCAGGAGCGCTGTGTGGCCCCACCAGCGCTGGCTTCCCTCATGTTAATTACTTACTCGTTATGTTTAGCTGCCTGTGCTGAAGGTGCAACCCTGGCCCTCGTTCCACACACAGCAAGGTGTGTCCCCTGCTTTATCCCTTCAGTGCCAGGGCACTGCCAGCCCACAGCACGATAACCCCCCCCAAAACCTATGAAAAGGATAATTAATGGTCCAGTTCCAGTATCCAGAGTGGCCCACAGCTCCCTCCCTACACCAGTCAAGCACCTCTCCGTGCCATGGCGACTTCACACACTCAGATGTGGAAGCACATGAGCAGCAACACATTCAGCATCCCCCAGCTGTGACTGAGCAGGGATGCAGTCAGCATCCCCCAGCTCTGAGTGAGCAGGGATGCAGTGGGCATCCCCCAGCTCTCACTGAGCAGGGATGCAGTCAGCATCCCTCAGCTCTGAGTGAGCAGGGATGCAGTCGGCATCCCCCAGCTCTGAGTGAGCAGGGATGCAGTCGGCATCCCCCAGCTCTCACTGAGCAGGGATGCGGTCGGCATCCCTCAGCTCTGAGTGAGCAGGGATGCGGTCGGCATCCCTCAGCTCTCACTGAGCAGGGATGCGGTCGGCATCCCCCAGCTCTCACTGAGCAGGGATGCAGTCGGCATCCCCCAGCTCTCACTGAGCAGGGATGCAGTCAGCATCCCTCAGCTCTGACCAGGCTGAGGCACTGCCAGGACCACGGGGAGCTCAGTGGGAGCTGGGGGAGTCCTGGCAGGGATGAACCCCACAGCAGAATCACTTCCTTTTGCTACAGCTGAGCAGCCCTTCTGCAGACAGGGAGACCCGTTCCACGGCGTACAACCCAGGGCTTCCCCAGGCTAAACCTCTGCAGGTTACAGACACCATCCTTTCAGCAATCCAAGCCCTTACAAACAGTATTTAAA
This sequence comes from Gallinula chloropus, assembly GCF_964237585.1. Classification (NCBI taxonomy): domain Eukaryota; kingdom Metazoa; phylum Chordata; class Aves; order Gruiformes; family Rallidae; genus Gallinula; species Gallinula chloropus. The sequence continues at coordinate 1,297,824 of NC_140091.1, read as the reverse complement.
TGCTGCTTCAGAGTTCTTACCAAGGTCACAGCAGCCCAGCACCCCCTGGGTGATGCCCTGGGCACAGGCAGCAGGTCCCCCTGTGAGAAATCCCTGTGGGGCGCAGGCTGGTGAGGAGATGAGGGGTCAACACCCATCTTCTGGCCCCGTTCCTTGGTGGATTGGGAAAACCAGGAGGAATTCCTTGAGCACCTCACCCCAGCTGAAGTACTGCCTTGTCTCAGGAGACGTGGGGGACGGATGAGCAGGAGGTGAGGGAAGCTGGCCCTGCAGTTGGTTACAGACAGGCTCGGCGTGGTGACAGGGATGCTTCCAGCTGCACTGAGCTGTGGCCCCGTGCACATACAGCCATGGGTGGGCACCCCCTAAGCACAAGCTGTGGTGCTGGCTGGGAGCTGTGATGAGCCAGCACCTCCTGGTGACAACCAGTGCCCACGTGCCACAGCCTCAGCTCCTGCCAGAGCCCCGAAGCTGCACACAGCCTGTGATTGTGTGTCCTAATGCTGACACTGCTGGAGATGGCCTGGGGTTTCATAGGTGATCTCACCTCTCACTGTTTCCCAAGGAGACTTTCCTTTAGCCTGGAGGAAGCTGAGGGGAGACCTGATGGCTCCCTGCAGCTCCCAGGAAGGAGGGGTACTGAGGGGAGGGTGGTCTCCTCTCCCAGGTCACCAGCAGTAGGAGGGGAAATGCCTCAAGCTGCCTCAGGGCAGGTTTAGGTGGAGATGAGGAAACATTTCTTCATCAGAAGAGCGGTCAGGCGTTGGGCCAGGCTCCTGGAGAGGTGGTGGGGTCACCTCCACCCCTGGAGGGGTTCAAATCCCATGTAGCCACTCCAGGACAGGGGTTAGATGGCTGCTGGTGTTGGACAGGCAGTTGGACTCGATGACCTCAGAGATCTCTTCCACCCTTAACAGTTCTGTGATTCCATGATGTGCAGCCTGAAAGCTCAAGCAGCTGATGTGCAATTTCAGGAGGTTTAAGAATCCCAGGACAACGTGTCGCCTTTTCCAGACCGTGTTTCTCCCAGTACCAGTGGCAACTCCCCCTGGGCAGCTCTGGAAGGTTCCCCCTCTCCCTCACCTCTGACCCTCCACCAACACACAGCCCCAGGTTCTCATCTTCTAGGGCCAAAACCAGGAGAGTGAGTTCCCTGCTACTACCAGTTACCACAGACATTTACCCCTGGATCCTCCAGGCCCTGGAAGGCCCTTCTGGCCACGCTCCTTCCCACACACCTCTCAACTGGTCCCCAGCACAGCCCAGTTTAAGCCTCCAATCAGCTCCCACTCCCTTTGTGCTGCCTACAGCCTCACCCCCAGAGCTGCCCAGGCCCTGCAGGAGGGGGAGCGACCTCGTGGAAGCCAATATCCTCATCGGTGCCTGACAAACCAAGTCCCATCATCCCTGGGAGGATCCAGCTCTGCTGAGCATGCTGCATCCCAGCAGCACAGGGAGGAACAGGACTGCCCAGCACCCCTCACCACAGGACCTGAGGATGCACCGTCCCTCCCACAGCCTTTCCCTTCTCTGCAAGCAGCATAAAAATGAAGGAGCTGTAGCAGGAAAACAGGAGGGATGGGGACAACAAGAGCAAAGGAAGCCAAAGGGGCTGAGAACAGTCAGGAGCTGGCTGCAGGACTGGTATCCTCCAGGAACTCCTTCCTCCCACAGCTCAGCTCAGGAATCCAGTTGTCACACCCCAAGCAGCTGTGAAACCTGCTGAGCAAACGGGGTGCTGCTCCTGCCCAAACCTGCTGTGTGCCCACCAGCCTTGTCCCTTCCCCATCCGTGGCTCCTTCAAGGTCTCCTGAAGACCCCAGACAGGGCTCAGTACCATCTGAGAGGGTGGAATGAAAGGTCTTCCAAATGGGTTTTAGTTCCACCCCACCCAGCACCCTGTTTAACACAAGGAGAACACTGGGAGTACTGAGCTCCCTGCACCCCCTTCACGTGAGGTGCAGGAGAACAGCCCGTCGTCAGCTCTGCCCCTTCCTGCCCTCCCAACAGGTGACTTTGCAACCTTAAAGCTTCTCTAGCAGGTTCCTACGTGCACAATGTACATTATCCTTCCCCCCCACCCCACCCCAGGAGTAACTACACCATATTAAAGAGTTTACAAATGTTCTGCTGGGTCTGGCTGCTCCGTGACAGTACACCAGGCGCCAGGAGCTTGAGAAGCAAGTCAGGGGAGGGCGGGCTCGTCCCCGTGGGTGCTGTGCTGTCCCCTGCTCCCCACCCCGTGCTGGGTGCCGGCTGAGGCCACCCCAGCTTCACTCCTGAGCCTCCTTGCCAGCCAGCTTGTAGACCTCCGTGGGGCCGTCGGCGTGGGTGATGGTGGTGGTGAGCTGCAGCTCTTCCCCGCTGTTCATGCCCAGGTCACCTGAGGAAGGATGATGTTCCATCAGCCTGGGCTCACGAGAAAATGACCTCTACAAAGCAAAGGAGACGTCTCATCCCCCCCGGGCTTCCAGGAGCTACAGACACCACCGTGTTTCTACTTGGCTCTGGCCAGGACAGAGTCAACCTCCCCAAGCAGTCAGCACAGGGGAGCTGAGTTCCCTCAGGCTGTTTCCACCCCACCTGACATCCCTTCTCCATCAGAGGGGCTTGCAGGAGGGAGGTGATGACTCCAGGTTGACTCTGTGACGGCTGCTTGGGGAGGGTGACTCTGGCTTGGCCAGAACCAGGACACTCCTCACGCTTCTATTTACAGCACCTTGGATGCAAGTGAGGACTCTGTGCTGCTGCAGCCCCCTGACAAAGCACCCAGCAGCACAGCAGCCTGGTTTCAGCCAGGATGGAGTTAACTCCTTCCCAGCAGCGGGTGGATGGTTGGGAGTTGGGATGAGCAGTGCTGGTGACACTGGGATGTTTCCAGCTGTTGCCCAGCAATCAAGGACTGGAAAGTTGTTCCTACTTCCCTGTTAACAAGAAGGGTGGCTGCAGCCAGGACAGGTGACCTGACCTGGCCAGAGGGGCTGTTCCATGCCAGTGAGGTGATGCTCAGCATGAGGGGGGCTGTGGGGGAGGGCACAGCTCCAGGACACAGGGGTGTGGGGAGGGTCTGGTGTCGGGCCGGCTCTGAGCTGTGTGGCCGGAGCTGTGCGGGTCGGTGAGAAACCCCATCGTGTGTCACCAGCCTCCTGTATTTTGCTGCCAAGTCCTGTTGTTATTATTCCACCTCTCTCTGCTGTCCCAGTAACTCCCCTTGTCCCAACCCAACAGGTTTGGGTTCCTTGGGATTTCTTCTCCTTCCCTTTTCCCCTCCCTCAATCCCCCCCCCCCTAAAGAACCCAGCTCTGGCTGGGGTGAAACCAGGACACGCTGCCATTCCCCCCTTGCCCAGGTGCCTCCTTTCTCCTTTCCTCATCCCTCCATCTGAGCTGGGCAATTACAACTGGGAGCTGGGCAAGGATACAAAGTACATGAAAACACCCAGAAGGTTTTAGGCAGCCTCAGCCAAATCCTCCAACCCATCTAACCCAGCCGTTCCTTCCAACACCTGCCAGGGAAACCACACCACCGCCTGCCAGACATCTCCATGTGCTGAGTGGGGCCAAACAAAGATGAAGACAAATAAAAGCCCAAAAGGTATCCCCCTGTGGGTCAGACCACTGAGAGGCACTTACCATTGGACTGGTCTTCACCGTAATTCTTGTGCGACGGGGCGTAGAGGAACATGAGGGCGAAGACGTAGAGGTTCCACATCCCGTAGATGCCGGTGAAGAAGGCGCTGTTGGCTTGTATCGTCAGGTCCCCCCACTTCCAGTGGCCTTCAGTCACCTGCCCAGGAGAAAGCAGACACACAGGGGCTGGGGGTGAGAGGGGATTCTGCAACAGTACAGAGCGAGCCCCGAAATCATGGACTCACAGACGGTTCTGGGTTGGGAGGGACCCCAAGGGTCCCAGAGCTCCAACCCCCTGCCACAGGCAGGGACACCAACCTCCAGGCCTGGAGCTACACAAGGTTGCCCAGGGCCCCAGCCAACCTGGCCTTGAACACCCCCAGGGATGGGGCACCCACCCCCTCTCTGGGCAGCCCCTTCCAGCCCCTCACCACTCTCTCTGCAAAGAACTTCCCCCCAGTCTCTCCTCTCCCCCTTCCCTCCTCCAGCTTCACTCCAGCCCCCTTGTCCTGCCAGTCTCTGCCCTTGAACAAGCTGATTCCCCTCCTGTTCCTGGGGTCCCTTCAGGGACTGGGAGGCTGCAGTGAGGTCCCCCCACAGCCTTCTCTTCTCCAGGCTGACCCAGCCCAGCTCCCTCAGCCTCTCTCCCTAGGGGAGCTGCTCCAGCCCCCTGAGCATCTCCGTGGCTCCTCTGACCCCTCTCCACCAGTCCCACATCTTCCTTGTGCTGGGGCCCCAGCTCTGGCCACAGGACTCCAGCTGGGGAGGGCAGAGCAGAGAGGGACAATCCCCTCCCTGTCCCTGCTGCCACCCCTCTGCTGATGGAGCCCAGGATCCCATCGCCCTTCCCAGCTGCAGGAGCCACTGCTGCTCAGGGGAAGTTTCTCATCCCCCATGACCCCCAGGTCCTTCTCCTCAGGGCTGCTCTCCAGGAGCTCTTCTCCCAGCCTGGAGGTGTGTCTGGGATTCTTCAGCCCCGAGTGCAACACCTGACACTTAGTGAAAGCTCTAACTGAGAGTGAAATCAGTAAAGGAGGATGAGTAAACAGGGTACAGCAGCTCCAGTGGCGCAGAAGCCAGGCTGGGATTCTCCTCTTTAGCCTCCATCTGCAGGGAAAAGAGTGGTCCCTGCTAAATGATTGCATCAGGATTTGTCAAACTTGGATTTTTCACTCTCAGACTGTGACAGGATCCCTCACACTCTGCCATTCGTCCCTGCAGTGGGGGATGTGTTCAGCAGGGGCTGCCACACAAAGGGCAGCACCTAGGAGACAACTTCCCACATCTGAAAACATCAGACTTCTATAAATAGAGCTTTTAGAGGAGGAAAGCCAGCATGAATAATGCAGGGAGCTCATGTGCTGAATGCCTGATGCTGCCTCTGCCTGAGGAGCGGGGCCCAGGCTGGCAGCACCCGCCTCAGACACACAGAGATTCACTGGGACTGACAGAAACACCGACGCTGCTGCTACTCCAGCTGCCAGTGTCAGTGACACCTGAGGACAGGCAGACTGTTCACTCTGAAAGGCTGGCTTTCCATTAAAGAGAGAGGCATGAGGGGAGTGATGAAAGCCAAACCGACGTGAGAAGAGCAGCTGGAGGAGACTGCTGGCGTTGCACCCACGAGCGGGGATGGTTCTGGCACCCAACGACAACCAGAACTGCCAAGCACCAATTCCCACACTGCTGCCTCGGTCTAAGGGGGTTTAAGAGCAAACCCATTGTTTATATTCCAGCCCTGTCTGGACACTGACCTGTGTGACCTGTCCTAGGGACCCTGCTTGGGCAGGGGGTTGGACCCCATGGGCTCTGGAGGCCCCTTCCAACCCCTGTGATCTGTGACTCTTTGAGCTGCCTCATCTGCACCAGGACCCAGCACGTACCCCGAAGCATAAGAGGAGCAGTGAGGGAGACACAGCTCCTGCACCTGTAGTGCTGGACTTGGGAGGCTGCACCCATGGCTCTGCTGAACCTACGAGCTGCCTATGCTTAGGAACAACCAGGAATGACGCCTTTGAGGCCAGTGCAGTCTTTAAAAGTCACCAGGAGTCAACCACCAAACGAGGTGTAAGCTCATTTGTACAGACAGACTGTGTTGTAGCTCCAAACCAACAGGCACCAACACTTCTGGGAACAGCTGGGTTGCCAAGTCACACAGATTCAGAACTGTGGGGGTTGGGAAGGGGCCTCCAGACCCCATGGGGTCCAACCCCCTGCCCAAGCAGGGTCCCTAGGACAGGGCAGGGCTGGAATCTCTCCAGAGAAGGAGACTCCACACCCCCTGGGCAGCCTGTCCCAGGGCTCCCTCACCCTCACTGGGAAGAAGTTCTTCCCCACATTGGGGGGGAACTCCCTGTGCTCCAACTTGAGCCCATTGCCCCTTGTCCTGTCCCCACAGACACTGAGCAGAGGCTGCCCATGTCCCCCTGTGTCCCACCCTTCAGCTATTGATAAACACTGATCAGATCCCCTCTCAGGCTTCTTCTCTGCAGGCTGAACAGCCCCAGCTCCCTCAGCCTTTCCTCACAGGGGAGATCACAGAATCTTGGGCTGAGATGCCCAAGTCACCCTGGGGAAGATGGAATTCTGTGGTTTCTCAGCAGGATCCAAAGGCACCAGGTTCTTTCAGCACAAACCCAACACTTCTCCTCTTGCTGAGTCCTCAGAAATGACTAAAGCATCTTGGCTGCTCTTTCAAACAGCACAGCCCCAACCCACCCTGTGAGCCACAGGCCTCTGAAGGCTTCAGCCTGAGCAGTCTTGCAGCTGGGCTTCAAAGCAATGAAAATAACTTCTCAACAAGCAACGTCTTGCATCTGCTCAGCACAGGCCTGCCCTGTCTGTGCAGCCAGGGAGGTGACAGCGTGAGCAGCTGGGGAGCTGGTGGCCAGAGCAGGGTTTGGTCACTCACCTGGCTCACGATGAAGAAGATGACAGTCATCGCTGCACAAGCCAGGGTGATGAGCATCAGGAACTTGAACCTAAAAATCAGCCCCTGTTCGGAGAGAAATGTCACCGGTCACATGAACAGGCTCCACAAAGCCCACTTGTGGTTTCAGCAGATAGGAGGATGAAAAAAAAATAAAGAAAAAGGAAAAAGAAAAAAAAAAGGAGGGTCCAACCCACAAAACCCCAAAGCAAAACAACCTCCACCCACTCCTGGGTGCCTGGGTCGCCTGCGCTCCGCTCCCCGCACGTCTGCGTTCCTGCCGGCTGCGCCGAGCGGGACGTGCACGTCTGGGCAGCTCCTGCTTCCCACTACACCCCCCTCTGCGCCGGATTTACTGGGAGTTAAGGTGGGAGAGGAGGCAGGTCAGCATAAGCCATGAGGCTCATCCCCCAGCCAGCCCCTTAGCACACAGCTTTTCCTTCACCAAACCCCCGTGGGGAGCTCGCACCACTGAGGGAGAGGAGTCGGTGTGTCTACACACGGGTACCGGTACCGGAGCGAGTCCAGTTATCCCAGCAGCATTCCAGTCTCCATGGCTCAGGATGACTCGGCTGGGCACCCTCCTGCCTGCCACCCTTGAGGTTTTATTTCCAGCCCCCCTGGGGTTTGGTTCTGTGCCTGTGTTGGGGTTTTTAACCTGCCTCTGGAACCCTGCTGGGAATGTCAGCGTAACGCCTGCGTCCCACTGGGACCAGGCACCACTATTCATTTAACTCTTCCAGGCCAGACTCCTGCTTGCCAGATGTCTGCACACAGAGCATGGCCACAGCTCTGCAATCTGAGCTGACCTCCTGTGCCTCTCACTGAAGGGAAAGATGGAAGAGAATTGCTCAATGCCTTGTTTGGCTTCTCTGGAGCCCAACTGCCCGCATGCCTGATGGGTGATAACCAGGAGGGACCATCAGGAGTGACCATCAGGGAACAGAGCAGCACGGCTGATAAACATTCCCACCCCCAGGAGCAACCAGCACCCTCAGCCTGAGCGCTTGCAGAGCTCTGTAGCAGACACAGGCAGCTAGGATGGAAAGGGAGTAGGAATCCCCAGGCTGAAAACAGGGGTGGTGAGCCCAATGTGTCCTATTTTGATCCCCATGGGGCTGTTTCCCTCCTGCAACATGGTCAGGAAAAGAGGAGCCCCAAAATCTGAATTCATGCCATGGAAAAACCAGGGTGGTGTTAGGACCACTGCCCATGAATCACAGCTGCTCGTGGTACTGAAGGAGCAGCAGAGGTGCAGGCAGCTGGGGGGCTTACACGCTGTAGTAATTCAAATGGTACTTTGGCCAACTTCCTTCTACCCTCCAACACGGTTCAGGAACCTGGGAGATGGCAGCTACTCATAGCAGAGTGAGCTCACACCTGTCTGAGGGTTTAAAACCCTTCTCTGGTGCTAGAGAGAATGAAGAGACTTCTCAACAGTGGGACAGAATGGTGTTTGTGGGCTTGGAGCAAGAGGAACACTGATACAGGCCAGCTCCTCCAGCTTTGATCTATATGGACAAGTCTTGGCATGAACTTTAAGGCTGGTCTAGTTTATGCCAGGATGGAGTTAATTTCTTTCCTAATAGTGGATGGATGCCGTGGTTGGGAGTTGGGATGAGCAGTGCTGGTGACACTGGGATGTTTCCAGCTGTTGCCCAGCAATCAAGGACTGGAAAGTTGTTGATGTTTCCCTGTTAATGAAAAGGGGGGGGCACAGCCAGGACAGGTGACCTGACCTGGCCAGAGGGGGTATCCCATGCCAGTGAGGTGATGCTCAGCATGAGGGGGGCTGTGGGGGAGGGCACAGCTCCAGGACACAGGGGTGTGGGGGGGGTCTTGGTGTCGGGCCGGCTCTGAGCTGTGTGGCCGGAGCTGTGCGGGTCGGTGAGAAACCCCATCGTGTGTCACCAGCCTCCTGTATTTTGCTACCAAGTCCTGTTGTTATTATTCCACCTCTCTCTGCTGTCCCAGGAACTCCCCTTATCCCAACCCACCAGGTTTGGGTTCCTTGGGATTTCATCTCCTTCCCTTTCCCCCTCCCTCAATCCCCCCCCAGAGAACACGTGGCTGCGCAGTGCCCGGCTCTGGCTGGGGTGAAACCACAACAAAGGTCAAAAAAACCCACTTGAAGACCCAAGAACCTGGGCAGGCAGGAGGGACGTTACCTCGTAGTGAAGGCGACGAGCTTTGCTCATGGCTGGGAGGCTGGACTGCTTCCCACTGATGTTTCTGAACACTTGGAAGACCATGAAACACAGGAAGAGGAAGTACAGGCACAAGCAGATCCCTGCCACTATAATAAAGGCCATCTGGGCAGCACATGTTAAAGAGAAAACACTAGGAGCTCAACAGAGCACATCATCCAGGTGAGCTGCTGCTTTAATACCACCCCAAAGACTGGAGCTGAACCCCGAGCCAGCAGCAGTCACACCAGACAGCATCCTGCCCCTGGGTGAGGCAGAGCTGGGTGACCCCCCTGCCCTGGCTCAGAGGGGAGCTCCAGTTCCAGCATCGCCCAGCAGCGAGCAGGGATAATGCACCACAACACCTGCCTGCTCAGAACCTGCCTAGGAGGTTTGGGGAGCCACTGCCAAGCAGCACCATCTCCAGAGAGAACCCTGCAAGGGGGCTGGATGCTGCAGAGGGGGGCTGATTGCATTAGCTTATCTTAGCCCAGGAAGCCCAATTACTGGGGGTGAAAGTGAGCCCTTCCAGCAGGATCCCAGAGAAGAACTCCTGGCAGTGCAAACCAGGGTCCCAGAGCAGATTCCATCGACTGCTGGGGCAGGGGGGAGCAGAGTGGGTGCTGCTGGAGCAGCACCAGCTCCAGGGTTACCACAATGACACTCAGGACCTCCTCTGCTTCCCCCACACCTCAGGCATCTTGAGGAGGAGTTCACTTCTCCACTGACTTCCCCAACCACAGCACCAGTCCCTGGTGGGACCCAGCACTAATCCTGCCAGGGAAGCTGCTTCCAGACAGCACCAGTGGCTCCAGCAGCCCCCATGTCCCCCCTCACAGCCCCACCCTGCCCAAAGGAGAAGGGTCTCCCCCCACCCCATGTAGCTGGCAGGAGGGGAACACCCAGACCAAGCCAGGTGGAAGGATACAGCCAGCTCTGTGCCGACTTCAGTGGTCCAGATGCTGTAGAAGGGGTTCTTCAGCTGCACTCCCCTGCAAAGAGAAAACACAGGGCTGCCACAGGAGCCACCAGCTCTGTGAGCCCCACGTCTGCTCTGCAGCCTGCAAAGAGCCACCACGCCGCTTTCCTGTGTGGCTGGGGGGAGACAAGGTGGGAAAGGTCTTCTGTACATCCCTACGGGGCAAGAGATGCTGCTGGGGGGACAAGAGAAGCTCGGCAGAGCCTCCCCTCCCTTCCTGAGCCAGGGTCCTGTGTCCAGCTGTGGGGGTTAGACCCCCAGTCCCTGCTGGGGGAGGTGGCCAGAGCCTTGGCTCACTGCACGGGGAAGGCTCACACTGGGGAGCAGCAGGCAGGGGCTGGGGAGCAGCAGGCAGGGGCTGGGGAGCAGCAGGCAGGGCAGGGGCTGGGCAGCAGCAGGCAGGGCAGGGGCTGGGCAGCAGCAGGCAGGGCAGGGGCTGGGGAGCAGTGCTGCACCCACCTCTCACACATGTCGAAGATGAAGAGGCAGAAGGAGCCGACAGCGATGGGTCCAACCTGCTTCCAGTACCCCGAGAGGCGGTTCCGCTCGCTCTGGTCCTAATCAGGGGGTCAAGAGGAGGAGGAGGAGGAGGAGAAGGGAGTTAGCCTGAAGCCTTCTCCCATGGTGAGAGACCTTGCAGTGTTGTTTCCAACACTCAGCAAGTACCATGGGGTTGCCAGGCACCTCTGAGCTGTACCCACCATCATGTGCTCTCCACAGAAGATGATCCAGAAGGACAGGAGCATGGCATAGAAAATGCCCTGTCGGATGTCTCCAAAGAGCAACATCCAAGTCCAGTCAAACCCGATGGAAAACCACTCCACAGGGATGTTGATGAAGGTCATGGAGATTCCCAGAGCGAAGATGACCCTGCAGAAGCAGAAACACACCATCTCTCTCCAGTCTGCAAGGGAAGGACTGAGAGCCCCAGGCACCAAGGCTGGGTGTGAAGAGCAACAGAAGCAAGCCTGGCACTGTGGGCAGTGGGGTGTCACCTCCTGCAGTGAACCCTCTGGGATGAGGCCTCACCGAGCTGCCGTGGGCACCTGCAGCTACCCCCTGTCTATGGGTTTAATGGGAAGGGACAGAAAAGCTATGGATGCCTCCTGCTCCCAGCGTGCCTGGCTTGAGGGAGGGGACAGAGAAGAGACCACTCCTGTCTCCCCAAACACCAGCTCTGCCAGGGAGCAGCGACCACTTGGTCAGGGTCCTCTTGCTGGGGGTCACCCTGCCCGGCGCTCGAGCCCCTACTCACTTCTCCAGCAGGACGGGAGCGCGTGTCATCAGCGTGATCCGTCTCCAGTACCACACCATGATGATTAAAATGCTGGGGGTGAGGAAGGTCTTCATGGCAAACCACACTTTGGTGAAGCCCCCGTTCTGATGGATGCCCTAGGGAAAGCCAAGGTGGAGCTCAGCAGCTGCACAGGGCTCGATGCCACCACGCCGCGTGTCTCCTGACAGTGACAGGACGTGTAAGCACGTGTAGGTGCAACTGCTCTTTGAAAGACGTCGTCTGCCCAGCATGGGGCAGGTGCCCCAGCACCTGGGTCACCACCCAAGGATGCTTCAGAAGGCCCAAAAACAAGTGGCAACACACTGTGAGGTGGAGAGCTGGTGAGAGGGGCACCCCGACACGGCGTGGGCAAAGCGGGCAGAAGAGCTCTGGGACCAGTGATGAGCTCACAGGATCACAGATGGTAGGGGCTGGAAGGGACCTCCAGAGCTCATCAGGTCCAAGCCCCTGCCAAAGCAGGCCCAGATACTCATGAAGTCACCATGGGTGGGAAATGCATCACCCAAATGAGTGTGTTTCTCCATCCACACCCCCTCCCACCGCTGTCCCCAGCCACCTGGCTCGCTGCTTCTGCTGAGGGGGACAGCAGCAGGAGGTTTTCCAGCTGGGAACACCCCATGGCCACCAAGCCTGGAGGGAGGGCAGGAGGAGGGACAGCTCTTAGCCACCCCAAACATCTCCCAGGCAACAGCCACCCCAAGCAGAGCCGGTCCCCCCAAACCCCGCTGCTCCGCTCCTCCCCAGCTCCTACCCACAAGAGGCAGAGGCTTCACCAGACAGAGGACTCAGCCAGACTGTGGTGGGAAGAGAGAGACGTGTCAGAGCTGTGAGAAGAGACAAGAGAGGCACTGACCACGAGGCGGATGTCCTTGATCTCGCCGATGCCCACGTTGATGCCCTTCCTCTCGTTGACGGGCAGGCGGATGTTGATGAGGTAGTACTTGTGGGCCACGCTGCCGATCTCCATGAAGGGGAGGAAGTCGCAGTCGTAGTGACGACCTTCAGACTCCAGGGTCTGGCAGAAGGGCACAGAGCACCCACAGGGCAGGTCAGCCTCAGACGGACCAGCACGCCCTCCACGGTGAGGGGCGGCCAAAGCCCTAACGCTGGGACCACTGCTGACGCTGGGAGATGCCTGTTTGCTGCTCCCAAACCTTCTCCCGAGGCCTGGGGAGAATCTGCACAAGTCTGGAGAGCATCAGTGCTGTGGGGACCTTTCTGCTCAGGTTTTTGCTTGCTCTGGGTCACTGAGTCGATGGTGTTTGACCTCAGACAGGTTCAGGTCCCTGGCTCTTCATAGAATCATAGACTGGGCTGGGTTGGAAGGGACCCCAAGGGTCACAGAGCTCCAACCCCCTGCCACAGGCAGGGACACCAACCTCCAGGCCTGGAGCTACACAAGGCTGCCCAGGGCCCCATCCAACCTGGCCTTGAACACCTCCAGAGACAGGGAATATATACACCTCAAGCCATGGGGCAGTAGGGGATCAATCCCTACTTAAGGATCCAAAGCTTCCTCCCCCAACAAACCCAACTGGAGCCAAAACAAAACATGCAACCCCCTCACACGTGCCTTGAATTGGAGTTTCTCAAGCCCTGTCCTACCAGCAACACTCCCCACTGCACCTCACACCTATTCACTGCGTACAGGTGGCTGTATGGAAGGGTGCAGGTGTTACTGGTGATGTGAGTGGGTTGTTGAGAGGGGTTGGGAAGGGGGGGAACAAGACACAGAGCTGAAAAACATGGCATGGGAAAAAGACACCAGGTTAAGAGCAGGAATTCATCTGCAGCACCAAGAGAACCAGCTTTATTGAAACCAGAGGCTCTGTGCTCACTGCTACTGCACTCTCTGCTCCTGAGCTTGGTAGCTCCAGGCATTAGTGAGGTATTTTAGGAAACTCCTGCCCCACCTCTCCAGAGTTTGATTCTCAGGTTCTTTGAGTGCTGCAGAGTCCCTGGGGGCTGCTTCCTCACCACTCCTGAAGAACAAGGCTTGGTCCATCACTGAAGCACGAGATAGAGAGGTCCATCCCAGTTCTCTAGGAGGGTTTGGGGTATGCAGACCTCAAAGCATTGGGGTTCCAGACAACACCTCACACCCCCTTCATTCCTTACACTTTACAGTCTCCTCCTGACTTCATCCCCTTCTCCCACACCACCAAACTGAACCAACTCCATGTGGAGCTCATTGGGTTTATCAGAGATTTCACACCAGGAGTACGCTGACCCCTTTGAAAGCTCAGAGCTTCTAGGAAGCACCGTGATGGACAGGGAGCGGCCACCTCCCACCACACTCCCACACCTCCCCACCTCCAGCACCATCAGAACACCTTACTTTGGGTGAGCCAAAGGTGCATTTCAGCTTCCTGATCTCTACTGCATGTGCTATTTCCTGCCAGTCAGCAAAGGCGTCGTCACGGTACGCTAACGACACGTCCAGGGTGATCTCTGCGTTCTCTTCTGCAAGAGGAAGGAGACATCAGGCTTGTTAGAGGGGTGGGACAGAACATCAGGGGGTGGGAGAGCTGCTTGGCACCAAAAGGAGCTGTAAGGGGCACCCAGCTGTGGAGGGGAATGGGAAGTTCCACATTCCACACAAAATTCCCCTTTCCAAAACGTTTCTCTCCTCCCTGGCAGAGAGGAAAGAACTTCTGCTGGTTGCACAGGTCTGGTACCTTCCTAATGTGTCATGAGTCAACAGCTGGTCACAGCTGTGGGTGAAGAACGTTACTTACTCACTTAGAATAAACAGAAACAAGAATTGATGTAGAACTGGAGCCTGGGGGCCAGCCCACCGTGCAGTGATGCAGAGGCACGCAATAGGTCCTTCTGCTGGAGGACACAGCCACATGGCATCCTCAGATCTCCTTCCCATCAGCACTGGAAGAGCATTTCCTTACAGAAAACCACAACCCCCCATGAAGAACACAACCACCTGTGCTCAGGTGAGCTGTGTGAAGGAGGAACCGTGCAGCCACCGGTGTGTTTTGGTCACTTAGGTATGACAGCAGAAGTCATCCATCAATGGAACCGTAGGTTTCTTCTGGCTGTAGGTTCCCCATAACCACTGAAGCCCAACAGCCTGAATTAAATGGTGCAGAACAATCCCTTAGCAAAGATGTATTCCACCAGAGCGACAAAAAGGGTGCAGAGATCTCTGGGTGGGATGGGAAGGGAGGAAGGAGGGAAAGGCACCTCTGGGAGAAGGCCAAACCCATCACCAAAAGCACAAATTGCTTCTTGCTAGAAGGCTGCCCAGAGATTGTCACCATGCACAGGAAACAGGGCTGGGACAGACTTATTTAGGTGCCACAACCAAGTGAGTACCCAAAATGGAGAGTTACAGTTGAGGTCTGGCCAAGCAGCAACACGTCAACAGGCTGTAAGAACCCCAGGCAAGTCTGCTCCAGCTCCACCAGGTGTAAAACCCTCCTGTTTGCCCAGCACAGAGCCCAGGGAAGGCTCTGGAGGAGCAACATGTTCTGAAATGAGCACCTGCATGCTACAGCCTCACCTCTTGGCATGGATCACCAAACTCTGAGAGCTGCAGCTGTCAGAAAAGGGTTGGAAGGTGCCTACAGAGCCATCTGCCATGGGGAGATGTTGGAAGGTGGCTACAGAGCCATCTGCCTTGGGAAGATGTTGGAAGGTCCCTCAGAGCCATCTGCCATGGGGAGATGTTGGAAGGTGCCTACAGAGCCATCTGCCATGGGGAGATGTTGGAAGGTGGCTACAGAGCCATCTGCCTTGGGAAGATGTTGGAAGGTCCCTCAGAGCCATCTGCCATGGGGAGATGTTGGAAGGTGCCTACAGAGCCATCTGCCATGGGGAGATGTTGGAAGGTGGCTACAGAGCCATCTGCCATGGGGAGATGACTACAGAGCCACACATCACTGGAAGATGTTGGAAGATGGCTACAGAACCATCTGCTACAGGGAGAGCTTGGAAGATGGCTACAGAGCCACCCACCACAGGAGGACACTGGCAGATGGCTACAGAGCCATTTGTTGCCCCAGTGTCTCAGAGCTCTCGCTGCAAACAGCTCAGAGTCACAAGCTCCCTGGCAGGCAGCGTGCTGCAGCATGCTCCTGAGCTCAGGAGGCCAGGGATGCCTCTGCACATCCCAGCTGACACACACATTCCACCACAGCAGTGTCACTGCCCAGGCAGACGCCGTGGGCTCTGCCCTGTAAGGATGCAGCTGACATGCCCGCTGCCGGTAGCTTCTCACCGGGAAGCGTCTGGGTGGACACAGGGCTGGTGGCTCCCAGCTCAGCAGCTTGGCATGGGAATGGGAACGGGCTGCAGAGATGCAGCTTTGAAGCCAAACTCTGAAAACACTATCTGGGCTTCATAATTCTGAGGGGAAGCAGTTTCCTGCCTGCAAGTGGGCAGGAGGCTTTCAAGAGCCACGTGAACAGGCTGCCCAGGGAGGGGGCTGAGTCCCCAGCCCTGGGGGTGTTTAACAGAGGGGAGATGAGGTGCTCAGGGAGCTGGGTCAGCACAGGACAGGGACGGTTGGACTCCATGGGCTTAAAGGGCTTTTCCACCCTGGTGACTCTGGGATTGTGTCTCCTGTGTATCTGCAGCCTTCCACAGTTGTGTGTTTGCTGGGAAGACGTGGCAGCATCCTCAGCCGAAACGATGGGAAGGGGTGTGGATGGTAGCCATGGCTTCCCTTGCTATTTATACAGCGCTTGGAGGTGGCTCCGTTATGCTGATGTGGATGCACTGAGATTCATGCTGTTTCTTGCAGGCGTGACCTGTGCTGGGCAGACTGATCCCAAGCTCCTTCCCACAGCAACCATGAGTTAGGTTTCCATGAGACACGGATTTGCCGGCCCGGATCCGCTATTTAGAAGACCAGCAAAACAGATAAATGGGAACATAAGGTTAAACTTGGCCCGGCTCAAAAGAACTACAGACTTCATTTCAGAAGCCATAAAACCAACTGGAATGTTTGGGATGGAATCCAACAAAATCAGCTTTCATTACTTCAGCTTTGGAATCCAAAGGTTGCTGCTGCCATCAAGTATGCAAACCCAAAGGCAGGAGCTATGCTGGCGTGTGCCACCCCAGACCACGGGCTTGGAGCATCCCTCTGCACCTCTGTCAGGCTCTGTGCCAGGGTACCACCCCCATTTTATGCAAGACTCCTCAGAGTTGCCAGCACAACATGCCTGTGTGGATGCCAGGGCAGGGTCAGCTCAGCTGGGAGGGCAAAGTTCTTCCCTGGCAGAGTTGTGGGGCTGTGGCACAGGCTGCCCAGGGAGGGGGCTGAGTCCCCAGCCCTGGGGGTGTTTAACAGAGGGGAGATGAGGTGCTCAGGGATCTGGGTCAGCACAGGACAGGGATGGTTGGACTCCATGGGCTTAAAGGGCTTTTCCAACCTGGAGATTCTGTGAGGACACACAGGGGTTCCCAGCTCTGAGCTTTCTCCATCCACAGCGCAGCAAGATGCTCTGAAGCAGGTCAGAGCTGTGACCACCCCACAGTGAGGGGCTCCCAGGCCTGTCACACTCCCAGTGCTGCCAAATGCAGTTTCTCCCCATCGCTGTCTCAGTGCCAGCCCCTGGTGTCAGCCCCGACTCACTTGGTAACTCAGCATCAGCAGAGGACACCTTCGCTCTGAAAGCAGTGGGGCTGCTTGGGAAGGGGGCTCTGTGCCAGCTGTCAGGAAAGCAGCACACATAAGCAGACAGAAGTGGTGCTAGAATTCCTGGCACTGCTCCATGCTCCACCAGCTCTCTGAAGTTACAAAACCTC
Organism: Gallinula chloropus; assembly: GCF_964237585.1. Lineage (NCBI taxonomy): Eukaryota > Metazoa > Chordata > Aves > Gruiformes > Rallidae > Gallinula > Gallinula chloropus. The sequence continues at coordinate 1,281,035 of NC_140091.1, read as the reverse complement.
CCCAAAGAAACCAAAGCTGGATGAATTTGGACAGGAATCCGTGGCGCTCGGCCACCCGACTGTACCCAGCTGCTTTTCCAGCTGCAAGGGCAGCAGAAGTCGCTCTCACTCACTGACACTTTAAGTTCACTAGACAGCAAAAGAGAAGGAACAGAGCTGGTGGTTTTAGACTGTGAATGTGCAGAGGCCCCTCATTATTGTTATGCAGCCCAAGCAATAAAGGCACCATCACCCCACGCCCAGCACAGCGCAGCCACCACTTCACATTGTGCTCTGCTCCTCAGGGACGTTACATCCCTGGGTGACAACTCAGCAGCAAACAACTTCAGGTTCAACTTGTCCATCTGGAGAAACTGAGGCAGGAAAACCAAGAGCCCAGCTCAGGGTGGGTCCTGGTGGCTGGGGCAGCGAGCAGCCTCTGTGACCCTGCTCCAGCTGGGGATGGATACCAGGGGATTATTTCTTGGCACGTCCATGGTCCCTCTGCAAGGCAGTTCAGAGACAAGGACGGATGTTCCTTGTTAAGAACGCTGCAGCTTGCCAGACACAAACAGCCCAGCCTCATGGCAGCAGCCCAGCCCATAAAATAAATAAAAGGAGGAGAGGAATCCCCTCCAAGCTGGTGGCACCTCCTCCTGCCCTCCGCCAAGGTGCCCTGCCTGCAAGAGCCCAGCACTCACAAGTGCCACCGAGCAGCACCTAAAGCCAAGCAGGGATGAGTTTTTAAGCAAAGCTGATGTGCAGGGAACAGATGTCTGCCCAACCTGCTGGGAAAAGGGCCTTGCACACTCACCCCCATGCATGGGGGGGGGCACAGCACTGCTCTGCAGGAGCGAGGAGAGGGAGCACGGTCCCATCCTGCCTGGGAGCGGGACCGTCCTTCCAAGAGCAGGTAGCACTGTGGAGAACAGTCTGTGAGGAGCTCAACAGCTTTAATCCCTCCCTGGAAGCATCCAGTGTTCCTCAAATCCAGCCACAGGAGACAGTGTAACACGTGAGCTTTAGAAGCAGCTGTTTGTGCAGGGGAGGTTCCTCAGGGCTGGAAACCAGGATGGCAGCATCAGGGACACCAGTGCTGAGTGCAGGGCTCTGCCTGCTGCTCCGTGCCAGAGAGATCCCTGGGAATGGGATGTCCTGCAGTGCCAGGGGAGCAGGTCCTGCTTGGAGGTGTTGCCATCCTCAGGAGCAGCACTGAGATTCCCCAGTGCAGCTTCTCTGTGGCAGAGGTACAGTTTAAGATTCAGCTCGTGTCCCTGCCTGCTGCCTTCTCCCTCTGCTGGAAAGGGGGGTTTTAATAACCCAACACCCAGAACAAAGGAGGAAGACGGCTTGGGCACAGGAATAGCCTTCTCCTCAGAAAACAGCAAGGTTTCCCAGCCTCCTGCCAGGGATAAGCACAAGAGGAGCAGCTTCCAAACATCTGCATTTCAAAACCATCTCTGAACATCTGCATTACAGAAGCCCAGAGCAAGGTCAAGTCTAACGTGACAAAGGCTGGTTCCTCCTCTGAAGGGTGCAGATCCTGTGGGGCTCTGGGGATGCTCGGCCCTGCAAGGCTGGGGGTGGCTCCCCAGCTCTCCAGGGCACCGTGCCAGCGCTGCCCTTTCCCTCCACCCTGGGAACACTGGTGCCAGCTGGGTGAGCAGGGCTGACACACAGGCCAGACCCCGGCTCTCCAGGGCCCGGAAGCAGCTGCATCAGCCCGTGAGTCACCCTGGTGTCACCCTGATGTCACCCTGACGACTCCAGACGGGCAGCTGTGCTGCCCCCAGGAAACCCCACAGCCCACAGGCTCACAGAGGATGCAGCTCCTGTTCCACGTGTGGGCCTTGGTCATCCTCCTCCCCCATGGTGCTGATGCTTCAGGACGTGGCTGAGCGGCGTCTGTGGCGCAGACTGAGCACATCCCAGGGTGACTTCAGCATCTCTGGACCACCCTGGGGAGTTCTGGGAGCCAGTGGAGACCGGGGTGTCTCCCCAGGCAGCTTCTTCAGGCTGAGAAGAGCTCTTGCAGTGCTGCTTTCCCAGGTGATCCACCACAGCTACAAGACAGTCGTTGACACGGTGACCAGCAGCGGCTTTGACACCCCTGACACCTTCCAGGTGGCATTACCCACAGCAGAGGGACTGCTGGCTTTGAGGACTCGGATTAAAGCTCCAGGGAAAACACTCAAATGGTGGATTTAAAGGAAGAGATGAGGTCACTTCACATCTTCAGCACCGACTCTTTCAGGAAGCCAGTTCCCATCACCTCATCACCACAGCTCTGGACACTGATGCAAAGTCAGCAGCAAGACAGAGACAGGGATGCAGTTACTTTGGCTCAACAGGATTTATTTTGATGGCCTCTGCTACAACCCAACCCAGCAAGAGAGAGATGTTATTCACTAGTTTCTTAGATTTTACACTGAATTTGCATCTGCCTCCAGCTTGGCACTGGGAAAGCAGCATTTCACATACTCTCTTCAGTCGCTGAAGGAAAGCCTTCAGGCTGTGCCAAGACAGCTCACACCACAAGTATTAACATCCCTCATCTCCAAAAGCTTCTTATCAACAGAGAACAGCAGCAGCTACTGCACTGATAAGGGCTGGAAACCAGAGTCTCTCCCAGCTGTGGAAGGGTTCAACCCAAAACCTGGTTGTATTACCCAGGGGATGGCTCAAGACAAACTTTGCTGTGCTTCCATACCAAAGAACTCCTGAGCTTCCCACCCCTGAAGGACTTGGCCACAGATAACCTGAGGAAAAGGCATTCTGCACTTAGAGATGTTACTGGCACCAGTTTGGCCCTTCAGCAACCTGCACTAGGGCTGGGCTCCAGCTCAGCTCAGCAGCTGGACTTTAAAAGTCTGGGAGCAAAGTGTTATTCCTCACAATGCCATCACCCATGGAAGTCTAAGAACCTGAAGCCTTAGAGTTACACAGCTACTCTCTCTGTATCTTACAGAAAAATAGAGAGAAGATATCGTCTCTCTTTTGGAGAGGAGCTGTGTGGAGAAGGACCTGGGGGTGCTGGTGTGTGACAGGGTGGCCATGAGCCAGCAGTGTGCCCTGGGGCTGAGACAATGGGATCCTGGGGGCATCAGGAGGAGTGTGGGCAGCAGGTGACAGGAGGGGATCCTCCCCCTCTGCTCTGCCCTGCTCAGGCCCCACCTGGAGTGTTGTGTCCAGGGCTGGGCTCCCTGGGATCAAACAGCTAGGGATCTCCTGGAGAGAGTCCAGAGGAGGGACAGAGATGCTGAAGGGCCTGGAGCATCTCCCATGGGAGGAAAGGCTGAGGGAGCTGGGGCTGTTCAGCCTGCAGAGAAGAAGCCTGAGAGGGGATCTGATCAGTGTTTATCAATAGCTGAAGGGTGGGACACAGGGGCCATGGGCAGCCTCTGCTCAGTGTCTGTGGGGACAGGACAAGGGGCGATGGGCTCAAGCTGGAGCACAGGGAGTTCCCCCCCAATGTGGGGAAGAACTTCTTCCCAGTGAGGGTGAGGGAGCCCTGGGACAGGCTGCCCAGGGGGTGTGGAGTCTCCTTCTCTGGAGAGATTCCAGCTCCTGTCCTAGGGACCCTGCTTTGGCAGGGGGTTGGACCCCGTGGGCTCTGGAGGCCCCTTCCCACCCCTGTGATTCTATGACTGCAGGATCTACACCAGTGCCAGTGCTGGTGGTGTGCATACTGTAACAGGGGAACCTGCTCCATGTCTGCTTAGCTACTCACCAGAGCAGCTCTCCCATGAAGATACATATCAGAGTGTCTCAGTCCCATCCCCACCTCCAGAACGTGCCCCTGTACCACCTCCCTGGGTAAGAGAGAGGCTTTAAGAGACACAGGTTGGGAAACCCAGCCAGGGCTGGGCAGAGACTTACTCAGGTCATTGTCCATCTTGAAGGCGATGTCCAGCTGCATGATGAAAAGCATGAACTGGAACCAGGGGCTCATCTCCTTGTGGGGCAGGGGGATGTGCACAGCAAACACGATGTCGTTGGCTTCGATCTGCCTGCTCATCGCCTCGTCGAAGTCCTTCAGCTTCTCACAGGGGTTGAGTCCCCAGGGCACCAGCCACTTGGTTTTGTGGTGGTTTTTCCTTACGTCGATGCACTTCACTGATGTGTAAGGAACAGCTGTAGTGGGGCTGGGAGCTGGGAAGAGGAGAGAAGACGTTTGGTTTTAGCACCTTGAGGCACCTCACATAGTGGTTTCCCACCAAAAGAGGCACCTCCCCATTCAACTGTCTGAAGGGGATTTAAAACAAACACATCAAAAGATTCTCCCTCACAGCTCCTTGATCCCACAGTCAAGGAATTAAGTTTATTATGGCTGGGTTTGCAGTTGGATCAAGTTTGGATTAGCCAAAGCAGCCAGAACATGCAGGTTGAGTCTCAAGTCACACCACACTCACCCTGAGAGTTACTGGCAGCTTTACCTGCACATACACTCCTCCTGGTCTGCTCACTGGAGCAAAGCCACATGCAGAACACATGGCTGTGTCAAACCTAGAGGGATGAGCTCAACCCAAGCTCAGTGATCCAATCCACATGCTTCCTGGGGCAGGAAGGGGTCTCCCACCAAACCACACGATTCTTTGAGGATTTTTTAAAAAATCATTAGGGGAATAAGGGGAAAAAAAAGCTCCCAGCACCAATAAACTGGATTTTGCTGTGTTAATTCTGAGCTACTTCCTTCCCCATCTGCCAGCAAGCTGGTGGGAGTGCCCCCAGGGAAGAAGGGGTGCAGCCCACCCTTGTTGCCACCATACCCTGGTGAGCTGCTGCCCTGCATCAGAGCAGGGACATCCTCACCCCAGCCTAGCTCCAAGCAGGAAAGCAAGAAAAACACCCTTAGAAAACAAAGATAAATGCCAACAAGTTCCCATGCTGTGGGGTTATCCCCCACCAGCACCAGTCCCTCCACCCTGCAACACCAAGGGGCTCAAACAAGGGAGGCAGGTTTGCCTTGGAAAGGGAGAGAGCAGCAGCGCTCAGCACCTACCCCAGCACCCACACCTGCCCTCAGCAGGTCTGCCCCAGGACCTGCCTCAGCCCAGCCAAAGCTCCTGCTGTGAGAGATGGCAGGTGAAGCCAGGCAGTCCTGGGATGCTCCAGAGATCCTGCTCACCCCCACTGTGGAACACCTTACACAAGGGTGTTTCTTCCTCTGGCTCTGTGGCAGCTGGGAGTGACTGTCACATTCAAAGGTGTGTCCCTCCCCTACCCACAGGCACTCTGTTTTGGGAGAAAAGCAGCAGAATAGAGATCTTAGCTCTGAAAGGTGGTTTATATATTATATTTGGTACATATTTACTGCTCAGGGTTTACATTGGTGAGGAAACAGTTGGGAATCAGAAGTACTAACAGGAGTAAAAGCAGGGAAGCAAAGCAAGCAGCCTGCCTTCAGCATACACCACCTCAGAACCCCAGAGAAAGAAAAGGCTTTTAAGAACTCCAGTGTTCTCCCAACTTTGCTCCTCCACACAAGGAGCTCTTCCCAACAGCAGCTCTGCCTTGTTCCTCACACCATGTGGGAAATAAATATTTTAATGCTGTTTTACTGCATGACAGAACCAGCAAACCACAGGGACGAGCAGGGCTGGGGATGCTCCACTTCCCCATCTCCCCAGCATGATCCCAGGGGCTTCCACTGGTCAGGAAGCTGAGGGACCAGGAGGTGGGTAACCCCCCTGTTCCTTACAGATCTGCTCCCCTCTGCTCACAGAAAGGGGTATATTTTTCTGCACACCAGCCATTTCTCTGCAATGAAACCAGAAGTGTCCCAGTTTCCCAGCCACTCCCAGGAAGGTGCCATGGGGCAGGCAGCAGTGAGTTCCTGCTGGCTTCACGGGCTCTGGGAAGCAGAGGGAGCAGGTTAACTCTGCTTTGTAACCTCCTAGGGACTTCTACTTCATTTCTGTTTCCTCTGGGACTTGAAGAAATCAGTTCTTTAAGCCAGGCTTCTTGTGAGAAGACACTTAGGTACTACCCAGCCCTTTTACAAGCGAAAACAGGCCTGAAATTGAAGAATTTGGGTGTAAGTTTAAGTTATTGTTGTAAACAGGCTCTAAAGCTGGTGACAAGCACTGTGCCTACACCCTGGGTTAACACAGAGACAGCCCACAGAGTAACAGACCCCACATCCAAGTCCCCAGAGCCAAGTGACCAAGGTGGAACAGGGGTTCACTGGTCAGCCACAGGCTCCTGCAGAAGGCTGCCCACACCTCACAGAACCCCAGATCACAGGGGTTGGGAGGGACTGACTCAATGAAATCTAATAATGCTGAATACATTGATGTAGATGCAGCTCTAGACAGTTAATGTAACTTTAATTTGTGTATTTTAATATGTGGATTTTTATTCTTAAAATAAGAATGTATTTGCTTTAGATTTTAGTAGAATTTGGCTGTGGCTGTGTGGGCTGTTCCATGGAAGTGGCTACAAAACTGAGCCAGAACAGTGCAACAGCCCTGCAGCTACAGAAAGTGAAGATGGGGAGGCATAAATGAGACCAACGACCAATGAAGAGACAGAGTGTGTCTTGTTTTCAGCTGAAGGGGTTCCTAACTGGTTTGTGCAGGAATGTGCTTTGGAAACTATGGAGCAAACCATAAAGAGCTTGTGCTGAGGGAGAGGAAGACATCCAGCCTTCATCCCTGAAGACCCCCGAAGACCCCCTGAGTGTCCCTGAGCACGCTCTGTCTGTCAGGAGTTAATGGGAATGACTTCCTGGAAATAACTTGCATAACCCTGCCTTTTCTTGGGAATGGTAATGAACATGTAGAGTTAATCTCTATAAACAGGAGGAATGTGGCTTTCCTGGGTGCACACACTGGGAGGAGCGATGGATCCCCTGTGTGCCCAGCGCTGCAATACAGGATCCCTGCTTCACAGGCACCAAGGCTGGGGAGTTTTCATTCCAGCTTTGAGGCATCAGGACCTCCAGAGCCCATGGGGTCCAACCCCCTGCCAAGGCAGGGTCCCTAGGACAGGGCACACAGGTCAGTGTCCAGACGGGGCTGGAATCTCTTACCCTCACCTCATCCCCACCCTTGTCCAGGGGCGTGAAAACCAAATCAAATCCAAGCTCCCCAGCTCTGCTCACCACTGTCCACACACACAACACTGCCCCAGCCAGCACATCCCACCAGCAGCTCCGTTGCTTTTCTGGGATGCCAGCCAAGAACTCCCCACAGCATCTCCCCTACTGTGCCACCTCGTTAGGAAGACGACATCCACGCTCCTTCCTGCGGGCAGGGGAGGGATGACTCAACACCTGAGTGGGGAGGAAGTTATTAAAAAGCATCTAAACTTCTGTCTCCCTTCTGTGGGCTGTTTTTTGGTTGACATCATAAAGTTCCTCCCAGCAGAGACGTAGCAGCAGCGCTACGTGGGCTCAGCAGGAAGGGATTTGCTCAAGCCAGGGATACTCCCTGATTCACTAGTGCATCACACAGAGGAAGCACTGCTGCACCTCAAACCCTCAGAGCACCCCAGAAAGCTCACAGCAGCACCCCCCCCCTCCAAAAAAAGAGCAAACCCTTGATGTGCCAGAAGGAAACAGCAAAATAAAATAGAAGGAAGCATTCCAAACACCACCAAGGCAAACCCAGCACTGTGGGGTGCATGAAAGAGTCCAGTGGCCTTTTGTCATACTGTGACACAGAACCCAGCAAGCTCAGCTACAGTGGGAACAGTGCCCAAGCTCTGGGAGCTGATCAACCTGGGCAGATCTTGGTGTGATTTGAAAGCAGCCGTTGCTGGGTACAGAGGATTGTTCCTTCTGTGGAGCAGAGGAACGTCTCTGCTTTGATGCAGCTCATCACAGCCATAAATACATGTTTTCATCGCTGGCTGATGAGGATTTTAAACACTTGGCGTGCTAACTGAAGGAGCCCCTCTGCCAAAGCTGCAGCTTTGAGGAGCAAGAGACAATTGCTATATATATAGAGATATATTCCTCTTGTCAGGAGCCGCACACCAAACAAACGTCGGCGCTTGGCTTCCATGACTTGCTTGGCTCTGGTCCCATTAAATTCAAGCAAGAATCAAACCAAGTGGGGGGAAAAAAAATATATATATATATATATAATTAAATAAAAGCTTAGTGAGGCTGCAGCCAAGTCAGCTAACAGCATTACAAAGTGCTATGCAAAACAAAGCTAGCGCCGGGGGATTTCGGCTGGAGCGCGGTGCCAAGCAGGCTGCTCCCCCCAGCCATCCTGCCCGTGGGCTGGTAGGTGGCTCAGCTTTATCTACACAATGATATATGTCAGCTTTAAATAATTAAACAGCCCTTTGTGCATAACCCAGTGGGTTAGCATCAGCCTGGGCTCCTGCTGGCCGGGGTGAGAGGCGCTGCGGTAACGCAGGTACCGTCACGCTGAAAGCCGTGGGCACCAGCCCGCTGGAGCTGCTGGTGGATCCTTCCAACCCCCCCTACTTACAGAGAAAAAACTTCCCACAGACAAGTTTGGAGCCAGGATGATTCACAGCCAACGCTCCCGGAGCCACAGCCACCATCTCCGCGGAGCCGGCGTGCCTGCGGGAGGTGACCGCCACCACCCCGGCCCTCGCCGGCTCCGATGGGACCCACCTTCATTAAACCTTCCTCAGAACCCAGACAAGTGTGGACACACACCCAGCAGAGTCTGGACCACCCCTCCTGCAGCACCCTGCTGCTCAGGGAGAGGTCAGGGAGCACACACAGCTCCTTGGATTCGTTTTGGATGGTCCCAAGCTGAGCTGGTAGCGGTGTCTCACCGGAGGATGAGGGTGCCACAGAGTAACTCTGGGTGAGAGGGTTTGGAGGAGCTGTGTCACCACACCTTGTATCTACCAGCCAGAGAGATGGAAGAGCTATACCCTGGTTCAGCAAAAGATGCTGTGGGGTTTGGATCCACAGCACTGGCAGCCACCCTCCCTGCCCAGGGAGAGGAGTTCCCTCCGAAGAGCAACCAGAACCAATGTTCTCTCACTTCTTGTAAGCAGCCAGGAATGGAAGCAAACAGCCCAAGCCACTCCTCACCTGGAGGCATCCAATGCCACATCTGTCCCCTTGCCTCAGCCATGGCAGAACCTGCTGGGATCTGCTGAGCATCCTGCCCCCAGTTCCCAGCAATGAGCTCTGAAGGGACTCAGGGTCGCAGACCTGCCCGTCACTGCTGGATGGGCTTTGGTCCTGGGGACTGTCATGCTTCAGAGATCCTCATGAGGAAAAGTTTTAGTTCAGGTCAAGGTGCTCCTACCTCTTGGGCTCACCTCTCCCACAAACAAGCCAGTGATGGAACGTGGGCATGGGTGAGGGCCACCACAAGAGACAACTCAACGGAGAAGCTCCAGCGCCGTTTGGAGCCCATCAGTCTTACCCCAAGAGATGGTGGCAAATAACACCCAGTGGCTGCAAAACTATTTCTCCCCAGTTCAAGGCTTGACAGCTTGAACATCCCTCATACAGCAGGAATACCTTTCCTTTCCACCATACTCTTCATGAAGCAAGCTCTACTGCCACGTGAGCTTTCACCTGCCCCTTTCCAGGGGGAAACAAGAACAACATCCAGCAGTTACAGGGACCCCCTCCTGGGGGGCATCAGGAGGAGTGTGGGCAGCAGGTGTCAGGAGGGGATCCTCCCCCTCTGCTCTGCCCTGCTCAGGCCCCACCTGGAGTGCTGTGCCCAGTGCTGGGCTCCCTGGGATCAACCAGCCAGGGATCTCCTGGAGAGAGTCCAGAGGAGGGACAGAAATGCTGAAGGGCCTGGAGCATCTCCCCTGGGAGGAAAGGCTGAGGGAGCTGGGGCTGTTCAGCCTGCAGAGAAGAAGCCTGAGAGGGGATCTGATCAGTGTTTATCAATAGCTGAAGGGTGGGACACAGGGGGCCATGGGCAGCCTCTGCTCAGTGTCTGTGGGGACAGGACAAGGGGCGATGGGCTCAAGCTGGAGCACAGGGAGTTCCCCCCCAATCTGGGGAAGAACTTCTTCCCAGTGAGGGTGAGGGAGCCCTGGGACTGGCTGCCCAGGGGGTGTGGAGTCTCCTTCTCTGGAGAGATTCCAGCCCTGACCTGTCCTAGGGACCCTGCTTGGGCAGGGGGTTGGACCCCATGGGCTCTGGGAGGCCCCTTCCCACCCCTACAGCTCTGTGATCCCTCCTGGCTCCCCCGGGGAGCACTTCCCTCTCCCACACCTTCTCATGTCCCGCACCTACAGCACTCCCAATTAACCACTGCCCCTTGCTCTCTCACCATAAACAAGCCCTTTGGAAGATCTCAATGGCATTGTGTCCACACTGATTAAAGCCTGAATCCCACTGAGCTCATGCGGTGTTAACTTCTCCCAGGCACCAGGAGCTTTCTGCTTTTCTACTCAATTACCCCCTTCGGCGCAGAGCCATCACTACCCAACGAGCAGGCACAATGCCCTTCTGCTTCATTACACTAACCAACAGCAGGATAGGAATAAACAAGCTAATTTATCATCGGACAGACCGGGCTTTTCCAACCGGAGCACTGAGAGCCTGGACAGCCTGATGCACACTCCCCTACCTGCTGCAGCACGGAGGCTCTCCTTTCCACCTCCATCTCTCCAGACCTCAATGCTACCAGCTTAGCATGTTAAGGAGAGTGCCTGCTAACAATTTAAATCCCTATTTTTCATTACTGGTTACTGAAGCTGTTCCTGAGCACTGTGGCAGCTCTTCCAAGCAGAACTGCTGCCCATTCCCATCACCTAACGCATCTCTGGAAAAGAAAACCCCCCAAAACCTCACCTGCTCCCTCCTAGAAGCCTGGTCCCCATGGGAATAGCATTTTTCTCACTGTTTAGCTTCAGGCTTTGTCAAGCTTTAGAGCCCCAGGGCACCGTTTCTCCTCTCCTTACAGCAGGAGTTGCCAGGCACAGCCCTGCACCCCAACACCCCCATTTCTGTCCTCTCCCATACACAGCTCAACACCACAGGGTTCTGTCCTTGGTGTTCCAGACCAAGTGACCCTGCCCCAACCACCCAGGTTTGGGTGATTTCTGACCCACAACCACGTTCTGCACCCACATCTCCTGCACCAGCTGAGCCAGGACCAGGCAATATGATCACCCTGGGGTGCAGCAGTGGCTCAGGCAGCACTGACTTCCCCACCACAGTTGGAGGGCAATGGAGGTCCTGACCCAGTTCAGAGCACGGCTGGGTAGAAGGTGACATTTGGTGGCACAGATGACAGCCCAGACCCCTGCCAAGCCCAAACCTATCCCCTCTTACAGCTGCCAGGACATGGATGTCCCTAACCATCCAGCACTGACCTGGTGGCAGTGCTTGGCTGGGACCTCTGGAACAGCCTTACCATGGCTTTGAGGAGTGTCTGGGCTTTCTCCACTTCCTACAGCCCAGCAGTACCCAGGGATGTCCATGTGTGTGGATGCTGGGGGGTGGCTGGGATTTCTTGTGCTTGCAGTTCATTCTGCAACACTGCTTTTGCAGCCCTGGGCTGTGCTGGCAGGAGCTGGCTGCACAACCCAGAGGTTTTGGTCACTCAGAGTGTCAGCAGAGCCACCAGCACAGCCATGCTGAGACCCTTTGAACCTGGGAGCACAGCCAGGCTCCTTGCTGTGGGAATGGGAGCTGCAGCACACTACAAGGCTGCTGCCACCCAACCTCAACCAACGAGCTTGTGGGGGGAAACAGCCCCACTCTCCCAGGTCAGGGCCATTCCCTCAGCCTCCACAAGCAAGAAAACCTTACAAGGTGGCAAAGGACAAGGGGATCTGCTGGATGAGCCACCCTCACTCATCATGCACATACACAATGCAGCGAATGCAAGTGAAGCAAGTGCCAGCAGCAGGAGTTCCCTAAGTGCTGAAATGTCAATTCTCAAATATTTTATTGAAAAGAAGAAAAAAAGAAGGTGGCAGAAGTGATTTACTAATTGCCACAGGCAGTCTGGGCTGCTTCCAAGTCCTCCTTTGTCAGCTCTCCACGCAGACCAAACGCATTTCCTGCTGCACCCAGCCAAGATATTAAATCCCAGCAAACTGAGGTCTGTCTAAAATAGCAGCATGACCCGACTTCTTTATCCAGCTGCTCTTCTCCTGAGCCTGGAACTCTACCAGCAGCACAGGACAGATAGCAAGCCACCCTGAAACCACCCAATACTCAGATATTTGAAGAATTTCATCCCCATGTGAATAGGAGGGACCAGATCCTGGTGCTTCCCAGGCAGGCAGCCCTGGAGCAGACAGACACCTCGGCCCTTCAAAGGCTGCTGGGGAGTTACAACTTGACTTCAAAGGCTGTAAATGGTATTTACTAACAAAAAAACACCCTTCCTGTTAAATCCTTACCCCTCACAAAGGCAGAGGCAGCATGACCACCTGCTTGGGAGGTGCCTGGGCTGGTTTAAAGCCAAGCCTGCTTGGTTAAGCATCAACAGGAATGGAGAGGGGCAGCAAGGGGATCCCCTCCACCTGAACTCCTGAGGCATGGAGTTTCCCCCAACACATCCCCACATCTACCTGCGTTTTAGCAGCCGCTGAGGAGAGCAAAGAGCCCGGGGCCAGCCTCACAGGGGATTTCCAGCCTCACCACCAGCTCCTCAGGCCCCCAGCAGAGACATATCTGCCTGGGAACTCTCCCTTTTTGGGCACATTTACCCATTCAGCTACAGTTACAGCTCCTAAAAAAAAAAAGCAGAGCTGAGCTAGACCTGAACTAAACAGACATGACCTTTCATGTCTGCTTTTTCATCAGCTCCCAGGGCTTCTGCCAAGGCTGCAGCACTGCAGGAATGTGGCTATACAGAGGAGTCTATTGGCATTCACAGCCACAGTGCAGCACCAACCTATTCAGCACGGCTTGCCCATCCTCTGGAGAGGCCAGTGATGAAAGAAAGTCAGGCACATCAAAATGGGCTTTGTCCCAGAGCCTGCAGACACTCTGCCTGAGCAGGCAGCACCCACGTACCTTGGAAACCAGAGTCTCTGTGGTCAAAAGCTCAGTTCAGCCCTAGGAAGGTAATGAAACCCAAGGGAAGAGAAATTAAATCCTGGAAACTCTCAGCTCAGGAGCCAAATCAGACATTTAGATAATGAACTGGAACTGTCACTAGCTGCTCAGCCATTTCTACACATGACTCATTATCTCTCTGGGTGAGACACACACGAGTTTTATTTGCTCCAGTCAAAACAGTTCTGGGGTTTCAGCCTCCAGCAGAGGCAAGGGAGCTGTGAACCCCCCCACTCGTCCAGGATGCTCACCCTGTACCTCCACTTTTCCCCCATCAGCTGAGAACAGTCAGGCACCAGGCTCCCAGTCCTTACCCACGTCCCTGCCTGCTCCTGGACGTTGCCTTCACTACAGAGAGGTTCTCCTGCACTCAGTCAGCTCCTCTGGTGACCTGGGACCAGGCCTCCTTGGGAGTCCTACAAGCAACTCACAAAACAAGCTATTGAAAGGACAACTTTTCAGGAGCTACAGAGACAAACCCCAGGGGTTTGAAGCAGGACTTGGCTGCACAAAGCTCTCTGAATTCCTCTCATGCCCTCCATCTCCTCCTCTGCTCTTCGCTGCAGCCTCCCGTGGCACCAGGAAACCAGGGGCAAGATGCACATTGCTTGGCTGGACTGGAGGGATGGAGGGAGCAAGCAGCAGGGAAAGAGGGCTTGTTTCCCAACCCTGGGTCAGCAGAACAGGCCAGACCACCCAGCAAAGCACGAGCTAGCTTAGCAACGCGCCAGGGAGCGTGCTGAGGTGGTGGGTTTGCATGCCCGCCCAGCAGCACCCAGGGGCTCACAGTCACCTGAAGGCTGCAGAGCATCCTGGGCAGCACTGACACCCCAATGCAGCCTCTCCTGCTATCTCCCTGAAAGCCAGATTTGAGCTGTACAGCCACAGACTGGTTCTCTCCTTTGTCACTGTCTCCCTTTCTTAATACTGTGCATGTAAACGAGTTGGAGGACAGGAGGGAGTGACAAGAGGGACACCACCAGCATCCCACAAAGGAAGATGGTTTGTGTAACCAAATGCCCTGGTTTAAAGAAAGCCAAGAGGCACTAAACCCACACTGGAGTGGGGTCAGATCTCCAGACAGGCATTCCTATGCCTGGCCAGCCACGGGGAGGGGAGCAAGCAAGGTGTCCTAGCTCAGTCCCAGCCCAAGAGCAGCAGTTGTGGTGTGACCTCCACTGAAACATCCCAGCACAGATGGATCCAGCAGCTGGTCCAGCTTTGGGAAGGATCATCCTCAGGCTGGGTCCGAGCTAACATGGCTCCAGTGCTGGCTGGCACAGCTCAAAGCCTGGCCAAGCCAGGTGGCAGCCCCAGGAACAACCAGGACAGTGGTACCTGGCTAAACCCACCACATACACCAGCAGGCACAACACACAGGGGTTCCAGGAGAGCTGGCATGGCTGCACAGCAGCTGTAGCCTCATCTCACCACCATTAACACCACCTTGAATGAGAATAGAACACATTCCTGCTCCATCCCACTCCCCAACACACACACATGGTGCTCACAGCACGACAGCAAGGACAAGGTTTCCTTGCAGCCAGTCTCCTGGATGATGTTTTACCAAGTACAGATACATCCTAAAGGAACATGCAACACACAGCCCAGAGGTGTCACCTCTAAAGAAGAGGTGTGCCAGGGAATGGAGCACACAGCAGAAGCTCTGCAGGGCTTGGAAACAGCTCACAAAATTCCACAACAGCTGATAGGAGTCCTGCTTCCAAACAAAAGAGCTGCTGGAAGCACACAAGCCCTTCAAGAACCCAGGCACAGGTGGAAAATGAGGCAGGGAAATGGGACTGGGAGAAAAACCCAATTTGAGGACAGACGGAGCTTTGTCGCCGCTGTCGTATCAGGTACCAAGGTATTTGTGTATCTTGGACTGGCACGAGTAACCTGTTAAAATAGAGCACTTAGTCATTGTTTTGAAATATGACCTAACCCTCTGCTAGAGGAGAGGCTGGGTTAGCCTGAGCCCTGTTCCAGTTGTGGACATATTTTGGTTTGTCTAGACCTGAATAAACTAAAATAACTAGATTCTGCCTGTCTGTTTGGGGCACTGGAGCAAACCGGACCTGAACGCTATTTCAGTGACACCTCAGCTCCCACCCCACCTTGGGTCACACCTCGGGGCAGCACCAGCCCCGTCAGCAGTCCCAGTACTCCCAGCACCAGTCCCAGTACTCCCAGCACTGTTCCGCTCCCCACCTGCTGCAGAGAGACACCAGCCACCGACCCATTTCTCACCAGGTACCACAGAGGAGATGCCACAAGAGGGGCCAGGACCCCCAAGCTGTGACCCACAGGCTCAGCCACAAGCCATTGTCTTGGAGCTTCCTGGGACATGGGGACCCCAAGGGTGAGGCATGCTCCAGAGGAGCTCCTGGGAAGGGTCTCAGTCCCCCAGCTGCCATGCCCTGCACCACGCCAGATGTTGGGGACCACACCAACCTTACACCTCAGAGCTGTTTCACAGGCACCATACACACAGGGGCTCCAGGTCCCAGGGGGCTGGCAGGGAGATGCAGGAGGGAAGAGCCTCTTAATTCCTTGAATGCCTCAGAAGTGTTAAATAAGACAGGAAAAACCAGTTTGGGTGATTGACTGGCACAGCTTTATCTGCTGGAAGACCAGAAGTGGGGATTTCCACCCATTAAAGGGTTTGCCTACAGTACCAGTCCCCTCCCTGACTCCCTGCAGACAGAAAATGTGGTTACTCCAAGTTACCCTGTGCAAGACACGGAGGCTCAGCCCCAAATCACTGCCTCGGTTGGCAGAGGAGCTGCAGCATCAGCCTGTGCCCCCCACAGCGGATGCCAGGCAGTGGGAGCACCCGGTAAGGCAGGGAGCAGCCAAGATGGAAGAGCAAACTAACAGCACCTGAGTTCTTCCATCTCCAGACCCTTACAAACCTCAAGGAAACCCCTTCTGTTTGCTCCCCATGGAGCTGTTTCTCACGCCTGTCCCCAGGTGATGGCAGGAATGGGGCTTTAGGGGCCTTTCCTACAAGCAGCTTGATTTTCTTTAAGCTTAGAAGCAAGAATCTGCCAGAAAACCACTTTTCAGATGAGCCCCGAGCCTGGCTTCTCCACACAACACAGGCCAAGGCAATTTCTCTCGTGAGCCAGTGTTGGGTTCAGTAACCCACACTTGAACCAGCCCTGCAGAAAGGGAGAGGAGATAAAAAAGCCCCATCTCAAGAATATTCGGTGCCGGGTCAGACCCACAGGACCAGAAAATGGGGGTTTAACACAACCAACTCGGCTGTGATTTAGCAAAGTGAGGAATTAATGCAAGAGAAGGAGGGAAAGTTCTCTGAAAATCACACCCATCGGCATCCCTCCGGCTCCCCGGAGCTGGGGAGGTGCCCGGGCAGGACCCCGCTCTCCATGGGGCGGCTGGAGCGAGTCCTGCAGCCTCCCCCAGTCGAGAACCACCGCGGTCCCACCTCTCCTCGCACTGTAAGTGCCGCAAACTGCCCCGACCCGAGGTCAGGCCCCCCCGGAGGGTCCGGGCTCCGGACCCCCGAGCAGCCCGGTGCCCCCCCGGGTCCCGGCGCTCCGCCCGGGGCTGGGAGGGGGAGCTCGGCCGGGCAGCGCGGCCCTTTCCCGGCGCTGGAAGCCGCGCAAGGAGCCGGCGCACAACTCGGCCGCTTTCTAGTAAAGCCCAATACCTCAAAGCACACGAATTCCAGGGGCTGCCCCGAGCCCCCGCTCTCCTCCATCTTCCTCCCTCCCTCCAGCCACGGCTCCTTCCCCGGGCCGGAGCCGCCGCCGCCGCCCCCTCCCCGCTGCCGGGTCCCCGCCGCGGGCACATCCACGCCAGCACTTCCGCGGGGCCCCGGCCGCCGAACCCAGCGCGATCCGGGCGAGCAAGTTTCGGCCCCGCCGGGCGCGGGGAGGCGGCTGGGGGCACCCGGGGAGGCGGCTGGGGGCACCCGGGGAGCTCCAAACCGGGGGCGGGACAGACACACGGCCGTGCCCGACCCCGTGGCTGGGCGCGGGGGGACAATGTGGGGGGGGTGTGGGGGGAGGTTTGAGCCCCCCACCCCACCCCGGTTTCCCGAGGGGGGAGTGAAGCCCAAACGGACCCTGCGCGTTTCGGGGCGGGGGGATGGGGATTGGGGGGAGGAGGGGGGTTCCCCCAGGGCAAACGATCCCAGACAAAAGCGCGATTGCGGCGGCGCAGGGGGGGGCCCAAGCACCCAGACGGGCCCCGCCACCCCCCAGCCCGGGCCCGGCCGCAGCAGCGCCCACCCATTCCCCCCCTTTCTTTCTTCCCAAGGTTTTCTGTTGTTATCGGAGGGGCGGGCGGGGAGGTTTCCTCCGGCGGCCGGTCCCGAGGCCGAGGGCCGGGGAGGGGCAGAGGCACGCAAAGAAGGATTTGTTTAAAATTAAATAGATTTAAAATATACACCCATGTGCTTTTGTAGAGCCAGGCTGGCGAGGCGAGGTCCCCCCGCGCGGCCCGTCGCCATGCTGAAGGTCTCCCCCCTTCCTCCTCCCTCGGGCACAGGCTGCAGCCAGGCCAAGAAAACTTTTCTCTGCCCCTTCTTGTCTCGCAGGCACTAGAGTGAGATGTGCACAAAGAGGCCCGGGGAGCCGGGCTCTCCTAACTACAATGGCCCGGCTAATTAGATCATAGGAGCGAGTCAGCGATACTGTAACAAGTAGCTAAACAACGCGGGGGGAGAAGGAGGAGGAGGAGGAGGAGGAGGAAGAAGGGGGGGGTGGTAGAGAAAGTTTGCACCTCCGGGACTCACCGATCAGACCTCCCACCAGAAAGGCGATGACTTGGAAAACCAGCAAGATGCCCCCGACGATGCAGAGCTTTTTGGTGCTCATGTTCTCGATGATGGCCCCAGCCATCTTCGCTCGGTGTCACCCCCCGCTCCCCGAGCGGGGCGGGGGCGATGGGGAAGGAGGGGGGGAAGGGAAGGGAAAGCTCCGCGGGGCCGGGCAGGCTGCGCACTGATTGCCCCGGAGCCCGCAGCCGCTCCGCCGCCGCCAGCCGTGATTGTGGCGGCCGCCCGGCTGCATGTGGCGGCTTTAAAGGAGCTGGCAGCGGTCACATGACGCCGGCCCCCCGCCCCGCCCCGCCCCGGTGCCTCGGCCCCGCCGCCGGGCCCGGCCGCTCCCCCCGCGCAGAGGGAACCGGGCGGCCCGGTGCCCCCACCCAGCCAGGGACCGGGATGGGGATGGGGATGGGGAGGGGGGGGACACACACGCTGCGTTCCGCCTCTACGGGCAAATACCGGCGCTGCAGGTGGGCGGACGGCGCTTGGCACCTTCGCAGTGACCTCCCTTCCCCGGGTGAAATCCGGGGAGCGGCCGCCGGACCCCCCCGGCCGCCCCCCGCACCCCGCCGGGTCCCCCGCGGCCGGGCTCTGCCCTTCCCTCGGCGCTGCTCCGCCCCAGCAGCTCACGCTGAGTGTGTCCTCCGCGTCCCCAAACCCTCGGCGAGGGGTGGTCGGCGGCTCCGCTCGCCCCTCGGTCTCTGCGATGGGCCGTGACCCGGGCAGGGTTCAGCCCCCCTGCCCGGGTTCAGCCCCCCCCTGCCCGGGTTCAGCCCCCCCCTGCCCGGGTTCAGCCCCCCCCGCCCGGGTTCAGCCCCCCCCGCCCGGGTTCAGCCCCCCCTGCCCGGGTTCAGCCCCCCCCTGCCCGGGTTCAGCCCCCCCTGCCCGGGTTCAGCCCCCCCCCGCCCGGGTTCAGCTCCCCCCCGCCCGGGTTCAGCCCCCCTGCCCGGGTTCAGCCCCCCCGCCCGGGTTCAGCTCCCCCGCCCGGGTTCAGCCCCCCTGCCCGGGTTCAGCCTCCCCTGACCGGGTTCAGCTCCCCTGACCGGGTTCAGCCCCCCCCCCCGCCCGGGTTCAGCCCCCCCCCCGCCCGGGTTCAGCTCCCCTGCCCGGGTTCAGCCCCCCCTGCCCGGTTCAGCCCCCCTGCCCGGGTTCAGCCCCCCTGCTCGGGTTCAGCCCCCCTGCCCGGGTTCAGCCCCCCCCTGCCCGGGTTCAGCCTCCCCTGCCCGGGTTCAGCCCCCCTGCCCGGGTTCAGCCCCCCCCCGCCCGGGTTCAGCCCCCCCCCCGCCCGGGTTCAGCTCCCCTGCCCGGGTTCAGCCCCCCCTGCCCGGGTTCAGCCCCCCCCTGCCCGGGTTCAGCCCCCCCTGCCCGGGTTCAGCCCCCCCCTGCCCGGGTTCAGCCTCCCCTGCCCGGGTTCAGCTCCCCTGCCCGGGTTCAGCCCCCCTGCCCGGGTTCAGCCCCCCTGCCCTCACTCCTGGTTTTTAGCACTGGTGCTTTCCAGCCAGTTTTCCAGCCCTGCTGCCGGGTGAGATGCACAGTGAGGGGTAGGGAAAGCCCTTGTGTGCAGCCAAAACTGGATGGGGAGCTGCTGAAAGCACAATTTGAGGATAAATACACCACGGAGGGAAACAAACAGGAGGCATCAGCACAGAGAGGAGCTGTTGAAACGAATGGCGGGTCAAATGCAGAGAGGCACAGGCCAAGACTGGGCTGAAGCAAAGGGTGGCAGGAATAAGAGTTGAGAAGAAATGAATGCCAGCCCCCCAGCAGACCTCCCCGTGGGATCGCAGCAGTGCTGGCAATGGGATGTGGTAGCCCTGGCTTCCAGCAACGTGCTGGGTCCATCCAGGACACCAGCAGCATCCAGGAGCCCATTTGCTTTGCCTGGGGTGACAGGAGCTCCACACGATACCAGTGATGCAGGCGAAGCGGCACCAGAGCTGAATCTGGAAATCTGAGGAGCAGAGGGCACAGGGTCTGGCCACACCAGCCCCTGACCCACAGCACAGCATGAGAGAGGCACCTTCTTGGCGTTTAGCTGATGGGTTTTTGGGAAAAGCTCCCCTTAGGGTCCCTCTGCCCAACACCAGGTCTCTGTCCCTGCCACTACCTCACCACCTTTGCAGCCTTTCCCCAGCCAGGAGAAGGGCTGCAGCTGGCAGCTCCAGCAAGCCCAGCAACTCTGGGTTCAGCACATCCAAAGGAGCATCTCGTGTGTCAGACCCCCAGCGTGCCAGAGGCACAGAGCTGGCAGCCAGCCAGCGACACAGTGAGGGATTTTGGATGATGCAGTAAGATGTGATGCTGCGATCCAGATCCTGGCTACACGGGATCCATCTGGCAAGGGCTGTAGCCGTGGTCCCCACACGCTTACGCTGGTTTTCTGGCACCAGGGCTTTGGCTTCCAAAGTCAGGCTTGAAGAACCAGGTGAAGCCAAGCTCTGGTGCTGCTCCTCCTGGGGTTTTCTTCCCTGGTCACTTCTTGATGTGCAGAGCTAATTTGTGAGTTCTCTTCCCCTGACCACCAGGCAAATAACGTTAGAGGGAATAGAGGTCTCTGGGATAACTTTGTGACTGTGGGACAACTTAGGCTTTTAGAATATTTCAAGTTTGTTTCTTTTTATAGCTTAGTTTTAGCTTTCCTTTTTCATTACAGCCATGACTTCATAGTTAAAAATAGCTCTTAATGGACAAGTCCTGTGTAGCCATTATGAGCCCACTAGGATCGTTCACACAGACCTGCTTCCAGAAATCAAAGCCTGCTAATGGCTTTTTGCCAAGACAATTAAAGACCTAAAGTACCACATACTTTTAACTGAAATTAAAAATAAATAAATAAATCCCCCTTAAAGCAATTGCTATTAACAAGGCAAGGGTGAAAGAGCTAACTGATGTTTCAGATGCCTATCAAACACTTCAGGTTGTTTTTGAGGGATGACTTTTGCTAGTTCTCTGTTGGAGATCACAGAATCACAGGGGTAGGAAGGGACCCCCAGAGCCCATGGGGTCCAACCCCCTGCCCAAGCAGGGTCCCTAGGACAGGTCAGGGCTGGAATCTCTCCAGAGAAGGAGACTCCACACCCCCTGGGCAGCCTGTCCCAGGGCTCCCTCACCCTCACTGGGAAGAAGTTCTTCCCCACATTGGGGGGGAACTCCCTGTGCTCCAGCTTGAGCCCATTGCCCCTTGTCCTGTCCCCACAGACACTGAGCAGAGGCTGCCCATGGCCCCTGTGTCCCACCCTTCAGCTATTGATAAACACTGATCAGATCCCCTCTCAGGCTGCTTCTCCTTTCCAGGCTGAACAGCCCCAGCTCCCTCAGCCTTTCCTCCCAGGGGAGATGCTCTAGGCCCTTCAGCATCTCTGTCCCTCCTCTGGACTCTCTCCAGGAGATCCCTGGCTGTTTGATCCCAGGGAGCCCAGCACTGGACACAACACTCCAGGTGGGGCCTGAGCAGGGCAGAGCAGAGGGGGAGGATCCCCTCCTGTCACCTGCTGCCCACACTCCTCCTGATGCCCCCAGGATCCCATTGTCTCTCTCAGCCCCAGGGCACACTGCTGGCTCATGGCCAACCTGTCATCCACCAGCACCCCCAGGTCCTTCTCCACAGAGCTCCTCTCCAGCAGGTCACCCCCAGCCTGTCCTGATTCCAGCAGTTATTCTTTCCCAGGTGCAAGCTTTTGAATTATGCTGGTTCCCTCAGTGTCTCTAATCAGGGCTGTCAAGGAGAGACTCTTACAAGTCCAGGCCACCCTCTGAGGCCTCATCGTTACCCAAACACAGGGACCTGTGTGACCAAACATCTCTGGAGCCACACATGTCACTAGATCAGATCTGCCTTGATGACTCTAGAGCAGTCAGACCATGCAGTCTTCTGCCAGATGTCCCATTTGTCCCAAACAATTTAGTTCTGGGACAGGAATGTTATGGGGTAGAGCCAAGATCCTGCTGTAAGAAAAAAAGCCCCAACCCCTTAGCTGAAAAAAATCAAGTCATGAGAGCACAGGAAGTGATACTTCACATTTATAAGGCACTTCCCACTTCTACCACATTCCTCTAAACACAAAGTTTAGAGGTATCACTCACATGTGACTCTTGACACGCACCCAGAGCACGTACCATGGTGAGCTGGGACCTCTCCTTTGCCAAAAAGTGACCACACATAAAATCACACAAGACCAGCCCAAAGCAGATTAGAAAATACATCTCCAGCCATGGCTTTTCCTCTCCAGCAGCTTACAAATCACAGGTTCCAGCTCTGCAAGGTCTCCAGAATCAATCACCTGGGAACTCATCTCCTTGCCCCTCATTACATTACTTTTTCCTGAGTGCTTCAGGCTGTTTTGAAAAGCTCAGCTATTAAAATAGCTGTGCTACAGTCAGCCCCAGGCAGGAGGAGGAGTCTTTCTGCAGAGAACTCGGCAGGGTTGGGCCTAGAGCCCAGCTTTTCAAAGGGTTGGAGCTGCCTGAAGCTGTAGGTGAGGGCTCAGCAGGGTTCCCACAAGTTTCCGTGCTGCATGTCCACCAGTTCCTGCAGAAGTTTTGGGAGAACCACCTCTGGATGCTGAGTTTGCACAGAGATCAAACTCCCTGAAGGCTCCAGTAGTTTTTTCCTCATCTGTTCCCTCACTTTGATCAGTCAGTTCATGGAAATAACTCAGGGTGGGGGTAAACAACCCAATTAGAGGCATTTTTCAACCACAAGCGTAGAAGAAGGACATACACTCTGAGCACAAGGGAAAGGCTGCACAGAGGGACGCCTGTGATCTGGATTAGGAAACAACATGACCATAGTAACAATTTCTAGCTTCAGAAAGCTAAAAAAAACCTCAAAACAAGCCCCAAACCACCCCAAAATGAACCTCCCTGCTACAGTTACTCAGGGTTTACGTCCCTGCAGAGAAGTCCAGTACTGAGCTGCTTCATTTTTGCTTTGCAGACACCAGGTTGGTATTTTACTATCAGGAGCAATGCTGTTTGTACCAGCACAGCAGTGGGCTCTGACCCCATCAAGTAAAATACGTAGTAACAGACAGAAAACTGATTAAATCATGGTCATTTACCACCAGATCTAACCTCCTCGACTCTTTCCCAGGTAACCTCATAGTTCTGCTCTCTTACTAATACTGGTAACATGGAAAATTGTCTCACAGCACAGGAAAAGGGCGTTTTGTGTTATTTCTAGTGCACAGATGGTGGGGAACATCTTAGCTAGGGAAGAAAAGCCTTTTCTACGGTTAGTAAAGATGCCAACACATGAAACTTAGTGCAGCATGTGTCCAAAAACAAGTGTGTGGGGCTGGAGGTGGGTGAGCAGACAGAGCTGCACACCTTGTAGCTGGAATTGGGGCTGGGACTGGGATGCAGCAGTTCATGCTAAGAGAGCCTTGCTCTGCAATGTAAATATTTGGAGTGATTTCCAAGCCCTCTTGTAGTTCATGGCTAAACACTCACCCGCTTCTTAGGAACCAGGAAAGTTGACTTTTGCTACTGTTTGTGCATCTGGGAGCTCAGAGCTAGGCTTAATTCTATTTTATTTCCCTACCCCCTGCCCCCTTTCATTTAAATGCCAGGCAGCCTGCTGGGTCTGAGATCCCATGCTGCTCCTCAGGAGTCACGGGCTCCTCGTGCAGTTTCTCTGATGACAGGAAAGGAAGGAACACAAACTTCACAAGGGAATTACCCTACCCACCCAGACTCCAACCTTAACACACACCACAAACAGCTGAGGACAGAAGAACAGACATGCCCTCCCCAGCCCCAGGATGCCCATTCCCAGCCACTCTGTTACCTGCAGACTCCTCAGCAGTGCTGGCTGGGTGGAAATGCCCAGTTTAGGTCCCTCACAGCAGCTGTCTCCATTTGGCTGTCTCTCCATCCTCTGCTTCCTCACCAAGTCCTGCTCTTCTCAGTAAGGAACTGGGCAAGAAACACCGTAATTCACCACATGTGGGCCAGGATTTCTAAAACATTGAGAGAACAGTCCCAGATAAGTCTCCTGATATGCTTTCAATGGGATGACAAAGCCTGCCTTGCATTAGGATGAAGCTTTGAGCCTTTTGTGAGACAAAACCAAGCTGCTAATTTGACCAGGAGCACATTTTAGCTTGTCAGGGGGAAAGCTCAGACTTGTGATATCCTGAAGGAGGGGCCAGTAACAATACATTAAAATAATTTCCTAAAGACTAGGTTTACAAGTTTTATTTATAGTCTTTACAATTATCCTGTGGTTAAAAAGCTTGAGCCCTCCAAAGCAAAGCTGCAGAAAGCCTTTTAATTGTGTCTGCCAAGCCGCCTCTTCCAGCCCTTAATCCAATCATCAAGAGACAGGGTTTCTGCAGCAGGGTATCTGAGCAAGCCTGGGGTACATTCATCATTAGCCTATCCCTAAATTTCCAAGTTCCTCCATCCAGACCTCTTCCCTAAGTAATGATTGTCTGGCAGTAAGTGCAGCTCGACTTGAATCCCTCTGTTTGAATGACTGAGTAATCACCCAGAGACCTGAAAGATTTCTCTCCCACCCCCCATGGCTCTCTCTCACCTCTACAAAATCCATTTTAGAAAAGCCACTGCTTGGAAAGCCACTTATCTTGGGTCACTCAGAAGGCTTTGCTAGCCCACAGTGCTGGGCTCACAATGTGCTGTGGTGGCCTGGGCCAAATCAGCTGGGTCAATTCAGTACTCCTGAGAGGTGTGAGTTTGTGCCATCAGTGTGCAGTGAACCACACAGCCTCAGCCAAAGCTGGGCTCAGCCTCTCACAGCTTTCCCATGGACCATTTTGCTGCTTCTCAGCTCTTTTCAGACCTCCTGAAAACACAGATGTGGAGCTCTGTGCTGTTACTCGCTCTCAGGACTGGCTCATAGCTGGGCCTTTCCTCAGCCACCATCCTTGGCCACTGGCTCTGTAGCTGGGCCTTTCCTCAGCCACTGTCCCTCAGACTCAGTCTCCTGCCTCATATCAAGTCTCTGCAGTGGCTTTTACCACAGTCACTCCACCTCTCATGGGGCTTCTTGTCCACCTCCAACCCTGCCCAGCTTGCCACTTCTGGCATCTGCCCTAATGTCACAGCTTCCCCTGGTGAAGAGTGTTCCAGTCAGGCATTTCTCTACCTAGTGTCTGTGTTTTCACCCACTCCAGCAATGGACAGCACCAATACCAGCCCAAACAAGGCATGGTTGAAACATCAGAATGGCTTTGAGCATCCGTCCACCCTGGGAGTCTGTCTTTCCCCAGGTCCACCATCTCAGAAGCAGGCAGAGTTGGACACCTTAACATTACAAACAATGCCAGGATGCTATCTAGGATGAGGAGAGTGGCAAAAGTAAATTCCCTCTGCTAGGTGGGTTGTACCTTCATCTACAGCAAAATCTTCATGGTTCAGTCACTCCCATCAGCGCTCAGAACACAGAGCATGAATTCCAGGGGGGTGAGAGCCTCTTACCATTTCTCTGCCTCTTTATACTCCCATGGATCCAGTCCATTCTAAGTTTAGCACCAGAGACTGAATTAGCAGATGCAGCTAAATTTAACCCAAAGCTGTTTTTCATAGTCCCATGAGAAGTGAACAATGCAGATGGGCTGAGGCTTTGTGGTGGCAGTACCTGCTGCAGCACTGTAACACACATTCACCAGTGGTGGTGGAAACTGGTGTTAGGTAATTAAGATGGGAGAGGCACGAGGGACTTCACTGAGTTCCAGCAGTAGGAGTTTTGCAGCATCAGATGAAGAGGTTGGCAGATATCAAAGAGTTTCCTCATTTTATTCCTCTGCTGTGTCGAGTAACACCCAGTTTTGTAGGCTGGCTGTGCTGGTTACTGTGAGAAGGGACCTGCTCCTCTCACTGGTTGCACTGTGTGCACACACAGCGTTATTGGATAGTGTGATCCCAAGGCTTGGAAACGTTGGGAAATCAGAAATGGGAAGTTAAACTGAAGGGATGCCTGCCCCCAGCCAGTGCTCATGTGAGACATTCCCAGAATACCACTGAAACCCAAACATGAAGCAGGCATTCGTTTTAAGGGTCTCCTAGAAAGAGACATCTGTTTTGGAACACTCACAGAGGGCTATCGCCAAAACTATCCCGTAATAGTTATGAGCTGTAATTTGACATTTTAGATACCCATTCCTCTTGCCAAATAATATCATATTTTTGCTCTTGGCAGAGAAAATAAAAGAGAAGCATATATCCAAGATGAGTAATTTAGTACAATGTAATCAAGGCAAGCTGCTCCACAGGCCAGGGACTGAATTACGAGTCAGCAAGATGGGAGGGGAGGGGATGTCCTCTTAAATAGGAGCATGTGTGTTATGCAGGGGAAAATCAGAAAGAAAAATGGTTTTCTTGTTAATCTCATTTTCCATCTGTGCCCAAGCAAGGGCTTTTATCCGAGGAGCAGATGATTAGGGGTGGGGTGGCTGAAGCAGTTGCTGCTGCGGGCTGTGTTCCTGGGAGGTTTCCATCCCTGTAGATACTCGCCCTAGTGAAGGAACCTTCCACTGCTCCACTGTTCCAGCTCACAGCCCAGCTTATTTCTGTCAAGTGTCACTGATTTCTAATGACATCACCAGACTGGGCTGTAAATGGAGCTGGCCAAGAAGCACAGACAGATCCCAAACCTGCGAGGAGATGAGCTGTGGCAGAGGAGCGCAGCCAGCAGCAATAACCACCTCGGCTGTCACAGATTAATCCACCTGTAATTAGGAGTTACAGCCCTGTGTCCCTGGGCAGGGCAGTGCCTGGTACCTGGAGCAGTGAATTGCTGTTTCTAGCATCATTTAACTGAGAGAAATGACACAAATACTTAACATGGTCCAAGGGCTTTGGGTTGCTCAACCTTGCCAGCCCCATTTCACTCAGAGTCTAAAGTAGTTAACGAAAGAAGTGGTTAATTTAAGGGATAAATGACCTGTGGTCTGTAACCTTTGTGGGCCAGTTCACATCCATACCCAGCAGGATGGGTTGCTGGGGTCATTGCCAGCCCTCTGCCTTTCCACTCCCAAACACAGAGCTGGTGAAACGACTGCATCTGAGCTGCCCAGTTACCAGCTCAGCAGTTGGGAGCTCCTGTTACGTTAGAGATGGGTGAGAGCTCCAATCTGAGTGGTCTTGGACATCTCTGCTCTCACTACACGAAGGAACAACCCAGATGCTTTTTCACACTGGCTTCTCTCACATTTGGGGGGGTTTAACTTGATTTCCTTAGCTTGCTGTCAGGCATTTCTTGCACTCTGACGTGGGTTTTATACATTATTTAAGTGCTCCTTCAGCTTTCTGAGAACACACACCTTGCAGGCAGCAAGCATATTTCTTTAACAGGGTATTATTTTTACAGGAATTATGGCACATTAAAAATGCATCAGTATAAGCAGAGGAAGGCTACTAATTAAAAGATATATTTAAATATTTAAATGTAACTTGCGCTGTGATTAAGCTAACTCTTCCCAGGTGCTACAAGACACACTGATGCAAATCACTGCAGTTATTTTCCAGTAACAACCACAGAGATTTCAACTGGAACAGACTGATTTGGTTATCTTGCATGTTCCTGTCACTGCAAACTTTTATCCAAGTGTGTTTACAAGTTCAAGCAATGGAAAACAAGGAGGGTGAGTAAAGTAAACTCTGTTCTTCACTCTGCTGTTGCTCATGACTTACAGGGAATGAATGAGTTTCCCAACAACCAAATTCCCTCTCTCAACAAAGAGGGAAGAACTCTTCTCTCCCAGTAACCAAAAATGATGCCCATCTTATGTGAAGGACTGGTGGCAAGGGTGGAAAAAGAGGGAGAAAGTTGGAAGAACATACACTCCTTCTTACAAAAGGGGAAAAAAGTATATTTTGAGGTGATCTGATTCTGTAACAGTGATAATCCCCATCTAAAGGAACAATGCAAACCATGTAGAATGTGTCACAGTAAGCCATGTTTTCTCTTAAGGCAAACCAGAAACCTGAAATCACTGTCCTGGAATGCACCGAAACCTCTCAGCACAAGTATCCTGAAATATTCATGAACATTAAGAAAATAGCAAACTTTTTGGAGGGAGTGCTCTTTGATGTCACTTGCTGTGGCCATGCCATCCTCTAAGCTCTAAAAATATAAAAGGAAGGCTTTTTCAGAAGGTGAAAAGAAGGGACTTGGGGATTTTATCTCCTGGCTGCTGCAAATCACGCGATGTTGGTTAATTCAGATCCTTGATTACTCATCCTAACTGGGAAAATCTGTATGTGCCAGGGTGTTTGCTAGTGTAGGTCAGTGGGGAGCTCAGAATTTTAAGAAGATACACCAAGTGTGTAGGTTGTTAATACACAGCAGAGGAAACACTGAGCTGCAACACACCAGCTGAATTTAGATTTATCCTCAACTTGCCCAACCTCTGCGTTTTTGTTACTTTCAGGAGGTTCAGAGCCGGGTGCTTTCTAAACCTCAACCACTGTGGAAAAGGGGGAAGAAGGCTGAGAAGAAAGGGGAAAAGAGCCATAAGGAGATGGGAACTTCAGCTGCAGGTATGTGGAGACGCAGCAGTGCAGCCGTCCCCATCACCACTTCACTTCTCTGAGTGTCTCTCTGGCTCTGGTGAGGCCAGCCAGGAGCTCCCCAGTGAGAATCAGTCCTGGTGCAGGAGGTTTAGGAGCATGGAAACAGCCACTTCTCATTCAGTGCTGGGAAATAAGCGCTGTCGAAATGTTTGTGTGTTTTGCAAAGACATAAGTGTATGGAGAAGAGGAAAAGATGCTGCTTGGCATAAGCAGATGTAAAGCATTTTACCTGATTAGTTGGTCCTAGCTCCAGAGACATTGCTTTTGGCAGCAGCAGCAGCTCAGGCAGCGTCTCCTCTCCTCTCCCCAGCTCTGGGCAGATGAATTATCCTTGCTCTGTGCTCCTGTAGCCATTTGTAGTACTGTAAACCAAGCAAAAAAAGGCATGCTGCAGAGAGAGGGAGATAGAAAAAGAGGCAGAGAGGAAAGTGTTTCCAGGTGTAGCCTGAGACTGTCTCACGCTCCAAGGCTGGGTTGCTCCAGCGTCACTCAGACAGGCATGTAGATTTTTGGCCTTCCAGCCATTCCCCTTCAGCATGGCTGTCTAACAACACAGTGGATGTTTTGCTCTCCATGGGTCGAGCAGCTTTGCTGGTTTGGTGTGTACTCCAAGATAAAACCCAGCTGGGACTTCACAGACCACCAGGGCCACGGGCTGTTTGAGCTAGCAGGAAGCCATCACTGTGTACCTTTACTATGGCATGACTATTGGGAGCAACACTCTCACAGGTACTGATCTCACGCCGGGAATAACGTTCTGGTCTGCAGGTCTGCCTGAAGCTGCTCCTGTTACAGGGCTAGCAACGTATTTTGGCTTCACTTAATTAAAAAAAAAAAACAGCTGAGCTT
Organism: Gallinula chloropus; assembly: GCF_964237585.1. NCBI lineage: Eukaryota > Metazoa > Chordata > Aves > Gruiformes > Rallidae > Gallinula > Gallinula chloropus. The sequence continues at coordinate 1,251,888 of NC_140091.1, read as the reverse complement.
CCTAACCTGTGCTTAATTAAATGAGTTGAATATATTTATCTCTGTAAGGTTGGGTTCCATCCTTGTATTGTTTCTGAGAGCTTGGGATTGCCTAACAGCGTTGAGGACGACTGGAACCACCTACGCATCTGCAGCGAGGAGGACAGCTGCTCCTGCTGCAGGAAGCACGAATTGCTCATGAAACAGGACTGAGAGAGAGAGAGAAAAGCCACACAAATAAATCTGCCTTCTTGTGTAACGATGTTTCTAATGAACTTTGTGTTTCTGCCCACCTATGTTCAGTGCTGGCGATACCGTGTGGTTCAGCACGGTGTCACAGCTCATTAGATCTCCTCAAATCAGCCTCAGCACTCATCTCCAGCCCAAACCTCTCCTTGCAGACCATCCCTGATGTGTGCCAAAGGAAAAGGAAGAAGGGAAATGTATTTCTTGACATACATTTTTAATGTTTATGACCATTTTGTGACTGAAGGCTTCATCTGCAGACACTGCTATCAATGCCAATCTTGGTCAGCAGCAAGGAGGAAACTGTGTTTTGTACAGGGGATGTTCCTCATCTTTAAACTGGACTTGTCATTAAGGTGGACCCCTGCCAAAATACCTGACATTCCATGTACTCAAAATACATTATTCATTAACTTTCACAAGGAAATATATGTAATAAGCCAGAAGAGGTCTGCTAGACAGAAGAGAAGTGAGAACTCTCCTGGCCCATTTTCACTGTCGGCTGTTTCTGTGGCTGTATTTAGCTTGCTGGTCCCCTCATCCTGCACCAGTGTCTGAGTTTGAAAGGCTGTTCGCTTCTTCCTGACCTGTTGACTGTTCAAATTTGGAACAAGGTGGGAGGTTCAGGGTGAAGTTCCAGGAGATCTGATCTGATAGCTCTCCGATCCTTAAAGGGGGAGGAACCACTCCTCCTCCTCCTCACAGCCCTGCATTCCTGAAGCTTATCATGTGCTGGCTCTGATGCTTGTTGGGCCTCTCCAACTGCTAACCAAGCAGAAAGCACACTTTTTATCTTGCAAAGCTAATAGCTTCATGCCAGACGGGCAATTAAATCAGCTCACCAAAAACTCTAATGAGCACTATACTTTGAATAATAGAGTGGAAGTGGAACCATAAGGCTTGGACTAAAGGAAAGGCAGGAAAAAAGAGGGCATACGACCTCTTCCTTTTAGATTGCTCATCAAGTCACACACAGAGGCTTTGTATGCTTGTGATCTGTAAAAGGAAAAATCTGTGAGAACTGACAACAAACACTCTGCAGTCCAAGTCCCCAGCTACTGGGACAGCCAGGAGCAGCCAGCACTGCAAGAGATCCAAGTGCTGCAAGAGGTGCAAGTGCTGCAGGAGATCCAAGCACTGCAGGAGATCCAAGCACTGCAGGAGATCTAAGCCCCTTCAGCCAGAACACTTTACAACACAAGGGTTCAAAGCATGCTTTAGGTGCCTGGTAAGATGATGCAGCCCCAGCTCTAGGATGGAAACATGGTGTAAGCAGTCCTGACAAAGTCTGGAGGAATTCAAACTGATCCCATCCGGTAACAGGTTCTGTCAGAGTCTGAACTCTGGATCTTCACCCGCTTTGTTCTTGTGCTTTGGCAAAGCAGAGGGATTGTGACTTTAAAGCAGCCTCACGATTCCTGTGTGCTGCTCTGTGCAAGGGTCTGAGGTTGCTGTCATTGCCCTGGAGCCCTGACTGCAGGATACTGCAGGGCTTTCCAGATAGCACTCCTCCTGTCCTCTCCCACACTGCTGAGCACAGGGCTGGAACAAATCCCTGACACGAGTTTTATTTGACTGCGAAAGCCTCTGGTACAATTGGAATTCTCAAGAGGTGGTTTCCACCCAACTCAAAAGGACCCCTATAAGCCCAGATGGTTTTGATTATAGGATGCCTGGCTTGTGCCAGAGGTCTAAAACCCCTTCCTCCCCTGCAGTCAGGAGTCCGTGCTGACAGGGCCAGGTCCCTGAGTCCACCCACAGCAATGGAGGCTGGGTGGGAGACGGATGCAGCCTCAGGCATCCAACAGTGCTTAACAGTGCAAACCCAGAGAGCAGAGAGAACCTTTAGAAGAAACTGAGGAGAAAGAAAAAGCACAACAAGCCTTGTCTCTGCTGCTGCATGGCTGCCCACCACTTTAGCAGCATAGGCATCTCTGACTGACCCCTAACACACCCCAAAGCAGCTCCCGTGCCTCAGGCCAGGGGTTGCAGAGCAGTGATCTGACAACTCCTGATCACAGGCTGAGCAGCCAAACTGCGTGGTTTTTTCCATCATTGCTTATCAAAATACCATCCTGATACAGGGAAGATCTTATAAAAAACATCATCAAGTCTGCTGCTGCCAAAGAACGATTGCTGCTAGCTAACATTTATTTTTCCACAATTATATTCGGGGCTGCTGAGGGCTCGGTTGTCCTTTCGAGACAGCCCAGATCAAGGAGTGGTGCATACAGTACATCATCCCAGGATAAATCCAGGGAGGCTCTATGACTCACAAATGAGTCACTGCTCCTCTGTTTCCAGACTCTTGGGGGCGTACCAATTTATCCTCGGGCTGTATCTGCAGTAAATTATTACCCCCAGCTCAGGTCTCCTGCACAGAAGGGACTCAGACGTGTTCTGCTCAGGCCTCGCTGCAGGGCTGCACACCAAGACTTGGGGACACATGCAGAGATCTCAGAGGGAAGCAGAGAAATAGGGGAGTTACTCTTTTTCTTTCCTCCTCGAATGACACGCTGCCCAGGTGAATTATTTGGAACTAGCTGGTTCCTACCAAACCCCCAAAATCCCAATTACTCAACCAAGATTGACCTTTGAGAGAGTTATTTCTAAGAACTTGGATAAAATAAGACAGTATGACTCAAACAAGAGGAGGAAAGTGTCTGCATCACAGTTAAGGCACCCAAATTGCTCTCGCTGTCAGAATCAAGTATTCTAAAATAATCCCCCCCCAAGAATCATTAGTCTTTATTTTCTCTTCAGTGAGACAGGTTGCAGTGCCCCAGCACAGCTAGATGGGAAGTGTTTAAACAATGCCTACTGAGGCTCCAGCAAGTCTTTACTAGTAGGAATACAAGTGTTAGGTCAGAAAGGAAAACAGTATCTAATGTAAGAGATTTGTACTTATACATGTACAAGATAAATACACTCAGAGGCTCACAGAAAGGTGCTGAATAGCAAACAGGCCCGTTCAGCTCTTCACAACCAAAGTTTGGGCACTGAGGGTACAGTAGAAATACATTAAAATGTTATTGGTTTCCAGTGGCAATGATGGTTTAAGAATCATCATTCATATTCATCACCGTGCTCATTTTCCCACCTCCCCTCTTCCCCTGGCTGTTTCATGAGCCAGTTTTCAAAGGCAGCACTGCCTTGAGGTACAACCCCTCTGCCTCCTCTGGGTGCTGATCCCTTGTGCCACCCTGGCACAACTGTTCATGGGCCAAGTGGGAAATGCAAATGAAACTCCTGGCAGTTCAGCAAAGATGGGTGCTGAAGTGGGCACCAAATGGCCTTTTGAATCAAATCAGAGGAAGAAAAAACAGCTGTGGAATGGCAAACAGGAATGAAAGAAAAATTACCAGTTTTGGAATTATATCTGTTAAAATGTAAACAAATCCCCCAGTCCCAAATTTCTAAATAAAGAGTTTAAACAGGAGTTCACTACTACTGTGTATCATCTGTACCCACAAATTTAATTAAGTTATGTTAAAAATGAATTGATTCTCATCTTTGCAAGAGATTGCACATTAGCTTTTGCCATGCTTCTGATTAGAAATGTAATTTCTTAATTAGAAATTCAGGCCAGAGGCCGGCCCTTGAACTTAAACTATCTTTGCCCCTTCCTTTCCACTTCCCACAGACCATCATCTACTGTGCAGAAAACCATCCTGCTGGGCAGGTCGCTGGTGGCCGGTGCAGCAGGGGGTCACTGGGGATCGCTGTCTTCATGGATGGAAACCCAGAGGGGAACGTTTCCAATCATCCCACAGACCTAATGAGTGCCTAATTTTATGGTGAGACCTAGTAGTGAGGCTGAAGGGCCACTGCTTTGTGCTGTGCTGCTCTAACAGTGCTTTATCAGGGTATTTCTCACACTTGATCCCTGTTTGCAGTGCTGTGGGGCACTCTCCTGATAAAGGAGCTCAAACAAACAGGGGCTCCCTCCCAGTGACCCCTGTGTATGGTCACAGCACAGTTGCCTAGCAGGAGATCACACCGACAGTGCTGTGGGGCTGGAGGGCAGAGGGTGGTTAATGCATATAGTGGGATTCTGTGGAGAAAGAAAGGAAAAACCCAGCTCTGTCAGAGGGTATTTTACTGCTGTGGGGAACTACAACAATAAGTTGTAACTGAACAATGACACCCTAAGGGGAAAAAAAAAAGCTCCTATAAAAGGCTCCTTAAGAATAGCTTCTCTGTTACATCAGGAAAACCTCATTGGGGAAGTTTAAGATCAGAATGAGAACAATTCTGAAGTGGCAAGGAGATGGGCTGTCAATAAATTATCCCTTCCCCAGCTTCTGTGATGCTGTGGCCTAACAGTGGAAAATATCTCCTCCCTAATTTTGTCTTCAAGAGTTTAATAAAACAGATGGAAAGCTCGGAGAGTGAACTCGGATCCCTCCTGCCTCCAACCTGGCAGAGGGAAGCGGCACCAGAGCTACCAGCTGAGGCCAGCCCATGGCCTGGAATGCAGCCGCCGAGCCGGGCTGATGGATGCTGACAGCCCTGCTTTCATCTGGCAGTGTCCCCGCCACCAGCTGCGCCGGGAAAGAAAGAGAGCGCAGGAATTCACAGCATTCCCCCTCTGATTAATCCCCTGGCTGTCCCGCTGCGCCTGAATGAATTGGGCTAGGGATTCGTAGCTCTGCTGGGGGAGATTTGCTGATTCCTTTGAGCCCCCCCGGGGGGAAGTGATATAGAGAGCAAATAACCAGCCGGCAGTGCTGCAGTGATGTAATGGGCCAGGGCATGAAAGCCCCCGGCCTCTGCTCTACCCACCATCCTGGCCTGGGGAGAGGGTGCTGAGCTTCACACTCCTGCCACATGCTGCTGCTGTACAGGCGATTCCTAAAGCGCTCCCCCACTTCCCTCACCATCAGCAGGACACTGAGGTCCTGGAGTGAGTCCAGAGAAGGGCAACCAGGCTGGGGAAGGGGCTGGAGGGCAAATCCTCTGAGGAGCAGCTGAGGGAGCTGGGGGTGTTGAGCCTGGAGAAGAGGAGGCTGAGGGGAGACCTTCTCCTCACCTCCCCTGCCCTGCCAGGAGGGTGCAGAGAGGTGGGCGATGGTCTCTGCAGCCAGGGGCCAGGAGATGGGACAAGGGGCAATGGGCTCAAGCTGCCCCAGGGCAGGGTCAGCTCAGCTGGGAGGGCAAAGTTCTTCCCTGGCAGAGTTGTGGGGCTGTGGCACAGGCTGCCCAGGGAGGGGGCTGAGTCCCCAGCCCTGGGGGTGTTGAACAGAGGGGAGATGAGGTGCTCAGGGATCTGGGTCAGCTCAGGACAGGGATGGTTGGACTCGATGGGCTTAAAGGGCTTTTCCAACCTGGGGATCCTGTGATTCCCCACCTGAGCCCTGTGCAGACTGGGCGAGTTAAAAGGCATAAATGATGTTTCAGGCAAGGCCTCAGCAGCACAAAGACAGCTTGGTTCCAGCCTGGCACTGGTGACTGGGGATGAAGATAGGGAAGTGCTGGGGTCCGGCTCTGTGGCAAGTCCAGTGGTATCCCTCAGTAGCCACCCCAAACCCTCTGCCCAAGCTTCCTCTTTCTTTCCAGGCTGGACAATAATTAGATATCAAATTAAAGTGCCATTTTACAATGAGACCTAGCCCAGGCAGGATGGTGGGCAGGCTCTGGAAGCATTACACTTCAAAAACTAACTCAGATCTCAGCAGAACGTCATGAAGGGATCTGATTAACCAGGTGCAGAACCTACACCTGAGTTCTCTCCCTCATCACACTGCCCCGCTGCAAAGTAACATCACTGTGCCATCCTGAGACTTGAACAAACTGCTGGGTGTCAGCATAATTAAGCTGAAGAGCCCAACGACACAGGAAGCCTTCATCTCTCTTTCCCCAAGCAATCCCTTTTAGAGATATGTGTTTCCTTGCAGTGCGCCCTTCAGCCAGCTCCAGTTTCTATTTTCAAGGTCCAGAGGAAGGAAATGTGAGAGATGATCTGTTTTTCCCACCTGTGTGATTCACACATAGACAAGGCTCCCTGTCATTTATAAATCAGCAAACACTGCAAGATTTTTAGTATCTTTTTTACTTTAGTTTTGTTGTTCTTACGTTTTGGAATCTAGTGTGATAACTGGGAGGAGTTAGATGTTGAATTTATACATATACCTGTAATAAACACAGCTAATAAATGATCACAAAGAAAACAGAAACTGGAATCTGGGTTATTTGGCCAATTTTAAGTATGAAACACACTGTTCTGAATCTTGCCCTGTAAAAAGTAACAGTGGATAATTTGCAATCGTGTTGTAGTGAGGAAAGAAAGAAAAATACATCATTTTGAATACTGTTACACTTAAGATCCGAGTACAATGAGGAATGGTTGGGCAAGCCATTCCCTCTGGATCAGTTACTCAGCCCAGCCCACAGCTTGCACTTTTGCCTTAGTCCTTTCTGTGAAGGGGTGAAGCTGTTCTGTGAGCAGCTGTAACGAGCCCCGCGCAGTGGGAGCTGCCTGCTCTGCAGCTCAGCCAGCTCACAGGCTCCTGTTTTCTCTTTCTTAGTGCATTGGCATTGTGTTAGATTTTTCACTCACTTCCTACCTTTGCAAATGCTGCTCCTGAGATCTGAAGAACTGGGATGCTGCTGCCGTTGTGGTGTAAAAATTCCTGATGCAATAGCTGCTCCTCCAGCGGGTAATTATTACCCTGGTGTTAATGAAGCTGTTAAATACGCTGCTGTTGTTCTGCTGGGACCTAAAAATGAAAAAGCTGGGTTATATTTTCAAAGCTAAAAAACTCCACAGCTGGAAAACTCTTTGAGGTTTTTGTGGAAGAATTCACCCTGCTAATTCCACATCCCAGTCATGGTTTCTTGGCTTACTCTAATGTCCTCGCTATGAACATTGAAAAGTTTGCAGCCACTCTGGGGTCACTGGTGTGGACTGGACTTACTGGAGGGGTGAAGAGGACTACACACACTCAGTGCCCAGCCCTGACTGGTGCAGGAAGCGCTCAGGGCCAGCTGCCAGCAGACAACCCATCTCTTCTGTATCAGCCCTGCTCAGAGCTACGCCTCACCCCAGCATCAGAACCCGAGGAAACCACGACGATGGGATTAAGCGATGTGCTGACTGCCACAGAGTAAGGCCAGGTCTGGAAGCAGCCTGTTTCCACTCCCAGTTGCACAGCTCTTTCTCTGACAGCGTTGCTATAAATACTGGATTAAAGTAAGGGCAAGGGCAACATTTAAATTCCCTTCTCTTCCTTCAGCACCGCTCATTCAGTTATCCAGAATAGCTTCTTAGAAGTACCAGCTTGCTTCCCATTTGAAAGCCTGCGTGCCTTTTTGACTTTATTACTGACAATACCAGCCAAAACACACTCCCTCAGAACTGATAACCCACTGTTAGGTGGGTTTCAGGGTTTTTTTGTCATCTTAAGTGATTAAATTGCAGTCATGAAGGACGGATGCTGGGAAAAAGGACCTTGTCAGGCAAAATGGGTCAAATTCGAAGGCCTCTTTCATTCAGCAGCAATGCTGAGAGCTGCAAAGGAACCACAGGTGACCCCAGTTCAAAAGGATTCCGAATCAAAAGACCTGTCCAATGACTTAGAGGTTTCAAGAAGGCTTTATCCATGGCTGTGTTTAACGGCTGTACTGAGCAGCCTCTCTGAATCCTGCAGTCCTCTCTTTCCTGCCCGGCTGAAGAGCTCCCCTGCAGCGCCGGCGCCTGCAGTTGTTGAATACGTGTTTCTCACACTACAGCTCAATTAAGTCAAGGATACCAGGGAGAAGATGATCCAAGTAATCCACTAGCTCAGTGCCCAGGAGGCTGCAGAACTCATCCTTCTCTTAAAACCTACCCCAAGACTTTACGGGTGGTTTGACTTGCATTATTTTCTCTTCTCCATTCTTTCCCCTGTGTTGTTAGTTGTTCTCCATGTTTCACAGTCAGTATCAGGGAGCATGCACAGAATTTGCTGTGCACCAAACCAAGCTAAGCACCTACTGAGAACTGAAATTCTAACAGAGCAGTGAGAGAATACTGCAAAACATTCAAACCTTCTCTGTGAAGACAGAGAAGAATTTGCTTTAAAAAATACAAGTGCCACATAAAAGGATCTGCAGTGACTCTTCGTTTTTTATCATGTTTCCATTTAACTGTAAATAAGCAGGTGGGTGGTCACCCACAGGAGAAGAGCAAGCTATGTGATGTGCAAGTCCCTCGTTGCTTAAAGACTGTGGTTTTCTTGCCCTGATGCTTGCTGCAGATTGAAATGCTGGTGACTTTTCAGAGCACCACCTCCCAAGGTCGCTGGCGCACTCTGCTCTGCTGTGACGAGTTCAGAGAGTTCAGAGCTCAGACATGAGTTTTTTGTCTCCAAGAAATCTTCCATGATTTCCAAACAACCCAGCTCTGCTGAGGGGCTAAATCACAGCTTTTCAAGAGAGGGAACAGAGTTACTTTTAAATCAATGATAAGAAACATTAACTTTTCCAGATTTTTGAGGAATTCTTTATGGCTTTCACTGCTCACCCCAGAGTGGGGCCAAGCATTTGAGAACTGGGGGCTGGAAACTGAGCTGGACACACCTATCTGCACACACCCACTTCAATAAAATGCACCAACCAACTTCTGATACAATTTTTGATCTTTCTTTCCTCTGAACAAAGACTCTTCATTACACCCAGTCCAAACACAAGGGGATTTCAGCACATGCATGCAGACACACATCTTGTATATGTGTGCATGCTTTTAACTTGGCTGCAGCAGCACAATCAAATATGTACTTTGTCTTCTGACTGGGCCTTTGTAACAGTTAAATCCTCAACACTGTAAAGAGGAGTGAATAAACCCTTTACTTGGATGAGCACAGACATTGTCCTTGACCATTTTGCCTCAGTTCCTCTTCCCTCCCATCACAGCCCACCAAAGGCCTTGGGTAGGTTTAGTGTTCATACCAGGATCCTGAAAAAGTGCAAAAGAGAGGACAGAAAATAAAATCAAAGCTCTCTTCTTCAGGATTTTGGTACTATCTCATTCTCTCCCCTGTATGTGGTGTGCAAGGCATAGCAGGCAGTATTTTTAGCCCTTCCTATGTTACATGGCTGCAAAAACTGCTGAGAGAAAAGGCCAGGTTGCTCCACTAACAACTAGAATCTGTTTGGCTGGCATAAATGTCTTGCTACATTAATGCAGACCATGTACTTCTGGGGCTTTTAATGGTGCAGCTCCACTGGCATTCAAAGCAGAGGAAACCTCTCTGATACAACCACAGATTAGTGGATCAAATCCTAAGGGGATATGCAAAAACAAGTGGGGTATGTTCAAAGCCAACAAGTTGTTAGGAGTCCACGTGGAGCCAGTTTTCAAAGGCAGCACTGCCTTGAGGTACAACCCCTCTGCCTCCTCTGGGTGCTGATCCCTTGTGCCACCCTGGCACAACTGTTCATGGGCCAAGTGGGAAATGCAACTGAAACTTCTGGCAGCTCAGCAAAGATGGGTGCTGAAGTGGGCACCAAATGGCCTTTTGAATCAAATCAGAGGAAGAAAAAACAGCTGTGGAATGGCAAACAGGAATGAAAGAAAAATTACCAGTTTTGGAATTATATCTGTTAAAATGTAAACAAATCCCCCAATCCCAAATTTCTAAAGAGTTTGAACAGGAGTTCACTACTACTGTATATCATCTGTGCCCACAAATTTAATTAAGTTATGTTAAAAATGAATTGATTCTCATCTTTGCAAGAGATTGCACATTAGCTTTTGTCATGCTTCTGATTAGAAATGTAATTTCTTAATTAGAAATTCAGGCCAGAGGCCGGCCCTTGAACTTAAACTATCTTAAGAGCAAATTCTAAGGGGATGTGTAAAAACAAGCAGGGGACATTCAAAGCTGACAAGTTGTTAGGAGTCTGTGCAGAGCCAGTGCATGCACTGGGACAGTGTGGAGATGCAGATCTGGAACTGCAAGTTTAGACTCAGTTTGTCCTTCAAGTAAGATTTTCCTGACAACAGGAAAGAAATACATCCCATCTGCCACAGATGTGCTGTACGTAACACAGCTCCTACAGCATCCATCTTATATTTACTCAGTGATTCATCCCCTTCTGCTGTATGTTTATCTAACTGCCCTAACCACATCCAGTTACCAATTACTAGCTGGAAATGGCCCTACAAAACCATGTTCAAGGGACTCTAAATGGTTGAGCACAGGCCAAGGCTTTGGTGTCACCACTCCTGGCCAAACATCTACACCAGTCAGCACTTTCCTAGAACAAAACACCAGCAAAGCCCCCTAACTATTCTCCACCTCCTCTAACCACCAAAAAGCTTTTGGATAACTTTAGAAGACTCTTGGTTAGGTCTTTACAATGGAGGAGGCCACAGATCTTTATAATGGGGCCCTAGGCAACCTTGTGTAGCTCCAGGCCTGGAGGTTGGTGTCCCTGCCTGTGGCAGAGGGTTGGAGCTCTGTGACCCTTGGGGTCCCTTCCAACCCAGACCAGGCTGGGATCCTGTGATTCTATAATGTTGGTACATATTGAAACTGTGAAACTGTTGGGTCAGAAGCCATTCACTGGGTTTAGATTTTCCAGCTCTGCCATTTCAACCCATGCCAGTCAAATCTGGTTTTCATCTGACTTGGGTATCACCACCACTTAGATGGGTTCTCAGAGTCAGATTTGGTTCTCTTTGGTCTGTGAGTCAGTGCAATTCAGGACAGACTCTGGTCCTGCAGTGGGGAATTGTACACACTATTTGATTACACCTTAACTGGAACATAATTCTGCTCCTTTAGCTCTGTGCAATTTACAGGAATAAGGCAAATCAGAAACTCCCACTTTTCAGTAATGTGAGAGTACACACTCCTTGTTCTCCAAATGAGCTGCATTTCATTGGAATTAGTATGTAATTGTTTGTGGGTCTGTAGGCTTTGTGGCAAGAGATGAATGTCAAACCCAAGTGGCACAGACCAGACTGTCACCTTTAATCTCTCCCAGGAGTTTGGTCTCCCAGTGTTTCTAGCAGAGGGGCAGCCTCAGAGGCAGAAGAGCTTCCATCTATGACTGGAGTTGCACAGGACTTTGCTCTTTTGGGAACTCCTTTTCTAAAGTATCCCCAGCACACATGTGGGCCTGCATAACAGTCTTTTTGCTTGAAAGATAAATTGTGAAGCCCTAAAAAACTCTCAGCTGCTGAAATCCAGAGCCAGAACCACTTACTTTCTTCTCCTGGTCTCTCACTTTTCCACAGGCCATTCCACCAGCAGCAGATGGCATTTCTCTGCATGAGAAACAGAGAGGTGGGCACCTTCAAAAGCTAATTTCAGCTCCAGGAGAACAACTTCCCAGTGCTCCCTCTGCAGTCAGTGCAGAAAAGGGCACTTCCATACAAGGATCTTTTCCTTTCTCCTCCAGTCTCTCCTGGGACTAGAGGAGGTTGGTCCTTCTGGGCTCTGGGAGCACCCTGGGAGTTATTGCTCTGGAGCTTACTCACCTCTGCTTTCTGCACAGGGCTGCTGACATCTCACAGCACTTCAGTTACTGGTTCTGTCCTCCAAAGAGCTGCAGTGAAGTGACAGGAGCAGCCTAGCCAGGGGTCCTGGGCTGCCAAGGAGCTTCCTCCTCTCACAGCTTTGATATGCTTCTGCCTTGATATCTTCACGTGCTTCTCCTGGAGACTGAGAGTCCAGAAAGGCTAAACTGGAGTTCAGAACCACCGTGATCCTCTGCCTGACACATAAATGTGGAGAAGGGTTTGGTGTTAATACATATATTTTTAGGTGTTGTAATGCAGCTACTGTCTCATATAGCTGTAATGAGCAAATGTGAAGAAAACTTCCATGAGTCAACCAGTCATCCCCAACTTTTCAGAGTGTGTGAAGGCATGCCTGGCTCTCCATGGAGATGCATAAGACCTCAAACCATCCAAAATAAGAATAGCATGGGAGCAGCCCTTCATCTGATACACCCTCAGTGGAACCTACATCTGCTTACTTTCTCTGAGGGTCTGGCTCCTGACTCCTCCTGCATTTAGCCTCACATCTTCAGGCTTGTTCATTTAACTCCTTGTGTTCTTGTACCACCCTGCAACTAAAATACACTCCACAAGGTTTTGCATCGAATTCCAGCCACTACACTGAGTTATACCTGCCAAGGCTGCTCCTTTTGTGTAGATACAAATGTATCTGGGGGGGGTGGGGCAAAGACAGTGACTTTTTGGTCAAATTTGTTTTGAATCAATCAAACCTATTTTAGGATGATGTAAGCCCTGCAAAATGCTGTGGGGCTGTCTGAGTCTGGTAGCACTTTTAAGTAAACAAACAAAACCTGCTTCAGTTTAGACAAATTTCCAAGCCACAATTGTCAGAACACCACTAAAAGCTCTTGGGTATTAAAAAACAAAATCCAAATAAGAAACAGAAGCTACATAAGGAGGAGGGCTCTGTGGGAACCTTCCTGCCTTTGGTCTGACAATCCAAAAAGTGTGTTCTGGTTTCCCCCAGCATCCGGTGCACTCCAGCAAGTTTCTAAATAAAGTCCAGTCAAAACTTCACAAAAAGCTTTAGTGTCCCTTAAATGGCATGTCTCAGCTCTGCTGGCAGAGCTGCAGCTCATGTTAAAGCAAGCAACCACGTTAACATTCTTCCTAAAGGCGACTCTATATATTCTAAACGCTCAGCTGAGAAGTCCCTAAAATAAGCACTGACAATAACAACTTCAAACACTTGCACAAGGCTGCAGCCACTCTGAAGAGCTATTTTTTTCTTACCTCACCCCATTTCCCTTCAGTGTTTCATTAAACAAAGGATGCTCCATGCCATGACAAGGGAGAAAGGCTGCATTTCAGCTTGAGGACTGAGTCAATCAGAATCTGCCGGCTCCTAATTAGAGTTATTTACCCCAGGCTGCCTCCCAGTACCCCACACCGGTGATGGATGCCTGCTCTGTGTGATAAACATTCACTTAGATACATGTGGAGGCTGAAATGCAATGAAGATTAAGTGTTTCTTTTCCCTTTACCCTGAGCAAGGAGCGTTCAGCGTTCATGGGAATGTCTAATCCCCTTTTAAGCCTGAGCAAAACCAGCCTGTGTTATGTAGAGCACATTCTGACTGTGAACACGGATCCCATCCACTGGAAAACCTGTGCAACAACCTAAGCCAGTGCTTTAACTGCTAAAGGTATTTAAAAAACAATCTGCAAATTAGGATCCCATAAAATGAGATTGCTGTGCAGCACTAGCATCTTACAGATAATGCATCTCATGAAAGTCTGACACTTAATTATGGAAAACGAAATAAGCAGCATGAAGATGATAATGGAACTCTGATGTATTCACAGAATTGGGTACTAAAAAAATCTTAGGAATCCAGGGAAATGATATATGGGTCAACTTAAAAAGAAAACAGAAACAAAGGGAAGCCCAAATCTCACTTTAAATACATATTCAAGCATTTGCATCAGCAGTTCCTTCTCCATCAGGCTGAACACCCAGCATTTTCCCTACCATAGACACCCCTTTGAAGTTCAGACCTCCTCAAATGTATTCCTCTGCTTTACATGAATTCCTGTCACCACTCTTTCCTTCCCCATTATCACCTGCACCACAGAGAGCACAAAATTTCACATGAAATCCCACAGGAAATGCAAAAGATCTATATAAAGCTGCAAAGCACCTCCTGCCTCTCATCTTCAGCTCTTTACAAGTGCTGGGAGGAGAGCAGTCTGGTTACACCATGGAAGGAGGGAAGACGTGAGCTGAAATAATCAACAACCAGCACCCCAAATGCTCCAAAGCAGCCTGAATGGTTAGCAGGATGCTAACATCCTATGCAGGCTATATCAGGAACCTCTGCGTGGCTGCATCAGTGCCTACATGTGTCCAAATTGTGGGTTTCATTCAGCAGTTTCATTCTCTTTAACTCTTCCCTTGATCTGGCTGGTCCAGAATTAATGAGCATTTTAGGAGAGTGCAAATCAGAGCTGGGATCCTGTTTCTCAAATGGATTCTTTACAAGTGTGGATATCTCCCCCCGACTTAGCACGATGCTCTTCTACCCCCTGGAATGTCTGTGTTGCCCTTGAGAGAGCCCTGCCTGTTCCTCCCTGGGCTGAGTACAAACCTTGATCTCCCTGCCACTGGGAGGGGACACTCTGGAACTTCCCAGGACAGCTGAAGCCAGCCAGGGCAGTGGCATCGCTTCCCACCGCTCCATCTGTGTGCAGCCTCTTGACAGAAGGGAGGACAGCATCAAAGAGACAGTCCTGCCTGCTTTAAGTCTAAAAGGAAAAAAAAAACAAGGATTATTTTAAATTAGCATAGCTCAGTGACTCTTAATGATTATTGTCAAGCTATTTTAATGATGTATACAACTTATCTCCTCACAGATACTTTCTCCAGCCTGTGCTGGACGCTTACATTCAGCAACATGTTAGTCATTGCTTAATTATCACTACGAAGCCTTATTAATATGTATGGGTAAAGAGCTCTCTGGTAGGAATGCATTTTAATGAAGTCGCTGAAAGGCACCAAGCAGTAATTTCTAGAAGGTTCTACCACGACTAACAATAGCAGCCCAGGGACAGGATAAGGTATGGAATGGGGAAAAAAAAACAAATTAATTTTAATATTTTAATGATAAACTTAATTAGAAAGCATTTAGGAGCTTTGAGCAGTTACAGCTTACAACTCTTCACAGAATCACAAGGTTGGAAAAGACCTTTTAAGATCACGAAGTCCAACCATTCCCGCCCTAAGCTAAACCAGACCCCTAAGATAAGGTATTTATCCCTAAGGTGAGGTACTCAGGGATATGGTTTAGCTTAGGGTGGGAATTCCTTAGAGGAATGTCGTGTGCTGAGTGCTCAGCATATTCAATGTGGAATATGCTGTGTGAAAGGACACTGGCAGAGACTGAGACGTTCTGTGGCCGCCCTTGTACCTCACGGCAAGCGAAGCACCAGCACAGGATTTCTGAGGCTGCAGTCAGGCCCAACGACGTGTAATTTACAGATCAAACGCACACGCCGCATATATAATTGCCCTTATTTCCTAGTGCAGCGATTCCCTTTGCTCCTCGTGTTTATTTCTGTAACGTTTTGCCCTTCCAAGGTGCAGAGGCCGGCCCAGCGCGCACCGGCCTGAGGCGCGGGGGGCTGAGGCGGCAGGAGGCCTGGGCGGGCGGGAGAGCTGCTCGGCAGGGCCGCGGGGCTGCGGGACTTGGGACAGCGCAGCCCCGGGAGTCACCCGGGACCAGCACACCTCCTGCGGGAGGGAGCACCGGGTTGTACGACCCCGCTCCGGTTGTGTGGGACGGCGGGCGGGAGGCTACGGCCACGCCTGGCCCCGCTGCCGCAGCAAGGCCCGGGCACCCGGGGCAGAGGACACCCGGGGTGGAGGACAGCCGGGGCCAGAGGACACCCGGGGCCAGAGGACAGCCGGGGGCGGGCCGCCGTGTGGGTTGCGGAGCCGCCCCGAGAGGCGGGCCCGGCCCGGACGGCTCAGCGGCGGCTGCCCGAGTAAGAGTCGGCGGGGACGCGGGACAGGCCGCGACGGGCGCGGGGCGGGCAAGGAGGGGAAGGAAAGCAGCGTGGGGCGGGCAGGTCGTGGCGCTGAGCGGAGAACCACCCCCCTCCCCGGAGGGCCCACGGCTCTGCGCTTCCTACCCCGAAACGGGCGCTGAGGGGCCGCCCGGCCCCGTTCCCAACCCGCCTCCGCCGTGGGCCCCGGCCCGCCGCCTCAGGGCGCTCCCCCGCCGCGGGCAGGCCGCGCAGCGCAGGGCGGGAACCGGCCGCGCTCCCTCCATCCCCCCGCCCCGTCCTGAGGCGCGGGGTCTGTCTCCCCTCCTCAGCCGAGTTGAGTTTTTGGCAGTAAATGCAGTTTCGTTTTGTCTCCTCCCTCCAGCCCTTGGGGTCATGTGGAACGCCGCCGCTCTGTGCTCCCCTGGCAGGCTGGCCCCCGGCGCCTCATCCCTGCTGCTCCCCAGGCTGCACACCTCGAGCGGCGGGTTGGACAGACAGCACAAGGGTCTGTGCCCTGGTAAGCAGCCCGCAGAGCTGCTGCCGAGCCAGGGCTTGGGGAGGACAGGCGACATGCTGCCCCGCCGGTCAGTAAGTACTAAAGCCAGGCACAGGCGGTATCCAAACACATACCCTGTGTTAGATGGACGCATCCTGTCAGTGTACCGACCTGTGTTTGAAGAGAATTTAAGGAACAGTGAGGCTGTTATTAAAAGGTAATGACTGTTTCTGTTGCGTTATAAAGCGTTGCTGCTTGGGAGATGAGCTGAGAGTCGCTTACTGGGGCTTTGAGGGGCTTTTTTAACACAGGAGGAATGCTAATTAAAAGTCTGTAGACTTAAAACCCAACCAACCAACCAAGCTGTTCGTGTTACCTAACCATTTTGAATTTGAACTAGTTTCCTGGCTGCTTTTTTTCTCAGGCAGCTTCCCTGCTACAAGGGCCGACGCTTAAGAACTTCAGCCTCCTCAGAGAGGTGCCTGGATGCAGCCTGAAATATCTCAGCCTGGGTGCAGGCTGTGTCTGACATAAAGTAGTGCTGTGTGACGCTGTGTGGCATTACCTTGCAAAGAGGTGGTTTTTCTAGACCTTCATACGTTGTTATTTTTCACTTTTGAATGCGAAGGCACAAACGGTGACTCAGACACTTACTGACCCCTCCTGAAAGAGGGGGTGACAGTCCCTCAATCCAGCGGGATCCACTCCTCAAAGCCCGGAAACGTATTTTCCCTGTTTGTCCTTAAAGATCAGATGGCAAAAAACTGCAAGGCCTTTGTTCAGAGGGATGATACACGAGCTGGAAGCCAAACTGCGGAGAACACACTGTGCCCTCCTGTGGTGGCATTTGTGACATCGTGACAAATCCTTCGCTTTTTGCTCCTGGGGCTTTTCAATCTCCACAGCCCTCAGGAAGCCACAATGGAGACACGTACAGAGCGGGGTGTAAATAGTTATGTCAAACTATTTTTAGTTAAAGATGATGCTCCTTGGGCAAAAAAAAATACTTTAAATAAATGAAGAGCCCTGTTTGTCTAAGCCCAAACTTACTTGAGATGCAACATTTGTTTATAGTTAATTCAGTTCATTGTCTGTACTTGGTGCTGCCCCAGCAATAACACTTGGTAATTGCTTCCTCTCATGATGATTCTAGTGACACTGCAGTACTTAAAAATGTATATCTGCTGTGCTGTGGAGTATGCACCTCTTCTAGATTGGGTGATTTATTCTGGTTACTGATTTTTGCTGAGGGGAACTGAAGGAGGAAGCCCTTGACTGGATCCTCCCCTGGAGTAGTTGGAACACGGAGGTAGACGTCCGTGCTGAATTAGGACTAGCAAATTATGATGGCTTTATTAATAGCTGCAAGTTTACAGGCTAGCACTGTTGTAAGGCAGTGTCCTTCAAAGCCAGCTCTGGTGGCTGGTGATCAGCCCTGCTCTGCTGGCAGAGATTAAGTAGGATCCTACATTGTGAAACACGGTGTGTTGGGTGTATGTGGGCAACACCCAGGGGGTGGGTATGGATTTAACAGTGTCTGCTAGCTATGAACATGGACTACAGATGGAATATTTGTGTTATTTCACTCTTCTTTCTCTTTGTTAGACAAGTTTTAAATAACAAAACAAAAACACTTGCTTTAAATAACCTACCTTTGCTTTTTACTACACTTTGTAAGAAACAATAATCTGACAGTGTGAATTGATCTTCCTTCTCGTACCATTTACAGGGAGGTGGCCCGATGCAGTTAAGCACCACATTCAGCCCACTGAAGGGTAAGGTGTGAGTAAAGGTGGTTCCTCATCACTTGAAACTTTGTCTTTGTAACCAGATACTCCGAGCTGCTAGAGGTGGCCAGTAAAGGAGGGGGAGACAATGCCATCCTGAGACACACTCAGAGGAACAAGAAGCTGTTCGTTCGTGAACGCCTGAAGCTGCTGCTTGATGATGAGTCCTTCCTGGAGCTGTCTCCACTGGCAGGCCTCAGTTTGCCCTATGGTGATGTCCCTGCTGCAGGGTGCCTCACTGGTAACCACTGTTAGATAATATTAGATGGAATGGGAAAGTCATTTATCTCATTGCTCTTATCTGAAGTATGATTTGTATTAGGTCTGAATCAGGGTCTGGGTTGTGGGTATGTTTTGAGCAGCCCATGTTGGAGCTGCTACCTAGAAGAAAGAAGGGTTTTGAACCAATCTGAGTCTTAAAATAGTTTGAGAGATGCTGGGTACAGAGAGGAGCAAGGCATTGTAGGCAGAGTACAGTAGTTGTATTCTATATGCATTGCACACCTTCCAGAGGAAGGTTGCTTACTGAAGTTGAGGTGTTCATTCTTACTGGGAAAGAGAAAAGGCTACACATAATCAGGTTTGGGGGATCCTTCAGTATCTGCAGAATGTGGTTTCCTAGGAAAAATGAACATCAGCTTTATCCAGTAGCAGCTCCCAACATAGAAGAGTTCAGCCACTGCTGTATTACTATTCCTCTGCGATTTTTGCTGAGGAATCTGGGAGGAACCTTTAAAGAAACAGATTTCTTTAATTTCTTCTAGAAATCTCTTCCAGTCACAGACAAGTCTTTCCATTGCCTTTTGAAGAGCAGTTCTAGTCTAAGAAGTAACTAGGAGAGTATGAAATCTTATCTTTTGTCACACATTGTTATATATTTTGCAGGGGTTTTACAGTTCATTTTTAATTGCCTTGCCTTTATCTCAAGGGCTGGAAGTGAAACTATGTGGGTTTTCTTTCTCTGACATTGTCACTGGGAGTACATAAGTTTATTTCAAGTCCTGTCTCCTCTGATTTAGATTTTTTTAAAATGTGATTAGCTTTCAGCTTGATATCCCAGAGAAGGGCTGTAGATATCTTCCCTGTGTGGTATTTCCAACTTAATTTGCAGCTTCCTGATGTAGAAAGAGCACCCCAGCTACGATTTGGCCCCTCTGTTTCACCTGTGACCAGTGTCTGTGGTACCACTTCCAGGGATCGGCAAGGTCTGCGGGGTCTGGTGTGTCTTCATGGCCAACGATGCCACTGTGAAAGGAGGAACCATCTACCCCATTGGGGTGAAGAAGCAGCTAAGGGCTCAGGAAATAGCCATGCAGAACAGGCTGTTGTCTGTGTACCTTGTGGACAGTGGGGGAGCCTTCCTACCACTACAGGTAACAGCAGATCCACTCCACAGAAGAGATAGTTTATTTTCATCATACTGATGTTTAGCAGTAAACCTCAGGTGTGTGTGTTGTTTTCTTGGCTGGCTGACTCTCATTGCTTGTTATACTTGAGTTTTGTCCACAAATTGGAGCCCAGGAGATGATTTTACATGAGAGTAATGACCACTTTGGCTAATCTTGTGTCCAGCATCTAGTCAAAGCTGAGAAAGCTGAGTATCAAAGGGCTGACCAAGCATGGGTATTCCTCAGCATGCTGAAAGGCTTTTGTGTCTTTAATGAAGCAGTACTTGGAGGTTTCTGGTTTCAACTTCACAATCTGTACAACTGCTCTGTATTTTATTGTAGTACCTGTGGCAGTAATGCAGTAACCTCCATGGCCCTTAAGAATACAGGGTTTGGAATTCTTACTGCCAAAGGAGAACTTGCACAGGTTAGTTTCCAATGTACAGAGGTCCTGTTATCACAGAGACTGTAGTTCCCTCTCCAGGCTGAAAGCAAACACAGGAAAGGTTTTTAGCTGAGTTAAGGAATGATAACAGAAAACAAGTGAAAGGGGAAAATGCTGAATTTTGCAGACAGAGTTTGAACTTGAACATCCCTTCTCTGTGTCTACAGCCTCAGAGTGTGTAGAATAGATAGGATTCACAAACTGCTACAGAACTCACCTCTGCTTTTGGGACACAGGAGTGTTTCTGTGTAACTGCACAATGTGTAAGGGGAATAAATACAGCAGAGGAAAAGTTCAGGTAGGATTGTTAGTGGTGACCTGCCCAGAGCGGGTTACAATGTGGTGCTGAAGGAATGAAGGGGAAGAGTTGGCTTTTGTAGTTAAGACTGAAACTCCTTTCTCTTTTCTGACACCAGTCAGAGCTGTTCCCTGACAAGTCGCACGGTGGCAGAGTTTTCTACAACGAAGCAATAATGTCTGCCATGAGAATCCCTCAGGTACAGTGTCGTTTGGACTGCAAGTAAGTAGTGCATGTGATCCACAGAGCTCTGACAAAAGCTTTGTTCTAGTGCAGAGTCTAGGAACAGCCCTCAGACATGCCAAAAAAAGGTTCATATTCCTAAAGGCCACCTTTTCTGCTTGTGGGGCAGGGAGGTTCAAATGGTATCTCACGTGTTCAGGGCACCCAGGCTGGGGAAGGGGCTGGAGGGCAAATCCTCTAAGGAGCAGCTGAGGGAGCTGGGGGTGTTGAGCCTGGAGAAGAGGAGGCTGAGGGGAGCCCTTCTCCCCACCTCCCCTGCCCTGCCAGGAGGGTGCAGAGAGGTGGGTGATGGTCTCTGCAGCCAGGGGACAGGAGATGGGACAAGGGGCAATGGGCTCAAGCTGCCCCAGGGCAGGGTCAGCTCAGCTGGGAGGGCAAAGTTCTTCCCTGGCAGAGCTGTGGGGCTGTGGCACAGGCTGCCCAGGGAGGGGGCTGAGTCCCCAGCCCTGGGGGTGTTGAACAGAGGGGAGATGAGGTGCTCAGGGAGCTGGGTCAGCACAGGACAGGGATGGTTTGACTCCAGGAGCTTAAAGTGCTTTTCCACCCTGGGGGTTCTGTGATAATAGTTCAGCCTTAAGGAACTCACAGATCATGATGAAAAAGCATCGAATCACTAGGTTATTTCAGGGTAAAAATTGAACCCTGACAGCCAGCATTGTGGTTCACGCTGGTATGTAGATGTCTTGTTCCTCGTGTCCTGAGCTGTGATTCCTGAAACACACATCATGGCTTTGCCTTTCCGTGCTCCCCTCTCCAGCACTGGGTTTGTTTCGTTCCGTGTCCTTCAGGTGGCAGTGGTGTGCGGCTCCTGTGTAGCTGGAGGCGCTTATGTCCCAACCATGGCAGAAGAAACTGTGATTATAGATAAAATCGGGACGCTGTTCCTTGCTGGCCCACCCCTGGTGAAGGCTGCTACAGGGGAATACGTCTCTCCCGAGGACCTGGGAGGAGCCAAGCTTCACTCCAGGTATGTGAAACAGTAGGGAATTCATAGAATCATACAGTCATAGAGTCACAGGGGTGGGAAGGGCCCTCCAGAGCCCATGGGGTCCCACCCCCTGCCAAAGCAGGGTCCCTAGGACAGGGCACACAGGGTGGTGTCCAGATGGGGCTGGAATCTCTCCAGAGAAGGAGACTCCACACCCCCTGGGACACAACCTGGCCTTGAACACCCCCAGGGATGGGGCACCCACCCCTTCTCTGGGCAGCCCCTGCCAGCCCCTCACCACTCTCTCTGCAAAGAACTTCCCCCTAATCTCTCCTCTCCCCCTTCCCTCCCCCAGCTTCACTCCAGCCCCCTTGTCCTGCCAGTCTCTGCCCTTGAACAAGCTGATTCCCCTCCTGTTCCTGGGGTCCCTTCAGGGACTGGGAGGCTGCAGTGAGGTCCCCCCACAGCCTTCTCTTCTCCAGGCCCAGCTCCCTCAGCTTCTCTCCCTAGGGGAGCTGCTCCAGCCCTTTAGTTTGCTTTTTCCTCTCAGAATTCAGATTTCATGAATTCAGTGCTAATCAATGCTGGTCTCTCTCCTAGAGTCAGTGGCTGCAGTGACCATTTTGCACCTTCAGAAGCAGCAGCCTATGAATGCATCCGGAACGTTATCTCAACGTTAAATTATCATCCACCGCCAGAGGAGGCTGCAGAGCACGACAGCCCCCTGTATAGTCCTGAGGAGCTCTTGGGGCTGGCACCACGAGGCTACAGGTGTACTCTTCCTGTGAAGCTGGTAAGGTGGCAGATTCCTCCCTCCTTCTGTCTGCTCTCTCTGCTAGCTCCAGGTGAACAGGCAACAGGCTGTTCTCTCTTGGAGACTCCTCAAGTACCTCATCCTTCTGTGTTATTACCTAATCAGTTCCCAAAACCTCTCGAGTCTGCAACAAAGCAGAGTGGCACTGATTCTGTGGAACTGCAGGAAATATTTAAGCTGAGAACCTGTTAGGGATAATTCCAGACTGTGCCAGCTGATCCCCATCTGTTTCCAGGCACTGAGATGCTGCTGTGTCAGGATGTCTTTGCTCTGTTGGCTGCCTTGAGAACAGGCACCCTTTTGGAGGATGGTTTCCCCCTCCCCTTGCCTTTCCCCCCCTTCCTCTCAGCCAAGACACTCATAACTTAAACACCTAATTAAAATACTGTTGGAAAAACCAAACAGAGCTCAAACTAAACTTGTTTGAAGCAGGGACAGACACTAATGTGTAAGCAGAGCCATGCCAGCTGCCCATGCTGCTTTCATTGTGGTGCTGTGGAAGAGAGTGAGTCTCTGAGGATACGAATCCCATTTCCTTTCCAGGGGCAAATTCCTTTGGGATGGAAAGCTTTGAGGGCAGCTTTTAAACTGTGTCTGAAAACATGAGCAATACACAACTGAGTGTTCCCTGTGCACACAGACTGCAGCTGTGCACACTGGGGTTTTACAGCTTTGTTATGCACGTGGTAAACTGCAACACTGGAAGGATTTTGGAGCTGAACTTGGGCTCAAAATAGACAGTTGGTGACCAAACATAGGCAGGAATTTATGGTGCTGGGTGCACTGAGTGTTTAGCAGAGGGTAAGACATAAAAAGGCCTTCTCACATCACTCAGGTTGACTTCTTGCATGTCCTTCTCCCAGTCTTGGAACACAGACTGTGTCTCTTGGCAGAGCTGTCCTGTTTCCCCTTCCATCTCTGCAGCAGAGCCTGTGTGGTTCTTTGCAGATTCTGAGCCGTCTGCTGGATGGAAGCAGATTCCAGGAATTCAAGGCTGATTATGGAACAACATTGGTAACAGGATTTGGCCACGTGGAAGGGTAAGGCTGTTAACCTTTCACTAGCAAAATGTATGGACATAGTTGAGTAGCTTTCATGTCATTATCAGATGTTGTGGTATTCTGATACCAAGATCATTAAGTGCTGAACTGGTGAAAAACTGGTAATCAAATGCTTCTAGAAAGCCTGATCTTCTGCCTCTCAGCTCTGAATTCACCATGTCTCAGGCCAATAGCAGCAGGGAGCTGATTGTTCACAGAAATTACTAGCCAGACAGTTGGAGCATTTAAGTCTCACATCTCAGCAGATTCCTCAAGAAATAAGAAACAGCACCTTCAAAGTGTTCCTTCCCAAACTGAGCTGAAAGCTGTTATCCCTCCTCTGCCCTGGAGATGGGATAACCTCCCTGCAATGAACACGTGTGTAATTCAGATCAGGCTGATTCAGGAAGCATCCTGCAGTCCAGTCAAATGGTATTTGAATAAAAGAGGAGGTAGTAGAATCCAATTTTAGAGCCTCTTTGGTATAAACTTCATAGAATCACAGGCTGGTCTGGGTTGGGAGGGACCCCAAGGGTCCCAGAGCTCCAACCCCCTGCCACAGGCAGGGACACCAACCTCCAGGCCTGGAGCTACACAAGGCTGCCCAGGGCCCCAGCCAACCTGGCCTTGAACACCCCCAGGGATGGGGCACCCACCCCCTCTCTGGGCAGCCCCTTCCAGCCCCTCACCACTCTCTCTGCAAAGAACTTCCCCCCAATCTCTCCTCTCCCCCTTCCCTCCTCCAGCTTCACTCCAGCCCCTTGTCCTGCCAGTCTCTGCCCTTTAACAAGCTGATTCCCCTCCTGTTCCTGGGGTCCCTTCAGGGACTGGGAGGCTGCAGTGAGGTCCCCCCACAGCCTTCTCTTCTCCAGGCTGACCCAGCCCAGCTCCCTCAGCCTTTCTCCCTAGGGGAGCTGCTCCAGCCCTCTGAGCATCTCTGTGGCTGACTTCAGGCTGACTGTTCTGCTGCATGTTACAGAGATTAGAGAGCCCAGAGCCCTGGCACCTGGTGCTGTGGCTCCCAGTGCCAGCTCTGGGTGTTAATCCCTGGTAATGCCTCTGTGTACTGGGAGTGCTGTAGGAGTTCTTGTTTGTTGGGTCTGTGAGGCTCCTTGAAGTGAAGTGACGCTGCAAGTACATCCTGTCACCTTCTGAGTGTCTGTGAAGGGCAGATCTCTGTGTCTGTGCTCCTGTTTCCATCCTGCAGGACCTGAGGAGCTGCAAGTCTGACTTCCCCAGGCCCAGGAGTGAAGGTGTCCCCCTCCTCTCTGTTCCCCAGGCACTTGCTGGGGGTGGTGGCGAGCAACGGGGAGCTGTCTCACGACGCCTCTCTCAAGGGGAGCCATTTCATCCAGCTCTGCAGCCAGAGGAGCATTCCCATCCTCTTTCTCCAGAACACTGCCCCACACACAGCAGAGCCCACCAGCCTCTCACAGGTACAGCCCCCTCAGGGCTGAATTCCAGCAGCTCCTGCTTCTTGCTTGGTCCAAGGTCACACGTTGAAAACTGTTGCTAGGAAAGCTGTATTTTGTTATAAACAACTCTGGATGGCTTAAACCAAGAAGCTTCAGGATTTCTTTGTTCTTGAGGCTCTGTTAGCACTCTGACTGTATTCTAATTTTAAGCAGGCCTCTGTGCTCATCTCAAACAGTGCTGCCCAGCTGGCATGCAAGCTGCAAATCATGGAATTTATAGCTCTTCTTACACTGAAATACAGCCCATGGATCCTCTGACCCCCCCCGTGCTCTGCAGGGAAAGAGAGACTTCTTTCCTAGACAAGTGAGGGCATGAAAGCACTGTGGGCTTTGTCCTGGGCTGCAGAGAGCCTTGTAGTAAAACCTGCGTTAGATTCTCAGAGCAGGGGCTGTTTCTGCAGCCCTATTGCTCCCAGCACTTAAGCCAGAGCCTGGCATGAGTAACTTGTTGTGTCTGAGCTTTGCCAATGCCTGGGGGAGCTGAGGCTGTGCTGCAGCACAGGTGTTTGTGTGTTGTAAGGGTGTTGTGAGCTGTGGTAGCTAGTGATCCCTCTTCCTGTTGTGGGAGAAATGCTCATGCACCAAGACATAACTGCTTTGGAAGTAGAAGTATTGGAGGGAACCTAGAATAAAGACTTAAAGGATCTAAAAATCTTTCCTTTCAGGCAGAGGCTCAGTCCCACAGGTTGAAGGCCCAGGCCTCCATGATGGCTGCTGTTGCTTGTGCTGGGGTCCCCAAGATAACCATTGTGATGGGTGGCTGCTACGGGAGCGACAGTTACGCCATGGTACTGGGGATGGGGGGCATGACCCCCTGGGGGTGGGAAGGGCTGTGTGTGCTTCTCCAGGAGCTCACACCACTCCAGGTTAAACCAGCCAGTTGTTGTTACAGACATTTAGCTCAATTTGTTATTTAAATTACTCTGAAAGTAGGAAAGGCATCACAGGCTGTGGTTACAGAAAATTCTGTCTCCATCTAAGAATCCCAGAGTCACCAGGCTGGAAAAGCCCTTTAAGCTCCTGGAGTCAAACCATCCCTGTCCTGTGCTGACCCAGCTCCCTGAGCACCTCATCTCCCCTCTGTTCAACACCCCCAGGGCTGGGGACTCAGCCCCCTCCCTGGGCAGCCTGTGCCACAGCCCCACAACTCTGCCAGGGAAGAACTTTGCCCTCCCAGCTGAGCTGACCCTGCCCTGGGGCAGCTTGAGCCCATTGCCCCTTGTCCCATCTCCTGGCCCCTGGCTGCAGAGACCATCGCCCACCTCTCTGCACCCTCCTGGCAGGGCAGGGGAGGTGGGGAGAAGGGCTCCCCTCAGCCTCCCCTTCTCCAGGCTCAACACCCCCAGCTCCCTCAGCTGCTCCTCAGAGGATTTGCCCTCCAGCCCCTTCCCCAGCCTGGTTGCCCTTCTCTGCACTCGCTCCAGGACCTCCCTGTCCTTCTGATGGTGAGGAGCCCAGAACTGGACCCAGCACTCGAGGTACAGCCTCCCCAGTGCCCAGTCCAGGGGCACAATGCCCTCCCACAGTCACCTAGAGCCAGTTCTACAAACCCAGGTCATCTGAAAATGTCCCTCCTGGAGCCTCAGTGCAATTTGCTCAGAATTAAACATGCAAATGCTTGGAGCAAGAATGAAGTAATGAAACAGCAGCACTGAGGGCAGTGGGGATTGTGACAGGGTGTCTGCACTGATGCAGGAGCTGTAGCTTCAATGGTCAAGGTTTATTAATGCTTTACAAAGTGACCTCTTCCATTCTTCCTCAAAGACTGTGTCACCCTCCAGCCTCTTTTTGTGGTCAGTGAGCTTGTTCTGTGTGTTGGGTTGTTTTGCAGTGTGGGAGATCCTTCAGTCCAAACTTCCTGTTCCTCTGGCCTAATGCAAGGGTTGGTCTTGTGGATTCCAGCCACTTCTCCACAGTCCCAGGAGCTGGGGGTGAGGGCTGCACAGGAGAGGAATCAGAGCTAAAGCAGCTGAAGGAAAAGTAAGGACATGAAATGTAGACACACACACTTACACTAGGATTTAATTAGCTAATTTAACACAAATAAAGCCAACCTGAGGCTGCTGAAAAACACTCCCATGCCATTCCATGGAGCATCCTCTCAAGGAAACTCAGATGGTTCACTTAAAGAAACAGCCTCTGCCACACAACACCACCACCAAAGTGATCCTGGGGCTGGTCATGCCTCTCTCACCTGGCTCTTGTTGTACTGGGCTTGTTGTACTGGTTTCACTGCACTGTGGTGCTTTCAGGCCCCTTTGTTTCCTCCCCTGTCTTCTCCAGGCTAGAGGAAGAAAGCAGTGCATTCTACTCCTCTGCCAGGCTCTGGGATGATGGTGTGATTCTACCTCAGAACACTAGAAAGGTGGGTTCCTCCTTGCATGCTCTGCACAGCACACTTCATCCTCACACCTCAGAGGAGAACACACAAGCCTGTGGCTTGCTGAGGGGCAGAGCCACTCTGATTCCCAGGGCCAGCTCACCTGTTCTGTTTCACTGAGCTTTGCAAGTCCTGTATTTTCTCTTCCCTGTTAGTCTGTCCATCAAGTTTCTGTTCAGCTCTGGTCCCTTGAGTAGAAAGTTTGCTCTTTGAACCCTTAATCCACCTTATGAGTCTGTACCCAAATCCTTTCTTTCCTGGTCTTGCATGATCAGAGTATCTTCACCCTCTTCAAGTCCAGGCTCTTTACCATTCACAGTTTCCATTCTTTCCTCTGAGGATGTTTATTTGCTACTCTCTCTTCCTGCTTGTCATTTGCTGTTTACATTTGCAATCCCCCTCCCCTCTTTATTCTTTAAGCTGGCAGACATCCCCTCCCTCAGATTCTCTCTGAAAGCCACCCCCTCTGTTGGTTTAATTTACCTCATTAGTTCTCCTTGTTTTCCTTTATTAGCAACGCTTCAGATGCTCTCTGCACTTCTGGAGCTTGTTTAAGATGACAAATGCAGGCTGCTCTCATTAATCCTGCTACATATTGTACATACTTGTGGTGCTGTGTGGATGTTACACGTTTTCTGGGGAGTTTATGGGAACTGAGAAGTATTATCTAGCATTAGAGCTCCCAGACTACTTCTCTCTAGGGTCTATACATGAAAAGATAACATGTGACAGCTGAAAAGAGTCATCATTACTCCTGGGTGACTTTGACCAGCACCCCACAACTGATGCTGTCCATGTAGCTGGTTTTTTTTATGCTACTGGTTTGCTGCTTTATCCCAGTTCTCACTCACAGATGGGATTTAGGTTGAGCTTTGCCTGAGCAGGCAGCTCACACCCATTCAGAGCCTTCATGTGCTGCTTTTAAAAGCCAGTGTGTGCTCCAGGAGCAGCAGGGTGCAGGGGGTTGGGTTGACTTTAAAGACCAAACCAGCCCTGTATTTTCAGTCCCTGTTGTCACAGGACACCCAGGATGTGGAAGAGCAGGATGTTCTGCTCATTCCTGAGAGGGATGGGGAACTAGTAACACACAGGGATTATCCCATAACACGTTTTCACTGGAGTTTCACAGCAGAGTAGTTTCCTGGTGCTCCCCCAGGGCTTCCTTACTCACTGCAGTGCCCAGGCAGGGGTTGAGTGGCCTGTCTGCAGCACCCAAACTCGGGCACAGTCCTCCTTTCCCCTGCCCCAGGGGTGTGTGACCTGACATCCAGCCCCCCTAACACCCTGTGTGCGGTGTGTAAGGACAAACACACCAGGGAGTGACAGTGTGTGTAGTAACTCTTACTCATGGCTTGCTCTCTACCACCTTTTGTCTGCACTCAGGTCATCGCCCAGTGCCTGGAGATTGTCGAGCAGCAGCAGTACCAGCTCCTGGCTCCGTGGCAGCATCCCATCCTCAGGATGTAACTGTGGCCCCTGGCAAATGATCAGCCTGGATACTAGAAACCTTTCATGTAAATGCTTCTTTTAATTCTTTGATACCATTAATAAAAACCTCAAACCATTGCAGACAAAGGAGTGCTGGGTTTTCCAGCCTGTTAGCAGTACTTCAGGACTTTGACCCACAGCCTCTTGCTATGTTAATTGCAGGTTTATCTTGTGCAAAGGAAGGGTGAAGCAGAGAGCCTGGAGCACTCAAAGGCCCCAAGTTCATCCCAAGCTGTAACAATTGCTTGATTTTTTAACTGGTTTTTTTTACATACTCCTACTTCAGGGTGAGCTCCAGCCCTTGAGATACTGCTCTTTGAGAAAAGAGAGGGGAAGGAGAGAATGCAGAGGGCAGAGCAGGCAGGGTTTGGCCTCAGTGAAGGATAGACTGCTGCCTGCTGCACCCCCCTGGGCTGCCCCTTCAGAGTGCCAGAGCAGCTAGGGAAAGGCTCCACCCTGATTGCTCTGGGGATGCTAAAGAAGTGACTGGGAAGGGGTTTAAATCCAGTATACTCCAGAAAAGGACCTTTAAAAGGGCAGAGACTGGCAGGACAAGGGGGATGGAGTGATGCTGAAGGAGGGAAGGGGGAGAGGAGAGATTGGGGGGAAGTTGTTTGCAGAGAGAGTGGTGAGGGGCTGGAAGGGGCTGCCCAGAGAGGGGGTGGGTGCCCCATCCCTGGGGGTGTCCAAGGCCAGGTTGGCTGGGGCCCTGGGCAACCTTGTGTAGCTCCAGGCCTGGAGGTTGGTGTCCCTGCCTGTGGCAGGGGTTGGAGCTCTGGGACCCTTGGGGTCCCTCCCAACCCAGACCAGGCTGGGATTCTATGAAAACACTAAAAAATGACCTTTTCTCAAAGCACATAACAGCACAGAGACTGTTCTACATCGTGTGTCAGTGTACAGGAACTGTGTTCACACTGTGCTGCTCCATGGGTCACTCCCACAGCTGCCAAGTTTAATTATGGAAAAACCCCCTCCCACCCCAAACCGGGGTGGTTTTAACCCTGTAGCTCTCAGCATGTACAGCCACCAGCCTGGAAAACACCCAAAGAATCACCATCCAACCTGGAACACTCAATCTTACTGAAGAAGCCGTGCCAGCAAGTGATGGGGAAGGAAGGAGAGTGCTGGCAAGAGGAGGTGGCAGCTCTGCGGCCCTGGCGGCGGCGGTCACGCTCGTTTGAAGAGGCCGTGGAACGTCACCGGGATGTTCACCTCCACTTCAGCCCTGGCAACCTCGCTCATGTCTTTGGCGTTGAGGATGAGGAGGTAGGCGGGCTTCGGCCCCGCCCCCGGGCTCACCACGATGCTCAGCACCACCCCTGGGAGGTGAGAGGAAGGACAAGGCTGTCCCTGGGGCACGGGCTGCGCGGCCGCTGGCACAACAGGGACCAGTAAACCCCATCCTCGCTGCACGGGGCTGGGGGCCGGAGCAGGCTGAGCTCATCGATTTCACATCCCGTTCTGGGCGCTCTCCATGGGCAGCACTGGTGAGGAGCCCAGAACTGGACCCAGCACTCGAGCTGCAGCCTCACCAGTGCCCAGCCCAGGGGCACAATCCCTTCCCCAGGGATTCCAGGGCACACTGCTGGCTCCTGCTCAGTCCACAACGTGAGGATGGAGCTCTCAGGCTGAGCCTCTGCAGGGGTGTCAGTCCCTGGCAGTGAGGGATCAGCTGTACCCCTAAAACACTGCAGTGAAGGAAGGCTTTTGAGGAGCAGCTGAAACCCTTTTCACTGCAATGGGACTTGAGCCCCTGCACAAGCACGTCCCTGAACCAGGAACACATGACAAGAAATCAGGCTCTGCCAGATGAACCATTTCAGCTCCGAGACAAGAAACTCTCACTAGAGACCCATGAGCTTGTTCTTACTTTCAGCAGAGCCAGGGCTTCTCCCTGCTTGGTTTAAGAAAGGTTTAAATTTGACAAAGATCCACCAGCTGGGGTTCTTTAAATCCTGCAGTTCCCAACGGGAAGGGGTAGGAAGGGAGGACAGCACATCATCCACACCGACAGATCAGGCTTCTTGCCCTCATCGAGTCTCAGTTTTCCTCCACCTTCCCTGGTGCTAAAACAGGGCACACGGCTGCCTGGGAGCTCTGTCCTGCCCACCTCCAGCACAGCCCCATGGGCAGCCCTGCTCAGGGGTGAGCTCCCCACACCCCAATACCCCTGACCACTAAAACCAGTGTTACCATCATCTTCCTCCAGGGCATCCGGATGGGAGACGAAAATGGGCTCCGATGGGTACGAGTCGGGCTCCTGCCACACCCAGGTCTCCTTGGTTTTAACATTCAGCTTGCAAAGCTAAAGGGGGGGAGAAGAAAACCCCCCAGCACCCCACAGGTCAGAAATTGTCTTGTCCTTTAAACTGGAGGCTCAGGGAATCATAGAATCATAGAATGACATGGGTTGGAAGGGACCCCAAGGGTCCCAGAGCTCCAACCCCCTGCCACAGGCAGGGACACCAACCTCCAGGCCTGGAGATACACAAGGTTGCCCAGGGCCCCAGCCAACCTGGCCTTGAACACCCCCAGGGATGGGGCACCCACCCCCTCTCTGGGCAGCCCCTTCCAGCCCCTCACCACTCTCTCTGCAAAGAACTTCCCCCCAATCTCTCCTCTCCCCCTTCCCTCCTCCAGCTTCACTCCAGCCCCCTTGTCCTGCCAGTCTCTGCCCTTTAACAAGCTGATTCCCCTCCTGTTCCTGGGGTCCCTTCAGGGACTGGGAGGCTGCAGTGAGGTCCCCCCACAGCCTTCTCTTCTCCAGGCTGACCCAGCCCAGCTCCCTCAGCCTCTCTCCCTAGGGGAGCTGCTCCAGCCCTCTGAGCATCTCCGTGGCTCCTCTGACCCCTCTCCACCAGTCCCACATCTTCCTTGTGCTGGGGCCCCAGCTCTGGACACAGGACTCCAGCTGGGGAGGGCAGAGCAGAGAGGGACAATCCCCTCCCTGTCCCTGCTGCCACCCCTCTGCTGATGGAGCCCAGGATCCCATTGCCCTTCCCAGCTGCAGGAGCCACTGCTGCTCAGGGGAAGTTTCTCATCCCCCATGACCCCAGGTCCTTCTCAGCAGGGCCGTGCTTCCCCCTCCTCGCCGACACTCACCCTGTCAGGGACGAAGTGGTTGAGCCCCAGCCCGTAGGTGTAGGTGTAAGGCTTCCCACCGTACTTCTTGTAGTTGATCTGTGGGAACTCGAAGGCTGTGAGAGAAAAGGACAGGAGGTGACCCAGGAGTGAGGGGGAGCTGGGCACGGAGCACGGGCCACGCCTGGCCCTGCCGCCGCGCTGGGCTCACCGTGGCGCGGCCCTGAGAAGATCACCTCTGGCTCCAGCCAGATGGTCTCGTCGCTGCGCAGCGTTGCTGTGGCTGTGGTGTAGGGCAGGGTGACCAAGTTCTTCCCCGTGTCAGCCTGGGGTGAGGAACAGAGGGGGAGCAGGCTGCTGGGTCTGTGTGTGGTGGAGGGTGATGGGCAGTGGAGGCTCCTGCTGCAGAGCTGCTGGGGCTCGGCTGTTCCTCCCACTGCTGAGCCAGCAGCAGCCAGCCTGGGTGCCTACAGCCTGTGGGTCACCCCTCTCTGCACCCAGGAACCCACGTACAACGTTTCTCCCCCCTCCCTGAGACAGGCAGAGGTTTGGTTTCAGCCAGCTTCAATGTTTTACTCATTGGCAATGAGCCCGGGGGTACCTGGGGGCTTTGCAGCTCAGCTGACCTGTGTCCCCCACCCCAGTGATGACCGTGAGTGGGGATGCTGGAAGAACCCCCCCCAGTGCTTGCAAGGCAGTGAGCTTCACACTGGGCTGGCAGCTGCATGGGCCTCACACCAGTATTGGGGCTGGAGGATCTAACTTGGGACCCCTCTCCACTCCTGGCTGTGGCACCCCAGGGCATTAACTGCCACCCCACAGTCTCCGGTTGGAACAGTGACTTGTGGAAAGGAAAACACAATCACCTGGACCAGCTGAAGGAAACAAGTCTCTCTGCAGACCCCACACTCCACTCCCCCACTAAAATGTTAGTTCCATTAACGCTCTGCCAGGCAGGCAGAGCACTGGGATGCTTCACCAGAGGCCCAGCAGAGGACTGGGGCAGCAGCGGTGCCTCCCAAGCCCTGCAGCAGCGCGGAGCTGCACCGGTACCTTGTCGATGCTGAGGGGCAGCACGTATCTGCGGGCTTCGGGCTGCGGGGCTTTCTCTGCCTGGCGCTTCACCTCCTCCCAGTTTGCTCGGAGGTTGGCCAAGTAGAGGTAATTGTAGACAAACTCGAACCTGCACAGAACAGGGACCACAGACAGGAGCACAGAGGGCATTTGCAAAGTGAGGGGCTTCAAGGGTGACTGCATTTACTCCTAGAATTCACCGGGGCGAGCCCAGTCCAGCTCCTTGGCCCTGTGTGTGCACCAGTTTCCCTGTGAGGATCACCCAGGCGCTGCTCTGGGTCAGCCCCAGCGCCCTGGGGCAGCGGCCAAGCTCAGCTCAGCTCTGGTGTCCCAGCCCTGCAGCCAGCACAGGGTTGGGCATCACTGTTTCTCTGTGTTTCCACAAGCAGGGTTCAAACCCAACCAGATCCTGCAGCCCAGGAGCTGAAATAGCATCAGCCCTTGGGAGTCACTGCCGTTTATTAAAGGCAAATGAGGTCTTGGAGAAGGAGCTTCAGGCTCCCTGCACCTGCAGGTGCTTTCTGTGCTGTGGGCTCTACCTGTCACCTCATGTGACTATTGAGATGGGAAGGAGGGAGCTCGGTGCTGCAACAATTCCCCTGGGGAAGGGCTGTGCCAGCGCAGGGACCGGTGTGCTGGGGCTCTGCTGGCCCCCAGCACCTCACAGGGGTCCCCTGCCCGATGCCACAGGGACCCCTGGCAATACTCACCCCTTCCAGGTGCAGAGGTCGACAATGAGAAACCCGTTATCTTCGTAGGTGTTGATGTGGTGGAAGAGGTTGAAGGCTGAGGTGCGGTATTTGATGTTGAGGAGCCTGCCTTTCTTCTTCTCTGCCACGTGAAGCCACACCTGAAGAACAAGCAGCTGCTTGGTGGAGGCTCAGAGACCCAAAGGTGAGGCTGATTCCATGGGTCTCCCAGCCCAGTACAGCCCAGTGTGGCAGGAACCACCGCTTACCCCCATGGTTTCGTTGGACTCGAAGCAGTCCATGTAGTTGGCTCCCCACAGGCTCCAGGAGGAGAGGAACTTGAGGAGGTTGATCTTCACCGGTGTCTCCACAAACACGATGTAGTTGGAGGTCAGCCCGAAGCTGTTTGCAGAGGTACAGGCAGCACTGCGGGCTCACTGCGGCTGCTTCAGACGACACCCCCCAACTGGCTCATCCTAAGCACCCCACACAGCCTGCAGCTCGTCACTTGGAGTGAGAGGGGCACAGGCACCCTGACTTTGGTAAATCCCCGTGGTTTAGCTGCTGATTCCACTTGTGAACAAGCCCTGTGTGCCATGTCTGCAGAGAGCAGCTTTGTACAGCTTTGTGTGCTCAAGAAAGGAGAGGGGATGCTCTCCATCCACGCTCCCTGTTCGTGTGGGGAGCACGTGCCTGGCACGTGTGAGTGACATCTGTCCCTCTCTTCATCTGACCTGTGCTGTCAGACAGCGACCCTGGGACATGTGTCCTGGTTTCAGCCAGGATGGAGTTAATTCCTTCCCAGGTGGATGGTTGGGAGTTGGGATGAGCAGTGCTGGTGACACTGGGATGTTTCCAGCTGTTGCCCAGCAATCAAAGACTGGAAAGTTGTTCCTATTTCCCCACTAATGAGAGGGGGGGGGCACAGCCAGGACAGGTGATCTGACCTGGCCAGAGGGGGTATCCCATGCCAGTGACGTGATGCTCAGCATGAAGGGGGCTGGTGGGGGAGGGCACAGCTCCAGGATGCTCTAGTTTTGGGGACAGAGTGGTGTCAGGGCGGCTCTGATCTGTGCAGGTTGGTGAGAAACCCCATGGTGTGTCACCAGTATATTTTGCTACCGAGTCCTGTTGTTATTATTCCACCTCTCTCTGCTGTCCCAGTAACTCCCCTTATCCCAACCAGACAGGTTTGGGTTCCTTGGGATTTCTTCTCCCTCTCTTTCCCCCTCAATTCCCCCCCTTAAGGAACAAGTAGCTGCCTGGCTCTGGCTGGGGTGAGACACCACGTTACCTGTGAACATAAGAGGGCTTAAACCTGTCGCTGCAGGGGAACTGCACCACCACCTCTGACTTGTTCATCGGGTCTTCCTTGTCTGGAACGGGACAGCAGGAGGGTTAGGGAGGAAGGTGCATCCTTACTTAGTCCATGGCTGTGGCACACACCCAGAGAGCTTCTGCCTTTAGTCCCAAGGGCGTTCATGACTTAGAAACCCCTCTGACGTGGCTCAGAGGGAACGTTTCTGCTACTTAAGGAAAGCGAATAAAATCTGAGAGTGATGGGGAAAAAAAACCCCCAACCCCAACCCAAGCTCATTTGAGGGATTAAAGAGATGCTTTCCCAGGACAGGAGCAGCTGAGCGTGCTGAGAGGGGGCTGACAGACCTGCCTGCAGCGGGGGGATGCGGATGATGTTGTAGGCCAGCGCGAAGTTCTTCCCGAAGCAGTTGCCGATGTTGTAAACGGTCCCGTCGTTCTCCACGTGGGGATGAGCTGTGGCCCCGTTGACAGACACGTACTTACACAGATCCACCTGAAGCACCAGGGGGAGGGAGGGAGGGAGGGAGTGAGCAGCTTTCCCAGCAGAAGGTGGGAGTCACCAGCTCTGTGAGGTGTCACAGGTCCACGTGTCCTCCCCCCAGACCTGTGAGGTTCTTCTCTAAGCCCAAATCACCTCCCGGTTTTGGGACAGGGGGAAGAGTGGCAAAGCCCAGCAATGCGTGATGGTGAGGTGAGCTGGGTTACAGGGGGAGGTTTGGGACCCTGGGCTTGAAAAGGAAAGGCCCTCCAGTCCCTTCCCCAGCCTGGTTGCCCTTCTCTGCACTCACTCCAGGACCTCCCTGTCCTTCTGATGGTGAGGAGCCCAGAACTGGACCCAGCACTCGAGGTGCAGCCTCACCAGTGCCCAGTCCAAGGGCACAATCACCTCCCTGGACCTGGCCAGTCCCCTCTGGCCAGGCTGACACGTAGCTCTGGATTACCAAGCCCAGCCCAGACATGAGGGTACAGAGTGTGGACCCTGTCACCCCCTAATTAACTGAGAGGAGCAGCAGCAGGTATATTTACAGGCTCATTCTGACTCTACTCTCATCACCCCTTGTTGCTGCTCCTGCATCACCTCTCTGCTGCAAACCCCAGCTCACGACAAGCTGTAAGGAGCTGTTGGTGACCAGCTTTGGTTCAGCATCCCTCCCCCTGTGTTCAGGAGCTCAGCACAAGGACCCACCTGCTTGATTGTCTCCAGTGTATCAGGGTTAATTTTGGTTATGAAGTTGGTCTCGGTGCAGGCATAGTAATCCTCCCCGACGGGGTAGACGTTGACAAGGGCGTTATCAGTGACCTCCACCCCTTTGAAGTAGGAGAAGAACCTGGGCAGAGAAAACAGAGGGGCAGTCAGGGGACGCTGAGGTGTTGTGGGACCCCACTGCAGCATCCACAGCCCCTTGGTACCTGGAGAAGATGTTCTTGCAGGGGTCTGGGTACGCGTAGGTGCCGAACTCGGTTATCACGATCCTTTTCTCAGTCATGGCTCTCACGTAGGCATCTGTCCTGACAAACCTGGGGGGTGAGCAGCACTCTGCAGCCACAGACCAGCCCTGGGCTGTGGAATTATTACACAGATATTCTCCTGACAAGGCTCATGAGACCTCCCAGAGCCACAGGTCCCCACAGCCTCCTGTGGGAGCCAATAACCGCCCCTTCCCCGTGGCACCAGGCAGGGCCGGCTGCCTGAGGGTGGAAGCTGATGGGAAATAGGGTGTTTATCCCAGTATTCTGCAGGAAACATCTGAAGGGTGAGAGCTCAGCAGCTTCCAGCTGAAACCAGCTGCATTTGCAGTGAGTGATGTAACTCTGTCCCAGCCCTCTCCTCCCTCCATCCAGATGTTTTATAACCTGGACAAAGCGTTGCAGTTCCACTAACTGTAAGCAAGCAGCAGTTATTTTCAGCCAGTTGTAGCGATCTCAGTGTTACAGCTCATCCAACACCCACACAGACCTGAAATAACCAGTGCCTCCCCCATGCTGGGCAGCAGAGCCCGGCCCCGGCGCTCAGCTGGGCGAACGCTTCGTTACTGGTTCTTCGTTAGGGTGGGAAGCAGCACGTACCTTCGGTGATAGGTAACGTGCCCCTCCTTGAAGTCAAACTTGTGGAGGAGCGCCTGCCCATCGAAGAGGTGGTAGAAGGGCTCTGCACCCACCTCGAACAAGCCGGGGCCGCACCTCAGGAGGCTTCCACGTAGCCAGGTGGGGATCCTGCCTGCGGGAGACGCGGTGTCGGCACCAGCACAGCCCATGGCAGATGGGGCCAAGGAGCTTTTACTGAGGCAGCAAAGACAACAAAACTTCCAGCTACTTTTTAAAAAAGTATTTATCCAAGTTGGGTTTTAAATGAGCTCTGTCAAACTGTCCTCTTCACCTGCCGTTGACCAAGGCACTCAGCGCTGCAAGGTCTGAAGATCCCCCCATCCAACCTGCCCTCCTCTCCCCCAAAACACACCAGTCCTGTCAAGTCCTTCACCTCTGACCTGGAGCTCCAGCCCTCACAAAGCCTCCAAGCTTGCTTTTCTCAAAGCAAGGAGAACAAAAGCTGGGCAGGAGGGTCAGGGAGCCCACACCAACCTGTGACGTGGGCGGTCACTGGAGAGGACAGCTCCTCCACCGTCTCAAAGAGCTTCTTGTAGCCTCCAGCAGGATGCTCGACTCTGAAAGGGCCAGGAGAGCAGGGCTTAGCCCCATGTTGGGACTGCTTTCCCCCCTCTTCCTTGCCAAGGGAGGGGGTTTAGGGTTTGGATGATCCATGACTTGCAGGTGACTTGAGAGATGAGGAGGGACAAGCACCAGCCTTCTTGGGGAAAGGGCTCTGAGCGGCTGCTGCAGCCACCTGCTGAGCACTGGGAGGAACAGGACAGGTTGGGGAGACAAACACCCTTCACCCCACAGATTCAGGTTCTCCTGAGGCACCAGGGCACAGACCCCACTCGTGAGGGGTTGGTAAGCACTTTGCTTTCCCTTTTTTCCTCGGAGCAAAGACTACATGAGCTGATCCCTCGTTAGGTTTTGATTCTAACCATGCAAACGAAGCCACAGCAGGCAGGGGCTGTGTGGTGCAGCATCCTTCCTCCCTGAAGCACAGCACATCCTCTGGTACCCAAGGCTGAGCTGCTCCCTCCCCCTGGACCGAAATCCCACCACTGTAGGGAAAGGACCAGACACCCCCCCACAGAGACACCCCCCAGCCCCCCTCCCAGCCCAGACTGCACCCCGATGGCTTCTGCAAAGGAAATCCTGTGGGAATACTCACTGGCTGTACATTGTCTCCCTGATGAAGGGCCAGAGCCTCCAGCAGCCAGGCTCACAGCCAGCACCGTGTGTCGGGTATTTATGGGGCGCTGAGCCCTGAGGAGGGGAGCCCCGGGCTCGAAGCCGCCCCTGCCACTGCGCACACCCCGGGAACAGAGCCGGCTTTCACCACCGAAATCCTCCCCGGGCTTTGGGAGGTTTTGTCTTGCTGTTCACACAAAAAAGGGCTTTGAGTGTTTTCCTGAGACCTAAATTCTTCCCAAACAGAAGTGATTACAGAGAAAAAAAAAAAAAACCCCAAACCCCAGGACAGAGTGAATGGAGTGTGCTGGGGGACACGCTGGGGGACACACAGGGGATACTCTGGGTGTTTGGCACAGGCAGCCAGCTCCTCCCTGGCACCCTGTGCTGTGGGGACCCCTCCCCAGCTCTGGCACAGAGTGGGGCAGTGAGGAACTGCTGTGTCCTGCACTATGATGCAGTGTGAAGGAGCTCTGCACTGCACCTGCCAGCAAACTGGAACCCACACTTTCCCCAGCAGCGACTGGCCATCATGAGTACCAAGAGAGAAGATGACTCAGGGTCAAACATCATCACTGCCAGCTCCCATACACACCAGCCACCAGCTCCTTCCCCCAGCCCAAGCTGCCAGGGGAGGCTCTTTGGGAGCTTCAGCACGTTGGGACAAGTCTGGGAGGACTCAACCCCCACCCACCAGCCTGGGGGGTGCCTGATGGAGCTTGATGCTGGCTGCCAGCCTATAGCCATCCTTTCATCCTTCCCCTCCCCTCCTGGTTTTCTCTTGTGTCACAGGTTGGTGGCTGCATAAAGGAGATTGCTTAAGACACTGGGAGGTTACAGCCACCCTGAATTCACTTGGGCCAAACTGCCCCCTGCACAGAGTCACAGCTTTTGGGGTATGATGCTTAATGAAAACACACCTAGAAGGCTTCCAGCAAGGAGCATCTCTCAGGAGCAGAGCACAGCTTGAGTTGAGGTTGAACTGAGATTCTCATCTGCCATCCACACAGGATGCCCACGCCTGTCCCTTTGTCTGTTGGGTTCTGCCAGGGCCTGAGAAGGGAACGTTAAATAACAGGGATCAGGAGCTCTGAGTAACGAGGGCAGGCCTCAGAGCTAAATCCCAACAAGCCTGAGCTGCTGGCCTCCTAAGTTGCTTAACTGGAAGCCCCAGATAAAGCAAGTGCTTGCACAAGGCTCAGGGGGCTGGGAATGAGCAGAAGGGTGTCCAGGCAGGCACTGGCTTCAGCAGAGCAGCTGAGTCCAGGGCTACACAGGCCCAACACATCACCTCTCACCTGAGTGCCCAGCTGCCCACGGGCTGTTCTGCCCTGGTGTCAGTGGTGTGGGTGCAGGCTGGGCTCTGCCTGGCTCCACTGGCACAGCCCCCCTCTGTGCAAGGAGAGGGGTGACCCGAAAGCAGGCGTTGGGCCAGGTGCAGCCCACTAGCAGCAGGTACACTTCTGCCCCTGCCCCCAGCCTGGAACGCTGACTCAGGACTGGTGCTGTATAATGGGTGAGTATATATTTGTGCAGTTAGGTACCAGAAGCAGGATGGAGCTGGGGGGGTTGCCTCAGCTTTCCAGGGAGGACCTGGAAGAACTGAAGCACTCACACACCAGGGTGTCAAATGCAGACACACCCTTTTCCACCATGACCCTCACAACATAGAGTATAGCCTTGCATGAGGCTTCATGGAGCCTCCCCAGGAGATGCCAGCCCCCCAGTATGGGTGGAGAGAGGAGTACTTGGGATTGGCTTTAAATTCAGTTCTGATGCTGGTTCTGGGACAATGGTTGAGACTCTGCACACACAGGTACAATGGTTTCCTGTCCTAGGAACAGGCAAGACAACAGCAAAAAGGGCTGTGCCTACAGCACACAGTGGTGGAAGAGACAAGGCACGTGACAGAACCAGGCAAGGTGACAGACAACCAAAACCTCACACAAAGGAAAAGGGCTTCCAAAATACCAGAGTCCACAAACCATGAAACTGCCCCATAAAAGCAGCCTGTACAGGGAGAACAGAGCTGGATTCCCAACTGGCATCCTTCTGCAAGAGCAGCCAAACCAAGCAGAGGGGTAGACTTACCCAGGAGCAGTGTCACACCCAAAACAACTGAAATTCCTCCCAGCAAAGCCCAGTTCCAACCCTGTTCCAGGAGGGTTTCAGCACAGGGCATGGTACTGGTTGCAACATCAGGGGCTTTAAAGAAACCTGCAACAGAAGACTGTTGTGAGAGCTACACAGTGAGAGGAGCCCCTGACTGTCAGTGTCAGTCACAGGAGGGACAGCCCCCAGCTTGGACACGCATCCAGACCAGAGGGAGAAGCTCAAGCACAGCAAGAACAGCGATATGTGAGACCCAACATCCAGTGCCACCAGCGCATCCCCAAGGGAGGGACATACATCGATCCTGACCCTGGGAATAGCTTTGGCACAGGATTGTTGTAATGAACCAAACCCACTGGCTCTTAATGAGAATTTCCAGGACTCTCACCCAGTTTTCCTGCCCTGCAGCACATCAACTTACTCCATCCAGGTGAATTTCCTCACCCCTGCACTGCCCTGTCTCACTGCCCACAGCTGCGGCTACCGGCGCTGTCCCAGCTCCAGAGTCCCAAATCCTCCTT
This sequence comes from Gallinula chloropus, assembly GCF_964237585.1. NCBI lineage: Eukaryota > Metazoa > Chordata > Aves > Gruiformes > Rallidae > Gallinula > Gallinula chloropus. The sequence goes on along the minus strand of NC_140091.1, from coordinate 1,211,307 downwards.
GCACTGAGGTGACAAAGGGATGAGTCATGTGGAGAGCAAGAGGCAGATGCACCTGCACTCCTCCCCACACCACACATTCTCAGCAGACACTGAATTTACCCCAGTACTTACTGGTAGTGTGTCCAGACAAGAAGCCACACCATCCCTGGGTCCCACAGCAGAGCTCCTGCGTGGCATCTCAGCTGACTTCAGGGACAAGTCCTACTTCCCCAAATACCTTTATTACAACAATGTTTCAGGGCATCCTTAAAAGGTTCCCCCATCTTTTTGCTCTACTAAACCATTTTTACCTGGTTAAAAAGGGATTCCTTTTCCCCCATTAAATCTTGTTTGAAATTCCCTTGAGTGCTCAGTGCCTCTTTGAGACACAGAGCAAGAGTTGAGGCTTCCTTTGATGGGTACAAACACAGGGGGGAAAAGGACCTGTTTCTGCTGGACACAAACATCCTTCACCACTTGTGACATTTCAGTCCTCTGCCTGGTGTGTGTCCATCTGACAATGAAGCTGGGATTCATCTCCTGGATGAAAAAACACCCCACTTGCTTTGAATTGCTGTCCCTCAAACACTTGTGCAGATCTCTACGCTCCTGGGGGACCTTGGTGCCACCAGAATTCATAAGCAACCCCCCAACTCTGGAAACAAAGGAAGGGAGTTCAGTGTATTCCAATTCTGTCTCTTGTCACTTCAGTTATGTTGAAACCAGGACCCAGAAATCCAAACCCAGGATGTTTCTGACACTTCCATGGAAGATGTAACACTTTAAATATAAATAAGTACACAAAAGCTTCATGTTACAGATGAGATGAGCAGAAGTATCTTATAGAGTCAGATAATAATTTATTTATGGTGAATTTCTGGCTCCCTTGGAAGGAACAGAACCAACTTTTAAATTAACCCTAAACTCAAATAACATGGCTTTGCTGAAAGACAAGGATGTTGAGAATACAAGGAAGGCACTTCAACATGTAAAAACCTACCAAGCTACAATAAATGGCACAAATTCCTTAGGAGATCTGCATATTGTTAGCTTCCCATATGAAGACCATAGAGAAATTTTTGGTTACCAATAGTTTCCTGCTTATTTTCACATTTGTTTCACTGAGCACAACGTATTGTACTAATCTGTAAACAGATAAACATTTATTTCTCCCTTGGCAGTCATTCAGAAGCCACCTGCACAAGAGGAGAAGGGATTTGGGCACCTTTCAATGTGACACCCATGTAAACATTTCCTCCTTCCACACAGGGAGCTGCCACCCAACTCTGCAGCAAGTGTCCTTTGGTAAATCATGCCTCCACCAGGCCAGGGAGCAGCCAGTGGGTGGTGAAGTCAGTATCTCAGGCTGTGCAGCCGTGGTTTCCTCAGGCTCAGCATGGGCTGCTTGATGGTGGGTCTGTTCCCAAGGAGCGTCGCTTCGCTGGGGGTAGTGGGAAAGCGGGTCTGGTAGATGGCAGGGTATTCCTTCTGAAACTAGAGAGCACAGAACCAACACAGCAATTATCAGGCTCCCCCAAAAGCTCCAGGACTGGGACGTGGGTCACCTTGCAAGGATGGGTATCAGCAAGAGGAGTGAGACTAGCAGCACCCTAAGGAACTCTGCTGTCACCCTCTGTGCTTGTGAGTTCACAACTGGCAAACACAGAGTGGAACAGAAACATCACTGGGTGCTTCTTCTGCTGCTGAAACAAGAGCTTCTAACTGCACCTTGTTCCCAAGGCTTCCAGCTGCTGTGGCCAGGTCTGTGCCCACTGTCCTGCTCTAGCCACTGGGATCTCCAGCTGCAAGGACAGCTGCTGCTGCTCACTGCATCCTCCACTGACTTACTGCTTGAAGGGCTTCCCCAGGACCACACCCTGCCACCCAGGCACCACAGGAATCACAGATCACAGGGGCTGGAAGGGCCCCCCAGAGCCCATGGGGTCCAACCCCCTGCCAAAGCAGGGTCCCTAGGACAGGGGCTGGAATCTCTCCAGAGAAGGAGACTCCACACCCCCTGGGCAGCCTGTCCCAGGGCTCCCTCACCCTCACTGGGAAGAACTGCAAGTTTTCCTCTTAGAGGAGTTATTTCCTTCCTCCCCCCTTCACCTGCCTAAGTGCTGCTCTGTATCACTTCTCACTGCTTGCTTACTCCACATTTTGATTCATCATAATTAACTACTCCTTCTTTCCACCCAGGAAGTTTTGATGAACTTGTAACAGGGAAGGACAGAGTTTTGTTCAGGACCTGACAGTTTTTGCCACACAAGTCAGTGCTGCAGATGCTGGGGGAGGAGCACCAGGGGAAAGAAATGTGCTTGCTCTGAAAAGCTGCTTTTTGAAATTGGAGTCACAAGACTTGCTTAGGAGATTCTAGGACAAGAACAATACTATTCACTCGGTCAGAAACACTTGCCAAAAGGTTTTCTGAAGAGGAAAAAGCCCCTCTGGTATTAAATCCTGCCAGAATTGCTGTATCTTAGCTCTACTATTAGGCAACATGTTAGTAGGCTATGGAGGTGCCAGATAATCTCAAGCAATATACATGTTACAAAACACAAAGCTAAGCCCACAGAAAAGGGTGTTTCAGAGCTGTGAATGGATGGGGCTTGTCCTCTTCAAGCAAAACCATCACTGCTTTTATCACCTACTGATTGCAGACCCACCTGGAGCTCTGTAATGGCAAGTCTGTATAGCCAGTGCACCACAGCAGAGCAATGCCTAGAAATAACCTTATACCAGTTTGAAATCCCTCCCCAAACACCACTGCTGCCAGACAGTGCCAAAGGCTGTGTTAGGCAGAGTCCTGTAAACCCCAGGTGGAGCAGACCATCAAAACACACTCTGAGCCCAGCATCTCCCTACACAGCCCACTCTTGCTCCATACCAGGGCCTGGTGATGGAGGTCTCCTGTCACAGGCATCTTCAGAGGTAGATCAAACATCCACCAAGTTCCTTACCTGTTTTAACTTTTTCTTTTTGTCTTTCACAGAGAGGTTTTTATCTTTGATAATGTTCTCCAAGAGCTCTGCCATGGCAGCTTGAGAGGTAGAAACCTTCTGTTCCTCAAACTCCTGAGAGGTTATTTGTTTGCAGTATGAATATGTTGGCAATATGGCACAGATCTCTTCCCTGGGATATTCACACTGAAAGGAAAAGTTGAAGAAGGGGTCTGCATGTACCCAAAGGATTCATTACTGTTTCAGTACAGCACCCAACAAACCTCCACACACACTTACAGCAACATCACAAGCTGGGAAATTTACAACACAGTTAGTATCTATGATTAACCAACAGTTTAATGAAAGTTGGTGTTCAAAATACAGCAGTTTTATTCACAGCTTCTCCATCCCTTCAGAAGTAACAAACAGAATCACAAGGTTGGAAGAGACCTTTGAAGATCATTGAGTCCAACCATTCCCATCCTATGCTAAACCAGATCCCCAAGTACCTCATCTACCCTTTTTTTGAACACACCCAGGGAAGGTGACTCAGCCCCTCCCTGGGCAGCCTGTTCCAGCCCTGACAACTCTTTCAGTAAATAATTTTTGTCTAATATCCAATCTAACCCTGCCCTGGCACAGCTTCATGCCATTGCCCCTTGTTGTCTTCTGTCCCCTGGCTGCAGAGACCATCACCCACCTCTCTGCACCCTCCTGGCAGGGCAGGGGAGGTGGGGAGAAGGTCTCCCCTCAGCCTCCTCTTCTCCAGGCTCAACACCCCCAGCTCCCTCAGCTGCTCCTCAGAGGATTTGCCCCCCAGCCCCTTCCCCAGCCTGGTTGCCCTTCTCTGCACACTGTAGTAAGAGAGTTAGCCAGTGAACTCCGACTTGTATCCCACCACTGACCTGAGCCACCCTCATGCACTGGATGTGATCTTGCACAGCGACCTGCAGGTGGGTTGGGACTTTAAATATTTCTTGTTGGTGGTCCATGAGGAACGAGACCAGTCGTGTGGAGAGCAGCTCATCCAGACCCACCTCTTCTGCGCAGCACAGCACGCAGCGGGAGAACGTCTGTATCATCTGAAAGTGGTCAGCAGAGCATTAGTGTGTGGAGCTGCAGGCTGGAGAGAAGGCAACCCCCTCAGTGGCACCATGAGTTCTCCAATACCAGCTTCCACTGCAGTCTCTCTTGCCTGCACCACTGGTCAAGTGAGGGGGAAGACACCAGTTATAATCACTTTTTCCTCATCTGAAATGAAGTAGCTTCTTATAACATTAGGCTTGTACTTTAATTGAACAGCACTTTAAAACATGCATTTCTGAATTGAAAGAGGTAATAAGAAAATGCCTTCCCCTGTAGACAGGTGTGCATCTTCAGCTGGCCAACTGGAAGCAAGGGAGGATTAAAAGCCCTGCAGAGCCAACCTACCTGAGATCAACTGTGCATCAAGATCAAGCTTTAAAAGACACTGTTACAGCTTTCACAGCCTTTCTTTACATGAGCACAGGCAGGTACTTTGTTGTTTTATCTAATCTTTTTGAAACAAATCTTTAGTCTTTCCAGTGATAGTCAGACCTTGAAGTGAGTCTTTATACTTGTTAGGAAGAGTTGCCCACTTCAGACCCGTTTGTGGTAACCTGACATACACAAACAGTTGGGCCAAGAAAGGTTTTGCCAACAGCTTTTGAATAAAATGGCAGCTGGGTGAGAAACCAGACTAAAGAATTGTTTGTGTTAAATTATTTCACAGAATCACCAGGTTGGAAAAGCCCTTTAAGCCCATGGAGTCCAACCGTCCCTGTCCTGTGCTGACCCAGATCCCTGAGCACCTCATCTCCCCTCTGTTAAACACCCCCAGGGCTGGGGACTCAGCCCCCTCCCTGGGCAGCCTGTGCCACAGCCCCACAACTCTGCCAGGGAAGAACTTTGCCCTCCCAGCTGAGCTGACCCTGCCCTGGGGCAGCTTGAGCCCATTGCCCCTTGTCCCATCTCCTGTCCCCTGGCTGCAGAGACCATCGCCCACCTCTCTGCACCCTCCTGGCAGGGCAGGGCAGGTGGGGAGAAGGGCTCCCCTCAGCCTCCTCTTCTCCAGGCTCAACACCCCCAGCTCCCTCAGCCACTCATAGTTTTCCCTTCTCCCAAAGTAACCCAAAGCCACATCAGTGTTTTCAGTGCAGGCGGGGGCGGCTCCGCGCTCTCACCAGGGACCGCGTGCCCATCGCGTCGTGCAGTCGCGGCATCTCCACGTTCTGGCTGATCCGCGAGATCATCCGCATCAGCAGCTGCATCTTCCTGCGATTGGGAGGTGGAAGCAGCAGGCAGCAGATCTGCAGCGCCTCAACAGCGATCCTTTCCAAGTGAGGCTGAAGGAGATCTACAAGTTCATTGTAGAGATGCTGTCATTAAGGGTTGAACCAGGTTTCAGGGTATTTTTATCCCAGGGAAAGAAACCTGATTTATTTTCCAGTGATGCTAACCTACATTTCACAGAAAGCACCTGTAACGTTACAAAGCCTGTTTTTGTGTGGTCATCCACAGCTTCCTTCATTTGAGAAGCTGCTGGAACAATACAGAGCATAATACAATCAAGGAGTGTCACTAATGTTACTCACAGGATCACAGGGGTTGGAAGGGACCCCCCAGAGCCCATGGGGTCCAACCCCCTGCCCAAGCAGGGTCCCTAGGACAGGGCACACAGGGCGGTGTCCAGACGGGGCTGGAATCTCTCCAAAGAAGGAGACTCCACACCCCCTGGGCAGCCTGTCCCAGGGCTCCCTCACCCTCACTGGGAAGAAGTTCTTCCCCACATTGGGGGGGAACTCCCTGTGCTCCAGCTTGAGCCCATCGCCCCTTGTCCTGTCCCCACAGACACTGAGCAGAGGCTGCCCATGGCCCCCTGTGTCCCACCCTTCAGCTATTGATAAACACTGATCAGATCCCCTCTCAGGCTTCTTCTCTGCAGGCTGAACAGCCCCAGCTCCCTCAGCCTTTCCTCCCAGGGGAGATGCTCCAGGCCTTTAATCACCTTCGCAGTCCTCCACTCTCTCCAGGAGATCCCTGTCCCTACTCCTGGAAGCTCTTCCAGAAATATATGTTTCAAGGACCAGAAAAAGGCATCTCCAACAGCCAGGTCTGTGCAAACACCCTGCCTCACTTACTGTCTGCCTCAGAGTTACTTACTACTTACCTGCACAGGCCAGTGAGTTACTGACACCCCGAGTCTCAGGCTCCAGTGCCACTACAGGCTGTTTGTTAGCAGAGGCATGGAAAGATATCTTTAGGCAGAGCAGTGCAGCAGCCAGAGCTGTGCTGGGTTTTGTTTAAACCCACTGATCACATTACAGACACACCAAAAACCCGAGCAACAGCGCTGAAGATTAAGGAAGCAGAGATTAGTTGGACAACACAATAAGCCCATACAACATGCTTTAGAAAGCCATCTTACTTTGAGTGCCAGTCAACATACAAGAAGGGTGAGTGAAAGAGTATTCTGAGAGTTCTGTGGTACTTTTGCAGAGTCTCCTTTTGATGGAGATATCGGAGGCCTCAGCCCCGATGTCCACTGAAGCAGCCACACCAGAGGTACTGGGTTGTCCTTGCCTGGAAAGCTGAGCCCTGGGCTTTACTGTGATTTCAGCAACTGGCATGTTAATGTTAGCACAGCTTTTAGAGGTCCTCCTGCCCAGCACACCCAGAGGTCTGCATGTTTGCTTCCATCTGTGACTGTCACTGAACAGCTCTCTGTCCTGAGGACTGGAGGCAGAGCCTTGCTTGATACCAGGGGTCTGGTGTTGAGAGGTGTCACCAAAGCCAGGCTCCACCACAGCAGCAGCTTCCTGCTCCTGTGGCAGTGATTGTTTTCTGCTTCTCATCCCTAGGGTGGTGTTCACATCCCTTTGCCTGAGGGGATCAGAGTCTCCTTTACTATGTACACTTGAAGCAGCACCTCCAATTCTCTCCAAAGAGTAACATCTTGCCCTAAGCATTCGAGGTGGACCTTGTTCATTCCTGAAACAGGAAAGGTTGTGACAGCTTCCTCCCATTGGGTTCCCAGCACTGCCTTGTGTGCATGTCAGTTTATATTGCTGCAATTTCTTTGCACATTGAATAGTTCGTTCTTCTGAGGAGGATCTCCTGGAAGCTCCACACACCTTACTCTTTTTGGCAGGCTCTTTGTGAAGTAGGCTTAGAAGAAGACACTCTGTTGACTTGAAGGAGTTCAAGTGAAGGATTTTTGAAGGCTGTGGGTCACATTTCTCATCCTGGACAGAACGTTTTCCACTGCATATATCTGGAATTGTGATGTAGCCACACATAACTATCAGAAAATGAAATATAAGTTAAGGTGCAAGTGGTATGAAAATGAACCAGTTCAGAAAGCAAGCTGCTAACAAGAAGACAACACACAGAAGACACTTCATAGTGGAGACTGTTAGTAAAACCTAAGGGGGAAAAACTTAGGTCAGTCTGAAAGCAACCTAACAAGGTAATTGCAACCAACATGCAAGAATAAGTCAAGTTAAATGCACTGCAACAGCAAGAAACTGAATGAGCATGCCTTCTAAAGTTATGGCTACCACTTATTGCCATCGTTAGCTCAGGCAGCAATTTCTGCAGGCAATAATTAATACTGCAACACAGTGGTAGTACTGATGATCTTCCTCAGATTCAAGGTGCCACAGAGGTTAGGGAATCACGGTCTGCTGTCAGTTATGGATTTGTTCCCCAGCTGCTACAAACTTCTAGCTCCCAGTGATGATTTCTATGTTCATACATACCTAAAATATTCACAAAGAGCTCATAGTACTCAAAAGTGAGTAATGGCTCAGGCAGATTGAGAAAGTAATCAGCAACTGTTCTGAACACGTCCCGTTCAAAGCCACTGTAAGTTGGTTGGCTCATGTCGTTATTTCTAGGCCCTAAAAAGAGGGGAAGAAAGAAAATTCACTAAAGTACTAAAACATTAAAGTCTTTTCACAATTCCATTATTAATGCTCTTTAAAAAAATGAACAGAAGTTTATTCTCATAGGAATATTTCATAAGAAAAGAATCATGTCAGCCAAATATCTATATATTGTTTAGTTCAGCAGTGTCCCACTTGTGAGCAGAAGTAGTATAAAGAGAACCCATTAGCCACTGAGGAGTCCTGCTCAGCTTCAACAAGCTGTTCCACACCAAGGGAACAAATGGAAAAGCCTCATTTATGCCCTTTATAGGTTCCTCAGCAAAATAATCACCAAATCCTGGCATTCCCCTTATTTCCAGACCACAGTAACCCCAGTTGTCCCACAGGGAGCTCTAGCTTCCAGGTGAAGCAGCTGATGCTATGGCCAGCTTTGAAGAACGTGCAGAGAAACCAGCAAACATACATGTTTGGCCCACAGAATATTAACAAATAGCTCATAGTATTCCCAAGTAATGGTTCAGGTAGATTGAGGAAGTAAATCAGCAACAGTAATCAGCCCACAGGCCAAACAGGACCAGTCAGTGTCTTTTCCCCATGTGGCACCACCTCTCTTTTCAACTCCTCTATTCAAGCAGTTCACCACTGCTCCCAGGGTGGATCTTTTCTTCAGAAGCAGACAAAGAGCCCAATAATCCAAGGGATCTGGTTAATAAACCTCAACCATGTTGCAACAGATGAGAATGAAAGCAGTCCTGGTACAAATGAAACTGGACATTGTATAAATGTTTTAATCCTGATGTTCTCATACTCCACTGAACTCCTACAAATGAGATCAGCTACCTTAAAAAGCTAATTCTAATTAATTAGGAGGTGGCAGCTTTAACTACACATGGAACCAGGGAAAACTGAACTGTTGATATGATCAAACTTCATAACCACAATCACATTACACACACTAAACACAGGGCAGAGCAGTATTCCCATCAGCACAAGTTTTCACCCTGCAAAGTAACTTAACCATTTGGTAACAGCATAGCTACCAGAGGCAGAGAAGAATTCTTCACTTGAAGTAATTCCCTCAAATGAGAGAAAGCTTGCTTGCAGTTGCCACCTGACAGAGAGCTCTTAGTTCTAAATACAGGATCCATGTGGGTATTAAGGTACACAATGCTCAAAGACCAGGGCTCAGCTGTGTTTTCGACTTCAATGCCACTCACTAAGCTCTTCCCTGCCTGGTTTTCCTAAGAGCACTCTTCCTCTAAGGGGCTCTATGGATTTGGGGGTGCAGTTGAAGAAAAAGGCTCACATTGAAGACACAGAGTCACTTTCACAAGAGTGTATGCTGCAGACTGCTGGAGCCACACTAACCCTGCATGGACCCCTACCACAGCTCCACTGAGCAGCCAAAGACCTGCAGGTGTATAAACACACACCATCCAACTGTGCCATGGCTAGTGCAGCTTTGAGGGCAGCAAACAAAGGAGATGGCCAGGAAGAGGGGCAGGAGTTAAACTGCAGGGCAAGCACACATATAAAGAACTATGTGTATTATTCTAATTATTGGTCTAGTTGTCCCCTGCTTCTCCAGAATCTTTCCAAAGCCTGCTTCATAAAGATGCAAAGTGTACATAATCAGGAGCTATATGCCTGTAACACCATTTCAAACACATCTGACAGAGGAAGCCTCAAAGCCAGCTAGATTCTGTGAAGTTTCATCAGAATCAAGGGCACTGTAAAGGAGAAAATCTGTTAGTGCCACTCAGGTCTGCTATAGCACACACCAAGAAACAACAACACTCCTTTATTAGCAAGAGAATCTACATCAGACTGAGCCATTAGACACTGAACTTCATGAGGTTCACTGCCAAAGTACTTCTTTCCCCCCACAATGTGTGAAAACCTGTGTTAATTGTGTTACTGCACAGTAAATACTTTCCTGGTTTCAAGGCAGCTGCTCAAGTGCCACATTAACACTGATGCCTCAGGTAACCCATTCTTCTTTTCCAAGTTCAAGATTTAACATCACTTCTTTCTAAATTTCACTTTTAAGCCAATGCACAAAAACAGAAGCTCTGAGTTTTCTCCAAGCTGTAACCACAGTTGTGCTGCTTGGTGTTCTGTACATTAACACCAAGGCTCTGGATGAGTGCAGACTGGCTCTTGTCCTGCAGGCAATGGAAGTTCAGTTCTGCCACAAAACACATTTAACAGCTAAAGTGTCTGACTCCAAAAATCCCCTGCATCTACTATGCAGTAAGACCCTGAGGGCCTTTGTTTTCCACAGCTGAACTGTAGCTGTAAGAGGTGCACTTCCTGGGTTTTAAGTGTAAGCTTTTTTTTAATGAGAGTTTGAATAAAAAGGTGGGAAAGCAGAGGAGGAATGACCAGAGGAACCATACTCCATGATCCAGGATCTCCTCCTCTTGTTATGACAGATTTGGTAGACAATGGGCATACTTCTTTCTCAATCCCTCTGCAAAATTTTGTTTAGTTTCTTCTAAAACAAATTCCTAACCTGTTTCCTGTGAATTGGCCTTCCCAGTTCAACATGAAACATAGGATCCATTCCAGTCCAGCTCAAAGCCAGTTAATTGGAAAAGGAAGGGCCCTTTACTCCTGAAAAACTGCCTCAGAAGAAACCCCTCAAAGGTTTTGCTCAGCCATTCAAGTCTTCTCCCTGCCTGACTCTGTTTATAGGATTACTTTGATAACAAAGCAGTCCTTTGCTCTTTCCTGGCCTTGGACTGTGTGCTGACACCAAAAGCTTGCAGAGCTTTTCTCTGTAAGAAATTCATTCTCTACTATGTTTGACAGATTGAGGAACACTGAAGACCCTCTTCCATTAAATTAATCTTTTCACATTGCCAAAAATCCATATGCAGAATCCAGGGATACAGACTAAAAGCAGGATAACTAGATTACTAGAGGACTGATATCTCGATTGCCTGAAATGCATCATCATGCTAACTGGTGGGTCAGGTTTCCATGCAATACTTCATTATGGATTGCTGTCATTGCATCAAGGCACACAGATGACTTGAATTTCCAAAATAAAACATCAAAACCAATCTTAACACACAAGCATATTTCACTTTTAACTCTCAAAATAGGCTGTTCAGGGACTTACAGTATGCGAGGCACTTCATAGCTGACAACACCCAGTGAGGGAGGTCTTCTAAAATAAACAAGCAGGCACATCAGTTATACATATGCCCAAAGAGTTAATAACTAATTCAGGTAATTGCACACACATATTAAATACCACTTCAAATACCAAAGATCAAATTTAAAGCTAGTTTTAAATATTGCTACACATGAAATTAAAAAGTGAGTGTGATACACCTACAAAACCACCTGGAAAATATACAGAACTGCACTGTGGTGTGGGGAAAATGTCTCAAAGGCTATGAAAACAGATTCATTGCCATTTGTTTGTTGTAATGATGCCATGTAGAATCTTTAAGCAAAAGCAGGGAGGAAAAAAAGACCCCAAGACCTTACCTGATTTGTTCTGCAGAATAACAACGCCGTGTCTGCTCGTGTTAGTCATGTTGTAGATGACATACTCAGGAACTATCTGTGCTGGCTGCAAAACTTCATCCAAAGAGGGGAGGCCTAAAATGGTTTGCAGGCTGGAGGGAGTAAGAGAGCAGATGTTGTCTGAAAGGTGTGCTACTAAGGAACAAAACCAAGTTCTTCCCATGTCTGTTCAAACTACAGTTACTGGATAAGCTAGTTTAGTAGACACTCACTTAAAGACAGACAATTTGAGGACACACTTTTTCCTGGGACAAACACTAAAAATCTGTACCAAAGAGCATCTTTGGTACTTAAAATACACTTCAACACCAGCAACTATAAATTTCAGTAAGTTTCTTAAATGCAATGGACCCATTGTTACTGAATCTATTAGAAAGCAGACATAAGCAATAGTTAGTAAGAATATTCAGCTTAAAACATATTCAAAGTACCTAAAAATCTGCAAGGCAAAAGCTTGATCAAGCCATTACACACACAGGGCACATATCTGAAAACGTGCTTTTTATGCTGCATTACTCACTGCATTAGAATGACATTTCTCCAGGTTTCTTGCACATATTCCTGGCTTATTTCCTTCCCATGCAGTGTGCCTTCCTCATTTCCTTCCACACCATCAGGTTTTCTTTTTTCTAAGTTTTCCTGAAAATGAGTGGTTTATACTGCAAGATTAACAAGAATCCCCAGGTTGGAAAAGCTCTTTGAGCTCATCAAGTCCAACTGTCCCTGTCCTGTGCTGACCCAGCTCCCTGAGCACCTCATCTCCCCTCTGTTAAACACCCCCAGGGCTGGGGACTCAGCCCCCTCCCTGGGCAGCCAGTTCCAGGCCATGACAACTCTTTCAGTAAGAATAACTCAAAGATAAGTCAAAATGAAGTAAACCTTGTTGTCAGATGTATAGGGCATTCTGCAGAACATGAAATCCAAACCATGGTGCAGGGATGAACCATGACAGTCCCAGAATGTAAGCATGCCCAACTACAAAGCAAGAGAGGATGCTACAAACAGAACCTGATGCAGTCAGAAGGCAGCAATTTAAAAAGTAGAAACACATCAAATCCAAATGTATTAGCAGATGAAGTGTTCTCCTTTAGGATCCCAATCTAAATTCAGGAAGGATGCACACACACAACAGGCCAAACACTTGCATTCCATCTTTTTCAGGGAGTAAGGATGACACTACATCATTTGTGCCTTGTGTTTTCCTGGACAAAAAGGAGATTAAGTTTCAAGGAGGACATATTGTCCAGATCATTTCTAGAAGTCCACCTTCAAGCCCTCCCAATCCTTAAAATACTGGAGCAGGGATAACTCTTCACTGGAGGAGACAAAGCAATCAACAGGGAAGCGAAAAACCTCCAATACTGATGGTCCAGGATGCTCAACTGCTTAGACAGACACACACAGCTAAAACTCCTGTGTCACCCCCCATCACACTGGTGTGAAACTAGACCCATTCTGCAACAGGGGAGGGTGCCTGTGTCTGTGCCAAGCAACCTCTCTGATTAACATGGCTGCATTAATAACACACTAACCCCCCATTTATCCTCCCCACAAACTGTTATCCATGAGTTCACAAGAAGCAGCTTCCTGTAGTTTTAAGGGCATACTTCATTTCTTCTGTCAAATACATAATCCCTTGCACTTGCTGCCACCAGGTTAGTTACAGCTATGATTTCACACATATACAGTTTGAACATTTATAGGTTATTTACTACAATTTCTTTTGTACATGGAAGAAAAGGAACAGCACACACCAGAACACTGCATTAAAAATGTAAATATCTTTCTGTTAAGCTGATTACAAACACTCTATTTCACTGCCTATGACATACCAATCTATTTCTTAAGCTAGAAGGGAAGATGACACAACAGTGTCACTAAAACATCATTGCTTCTAGCTTCATTTCTTTTGTAAAAAGAACTCAGAAAAAACTATGATTATGTAAGAAATGTAAATTATTACCAGAGAGTGTAGTGACTCATGCTTTTTAAAAGTCCTCCTGGATAAATGTGGCAGTTTAAAAAATCTTTCTTTGTCTCTAGAGAAGCTCTCCAAGTTCTCTTTTGGTGGGCATGAGCTTGGTAGAGGTTTAACTGGAGATGTTGAAGGAAATCTGTAAGGCATAGGAGAGGATAAATACATTTACAATAGATTCAAAATAAAGTCACTTAGCCAAAACCATAGCCTATCAGTGTGAGTCCATAAGATTCTGAAAAGACAGAGGTAAATGAGAAGAAAAATGCTTAAATAGTCTCTTTAGAAGCCTAAATAACATTATCATACTATAAATTAGCTTTGGGCTACTTGATTGCAAGCTCAAGCTGATGATATTCAGATATTCATGCAGTACTAAGAGCAGAATCAGAGAAGTGAGGGCCATCAATACACTGAATTTAAGAACTCTGGAAAGACTGTTTCCCACTCAGGCTGTCTGTAAAACACCCAAGGGAAGCAACCCCAGGACTGGCAGCACAGCATGCAGCTCCCACTGTAAATTCTCCTTGCCTTCCCCCCAAAGTGCTTGAGCACAGCACGCAAGCCAGTGAGAGGCTTTGAGAAACAAAAGCACAGGAACAGCCCTCAGCATACAGGGTGTATGCTCTATGCTGCAATTCAGAGTCAAGCAGAACAGTGAGTGGAGTAAAATGGTGCTAATAACTCATTTTTTGGGGCAACTGCTCAACCCAAAGCAAGACATTTTGGGGAATCCAAGCATTAAGATTTTTAAATAAAGCTCTCAACATGAAGAGCTCTGTTAACTGGTTTTCATTTCAGTACCTGTACAGCACACCATTGTCTTCTAAGTTTTCAGATCCCCATCTCCCTTTGATATCTTCAATTACGTGGTTCTTGAGAAACTTCCTTAACAGCTGAACCGTCTGCTGGCGAGTGACCTCAGGACCAAAGTTACTGTTGTCCCTCAGTACTTTGTGGAGCCAGTCTGCAGCTTCTGATGCAGTGAAACAGTTCCCATGCCTTCTGAAGTGCTGCCTGTGTTTCCTCAGGGGCATGCCTGCTCGGAAGTATTTCGTAACTTCATTCCACTGCAGGGGAAACAGAACAGCAAAGGAGGGTAGGATTATAGCCTGGAGCTGGCTGCTGTAAGTATCAGCAATGTTATAGTGTGAAACCATAAGGATAATGCTAAGAAATATTGATAGCTATGCAGAAATATTGATAGCCTGTGTAGATCCAGGCCTGTGGCCCTTCCTGTGGCTGGGGGGTTGGGCCACTATGATCCTTGGGATGGATCACAGATGATTTGTGATGGAATCATGGAACAGTCAAGGCTGGAAGAGACCCCAAAGATGTCAAATCCCACCCCCCTGCCATGGGCAGGGGCACCCTCACCAGCCCAGCCTGCTCAAGGCCCCACCCAACCCGGCCTTGTGTTGAAACACCCAGTAGCATTAAACACAGAAACGTTAAAGTCCAGACTTGAAAAGACACAAGCTCTTCGCTGATGTTTTTATCTCATCCTTCCGTAGCTGAAAGCAAGGTGCGAGTCCCACTGACCCCACAGCACACCCCCAGCACGGCCACCAGCCCAGCCCAGCCAGGCGTGCCCAGCTGGGGCACGACGCGAACCCGGCTGCCAGGGGGCACCAGCGCCGCTCGGGAAGCGTCCTCTTGCTCCCCCCGAGCCGGGCCGCCACCCCGTCACCGCGGGGCGAGGCGCTGCCCGGGCCGGGCCGCGGGCCTGTCCCGGCGAGGGCCGCGGGGCGCCGGGCCTTGCGTGACAGCGGCGGCGGGGGGGGCAGAGCCACGGCACCCGCCTTCCACGCGTGTCGCTGGGGCAGCGGCGACCGCCGCCGCCTCGGAGCCCACAGGCTGCGCCGGGCACAGCCGAAGCGCGCCTGGCCGCGGGGCCCGGAGGGCTGGTACCCGTCAGAGGGCCCCGGGCTGAGGGGAAGCCCAGGCACCGCCGCGGCAGCAGCCGCCCTCGCTACCCCCAACCCGCTCGCCCCGTCCCGCCGCCCCCCTCCCTCCCTCCCTCCCTCACTCACCAGCTGCGTGGCGCGGTAGGGCCCCGGCCCGGCCGGCCGCCGCTCCATGGCGCCTGGCGCAGCCGCTCGGGCCGCGGGGCAGCCCCAGCCCAACGGCCGCGCCGCCGTTTGAATCCGCCGCGCAAGCGGATTGGGCCAGGCGGGCGGGCACGCGCCGCCTGACGCGCCGCGGGCGGCGGCCTGAGGGAGCGGGCGGCGCCGGGGCTGGGCCGGGCCCGGCCCGGGGGTGCCGCGGCCGGCGCCTTCCCGGCGGGACAGGGAGCGGCTGCCGCAGCCCCCTCAGGCGGAGGCGCCCGGTGCCGCGGCCTGCGCGGCTGTGGCAGCGGTTGAGAGCCGAGGGAGCCGCCTTCCCTGCGGGCGCGGGGCGGTAGAAGCCGCTGCCGGCGCCTAGAGCAGCCGCGGGACAGTCCCGGGAAGCTCGGGCCTGACAGACTCGCCGTGGCCATTTAAGACGAGGGAGAAAGGCCGGCTCGGGCCGCAGGGCTCTGTGCCGGGGACAGGTGTGGCTGGCAGGCAGCTCACCCCAGCCAGACCCGCCCTCTGCTAACCCTACCCCTGAGCACCTCATCTCCCCTCTTTTCAACACCCCCAGGGCTGGGGACTCAGCCCCCTCCCTGGGCAGCCTGTGCCACAGCCCCACAACTCTGCCAGGGAAGAACTTTGCCCTCCCAGCTGAGCTGACCCTGCCCTGGGGCAGCTTGAGCCCATTGCCCCTTGTCCCATCTCCTGTCCCCTGGCTGCAGAGACCATCTCCCACCTCTCTGCACCCTCCTGGCAGGGCAGGGAGGTGGGGAGAAGGTCTCCCCTCAGCCTCCTCTTCTCCAGGCTCAGCACCCCCAGCTCCCTCAGCTGCTCCTCAGAGGATTTGCCCTCCAGCCCCTTCCCCAGCCTGGTTGCCCTTCTCCAGACACTTTCTTGCAGAAGAAATTGCAATCTTTCAACTGCCCTGCCTCATCCTGGGGGCTTCCTACAGGCACAGGTGCACTGCAGACCCTTCCCCTAACGCCAACAAATAACCTAACAAATGTGGCAACAACACAACTTCCAGAGTGTTTAGGGTTTTTTAAACACATGCTCTTTCTCGGGGCCTCTAGACCAAACATGCTTGCAGCCTTGGAGATACAAGTAACCCCCTGAGTGCTTTATCTCACCTTGTATAGCTATCCATTGCTCAGACACATTCAGCTCCTCACATCAACTTCCTTTACAGCCAATAAAGAGACATATGTACCTCAGACACTTTTATGAGAAGGGATAAAAACATTACCCCTGTGAGAAAACACACCAGCAGAACAAGGGGATTTAAGCAGTAAGACCCAAAGCTGCAGCCCAAGAAGGGAAACAGAAAGCCAAAGAACCAAGAAACACCCAAAAGCACCCACTTCCCAACTGCACACCCTACTAAGGGGAGGAGGGGTGGGGCTGTTGAGCTTTTATGTGCTTCAGAAATTAGTTGCAGGAGCCAGCTCATTCCCATCACACCCTTGAGCTGCAGCACCTGCTTCTAAGCCGGCAGATGATGACTGGGAGCCAGTGTGACAACCCCAAATTCAGGGAAGCTGTGTTATTTCCCATTGTGCATCTGCTGAGAAGAGAGATGGGGACTTTTCCCACTAGATTCAAAAACCCCAGGATCTCTTCATCACGTGGGTATTTCAAGAACTCACCTCCTGTTCCTTCCTAACGAGGTTGTCTGACGAGTGGTTGCCAATATAGAAAGTGGTATTGATTTCCTCCAGCGACCCAGGCTCTAAACCTGCTCGAGAGCACCCATCAGCGTGCTGATTGTCTCAGGGAAACCTCCACGAGTGGAGCCTGCAGAAAGTGATGACTACAACTGTTTCACTGTGGATCGCTCCCTCTCTCTGGTCATTTAAAAAACCACTGATGTATTTGCATTCAATCTACTGCCTGTAGAGGATCTAATCAATTTTCTAACACTTCCTGTCTTACATCCAGCAAAGACATTTTAGGGACGTGTCTGGCAAACCCACTAACAGTGGGAAGTTGGGGAAACACTGCAGCCCCTTCATACTAGTGCAAGCAGTGGCACACCCTGGTAGCCTAGAGTCTGTTCATTGATTTTCTAGGGGACAAACCCAGGAGTGCTTTCTGCTTGCCCAGTTCCATTTCAGTCTTGCTTGTTAGATTTCCCTACTTAAAGTAAAATGACTACACAGAGTTACATATTTTTATCACTATACAGTCGTGAAGAGATGTAATCAGCTGGGAATACAAGCAGGCTTTTATAATGATTTCAGGTTGCTAAAAATATTCTTAGAGCCGTTTTTGTGGCTTTACAATGAGGTTTCCTTATCTTTCAGTACGTGCCTTTTTTCTCCTTGGAGAACACCTTGTGTGTGCCTGGATAGAATCCAGCCCAGCAGCAGGAGGGTGCCAGTGTAACTGTTTGTGTAAGAAGTCCTGCATGGAGGAAGGTAGTGGAAGGAGTAAAGTGTTATTTTCTGCTTCCCCCTTTGTGATTGTTTGATGTTGGTGTCTCCTACTAGTGACAGCAGGATGCAAAATAAAGAGAGATGAATGGAGTCCATTTAAAATAGCATGGTTATGCCTGTCCCCCTGGACCAGTTTTCATGGTGTGAGTTACTACACAGAAGTGTGTGCTGTGTATGCTGTAGCTCTTCGTTTGGCTGGCTTTTGACATGAGAACAAAGCTAATTGGAGGCACCTAATATTGATCTCCTGAAGCTCAGTGAGGCTGAATTAACATCCTTGCTCTTAAGTTCAAATAGGAAGTGATTTTAATACCTTAAGGGAATAGATTGTGGAGACTGCTAGTGATAACATGAGCTCCCTGTGTTTGCCATCAAGGAATACAAATAGATTTCCATTTAAAAATACATATTCCACTTGGTTTGTGAGGAGGATGCAGGTTGGAGCACAGGGAGTTCCCCCCCAGTCTGGGGAAGAACTTCTTCCCAGTGAGGGTGAGGGAGCCCTGGGACAGGCTGCCCAGGGGGTGTGGAGTCTCCTTCTCTGGAGAGATTCCAGCCCTGACCTGTCCTAGGGACCCTGCTTTGGCAGGGGGTTGGGGCTCTGGAGGTCCCTTCCAACCCCTACAGCTCTGTGACTCTGTGAAATGGGGTGTTCTACCTTTTGGAAGCGTTGCAGTGCCCAGAGACCTGAAGGCTCAGCAGGACTTGGCAGGGTAGCCCCTCATGGACTGACCTCTCTGAGCATCCAGTGAGAGAAGATTCAGTGTCCTGTGTCCCAAACAGCCCAGGTACCAGCCCCATGGCCCCAAACAGCCCCAACGTTCGACCCCACAGGACCTTTCCCTGGCCCCTGTGTTTATGACTTTCTTTTTCCCACAGCAGAGTGTTGTTTTCCATCTCTGGCAAGGTAAAGCATGTCTGCTGGTAATAGCAGCCGTGACAGTGCTGCTCCTGGGACAATCAGGAGCAGTGGTGATGAATCTGCTGCTGTAAGCACAGTCTGTAGGGAAGCCAAGACCTGGGCCCGTGCAGCGTCTCTGGAGCGCTGGGAGGATTGCTGAAGCACACTGTGTCAAAGCCCTGCTGCTGCTCTTTCACCCACTCCTGTTTAAATTCTGATTTCATGGGGGCAGCTCCTCTGCTTACAACAGGCAAAACAAATCACCTGGTAGTTAGTGAAGCCAAACAAGCAGCGTAAAACTGCCTCTTAACAGTTGAGAGACACACGAGGCCTTCATGCAAAGTTCTCATTGTGTCATTGAGATAAGAACAACTCAGACATTTACATTCCTGGATGAAACATTTAAGCATTTATTTTTTTCCCCCAAGAACATTATGTATCATTCTTTGAGGATATTAAATAGCGAGGGCTGGGGTTTATTTCATTTAATTTTTAGCTTGTTGTACAGGCTTTATAAGAGCAGCATTTTGTAGACAAAGCATCCCATGCAGGCAGGATGTGCCTTGGGAAAAATCCACATTGAAAACAAACTGCAGCAGCTGCCATCGTTTCATTAGAATATTTCATTTCTTTTTTTCTTAAAAAAGCAATTCTGTGGAATTTACCAGCCTTCAGATAACAACATTTCACCTGATTTGCTGCTTTCTGGAGAGGGAACGACTGTACTTTTATAGTGGCAGCACAGACACCTTTGGGAAGGGTTGGTGTGGGAAGCAGAGTAGAGGAGAATGCCTGTCAAGGCTGTTGTGAAAATATGCACATGAGAACTTGAGAGGAAAGAATCTCAGCTTGGAACTGTTGGGAATGCCAGTGGTCCTAAGATAGGACTCACAGCAGATGAACTGTGAACGTTCAAGGCCAGGTTGGCTGGGGCCCTGGGCAACCTTGTGTAGCTCCAGGCCTGGAGGTTGGTGTCCCTGCCTGTGGTAGGG
Organism: Gallinula chloropus; assembly: GCF_964237585.1. Lineage (NCBI taxonomy): Eukaryota > Metazoa > Chordata > Aves > Gruiformes > Rallidae > Gallinula > Gallinula chloropus. The sequence goes on along the minus strand of NC_140091.1, from coordinate 1,191,579 downwards.
GGTTGGAGCTCTGGGACCCTTGGGGTTCCCTCCAGCCCAGCCCATTCTATGATTCTACTAGTGGAGCAGCAATACCTTCTTGCAAGAGCAGGTGTGGCAAAGCAGGCACACCTGTGGTCAGAGTTTGCAGCATTTTATACCCTATTCCTGTCTGAAATCCCTCCCTGGTTTACCTGTGAATTAGGTACTTCCAAGGTTTACATGCTCTAACCATAGCACTTGCTTCCTAACAGTACATAACACAACACACATGGCATGTATGGCAGGCTCCTGCTTCTCCTTGGGGAAGAAAAGCACATTCCTGAGCTTACTGAGCAAAACACAGTACCTTCCTAAGTTACTGTTGCTCATCCTACACAGCCCTTAACTGTTGCCTCTATATTAACATATCTTGATTGACAATTGTCCTTTATCTTTGACTTGGCTTTAGGCCTCAGTTTAAGACATAAGACCACTTAAGTCTTTGGTAAAAGATTCTTGATGAGGCAGTTTGAGTCTTTTATTCCTCAAGTCAGTACAGGAAAGCGTTATACTTATTCTACAGTCTGCAAAAAGCAACATTCCTGAGCATTTTCTATAGAAACTGTGTCTTTTTTTCCACCTGCTGAACTTTTACCCTGTGTATAGTCAGTAACTTGCTCAAAAAGCCCCTTGGAGGTGAAATTTTGTGCAGCTGTGGAGAAACAACCCCAAGTAAGATAAATCCTGCTGTTGTTGCACCTTGAACACCCCTCAGTGTCTCAGGATTTCAATCCTTTCCTCTCTGCCACAAAGGCTGAGGAATTCTGTGTACTATCAGCCCCTAAACTCAAGCAGCCTAAGCAGCATTCTCCCTCCCCTAAATAACAAGAGATCACCATCCTGTTCTGCTGGCCACTTTTATCTCACTGAAGCTTTGCATCATCCAATGCATTTACCTACCTCCTCCCTTCTTAATGAGCTAACGAGAGCCCCCTGAGCTGCTCAGGACTCTGCCCTTCCTCCTCATCCTTTGCTAAGTTCAGTTTGGATCCCTGCAGCTCTTCTCCCAGCTGAGGGGTGTGCTGGTTAACTGAAGCAGTACACAGGTTATAAAGCATACCATCACCTTGAGGTGCTGGTTGGGAGTTCTCCTGGTTGTGGAGAGGATCACCTTTGTGATGCCAGGTAGGGAGGTATTGATTCTCTTACTGCTCTTAGCTCTTTTTCTAGTTCTAAGGAGCTCTTTTACAGTGGCTTACAAAGGTGTTTTAATGTTTTACAGAAGTCATAAGGAGTAAGCTGTGAAGTCTTTAATAACATTAGTTTTTATGAGTATGCACTCCCTTAACCTTGTAGGAGTTTAACTTGTGTTTATGTTATTGCTTTGAGAATGTAAATATCTCCTGGGCTGCAAAGAGCTCTTAGTTTTGAGCTGAAAAAACTTTAAGAGGGTGTGTTTGGAATGCTGTTAGTGTAGAAGTAACAATTAACAGCCACCTAGTTGTTGTTACCAAGTGGATGGGAGGCTGTGTGTAACAGCAGAGTAGCTATAGCAGGAGTAGTTGTGAGCTGAGCATTACCCTGCTATAGGGTGATGTACTCCCAGAGCCCTTCTGTAAGGGAAGCTAATGTAACCTTAGCTATGTGCAAGCAATTGAAATGTGTGCAAGGTCCTGTGATCTTTGCATTTTCAGAAAGGCTGGGCTTGGAGCTGAGTTTATTTGGGTTAGTTTCAAGTACAGTTTCAAAGTCTTGCAGGAGTGTTTAATGTATAATTAACAACTGGTGCTCACAAGAGTCTGAGATGAAGGCTGCAGCTTTAATGAAAGCCTGCTTTATTTTTAATAGGACTCAAGGATGTTGGATGTAAAACCCAAAAATGCCATAGTAGGAGCTGTTTCAGCTGCTGTACCTGAGATTAAGTACTGCTACTAACTGTGTATCTGAGGCTCTAGTTGTACATAAAGCCTTTGCACGTGTTGATAGGTGAGGTCCTGGCTCCAAACACAAGTGATGTGGGTAGTGTGAGGTTTGAGGTATTTATGACCCAATCCCAAATTGGAGCCCCTTTTGCTCTGTCTTTCATATATTATTTATTAGCCTGTCAAATGTTTTATTTTTTAATATACTACATTGTGCTATGTTAATTAACTTATGCCTTTCTCCCCCAGTCATTTGTCTTAAGACTTAATTAAGGAGTGAATGTTAAGTGTAGTTCAGGGAAGGGATTCAGCTGACTCTGCCTCTTGCCAGTGCAGAGGCTGGGTACCAAAGCTGCCTGGTCACTCCTCTCTGTCGGCAGCACATCCCTGCTGGGTGTGGGACCCAGCCCCTCTCCCTGCAGCACAGCAGTACCCAAGTTTAGGATGCCTGCTGCAGCCCTGAGCCTGTCTTTAGGTGTTAGCTCTGCTCTCTGTACACAGGGACCTGTGGCTGTGGAGATCTGCTCCCTCCCTGGGGAGGATGTCTCTGTGACTCCCCTGTGTCCACACACAAGCTAGGTACATACCCTGCATGCTCCTGGGTGTCTCAGCTGAGACAGGAGTAAAGGCTTGGCTAGGTGTTGTCATTTAGCTGTTTCTATGAGGAAGAGGTTGCACATTCTACTGCTGTAATTTATGGCTGGACATCTCAAATGTGCACACTCATAAAGCTGATTTTTGTCCTTTTTTGCTGTGTAGTGTCCTGTTTTCCCCTGCAGCATTTTACCATCAAACAGGCTTCAGTCTTGCTGCATCTCTTGAGTCATTTGGGTTTGTCAGCTCCAGGAACCAAGCTTTTGCAAAGTATTTAAATGCTTTGAGGAACCCTAACATTCCCAACCGTCTCAGTTCAGAGCTCTGGGTGTTTACAGGTATTTTCTCCTCACTCTGTGTAATGCTGTTAGGCTTGACATGAAGCTCCTCAAAGGCATTTTGGTCTCTAACTCCTCTTTAAGTGTTTGATCTCTTTTGCAAATCCACATTGCCAACTTCTCAAGCCATAAAGAGCTGGTCTATATTTATAAAGTCACATTACAGAATCTGCTTCATCGAGCTGTATCTTTGCACACATCAGATAATTTATGCTAAACTGAATTTTACCAGGTTAAATTATCTAGCAGGAATGTGGACTGTGTGTTTCTTGTGGTGACAAACTAGTTCCCTGGAGTGGTCCCCATGCAGGGCTTGCCCTGGACAGGCTCTTAAATTCTGCTCCATAGGGTGGGACTGTGCTGAGAGACACAACTTCTCCCAGATTAGGTAATGAAAATACAGAGCATATATAGAGAGGTCTCTAGTGAAACTGTATTGTCAGCAGGTGGGTGCTGGTAGAAAGGAAACCTGTGCAGTTTTTGAAGCAGGAGGCAGTGGTGTAGAGCACTTGGAGCTTGCACGGGTATAGAGATGGATGGCTGTGTAAAAAGTTGGGTTTCTGAATTATAACTGGTTTTTTTAAGGAGTTATGTACCCAGCTGTTCTCTGTGCTTACGACCTGAGTTTGGTGGTTGCTCTAAATACATAAATGTATCAGGAAGGTAGTTGCTATCACAGAATCATCAGGTTGGGGAAAGCCCTTTAAGCCCATCGAGTCCAACCGTCCCTGTCCTGTGCTGACCCAGCTCCCTGAGCACCTCATCTCCCCCCTGTTAAACACCCCCAGGGCTGGGGACTCAGCCCCTCCCTGGGCAGCCTGTGCCACAGCCCCACAACTCTGCCAGGGAAGAACTTTGCCCTCCCAGCTGAGCTGACCCTGCCCTGGGGCAGCTTGAGCCCATTGCCCCTTGGCCCATCTCCTGTCCCCTGGCTGCAGAGACCATCGCCCACCTCTCTGCACCCTCCTGGCAGGGCAGGGGAGGTGGGGAGAAGGGCTCCCCTCAGCCTCCTCTTCTCCAGGCTCAACACCCCCAGCTCCCTCAGCTGCTCCTCAGAGGATTTGCCCTCCAGCCCCTTCCCCAGCCTGGTTGCCCTTCTCTGCACTCACTCCAGGACCTCAGTGTCCTTCTGATGGTGAGGAGCCCAGAACTGGACCCAGCACTGGAGGTGCAGCCTTACCAGTGCCCAGCACAGGGGCACAATCACTTCCCCAGACCTCCTGGCCTCACTATTTTTGATACAAGCCAGGATTCTGTATATAATGGTTAAAAACGTTGAGCTGCCTACACTTACTCTTTGTGGGGTGAAACGATGGGAGATCTTTTGGGTAGCTGCAGCGTAGAAGGACTCAGTGAGTGGAGACACACTGCTCCTGCCTGCTGTGTGGCTGTGCAGCTGTCAGAGGCTGTGAGAGCAGTGAGACTGGGATGGCTTGAGGTTGTTGAAAACTCTGCTGTTACATGGTAAGAGCTACAGCTTCTGCTCCAGCAAGATGTGGAACGAAGCCTTGGAAGAGGCAGACAGGCAGAGAGAGCAGATGAGATCTTGACCTGGAAGCGAGCAGCCTCTGCTGCAGTACATAGTATGGATGGATGGCTTTTCTTGTGTTAAATCATTCCCTTTGATACCATCAGCTGTGCTCTGTGGGCTGCTGTATTATTGGGAGTGTTGCAGTAGGTTGTTAGTAAAGTAATTTCTCTTCTGGAAGGTGTAGGAATGAATTGCACAGCAACAGAGATAATGTTGGAAGGCATGCAGGTTGCTAGCACGACCAGGAAGGTAAGCTGGATGCTTCTGGCTGCTGTCTGGATGGAGTCTTCCCTCAAACAGGAGGCAATTCCTTCTAGATATTTATCTTCTCTCTGAAAAGCATTTCTCAGATCACTTTGGTTACAGCTATAATAATAAAAAAACCCTGTTATTTGGATGTTTTATGGAAACATCAGTGCCTTTTGCTGCTCTTGCTTGTGCTAATCCATTAGCTCTTTGGAAATATGTGATGAAATGAGAAACTGGCAAAGCCTCAAACTGTACAGCAGCTTCAGCCAGGAAGGCTGAACATCCCTTCACTTTCTCAGGAAAAGAAAATAGATGAAAACAGAGGGGAAGCAGCTAACTAGATGGGTTTCCTGGGCTTTTTTCCTTTACCTGGGGTTTTCCTTGAGTAAGGATGAGGAGAGAATTACAGCTCCTTATAAAGTGAAGAAAGGAAGGAAACAGCACAGATTCCTGCACCTGGAATGGGCTGACCCCTTGTCAATACAGTGTGGGGGCTGTGAGCTGGGCCACCTCATGGTGTGGGAGTGATGGGCTCATTCAGACAGCAACCCACAGCTCAGGGCTTACCCTGTAAAGTGGTGATCAGCACTACTTCACTGCAGCAAGGACTCCCTGGAGTTTGGTTTTGAGCTCATCATTTCTATTGATCCAGTGTTATGTGTGTCTGTTTGGGTTTGGCTTTGCTTAGCAGGGACCCAGGCTGATGAAACAGTATTATTTCCACTCAGGTGTCTCTTAAAGACAGTTTAACTGTGTGCTGTTTTATCAATAGTGTTGGCATAGCTACATTTATGTGGCACTGAATCTGTAATAATCCATCAGCACCCTGTGGCAAGGGCTTGGAACTAGGTGGGCATTAAGGTCCCCCCAGCCCAAACTGGTCCCAGATTCTGTGCAGTCTTGTGACTCCTGTATTGTGTGGTTTCCACTCCTGAGATGATTTTTAGAAGGCAAGGCTGGAAGCTGAAAGCTTCCTTTGGCTGCATCAGTGAGTGAACGTTTGCTCTGAGAACCTAATAAAGTGTGCTAAGAACTTTGATTTTTGGTGTTTCTCTGGGAAAACACAGGATTTGCCTTCAATGTGTCTGTCTCCATAATTCAACTGAGCTCCATAAAAGCAACTCCTCTACTTTTAAAAGAAAATGGGTTTTCTTACTCTGCTGCAGCCCTCTGAACAGCAGCTACTCCAGAGCTGGGTGTTTTCTCCTGGGTTCCCTCATTTTAATGAATAAACCCCCAAACGCCCAACTCCATGGAGTTTTAGTGCAGTTGGGCTGAAAAACACCCCTTTTGTGCAGTTGCTTACAATTTGCTGCCTTTCATTTGTGAGCTGCAGCACAGCTGCACCCAGTTTTTCCTCACAAATGAGTTCATCAGGTCTATTATTCTCCAGAGGGGTGGCAGCAGTTGCTCCAATCCAGCCTGATTGCACATGCCCTCCACAGCTTTACTCAATTGGTTTACTCCAAACATTTGGGTACTAAATCATTCCTCTGGTTGTAACCAGCTGTACAAAGTATACATTAGAGTGCTTCACAGTGTGGCAATTTGGAAGCCAGCAGCTCAAAGGATGGGCTCACATATGGAGTAGAGCCTCTTACCATACCTATTCACTGCTGCTGGCTGTTAGGGAGAGGCAGATACTTGTATCCAACGAGGAGAATGCTCCAACTGGAGTTTTAATTGTTGTGCTTTTGGAAGGAGTTGGGGAAACATGAACATTGTGTGTGTTTTCAGGCATTCAGCTCTGATTCCCAGTGCTTCACTCGTTCTCCACGAGTCTGAAATGCAGATGTTCCTGGAGTGGAGAGTGGCAGCTGCCAGGCATGTTAAACAACAGTCTGGAAGAGGGGGGGTTTGGCAGGAACCAAGGAGGAAACTGTCTTGATCAGTAGGAAATAAAATTAAATATTTACAAAGTTGTTTCCCCCCCAGCTTTTCCTACCTCTTCTGTAGTGTCTAAAGGACTCCAGCACAAAGTGAGTGGCTGGTGCATGCACGTGGCCTTAAGGTCCTTCCTGCTGGTGGTAGCTGTGCTGCTTCCATCATCAGAGGCTGCACTGCTTTAATTAAAGAACTTGAAATACAGTTATCTAGTAAAAAAGGCTTGGAAGATCCAGGCAGCTTGAAAAAACCAGTGGGAGAATGCATTAAGAAAGCACAAATTGTTCTTGGGAAGAGTCTGTGGTCTTGCTAGAAATGTCTGCAGAGGTGTTTGGGAAGCTTGTGCCTGAGCTGGGGAATCACTGGGATTTCCTGCCTGGGGGAGTCTCCTGGATCCAGCCGTGGTGGGGTACAGTCTGCTGGGGGGGAATGACTTGCTGGGTCTGAGATGGGGTGAATGCCTGTGAGGGCTGCAGGAGCTTTACTGTGAGCTCTGGCTGGAGGGGAGATGTATGCCCAGACAGACAGCTGTCTCTTCTCAGATGGGTGAGAAGAAGGGAGAGGAAGCTGCACTCCTCAGGCACCCTGGTGTAGCTGGAGCTCCTTGGACCTGACCAGAGCAGGGCTGCTGCAGCCAGGAGAGCTGCCTTCCTCATCACCTGTACCTGGGGCTGAGCTGCTGTTCCCATCCTGATCACCCTGTGCTTCACTCTAATTGAACCAGAGCTCTGAAAGCAGCCTGTTTCCACCTGGGAGAGGGGGGTCAGCATCAAAACCTGAGCTCTAGGGCCAAACTCCCCCCTGCTCCACCCTTGCAGCTCCCCAGGTGTGTGTGGGATGGTGCATGTTCCCCTCTTCCCCCAAAGGCACAGCTGTACCTCTGTTGTACCTGTTACTGCCTGCAAAACCCAGGGATGCTTGGGGATGATCTAAACGTGATCTGAAAGTCAAAGCAGACATGGGATGCTGGGCTGGGAGGCGAGGGCAGAGCAGGGGGCTGTGCGTTCCCATGGGAAGCTTGGCTCTCTGCAGGGGGGATTGGAAACCTGCTGTAGGATGGCTGGATGCTGAGAGGGGCTGGAGCCAGGCTGCGGGGTGCTGCCGGGGGGGAGGGGGGTGCTGCCGGGGGGGGGGGGGGGGGGGTGTGCTGCCGGGGGGGGGGGGGGGGGGTGTGTGTGCTGCCGGGGGGGGGGGGGTGCTGCCGGGGGGGGTGTGCTGCCGGGGGGGGGTGCTGCCCGGGGGGTATGCCGAGGGATGCTGCCGCGGCTCTCTGCCGCGCGGTGGTGGTGTTGCTTTTTCCTCCTCCTGAGAAGCCGGTGCCGAGTCCCGCTGGGGCGATGGCAGCTGCTGAAGCTGAGCAGGGCTCTCAGTACACGTTCGTGTCACTAACAGGGTGTTCTCACAGCCAGGGTGGCACCAACCCGCAACAGATCCGATGCTCGGTAGCAAGGCTGTCACAGCCAGCTCCCCAGCCCTTTGCTGCTAACACTGCATTTGGTGTGGTCTGTTGCCACTTTCCTCCCAGGGGAAAAAAGGGATAAACCTTTTTATTGCTGTATTCCCTTCATTAGGCATCACTCTAAAACTGAAGGTCTTGTTTGGGAAGCAGTGGCTTAGGCAGCATGTTATCAGGGATGTATTGGTTCAAATTCCTCTTGGCACAGGCTGGGATCTGGGGAGGTATCTCCCTTGGCAGCCCGGTCTTGCTTGGGGAGGATGATGGATGCAGTGATGCTCAGCGGCAGACAGGAGTAGTAGTAGCTGCTGTGTGGTCCCTGGAGTAAGCTGATATGCTCCAGATCTCCTTGGCCAGATACCTTGCAGGCCCTGTAAGGATATGAAAGCTTTCCTGAAAGTCTGGGAAGCAGCCAGGGAAGAGTATGAGAAAATGAGGTAATTGAGAAGCCCTGTGAAATCGGCAGCCTTTGGCTGTCTCTGTTTGTGGGCTGGGATTTAGGGCAGGAGCTCAAGTAGGTGTTCAAATTAAAAGCCCCACAACCCAAACACTGGGCTCTTGTCAGTGAAAAGCCTGTACAAGTGACATGGTGCATGTGTCTCCAGCCCTTGTTAGTCTTGCTCTGAGAGCTGCTTGTGTGCTGTGGCATCATGGTGAGGGCAGGTGCTGCTTCTCTTCAGGCTTCTCATGAACACTGTGAAACAGTTGACCTTGGAATAGTCCTCTGCTTTTGTCCTGCTTGCAAACAGAGCCCCTCCTTGGGCTGAAGGAGGAAGCAAGAGGAGCAGTGGGCACAGTGAGCTCCCTTGCACCACTCCCCTGGCAAGGAGAAGGAGCAGCTGGGCAGCTCGAGCCCCAGAGCATCTGTGAGAGGAGCTGCCTGGGTGGCAGCAGTGATGCCAGGGGTTAGGCAGTGATGCCAGGGGCAGGCAGTGATGCCAGGGTTCCTGTTCTGCAGCCACCAGCTCTGTCCACCTCCCTCCTCTGATTTTGGTGCCAGTGTTACTGTGTGTGCTCCTGCTCCATGGGTGCAGTGTGCAGTTTCCAGAAGGCAGACCTTACTGATGCAGGTATCTTTCTTGGAGGGCTAATGCAGGAAAAATCAGGTCTTGTGAACAGAAAGGAAACCACTTGAAAATCACCACAGTTTGATTAGAAACAACAGACTTAGGAAAAGTCCTGGAGGGAAGACAGAAGGAACGAATTGGCCATGTGAAACAAGGCCAGGATTAATACACTGAGGAGCTGAGAGGCTTGATAAACATTCACACAGTTTTAATGCCAGTACTTCTCCTGAGAGGGCTGCTGGTGAGGTTTCCTGGTGCTACATCTCCCTTGTGCTGTCCATCCCCCCCAAAAAAATTCTCTTGCACTTTAATGACATTGCCTAATGATTGTGCTCTTTGTAGAATATGTGGTAGCTGTTGTGAAGCTCAAATAAAGCAGTGTGCAGTTGATGGCACTGCTGGGTGTGTGCACTCTGCATCAACATGAGGGTTCCTTTCAATGTGCCTTCAGAAAAGATGTGTCTGTAAATGCTGCTTGGGGTCAGGGACAGCGCTACCCTCACTGTGTGGGCTCTACCACTGATGGTAGCAACCCTTGTGTACTAGCCACAGACTCCCAGCAATGCTACAATGGGGGTTACAATGAGTGGGATTCAATTAATTGTAGAGGGTTAAACTTCTTCACACTTCTGACTTAATTCCCACGTAAGCTCTGGACAAAAAATGCCTTTTACATTTTTTTTTTCTAGGTCACTGTACACTATTATCAGCTGGTGTCCTTTCTATCAGATTACAACTCCTCTGTTTCTAGCCAATAGTTTTTGAAATAAATATTCACTGACTCAAAAAGAAGAGATGCTCTGCTAAAACTGGTCGAGCTTGTTGTTAAAAATGACCTTCATGCAATAGTAGGTTATTTTATTTAAATAGGAGGCTAAATATAAGTTCTCCTTTAGCAGAGCAGAGTTTGACAGACTGAAAGAATTGCTTGACCATTAATTGGGAGGATGAGCTTGAGAACATGAAGAAATTCCAGGACTGCTCCAGGTTTAGTGCTGGCTGTGTGGGCAGCAGGGAAGGAGGCCAAGGGCTTGGCCCCATCTGTGTGAGTAATGGGGATAGGAGGAACCTTGTGACTAACCAGAGAGCCTGGGAAGGCTGGAAGGGGAAGGGTAGATCAGCACAGAGACCCACACTGGGAACTGCTCCAGAGGACAGTGGGGAAGTTGTGTTAGTCTCCTGTTGGCCCCCATTTGATGGTGTATGCCAATAAATTGTTGGCATTGTTCAGCCTGGAGAAAAGGCTCCAGGGGGACCTTATAGCAGCCTTCAAGTCCTTGAAAGGTGCCTAAAGGAAAGCTGGGGAAGAACTATTCCTGAGTTAGGGGACAATAGGCTGGAGGAGTGATAGGATGAGGGCTGATAGTTTAAAATAGAGAAGGGGAGATTTAGGTTGGGTATTAGGAAAAAGTTCTTCACTCTAAGGGTGGCAGATCACCGACACTGGTTGCCCAGAGATGTGGTGGAGGCCCCATCCCTGGAGACATTCCAGGTCAGGCTTGATGGGGCTCTGAATGACAGGATTTAGTGAAGATGTCCCTGCTCACTGCAGGGAGTAGGACTAGGTGGCCTCTAAAGGCCCTTCCAACCTCAGGTGTTCTATGATTCTATGAAATAGGAACCATTGCATCCATCTCTGACATCTGGCTCCTCACCTTAGGCATATGCTTGAAGTGCATCTTTCCTTCAGAACTGTGGTGCTCCAGTCCTTGTCCAGCCAGACACACACACTCATGCCCCAGCTTCTCTTCAGCTTCTGTTTCTGGCCTGGTGAATATTTATGAGCACTAAAAGAGTCCAACAGGAATGACTTAGAGACAGCCTGTCCACAATAGTTAGTAGCACAGGGATTATGGTAGATGGAGGTCATGTCCTTGGTCCACCTACGAGCACTCATCTGTCTCCAAGGAGTGCCTGAACTCCAGGTTAAATGCTGCTTTAGGAGAGTGAGCTTTTTCCCCTCTGGGCTTGTATTTTAAACCAGGCAATCTCCTCTATGCTTGAAGGAGAAAGGAAACAGGAATGAAATACCAAACATGAGACCTCTTGCTTGAAAAGACCAAGGCTTCAGTGTTGAGCAATCTCACTCTCAGGAAACCCACCCAGCTCCATCCATAACTAGCTTGGTATCCATCCCTTTCAGCCACATCATTTCTCCCCCAGTAAGGCACTTCCAACAACTCTAATTTCAGACTAGCTGTATGCACAGCAGGTTCAGCAAGGCCAGAAGTGGAGTAGTAATATCCTGAAATTCAATTGGATTTAAACTTGACTGATGCTGATGGAAATGAGCCAAACTGGCCACACTTCTCCAGCCAAAGAGCAGTGCAAAGGAGTCCTGCTTTTGCCTTGCCAGTTAACTGTATTTTCAGTGTCGTGTGTGTAGAACAAAGGTCTGAGTACCTGAGTCCTTGTCACAGACATCCACAGGCAAATCACCACACTCAGCTCTGCTTCTCACCCCAAGGGGTCTGTGTCTCCCTTGGTACAGGGATTTCTGTCCTTAATGCTCACATTGTGGTTCACAGGGCGTTACACTGCTGGTGGTGAGGGGTGTGTGCTGGGGCTGAGAAGCATAAACTGAAACCTAGAATCTGAATTCAGGCTGGGTAGGAGCTACACAGAGTAGCTGCTCCTCAGCATCAGCAGGACACTGAGGTCCTGGAGTGAGTCCAGGGAAGGGCAACCAGGCTGGGGAAGGGGCTGGAGGGCAAATCCTCTGAGCAGCAGCTGAGGGAGCTGGGGGTGTTGAGCCTGGAGAAGAGGAGGCTGAGGGGAGCCCTTCTCCCCACCTCCCCTGCCCTGCCAGGAGGGTGCAGAGAGGTGGGCGATGGTCTCTGCAGCCAGGGGCCAGGAGATGGGACAAGGGGCAATGGGCTCAAGCTGCCCCAGGGCAGGGTCAGCTCAGCTGGGAGGGCAAAGTTCTTCCCTGGCAGAGTTGTGGGGCTGTGGAACAGGCTGCCCAGGGAGGGGGCTGAGTCCCCAGCCCTGGGGGTGTTTAACAGAGGGGAGATGAGGTGCTCAGGGATCTGGGGCAGCACAGGACAGGGATGGTTGGACTCGATGGGCTTAAAGGGCTTTTCCACCCTGGGGATTCTGAGTGTTAAACACTTTTCTTCTCAAGATCAGACAGAGCCATGTAGTATTTACATTACTCCTGCACTTCCAAAGCACGTGCAGGGCTTTAGCTTCACAGTTACTCTTGGTTTCAGTGCAAGTTAAACACCCTGCAGCTCTCTGAACGTTTCCTCTTAGAAGTGCCAGGTTTGGGCAGTTGATGCCTTTAGATCAGGACTCTTCTGTCCTCATATAGATGAAATTTTAAGAAAATAGGAGACTTTTTATTCTGGGGAGACTTTCCCAACAGGAGAGTGGCAGTTCCTAAGTAAGGCTTTACCTCCAGGCCTGTGAACCCAGGAGGAACAGCTGCAGTTTCACTGATGACAGGACTTGCTTGTTTGAGCTGATAAAAAGCTTTTCTCCTCTTTGGGCCATAACTCTCCTGGAAAATCAAACTCTTCCCTCAGCAGATGAGTGTTTTAAAGGTAGTTTGCTGTGTTTTAAAATATAGATACTGGTGTCATTTCCTTAACAACTGCAGAGAGTAGAGAGGTGTGTTGGGAATGATCATGGCCGTGTTTCGCTCTAGTTTTACTGAATTCAGATGTTTTCCCAACATAATTGTTGTCCTGCTGTTTCCAAAGGAAAACACCCAGGAACCAGATGTGGGAGGGGGTGGTCTCTGGGGGGGCTCAGCAGCAAGAGCACAGGGATCTCTTGCAGGGGGCTGCAGAGTGATGCTCTGCTGGGCTGAGTTGTGGTTACTTTGGGTCTTCCCAGAGCAAGAGACCACGTGCTGCTCTGTGTGAACTAAGATGTGTGTGGAGCACCTGAGGTAGGTAATCCAGCAGGTTTTTGTTTGGTCTTTGGCATTTGTGTTGCTGTATCACAGTGCAATATGTGGAGTATTATAAATGTAGGCAACCTGGGCTATGTGCAGTTGTCCCTGGGGTCAGCAGCATCTGTCCTACAGTGTCGTGCCTCCCCCAGGTGAAGAGATAGAGGAGGGCATTGTTCCTGCTCTCAACTGTAAGGAGCCCCTGGTGACATGAGGATGGGTATAGAATAGTTTCCTGTTCCTGAAGCCCTTGTTTAGATGCTCTCCCTTGCTGGTAGTAGAGATGAGTTCAGAGTGTATAGCTCAGCCCTGGATTTTGAACAGCAGAGATCAGAGATCCTAAGTAGATCCAGGATTTACTGCTGCATATTTAGAAAAGGGCACAGAGGCAAAACTGGGTCTAAACCCAAATACAGAACTGGAATCACACAGGCTTTCAGAAGTGCCTCATCTGAAATCCAGCACTGGAAAAGTTTACTGGGCGTTTCTAGTGGCATCTTATCTTAATGTGGATAAATGGCATTAATATAATTAGGTTTATCATATAAGGATTCCTTCAGAGTTCTGACAGACTGTGAAGTGAGTGGGCACAGTGCCCACATGCTCTCCCAGCTCTCAATCCTGCCCCACTATCACAGGTGCCCTGTTTCCCTGCTCTTGCACAGGCAGGGTGAATAAAAATCTGTTGATCCCACTCAGACTGTTCGTCTGTCACCTGTAGACAGAGTTGAACTTCTCCATATGTGCCCTGATTGAAGCCAGTATCTTGACAATACTTTAGAGCTTGCTGTGTGCCAGGAGAACTTTTGAGGAGCAGTGGATCCTTGAAACTGTGTGGGTACAGGGTATGGATTTAGGCTGGTATGGAATGTGGGGCTGAGGCTCAGCCACAGCTTTGGTGGTAGAACACTTAATGCTCTGCTCTTAGAAACAGCAAGAAGTTAATGGAACTTAGTGAGTCTGTCACCTGCTTTCTGATGCCTGAAGGGCTGTAGCTTGCTGGTTACACAGTTTCTGTGGAAACCAATCCAAACCCAAGTCATTCCTAGTCCTGATTCTGATAGGCACCAATCCAGCTCTTCCCAAGAGCAGGCTGAACTACCTTAGTCCCAAACCCAGCTGTGGCAGGCTGAAGCATGCACACCTTGGGAGAGCACTGTGGTGTCTGTGAGGCAGAGGTGCTCTGGGGAACTCCCTGTCCCCTGCCAGCAGCCTCCCAGCACGCTGTAAGGCTCCTTGTCCCACTGCTAGCACTCCCAGTAGATGCTCACTGTGGCATCCAAAAGGGACAGCTGCTGTGCTCAGGTTTGGGACTGTCCATCTCATCTCCCTTGCAGAGGGCAGTTGCCTTGAGCTCGTATTGACAGGGATGATCACTGGGACTTGTTCCCCATCAAACATCTGTGTCCAGATCTGGGGCCCCCAATACAAGAAGGATGTGGAACTGTTGGAGAGGGGTCAGAGGAGCCACAAGGATGATGAGAGGACTGGAGCACCTGCCCTACAAAGAGAGGCTGAGGAGGGGATTCAACTTTCTAAAAGAGCAGATATTGGCAGGACAAGGGGGAATGGACTAAAGCTAAAGGAGGGAAGGTTTAGATTAGATATTAGGGGGAAGTTTTTTATGGAGAGTGGTGAGGGGCTGGAAGGGGCTGCCCAGAGAAGTAGTAGATTCCCCATCCCTGGAGGTGTTCAAGGCCAGGTTGGCTGGGGCCCTGGGCAACCTTGTGTAGCTCCAGGCCTGGAGGTTGGTGTCCCTGCCTGTGGCAGGGGGTTGGAGCTCTGGGACCCTTGGGGTCCCTCCCAACCCAGACCATTCTATGAAACAGTCCCAGGATGCTGAGCAGATGTACCCAGGATACACCAGCAACACCCTGGAACACCAAGCAGGGGGTGCAGGGAAGGTGTGTGCCACACAGCTCTACAGGCAGACATAGTGCACACCCTGAACAGTTACAGTTGGGTGAATCATGCAGCACAAACTGCACTTCAAAATAAGGCAGAACTGCTTCATTATTATGTAATGCTTGGTGACTTCCCAGGCTCTGTCCTACAAGGTATGGAACAACTCTGAGTTGAGAAACACGAGAAGTTGGTTTATAACAAGCTCCCTGTGTCTGCTGACAGCAGTTCTGAGTAGCAGTGCTTAAACATGATTTTCTTGACAATTCTGACCCAAGATGGTGTTATTTAGAGAATTAGCCATGCCACAGGAAAGCAAATTAAAAGCAGAACAAATATTTCCCAGAGTTTTTGATCATTCAAGAGATTTTCATTCTTTTCTCTCCTTGAAATTCCCCCTGAAGTTTAAAGGGCTCACCTCTGTGTGAGCTGTGGTAATTATACACACAGACACCTTACCTACAGACATCAAAGCTTCCAGAAACTAGAATGGACAAGGACAGAGGTTGCCAGGCTTAAAAATGGAAATGAAAGCCCCAGAAAGAGCATAGCAGCTCATCAGGATTCATCAGCAGCCAGGGCTTAATTCCATGGTACTGTACTCTTATCTGTCAGCCATTCATGCAATTAGGAGAAAATCTCTCCCAAGGTTTCCATGGTGCTGAAGCACTCCAGGAGAACAGCCAGCCCACACAGGGCCCAGCAGCCATGAAATATTAATTCAGTACCAGCACGTGTTCCACCATCTCCACGTTGAACACAGGCTATAGTAACTCAGTCCTAGCAAGTGATTCAGATAGAGCAGAGCCAGATAGTATACTACTTGGCAATGACTTTATTTGCAAAAGAAATATGCCTGTTTTATTGTGGGATTAGGGCTGGAGGTGGGAAAGCAGTGGAGATGCTGTGGGTGAGGCTGGGTGGCTCCTGCTGAGGGGAGCGCCGAAGGCTGTTGGGGAGGTGTCTGTCCGTGTGCTGCATGAAGCTCTGAAGAAAAGGAGCTTGAAATGCTGCATCAGACAGAGTAACTGCTGGAATCTGGACAGGCTGGGGGTGAGCTGATGGAGAGGAGCTCTGTGGAGAAGGACCTGGGGGTCCCGGTGGGTGACAGGGTGGCCACGAGCCAGCAGTGTGCCCTGGGGGCTGAGAGAGACAATGGGATCCTGGGGGCATCAGGAGGAGTGTGGGCAGCAGGTGACAGGAGGGGATCCTCCCCCTCTGCTCTGCCCTGCTCAGGCCCCACCTGGAGTGTTGTGTCCAGTGCTGGGCTCCCTGGGATCAAACAGCCAGGGATCTCCTGGAGAGAGTCCAGAGGAGGGACAGGGATGCTGAAGGGCCTGGAGCATCTCCCCTGGGAGGAAAGGCTGAGGGAGCTGGGGCTGTTCAGCCTGGAGAGGAGAAAACTAAGGGGGGGACCTTATTAATGTTATTTTAAACTTCTTAGGTGTCTGGATTCCAAAAACCTGAGAAAGTAGGTGAAGATAAAGTTGCAATAAGAAAGGAAGTAAAACTCTGTGCTTAAAAGAGTGAAGTTGAGAGGGAAATATTGTGAATTTCTGCTTTTTTCCCTAATTTTTCCACTTCAGTGGCTAATTAACATTTCAGAGAAAGGAAAGCTTTGCTAACAATCCAACATCTCTCCTTAAAGCTTGGCTTAAAAATACATCCTTGGGATCTTCAAGAATATTGGTATTCCTAATGTTTTAAGGATAAACCAAAGTGCAAATCTAGCACAGCCACCCTAGACAGTCCTTTGAGCCCACGTGAAATGAATTTGAGCAAAGGGAGAGTGTTTCTAAAATACCTGGCAGCTCTTCTTTAATTCCAGGGCTCTTCCCTTATTTTTTTGGAGTGTTCCATCCTGGCTTTTTAGTCCCTTCACATATTTTAACACCAACTCCCCCTTTACAGTATCCCAGAATCCCCAGGTTGGAAAAGCCCTTTAAGCCCATCGAGTCCAACCATCCCTGTCCTGTGCTGACCAGATCCCTGAGCACCTCATCTCCCCTCTGTTAAACACCCCCAGGGGATTGTCCCTCTCTGCTCTGCCCTCCCCAGATGGAGTCCTGTGGCCAGAGCTGGGGCCCCAGCACAAGGAAGATGTGGGGCTGGTGGAGAGGGGTCAGAGGAGCCACGGAGATGCTCAGAGGGCTGGAGCAGCTCCCCTAGGGAGAGAGGCTGAGGGAGCTGGGCTGGGTCAGCCTGGAGAAGAGAAGGCTGGGGGGGGACCTCACTGCAGCCTCCCAGTCCCTGAAGGGACCCCAGGAACAGGAGGGGAATCAGCTTGTTAAAGGGCAGAGACTGGCAGGACAAGGGGCTGGAGTGAAGCTGGAGGAGGGAAGGGGGAGAGGAGAGACTGGGGGGAAGTTCTTTGCAGAGAGAGTGGTGAGGGGCTGGAACAGGCTGCCCAGAGAGGGAGTGGGTGCCCCATCCCTGGGGGTGTCCAAGGCCAGGTTGGCTGGGGCCCTGGGCAACCTTGTGTAGCTCCAGGCCTGGAGGTTGGTGTCCCTGCCTGTGGCAGGGGGTTGGAGCTCTGGGACCCTTGGGGTCCCTCCCAACCCAGACCAGGCTGGGATTCAATGATGTACCATGATGGGAGACTGACAGTGCTGCTGAAGAATTGCAACTTCAGGCTTATTGATGGGAAGCTTCTCAGAATCCATCTATCACCAGGCGTCTGAGGAGTATTTCTTCCTCGTGTGATGCTAATAAGGTGTTTCACCCTTAACACCCTGTAAGCCTTTGGTCATATATTAATGTGGCAGCTGGTTGTAAATTTCTAACACAGTGCTGGATTAATTTTGCTTGTGACAGCACAGAAATTCCTACCCTGTTCTGGGTTTCCATCTGCTGGCCTCACTTTCCTCTCTCTCACTGAAATGTTTCTCCTCTTCCTTCATCCTCCCCATGGAAAGTGCCCCTCAGAGCCCTGAATTACACCAGACTGCGTGTTGTGAGGTTTTTAATCATGGCATTTCTACAACTCCACAGTCATAGTTTGACCCTTTTATTGTATCCCCTGATTTTTGGGTCAGATAGGGGCTAAAATACCCTTTGCTGAGGAAACAAACTGGGTTTTCCTGCCTACTGGGGGGAAAAAACAAGTCATCCTTCTGGGAGGTGATAGCAACCTGAACCTTTAGGATCTGGTGCTAGGCTTTTGCATGTTGTCATCTTTCTTGTGGCATGCAGTTCTCCAGCTGCTCCAAGTCAAAGCATGAGTTCTACTGATTTCTCTTACCTTTTATTTCTGCCTCCTGACTTGCTTTCTGGAGACTTTAACTTCACCAGCTCTTCCTGCTGAGGACAAACCTCTTCTTTTTGGCCCTTGGTGTAGCTCAGCTTGGCCATGGCATCCAAGTGCAGTGAGGAAAACCTGGGTTTTAGGAGATTTTGCCAAGTTCCTGGAGGCTGTGGCAGAGCTGGGAGACCGTACAGCTGAGGATCACTCCAAGTAGCTGCTGTGCTAATGTCACTGACTTGTAAAGGCCTTGAAATAGGAAACTCTACCCTGGCTTAGCCAGAACAGTTCAGCTGTGGCTCTTTCATTGTGTTTTCCCCCACTAATCCCCACCTAAAATCAGGTGTCTGTTGGTCAAACCCTGCAGAGAGCCAAACTGCTGAAAGCAGGCTGAGCCCAGAGGATCACTGCTGATAAGCTGACCTCATTTAACCCAAATACTCCCTGGATTTCAGTCCTTCAGCTCCTCTTGTGCTATTTTCTGCTTTGCTTTTGTTCCCTGGCTCCATCCATCTCCATTTCATGCCTCATCAGGGAGAAGCTATGGGTCACATCCCAAAGCCACCCACTACTGCAGCTCTGTTTGGTGGGCTCTCTGTGCCTTCAGCTCCTACAAAGGCTTCATTCAGTTCAGGGACTCTGAGGTTTGACCCACATTTCGTGCTGGAGCTGCCATCCTCTTGGGTGAGCTTTCCAGGCTGTTAATATCAAAGCAGCATCACTTGCCTTGCAGTGCAGGCTGAATAGCAAAGAGGCCTTGGAGCTGCTTTGGGTGCCTGTACTGGGTGGAAAGTGAGATTTCTCTCCTCTTTCAGTCGCTGTGTGTATCTGGGGCTGGTGTTTGACTTCACCAGGGAATTGGACTGTAGCTGAAATAATCTAATTTTTCAGGTTCCTGGCCAAGCCAGTGATTTCCAGAGCTCATTACAAGACTGGGAAGTCACTGGGTATGAGACACAATACCACAGAATCACAGGGGTTGGAAGGGACCTCAAGAGACCATCAGGTCCAACCCCCTAATATCAAGGTTTCCTTTAATTAGCTTTACCTCTTTCCCTGTGTGCTGGGAAAAAGGGGTGGGGGGGAGTTATGGGGGTGTGTGGTCGGGGGGCAATGTTGTGTTCATCACTGCCTTCCTCTCAGGAAGGGAGAAGCTGTGTGGGGCTCCCACCAAGCAGAGGAGCTGGCAGGATGGATGTGTGTGGGTGCTCAGTGCCTGCCAGCTGCTGCTCAGCAGTGGGTGTCTCCTGCAGCCCCCCTTGGCTACTGTGTGGAGGAAACAGCAGCAGAGGCTCTGTCAGCCCAAATACAGGGTTTGGGGCCAGATGCCCTCCCTGGCTGGGGAAGCAAAACCCTGTGGGTGTAGTTTGAAGGCTGTAAGCATCCAGAGGCACCCTTTCCAAGTGGCTCTGCAGTGTGGTGCAAGAAGATTGTGGGGGTAGGTAGCACTTGGTGACACCCCACTACCTGCTAAGAGGAGTCTTTTTGGAAAGCCTGGGCTTGTGCAGGTGCCTGCTGCTGCTTTCCTCTTCTCCTCCCACCCCCAGTGATTGAAATCTGTGTCTGTTCTCTTTGTCCCTCTGAGGTTACACCTCCATCCTCTGTGAGTACTTGTTTGGGTGGCCCCTGCCCTGAATCCCTTCCTCTGAACCTCCAGCCTCATGTAGAATAACCTCTTTAAATGCTTTAGCAAGACCCAACCCTAAGCACAACTTACACAAACTGTCCTAGGCATGGCTGTCCCATCCCCTGAATAAGAAGGGATGGGTGTGTGGCTTGATGGCTTCAGTGAGCATCCCCACTATCTAACCTACTATTTAAAGTTCTTGTTTGAAAAGCCCAGAAACTGTGAGAAGAGGAAAAACAACCTGATGCTTGAGTGGCCAGTTTCACTGGCAGGATGGCACCGTGGAGCTTTAAGCAGTGTACATGCTGCCAAGGTACTGAGATAAGCAAAACCTCTGTGGCTTCTCCCCAGCAGCTCCCAGATGCTCTTGATTTTGTAAATCTCTTTATTCTCTAATATGTGACTGGAAAGGCCACCTTGCTGATGAGAAAAGCCACAGCTGAAAACAGCACTAAGGTGTGCTCACTGTCCAGCTTTGTGTCCAAAGCTCTTTTGTGCTGGGATTTAAACAAAACCAAGCTGCTTGTATTGGTTTTGGGAGGTTTATCTCTTCAGCTGGTCTG
The DNA here is from genome assembly GCF_964237585.1 of Gallinula chloropus. Classification (NCBI taxonomy): domain Eukaryota; kingdom Metazoa; phylum Chordata; class Aves; order Gruiformes; family Rallidae; genus Gallinula; species Gallinula chloropus. The sequence goes on along the minus strand of NC_140091.1, from coordinate 1,171,346 downwards.
GAGACAGAGTGTTAGTCAGCTGTGTGGGCAGCGAATTACCTGTGATGTCAGACTCTGTTGTTAATTACAAATGCATGCTTTGGACATCTTCAGCATCCATGAAAAGCCCCATCCTCTGTCTGGAGAGGCCCCTGTGCTGCACTTCAGCAGTGGGATGAGCTGAGGTAACATGAGGGCTGAGAGCGAGATGGGGTGGGTTAAGTGTGAAGACTGGAACTGCTGCTCTGGATCAGCCCTTTGCCTTTGCCTGTCTCCTGAGGAGAAGATCTTGAGGGTTGAGCTGGCTGGGTGAGAGCTGGCAGGGAAATACTGCTGTCTGTCCCAGTGGCTGGGACGATTGCTTCTCTGGCTGGCTGAGCGTAGTGCAGTGTGTGGAGGTTTGTGGGTCCTTGTAGCTGGTGGGTTCTCAGGGACATCACAGAATCCCAGCCTGGGCTGGAATCTCTCCAGAGAAGGAGACTCCACACCCCCTGGGCAGCCTGTCCCAGGGCTCCCTCACCCTCACTGGGAAGAAGTTCTTCCCCACATTGGGGGGGAACTCCCTGTGCTCCAGCTTGAGGCCATCGCCCCTTGTCCTGTCCCCACAGACACTGAGCAGAGGCTGCCCATGGCCCCCTGTGTCCCACCCTTCAGCTATTGATAAACACTGATCAGATCCCCTCTCAGGCTTCTTCTCTGCAGGCTGAACAGCCCCAGCTCCCTCAGCCTGTCCTCGTGGGGTAGATGTTTCCCTGGTTGTTGCTGTGCTGGCCTGAACCAGCCAGCCCAACTGCTTGTGTGGGGCAGTAGCTGGGTTCAGCTGGACAAAACCCAAACACCACCCACCCACCCACCCCCCAAAGAAACCAAAACCCCAGGAGCAGGCCAGCTCCAGGGCAGGGCTCTCCTGAGAGGAGCTCCTTGGCAAGGTGATGGCAGGAGGTGTGGAGGTCCACTGGGGTGAGAAGAAAAACAGGGAGCTCAGGGTGCAGGGGTGAAGCTGCAGCATCCTGGGGAAGGGAGGAGGGAAGCTGGTGCTTGCAGCGTGGTGGTGCTGGAGGCAGGTTGCTTAGCAATGAGACCAGGCCTGCACAGAGCAGCAGCACAAATAACCTGCTCAGAGCCACAACTTGGAAACCTTGCTGCCTTCCCTGTGCTTTTTAGCTTCACCTGAAGTGAACACCTTGCCCTTGAAATTTGAGGGCTGCCCTGAAGGTCTCCAGCACTGTTGGGTGGGTGCTGCAGTGGGACCCTCCAGCACAGCACCCATGGGTGATCCTCCTTCAGCACCTTCCCAAACAGCCCCACGCTCATCCCCATGCTGGGGTCTCTGCACCCATCGTGGGGCTGCTTTCTGGAGGGAGCTTCCCTTGACCTGAGCTGCTCTTGAGCTGCTGCTGGGCACCTGAGCTCCCCTCCAAGCACTCCTTTCCATCTCCTTCCCATGTATCATGACAGGCTGGGTGAGGTGGGTGAGCAAATAGCTGGTTTGTAAGCTGCTTGGTGTGTATTATTCATGTGTTGTAAGTGTGGAACTGCAGGCTCTGTTTTCCTGTGTCGTAGTGGAGCTCAGAATGGTCCCCCAGTGTCCTCTGAGCTGCAGAAAATCCAATTAAAGGGAAAACACTTTGCTGTGTGCATACGAGATTCACAGCAGAACTGCTTGGTGTCTTTGGTTTGAATCGTAGAATCAAAGAATCATGGTCTGGGTTGGGAGGGACCCCAAGGGTCCCAGAGCTCCAACCCCCTGCCACAGGCAGGGACACCAACCTCCAGCCCTGGAGCTACACAAGGCTGCCCAGGGACCCAGCCAACCTGGCCTTGAACACCCCCAGGGATGGGGCACCCACCCCCTCTCTGGGCAGCCCCTTCCAGCCCCTCACCACTCTCTCTGTGAGGACCTCCCCCAATATCTGTACCACCCAATCGCCCTGATCATCTCTGGGAGGAGGCAGTGCTGTGGGTGACACGCTTTGATTTCAGGACATTATCAGCTGGGAGGTTTTTTTAATTACATCTTTCTAAATATTATGCTGCAACACATGTAACAAAGAAACACTCCCAGGGAAGTTAATCGGGATTAGGCACAGGCAGGGGAACAGCAGCAGCTCCACGCTCGGAGGCTCCGTGCTGTGCAGACCACCCTGTGCAGGGGAGGCAGCAGCCCTGCTCCACCCCTGGGATGGGGAGGGGGCAAAGGGTCTCCCTGGGGACACAGGCTGAGACAAGCATCAGGCAAGATAAAGCCAAACTGGGCTCCATCAGCAGAGGGGTGGCAGCAGGGACAGGGAGGGGATTGTCCCTCTCTGCTCTGCCCTCCCCAGCTGGAGTCCTGTGTCCAGAGCTGGGGCCCCAGGACAAGGAAGATGTGGGGCTGGTGGAGAGGGGTCAGAGGAGCCACGGGGATGCTCAGAGTAAAGAGGAAAAATGGTGAGACAGGGGATGAGAATGAACTGGGAGAAGAGTTTTTGGCTGAGTATGGGCTGAGCTTGCAGATAATGATGTGTTTGGGAGGAAAAGAGGTGGGAGTTGCAAACACTCTGAGCTGCCTCTGCCCAGTGACCCTCCCTGGCCAGAGCAGCACCCTGCTAGCTCGGGGCAAGGACCAAACATGAGACAAGCATGTTTTTGGTGTAAATCTGTCTTGGGTATGTTGTTCAGATCATAATCAGTGTCCCCAGAGCGTGCTGAATACGTGTGAGATGCACTTGTCATTCTCAGAGCATGTTGTCACCTTGCTGCACAGTGTTCCAGGTGCCCTGAGCAGCTTCCCCTCAGGTCTCTGGTGGGAGGACTGAGTCTCCTGCAGGGACACAGGCATCCCTTTCCTGGTAAAACAGCAAGCTGGCCTTAGGGATGGGTCTGGTAGGGCTGGTGTCCAAGAAGCAGCACCTGGGCTGGTGGGAAGAGGTGGGGCAGGACCACTCACCACTTTCCACCCCAATGAGGAAAGCTTGGATGGGGCAGCAGCTGTCAGCTGCCCCTCCCCAAGGCATTGTCACTGCTTTCATGGCAATAACGTGCTGCTGCCAGAGCCTTTCTAGTCCAAATCTCCCTGTTTCTGTTGGGGTGCCCAGAGTGGGGCATTCGCTGGCCACTGCCAGGCTGTAGTGGATGAAGAGCTGGAGGAAGGCAGCACAGCCCTGCAGTCAGGGGTGCCAGCACCCCCACAGCACCTGCTTTGCCCAGCCTTGCCACAGGCTTTGTTGGGATTAGCTTGTCCTGTACTGTAAACAGTAATAAGAGTCTTTGCTAGCCATGGAAATGCCAGTGGAGCAGGATCAGTCCCAGCTCTGCTGGAGGCTGCTGGACCCCCCTGCCATGTCTCTGCTCAGGAGGTTGATCTTGTCCCAAAACCCCATGGCTTGTGCACCTCCTGGTGCAAGGCAGGGCCTGGGTTCCTGATGGGGTAGGGTGGCTGCAGCAATTCCTTCTGTAGTCTGTTTAATAGAACTATTTTTATTATCAATGTAAGTCCTTAGAATCATGGAATCATCCAAGTTGGAAAAGACCCTCAAGATCATCAAGTCCAACTGTTAGGACTTCAAGCATGGGGAATTAATAAGGCAGAAACATAAAGATGCTATTTATATATGTGTTTACACATATAGCTGTGCTATTTTGGAAGTGTTTTTAAACTCCTGTCTGTAGTACACCCTGGGCTGAACCTCTCTGAGGCCAACCTGGATTTGTCTGACATGACAAGTCCTTGCCCAAACAAACCTTTCCTGGGAGAGCAGAGCTGGGGAGCACCTCTGGCACCTGGAGAAGCAGCACATCCCCTCTCCTGTGTTTGCAGTTCTGCTGCTTTATTCTCTGTGTACTGGGCCTGGTGGAGGTTTCCTGGGGTCAGGCAATTCTCTGTTCTCAAGGTCTGTAAACACCTTCCTGGGCAATTGGGCCTTTTTATTGCTTATTTTTTTTTTTAAAGAATGATTTGCTATGCCTAGATATTTCTTTCTTGTAGCTGTTTCCTGATCATTAACACTCATTTGTGTGCAGGGACTCATTTTCTGCCTTGCCTTTAACTGCCATACCCCAAATGAACTATGTTCTTTATTGCCAAAACCCTGTGAAACTCTCTGAAGGGAGACAATGGAAAGCAGAGCACCAGTGAATGTGGTGCTTTGGCTGCTCTCTCCTGCACATCTGGATCTCTTGGCACTTGGGGAGGAGGTGGAAGGATGGTCCCTCAACTGAGAAATTCAATGGCTTGTATAGACTTCATTGTGCAGACTGATCTGCATTCCCTGGAAATGGGATGCTGGTTTGTATTAGGAGCTGGATGAGGTGTTAAATCTTGATCTCTTTTGCATGAAAATGTCCATGAAATTTTCCCTTGATTCAGGGGAGTTATTAAAAAAAAAACCCCAAAATTGAATTTCTGAAGCTTGAATTTGTGGTTTAAACGGCAAGAGCTGGATTTCACAGCTAATTAGGGTCATTATTACTGATAAATGAACAGTGCAGAAGCATAACCACGGACAGGGTGAGAGGAGTGGGGGGGGTGTTTGTGTAGATGAGGCTGATGCTGCACTGTGATTAATGGCTACAGCCCAGCCTGGCTTCCTAGCTGAGCACTGAGGTCTGTGATGCCAGAGGGCAACACCATGGGGCTGCAGAGGTTTCTCAGACCATGGCCTGATTCATCCACAAGACGTTCAGAGGAGCTTTGGTGGTGCTGAATGTGTCTAACCTGGGGGCTGTGGAGAGGTGCCTGCAGAGGGAACTGTGATACTGTGTTGGAAAGCCTCCTGGTACCTCCCTGCTGCCGTGGCTGTGGCAGGTGAGAGCTGCAGGTGATGGCTTGGGGCATCTCTGGATCTCTAGAGGTGTACCTGTCCATGGCTATATGGTTAGAACCAGCTTGGTGTGGGGTGAAGAGCTCACTTCTCATCATAGGATGCTCTGCTGTGTCCAGGAGGCGGTTTGGGAGAGCCTGTGCTCTCCCAGCCTGTCCCCAGGGCTGGGGACACGACTCTGCTCTCCCCAGCATCTTCCCAGGCGTCTCACTGTGGGTCTCAGTGCAAGTAAAACACATGTGATGGGGAATTGCAGGGAAACAAAGAGCCAGGGTGAGGTTGGCTCTGGGAAGAGCTCTGCCACTCACAGGGGTTTGAAAGGAGCTATATTTAAGAATGGAGTGTGAAGCTCAACTTGTGCTGTGTGGTGCTTTGAAGATATGTTAAGCCCTGAGTAGTACTATGTCTCTGCAAAATGGATTTGGCTGTTCCCTTTCTGTGAGCAGAATGCTCTCTGCAACTCAGTTTTCTGCTCCACAGTATATATCTTCTCTAATTCCTTTCCTTACGAGATGGGACTATTTTTAAATGAGGCATTTATTCTCCTAATTAACCATGTAATCATTGCTTTTCTGTCTCTCAGTTCTGTTGATACATTTGACAGCATCTCATTCCAGTTTTGCTTCTGCCCTGGCTTTCCTACAGCTTCCAGAGTTGCAGCCAAGGTTTCACAGCAGATAGAGAGTTTCTCTGCTGAAGACTTCTGGAAAATGAGTCAGTTAAAACCTACCTGCACAGCCTTTGTTTGAAGGGAGTCAGCATGTCTTACAGCCTCAGAGCAGGTCCTGGTAGTTATCCTTCTCCTCCTCTCTTCCTGCTGCCCTGGGAGCCACCCAGAGATGTTCCCTGCCAGCTGTGGGTTTGCTGCAGACAGGCAGCAGCTCATCTCTTGACTTTCTCCTCTTCTTTGCTCAGAAGTGATCCCAACTGTGGGGTGATCCAGGTGAAATCTTCTCAATCCCAGTATTGCTTACCCTCCAGACCATCTCAGTCAGCATGTGCCTCTCCACACTGATCCCTGCTTCCAACAATAACCCCCCCCTCTTCACCTCTTCCCCTCTTCCCCCTCCCCAGCAGGGGAAGGACCCACTGCAGCCCCTGGGTTCAGAGCTGCTCTGTTTGCTCTCATCTCCAGATGTGCTTGGGGGTGTGAACAGTTCACAGCAGGTACTGCCTCTGGCCCAGCAGAGCAACGGTGTCACACCAGCAAGAGGAGATCCCCAAGGAATCCCAGAATCTCCCCCCTGTTCAACACCCCCAGGGCTGGGGACTCAGCCCCTCCCTGGGCAGCCTGTGCCACAGCCCCACAACTCTGCCAGGGAAGAACTTTGCCCTCCCAGCTGAGCTGACCCTGCCCTGGGGCAGCTTGAGCCCATTGCCCCTTGTCCCATCTCCTGGCCCCTGGCTGCAGAGACCATCGCCCACCTCTCTGCACCCTCCTGGCAGGGCAGGGGAGGTGGGGAGAAGGGCTCCCCTCAGCCTCCTCTTCTCCAGGCTCAACACCCCCAGCTCCCTCAGCTGCTCCTCAGAGGATTTGCCCTCCAGCCCCTTCCCCAGCCTGGTTGCCCTTCTCTGCACTCGCTCCAGGACCTCCATGTCCTTGTGGTGGTGAGGAGCCCAGAACTGGACCCAGCACTCAAGGTGCAGCCTCCCCAGTGCCCAGCCCAGGGGCACAAGAAGGGAGAGAAGGCACAGCCATGTCCTTAAAGCCCTGGAAGTGCTGTGTGGGTGTGTGGACTGTAGGTGATGAAAAGGAAGGAGAAGATGTCAGAGCAGAGGGATGCTGGAGGAGCAGAGCTCAGGAACAGTGTGAGACAGCAGCAGATTACAAGCTGCCATGCCCTGTGCTGTTGATGGAGAGATCTTGTATGGGTGTTGGAGGGTGCTGGGAGGAAAAGGTGTTTGCACATGAGGGCGTTTGTGACAGGGAGAACTGATCTTCCTTTGGGAAAGCTTAGGGAGGCTATTAATAGATCTCTCTTTCTGTACTGGTGTTTGCTATTAATTTCCAACATCTCTAGAGTGCTTTTCAAAATTGTTTTGAAAAATCTGTGTTCTTGACCCATCCTTTCTGCTGCTTTATCCTGCTGCTATTTATGAACAATGTGTGTGACAAAAGCTGCTAAAATAAGAATGAAGTTTATGAATAAACTTCATAACTTTGCTGGGAGCAATATTTTTTTCCTTCCTAACTGAAATTACCAATTGTCTGAGCATCTCTGATTCCATGTTTGTAATAATATCACTACCTGCTGAGTTATTTAGGGCAGTGCTAAGGGAGCTGAGCCCAGAGCTGTGACTGGGGTGCTGGTGAGTGCTGGCTCTGGGAAGGCTGCCAGTAGAGATGCACCTCACTGAGAAATGTCTTGGGAATCAATCAAACCATGAAAGGATCTCCCCTTTCTCCAAAAGGAGTATAAAGGCATGAAATGGGTTAGTTTTCCCTCCCTGCTTTTAACTGGTGCCCTCCTGCCATTTGCACCCATCTCCCCTCCCTGCAGGAAGGCTGGTTCCCCAGCCAGCCAGTTCATGGGCAATGACCCTCCCTTTCATAGAATCCCAGCCTGGGCTGGGTTGGGAGGGACCCCAAGGGTCCCAGAGCTCCAACCCCCTGCCACAGGCAGGGACACCAACCTCCAGGCCTGGAGCTACACAAGGTTGCCCAGGGCCCCAGCCAACCTGGCCTTGAACACCCCCAGGGATGGGGCACCCACCCCCTCTCTGGGCAGCCCCTTCCAGCCCCTCACCACTCTCTCTGCAAACAACTTCCCCCCAATCTCTCCTCTCCCCCTTCCCTCCTCCAGCTTCACTCCAGCCCCTTGTCCTGCCAGTCTCTGCCCTTTAACAAGCTGATTCCCCTCCTGTTCCTGGGGTCCCTTCAGGGACTGGGAGGCTGCAGTGAGGTCCCCCCACAGCCTTCTCTTCTCCAGGCTGACCCAGCCCAGCTCCCTCAGCCTCTCTCCCTAGGGGAGCTGCTCCAGCCCTCTGAGCATCTCCGGGGCTCCTCTGACCCCTCTCCAACAGCCCCACATCTTCCTTGTCCTGGGGCCCCAGCTCTGGACACAGGACTCCAGCTGGGGAGGGCAGAGCAGAGAGGGACAATCCCCTCCCTGTCCCTGCTGCCCCCCCTCTGCTGATGCTGGTAGCACTTGCTGAACAAGGTGTTGGCCAGGATCGGGTCCTCAGTGTGGTCTGTCACCGCTGCTGGGCAGGAGGAGCTTGGAGGATCAGAACTGGTGTGACTCCAGCAAGACCTGCAGTAAAATCCCAGGGCAGCCAGGCACCCAGGACACACAGCCCAGCCTGGGCTGCAGCTGTTTGTGAGATGCCTCAGCCAAACCCGGCGCCGTTAGTCAGAGGGAAGGGCTGTGGGTGGTTAATCCGAATCCCACCAGGGATCCTGAGCACGATGGCAGCACCAGGCAGACCCAGCAGTGTGGGAGCATCTGTTGCCATGCCAACCTCTTAATTTAAATCTATTGCCGAGCAGATGCCCTGGCATCACAAATAGAGGTTTACCTTGTAGTAACGATGCTGCTCTAGACGTTCAGCTGGGGACCTGAAGTGGGCAGAATAAACCAAAGCCCCATGGTTACCAGTGTTTATCTTTCATGCAGTGAGAACGGGGTTTCCTTGCACTTGCTGCTTTGCATGAAAAAACCTGTGAGTTTGGGGTGTTTTCTGGAGCACCCCTTTGTGCACTGCTCCCCTGGGTGCAGCCGTCCCCACAGCAGCCTGGTCTGCAGCACCTGCCTGTCGCTCAGCTCCTCAGGAGCATCAATTGCATTTCAGCTTTTCTTTTTTTTGCAAGGTTTTTCTGTCAGTGGAGCTGCCAGCCTGCCTGTGATGTGTGTTTGGGAGTCAGAGCTGCAAATAGACAGCCTGACGGTGTGAGAGGTAGAGCGTGGGAACGGCTCAGAGCTGCTGGCAGGGGTTTGCTTGGCTCCAGACACCTTCTGGGAGAGGGGTGTTTGTTATTCTGACTTCAGTTTTTATTGCCTCTCAGCCTGAGCTGGCATTTTGGACGTGGAAAGAAAAGGCAGAGGGATGTGGTTTTAGATTTAAATGAAAAAATGAATTAAAACCGGTCTCTGCCTTGAGAGGAAGAGCAGTGCCTGGCAGGCCTGTGAAGGATGGGTGCTGAGTCAAGGCTGAACCTGCCCTCGAAGCTCTGACGTGTGCTTGGTCCTGCTGTGGAGCTGCTCAGAGGAGAGCAGGGTGCCTGCCCAGCCCAGGGGCTGCACAGCAGCAGCTCTCAGCTTGCCGGGCAGACTGATGGGGCTCTACAGGTTTCCCTGGCAGCACCAGGCTGGTCACTGCATCCCCCAGGGTCGGGAGCTGGTCAGCTGGGCATCTCTGCAATCCCAGCAGCCCTGGTTCTGCTCTGCCCTGTCTGGGGGGGCACTCGGCACCCTGTGAGCAGCCGCTGGCTGCAGCAGCAGCTCCCTTGCCCCCCTCGCCCTGCCTTTGGTGGGAGTTCGGCAGCTCCTCCCGGGAAGCACCCGGCAGTGTGGGTGCCGCATCCCTGCAGCCTGAGTGTCCTGCTCACAGAATCCAGCCGCGTTTCCCAGCCCCATACCAGAGTTTCCAGATGCAGATGCAGGATTTATCCTGTTGCCGAGTCCAAACGCTCCCAGTGCCACGCGTGTCCTTGTCACACACAGAGCTTTGCCTGCTCGGCTGAGGAGTGTTCTCATTCCCAGGGGAGGGAGCAGCTCCCAGCTCTGGGGCAGAGCAGGACAGAGCTGCTTCCCAGGGAACGCCGAAATACCCGCGTAGAACCTGCCTTCAGCTCAGCCAGGAGAGCTCAGCCGTGGTACCTCTCTGAGGAGGACGAAGCAGGGATGCTCCGCAGGCAAACTGGTGCCTCTCGCCGCTGCAGCATGGGCGATGGGGAGAGGGCTGCCAGGGGAGCTGGGTAGAGGAAGCTGCAGGGTGGCTGGGCTGGGGCAGAGTCTGTGTCACAGAAGGTGCTCTGGAGGGAATAACGTGCTTGCTGTACCTGAAACATCCTGAAGGGTGCATGCATCTTGCTCCAAGCGCTGTGTTCACCTGTGGCCCCAGTGGAAGGAGGAAAAACCCTTTTCAGTCTCTTGGCGCTTGTGGAGGAGCAAGTTCTGGAGTGATGAGCTGTCTGGAGTGAGGAACAAACAGAGGCTTCAGCTGAAAACCGAGGCTGGATCTCAAATGCTGGTGTCTCACCCGTGTTTCTTCCCTGGCAGAGGTGCCACGGCCGCTGAGAGCAAACCCTGTGCTTGCCTCCATACCCTGGTGCCACTGGGGCCCTGCTGGTATTTAGGATGGATCCATCCTAAACACACAGGGCCTGTGAAGAGCATAGAAGATGCTTAATTACAGGACCATAACTAACTTTCCTAAAGGGGGGTTTCACAGGGATACTGGGGGATTAACAGAAAAAGGACAAATCTTGTGTTCTGCCAATGAATTAAACAGTGAGACTGTCCATGGAATGGGGACAAGTTGAGCTGAATACTGGAAAGCATTCTAATTTCCCCCTCTTTATTTCCCTTTTGTGCTTGGGTGAGAAGTATATGAGTATCATTGGCTCTGCTTAGGGGAAAATCAGTCCCTAAATTCCCTTTTCTGCTTTTAGTTTGAGTCTGTACCCATGTCCCCTCCTCCACACCAGCCCGGGTGGTCTGTCTGTGTGTCACAAGCTGCTGTGGTGTGTAGGTGCCATGCTCTGCCTTGAGTTGCTTTTGCAGTCCACAGAGGGAGTCGTGCATAAAGACACTGCAGGGTAACATTGCTCAGCTGCAGCAGGGCTCTTTGGGTGAGGTCTGAAAGGTCTTGTGGAGGGAGAGCTAATGGGAGTGCTGGGTTTTCCCATAGGTGGTGCATGAGAAGCAGCACGGCTTCTGGGACGGGGCCTGGGGCCTGGCTCTGCTCTGGGGATGCTCTGGCACAATCCAGGGCCTCTTCAGAAGTGATCTGAGTGCTGGGTCCAGTTCTGGGCTCCCTCCTCTGGGACTCTCCTGCTCTGAGCTGCAGCGCTGCCACAGCCTCTGCTGAGCCCACACCAGGCTCTGCCCCACTCACACAGTCCTCTTTCCAGTCCTGGTGAGACCCCTGCTCCCCTCAGGCAGCCAGCACACCAGCTCCTATTCACCCAGAAACACAAGGGCTGCCTCCTGTTCCCACCCCTCTTGCAGTGTGTGCACTTACCCTGCTGCCAGGTTTCACGTTGCCAGGGGTTTTATGCCCGATGTAAAACTCCTCCCAGCCAGCAGAGGTAGGGGAGGAGGGACCCTTTAAACATCCAGCTCGTTTAGAGTAATTTTTAATCTCTCCCCCTAATTATTTAATCACTGGAATAGCACTGAGGATGTGTCATAAATAATGCTGCATTCCTCTCTGCTCCCCCCAGCTAGCTGCTGTCTTCTCAGCCGAGGCACAACACAGCCAGGCAGAGCTCCTTCATCCCTTATTCCCATTGATCTGAGCCCCTCTCCCCTGGGAACACCAAAGCAGTCTGGAAAGGAAACCAAAGGTAGCTTTGTATCTTCATTTGCTTCAGCAAACAGTGTTTGGTGAGGAGTCAGGCACGGGTGGGCTCTGCCCCTGTGTGTGAACACCCACTCAGGCTGGCACAGCGGGCTGGGTGCCTCTGCTGCTGGCACTGCTCGCCCCAGGGCAGGCTGGTGCCTCTGCTGCTGGCACTGCTCACCCCAGGGCAGGCTGGTGCCTCTGCTGCTGGCACTGCTCGCCCCAGGGCAGGCTGCTCTCTGCAGTGCTCCTCCTAAATTAAGGAGAGTGCCTGTTGGTAGAGTAAGATGGAGCAGAGTTACGCTGGGGTGTAACACCTGAGATAGAAACTTGCTGTTCAAAGGGCTTTCCCAGTACCCTTGGAAGAGGGATGGGCCCTTGTGTGCCCCCCTCCCCTGTTATCAAGTGGTGGTTAGAAAGGGAATGGAAACTCTGGTCAGTTCTGGCCCAGGAGCTGAAGTCAGGCACTCCCCAACTCTGTGCTCCACTCCCCACGATGCAGAACACTGTCCATGTCCCTGGTGAGATACCAAACCCCTCCTGAACTGCTCCCCAGGTGAGCAGGTGGGATGCTGCAGGATTCCCCATCCTTGCATCCCTCTGCTCCCTCTGGATCTTGTGTGTTGTGACGTTCCTCTGGCTGGGGCTGAGCCTGGGCCCCAGGAGAAGAGAGAAAAAACAGTATTCCTGGCACAGTGCTTTGAAAATACACCCTTGAAAGTGCTGAGGGATAACGATTGCCTGCTCTTATGATTGTTTCCAGTTTGCTTCATGGAAATAGGGTTTTCCCATCCCTTTCTTCTCCCCATCCATGCCAGCATCATCTGGCTGCACACTTGTGCTTTGCTCCATCCCAGGGTCCTGGCTGAGGGGCAGGGCTGTGGCATGGCTGGCTGGCTGCCCCTGGGCAGGGATCACTGCTCCAACCCACCAAAACACCCAGAGAGTGCAGGGGGAACAAACTGAGGCAGGTGGAAGCTGTTGGGAGCATCCCACAGGCGCTGGGGCAGGGGTGCAGCCTGTGTGCGGCAGCGGGGCCGGCTGTGTACCCCTCTGCTGTGGCTGGGCTCTGGGGCTGGTCACCAGGGCAGAAGAGTTTGGATCTGCCTGTGCTGAACCTAGAGGGGTATGATGAGCAAAATACCCTCCCATTTTGGGTCCAGAGAAGCTCGATTCATTCAGTTCTGGACTTGCTGCAGTGCGTGTTTGCGATGCGTGGCACGAGACGGGCATGGTGGCAGCTGGGGGCTCTGGGCAAAGGGGAAGCAATAGCATGTGCAGTTACACTGGCAGGGATGAATTCTGCTCAGAACTTTCCCTGAGTGCTCTACATCTTGCATGAGGTGCTCAGGCAGCAGTGGCCCCTTCAGCAGAGTTCTCTGCAGCCCCGTGGAAGGTGGGCGGGTGCTGGAGTGCAGGTTGCAGGTTTGCCTCAAACATCACAACCTGGGGTAGTGAGGGAGCTGCCATGGGAGCAGCTGGGGGCGTGAGGAATCCCCCCAGCACCTGAGGGCAGGACCAGGGGTAAGAGCTACAGAACACTGGGATTTCCACACCTTTCCAGCTCCTGTGTAGGAGAGGCAGACGCGGAGATGCTCTGTGTGCGCCCACGGCCGCCTCTCCCTTGCCCATTGCCACTCTCTGCACACCAATAACCACCTGCTGAAGGAAACAGCGACTCCGGCAGCGGGGCTGCGGCACCGGGAGGTGCTACCGAGCAGCCCGCGGTGCGGGAGGGAGGGCGGGATGGAGATGTAGCCGTGCCTCGCCCCTGAGCGCCCGTCCCAGCGCCCAGCCGGGAACCCGAGCGCGGCCCCTTTCTGTCCCCTGGCGCGCCCCGAGGCGCTTGAACACGCAGGTAGCCGCTTTCCAGGAACGCGATTTCACCCGCGGAGAGGCCAGCGTGTGGCACAGCTCCAGCCTGGTCTCTATGAGCCGTGATTCCCTCGTAAAACGCAGCGGCCATCCTGGGGTGAGGGTGCACATCCCTCTTGCCTCCCCGGGCTGTGGTGCCCAGCGTGCCAGGGTGGGTTTGTGCCCCCCCCTCTCAGGTCTGTCCCTGGAGACCCGGCTTTCCCAGAGGAAAAGGAGAAGGCTACTGCCAGGAGCTGCCCTGCCAAAGAGGGAGACTCTGTTTTTCCTTATTAATCGTTTCTCCCTGAAAATCAATGAGCTAGCAGAGGCAGCCCAGCAAGTCTCTCTGTAGCTATGGTGACGGACTGGGGAGCTGGGGGAGAGAGGTACAGTTTATTCAGGAGAAGTCCAAATTTTGTGTCCTGGTATTTTTAACCTCTTAGAGACAATTATAAACCATTTTAATTAGAAAGGCTTGTTGCCTGCTGTGGAGCAGTGCTGGGTGCTGTGTGGGCAGGAGGAGCCGTGCGTGTCTCTGCTCCTCTCCCCCAGCCCTGGGCTCGTCCTCCTGCTCTGGTGCTGCTTTTGGTGCAGGTCAGGCTGGGGTTTGTGTGTGGAACCTGCTGAGGGTTTTGTTCCTGTGCAATGGGCTTGCTCTGGAAGCCAGATGAGAAAAGCTGGTGGTTTAACCGTGGGGTGTGAGAATTAAAGCAGGTTGGGGCTGTGTTTGGAGAGGACCCCTTGCAGAATCCCAGAATCACAGAGTCACAGGGGTTGGAAGGGACCCCCAGAGCCCATGGGGTCCAACCCCCTGCCCAAGCAGGGTCCCTAGGACAGGGCAGGGCTGGAATCTCTCCAGAGAAGGAGACTCCACACCCCCTGGGCAGCCTGTCCCAGGGCTCCCTCACCCTCACTGGGAAGAAGTTCTTCCCCACATTGGGGGGGAACTCCCTGTGCTCCAGCTTGAGCCCATCGCCCCTTGTCCTGTCTCCAGCACCTGGGGGGTGCTGCCTGGGTTGTGTAGGGGTGGATGGGTGGGTTTGGCAAGCAGCTCTGCCTGCACTGCAGGGTGACCCATCCTTCCCCTTCCCAGCTGATGGGCTGGGTGTTGTGCTCTGCACTGTGCTGATGCCTCAGCTCCACGCTCAGCTGGAGGTGGTTACCAGGTTGTCTTTTATAGGGTGGCCTGAATCTGCTTCTCAAGGGTTGAGGGTTTCCTTGGGGAAAACGTGGTTTCTTTTGTGCAGCACCCAAGGGTCTGTGTTTGCTCTCTTGGCACCTTCCCCACAGCAGGAGACATCACACCTCCTCTGGCCAGGGGCTGCTGTTTCAGCATCTCACATTCTTTCTTTCTAGCACTTTCCAAAAGGGAATTGATCTGAGACAATGTTTTGTTTTGAATGCAGCACAAATCTGTGCGAAATCAAAAGAAATTTGAAAGAAAACTGCTGCTCTTTGAAACCTCCCCTGCAGAGAACTCAAGGCTTTGGCTTTTGCAGGTCTGTGCTTTATTCCCTTTGATAGGGTGATCGGGATGGGGCCTCGGTCCTTTGGGTGCTCTGTCTGCTGCAGAGCTGGGAGCATCCTCCTCAGCATCCATGGGAGGGTTTGCAGGGCTGGGGGCGTGTGGGGAATGCTGGGGAGAAGCTGGGGAGGGAAGGGGAGGGGTGGCTGGCCCTGGCCAGAGCTGAGATGTCAGGGAGAGAAGGTGTCCCTGGGCTGTGCTTTGAAAGGACCTTGGAGTGGGTGGTGGTGGAGCTGGCTGCTCTGAGGGGTCTGCATGGTCTGCAGCGTGGAGGAGGCACATGGGCACAATACAGAGAGCACTGCAGGATGTGCTGGCCTTGGAGGTCTGTTACCACATCCCCACAGCTCAAAGCCAGAGCTGCAGGGACCAAACCAGCAGCAGATCCCCAGGGGAAGGTGTTTGGACTCTCCCAACTGCCCCATGCACAGCCACAGCCCAGCCCGCTCCCTGCTGTGGGAGGGGTGATCCCTGGGGGGTGCTGGACCCCCAGGGCTGCCACGGTTTGTGTGGGGTGGGGGGAAGCAGTGCAGATGGAGCCCCTGCCTCTCAGCAGCAGACATAAAACCCCAGTTCAAATCCATCAATACCATGAAATTCAAACTGCAGCCTGCCTGAGGCTGCAGCAAAGGGGTGGTGGGAAAGGTGACACCTCAGGGCCCTGTCATTATTCAGCTGGTGCTTTCTGCATCCTCTCTGGGTGCTTTGCCAGGCAAAGCTTATCTTCCTAGCAGCTTGCTTGCTGCCTTCTAACCTGGCCATGAAAAATCCAGATCTCCTATTCCCACTCACACCCCTTCCCCAGCCCCCAGCTTAAGTGACAGTTTCCCTGCAGATGCAGGAAAGCCCCAGCATGGAGTTAACTCTGGGTACAGGTCCTGGATCTATTCCTGGTCTCACAGCAGTGTCAGGCAGCAGTAACAGCCTCACTCAGTGCAACGTGGCCCCCAGAGGCTCAGTCTTTATTTTCAGCAGTGAGCAAAGTCAAAACTTCAGCCTGTGTTTGTCTCTCTGGAGCTGGAAGGGGCAGGTTTTCTCCTTGTGAGAAGAACCAACCCGGAGCCCTGGGCAGCAGTTCTTGTGTGTGTGCAAGAGGAGAGACAGAGACCCATTTTCTGGCAGGTAATCACCCAGAGCTGCTCCTGGAGACCTCCTGACAAATACCAGCCTGAGCTAGCAGGTGCTGCAGTGCATTGCTGCAGGGGAGGCTTCTCAGGACAAACCCCCAAAGGTTCCCCCAGCTCCCAGTGTGTCCCAGCCTCAGCTGCCCCATGAGTGCTGGAGGGGCTCTGGGCTGCTCAGGGGAAAACCTCCTGCATTGCTCAGCTCCAGAAATACCACATGCACAGGGTGTTTAAAGAACAATCACCTCATTTGGTTTCTTTCCCCCCTTATTTTGCTATTCCTGCAACAACTGATGCCAACTGAGGTCAGCACACACGCTCCTCCAGATGAGGTGGTGTGAGGCTGGGGGGGCTCCAGGCTCCTCACTCTGTCTCTCAACCCACTGCTGGTTTCACCCAGCTCCTGTACACAGCCCCAGTGCCCCCCATCCTGCTCCCCACCTGCTCAGGGCCTCTCCAGCACCTCTGCCCATGTCCCAGGAGGGAGAACGAAAATCCTTGGGGGTGCCTGGGGGGGAGGACAGGTTGCCACAGAGTGACAATCCTGTGACAAGTTGTCTGAGATCTGCAGTGTCATCCTCTTGTTGTGTTGGTTTTAAAAGCCAGAAGCAGGTCCCTTCCTGTGAAATCCTGTGCTGCTCCCCAGTTAACCCATTGTTCCCATTCCTCCTCTGTCCTTCATAGAATGGTCAGGGTTGGGAGGGACCCCAAGGACCACAGAGCTCCAACCCCCTGCCACAGGCAGGGCCACCCCCAGCTCCTGCACTGGAAGGGCTTGGAAAGGCACTCGTGGGCTGAGCAGAGCCTGGAACCCAGGTGTCGATTCCCAAGCCTGGAGCAGTGGGGTCTGAGACTTGCTGGGTGTCACCCCCCAAGTCCTGGCCTCCTCCTGCTTGGGTTCAGGTTTTACACCTGAAGGTGTAAAGGTGGAGCAGCCAGCTCCACCATCACCCACTCCAGGCTCCTTTATTCCTTTATATAAACCTTTATAAAGGTTTATTGCCTTTATAAACAGGTGGGAGTGTTTGGAAGCCTCCCTGTTAACGCATGGAGCAGGCAGCATCTTCCCAGGAGCAGGTGTGGTACCCTACAAACTTCACTCTCACCAGCTGGGTCTCTGTTTTCTGGCTCTGCCTGAATGCACCTTGGCACAGACAGCAGGTGGCCAACACCTTGGTGTCCCAGGAGATGGGGAAAAGCCCCACTTCCCTGGGGGAAAAGGCAGATGCATGAAACTCAGTCCTGGCTCAAGTATTTCAGCTGGGACTCAGTGCCCATCTCAGCAGGGCTCTGCCCTGGCGCCCTCTCAGTGCTCCCAGCTGAGGTTGGGATGCTGCAGTGTGGAAGGTGGGAAGAGATTTGCTGGGCTTTGAATTGCAGAATCAAAGGAGTGGATAATTCTATGCAAATAAACAGCAAATATTTATGATGGGTTTGCATTTGGAAGGTAGGGTGGTGATTTGCATGAGCACTCTTGGCTGTCTCACAGCCCTGTGGCCAGAAATAGCCCTACATTGTGGGCCAAAGAAAGAGCACAGGGAACAGCTTGGTGCAGTTTTGGAGAGAATCCTTTAAAAATTCGCTGCTTTTTCCCCAGAGAAGATGACCCATTGCAAGGAGCTGCTCTGGAGTGTTTGTGCTCTCTCTTTCCCTTGCCACTAGGGATCTGGGGCTGGGTGTGTGGGGCAGGTACAGGCTGGGAGAGGCTGTGCTAGAGAGCAGCCCTGCAGAGAAGGGCTTGGGGGTGCTGGTGGGTGAGATGCTCCACATGCCTCAACAGCCCAGCAGTTGGACTGGATGATCCTTATGGGTCCCTCCCAGCTCAGGGTGTTCTGTGACACTGTGATGTGCACTTGCAGCCCAGAAAGCCAACTGCACCCCGGGCTGCATCCAAAGGAGTGTGGCCAGCAGGTGGATGGAGGTGGTTCTGCCCCTCTGCTCCACCCTTGTGGAACCCCACCTGGAGTGCTGTGTCCAGTTCTGGAGGCCCCAGCATAAGAAGGACGTGGAACCATTGGCACAGGTCCAGAGGAGGCCATGGAGATGCTCAGAGGGCTGGAGCAGCTCCCCTATGGAGAGAGGTTGAGGGAGCTGGGCTGGGTCAGCCTGGAGAAGAGAAGACTCTAAGGAGATCCTACAGTGGCCTTCCAGACCCTGAAGGGGCTACAAGAAGGCTGGGGAGGGACTTCTTAGCAGGGTCTGGAGTGACAGGATGATGGGGATGGGTTTAAATTGGAAGGGGGGAAATTTAGATTGGATATTAGGAAGAAATTCTTCCTTATGAGCTTGGTGAGGCCCTGGCACAGGCTGCCCAGGGAGGGGGCTGAGTCCCCAGCCCTGGGGGTGTTTAACAGAGGGGAGATGAGGTGCTCAGGGATCTGGGTCAGCACAGGACAGGGACAGTTGGACTCCATGGGCTTAAAGGGCTTTTCCAGCCTGGGGATCCTGTGACTCTGTGAACAGGCAGCCTCAGCACCCCCCACGTCTTTGCAGGTACCACGTGTGGGTGCAGTGAAAAGCCCCAGTTGTGCCTGAAGCCTGTGAAGTGCATCATCTCCCCAGCATTTTGGGTAGTTGATGTGACCCCCAGGTGGCAGCTGGGGATGGCTCCCAGGCAGTGGGCTTCATCCAGCAGCTGTTTGGATACCGTGACTGCTCCCTGTTCTCCAGCCACTGTCAGTCTAACAGTTCCTGTGTCATCACTGAATCCTGGCACCTGGTTTTTGCAGAGGGCCTTGGAAAGGATGCAGATGATAACTCCAGACATTGTTTGATGATCCCCCTTCAGAGATGATGCTCTGGGCTGCCTGCGTGGTGGAGTCCCCCAGACACTGACCAGCAGCTTTTAATCCTAATGGAGAGCGTTTGATTGTAGCTTTAGAGAAGCATCACCTGCATTTTAGATTTCCCCCAGCCACACAAAGCCTTTCATTTCCCCTGGGGTTTGTAACAACACAAGGACGTGGGCTTCTGCCTCCCTGTCAGTGATCAGCCGTGCCTGGGCTCTCCTGCAGCAGCTCTGGGCAGGGAGGGTTGTTTCCCTCCCAGTAGATCACACCCCTGGATGCAAAGCACGTTTCCATGCACAGTCTGGTCTCACTTGGATGTGCAGACTCTGTCATCTCTGCTTCCTTCTAATACTGTGAGTGGAAGGCATGCCTAGCACGAATTTAGGGTCTAGCTCTGCCCTCTTAGGAAATGTAGCTCTTAGAATAACTCCAGCTCCTGTACTTGCTGACTTTGACTTATTCTTAACATTCAGCAATGCTGTTGCATGAGAAACACGTATGATCCATCTGTCCTCACTGCCAGGAGTGAGAATGACAGTGCCTGGTGACAGCTTTCCCAGCTCACTGTGCCTGGACTCCCTGTTCCATCCGTGCACAGAGCACGTTGTGTCTTCTGGCTCTTCCCAGCCCAGTGAGAAACCAGTAAGGTGTTTGCTCAGTGACGTTCCGAAGGGAGGTGATGTTGGGCAGTGCCTCCAAACCTCTTGGCTGACCTGGTTTGTGATTCCATCCCATCACAGATTTATAAGCAAATAGGATTTTAGTCTCAGAGCCTCTGAGTGGAGAGGAGCTGACAGCATCACGGGAAGTGTTTTACTGAATCTGTGTAGTCCTGAAATATTGATGCCAGATGAACGCAGAGGACAGGCTCACTGTTGTACCACAGGCAGTGCTGGGGATCTCAGCTGGCATGTAACTCCTGTTACAGGCGTTGCTGGGAAGTTTGGGGAAGGGTTTCCTTCCTCCAGCAGACCCTGTAACGTCCCCCTGGCAGCCATGGGGCTCAGCAGGTTGCAGAGCTGACTGCTGCAGGTGACTGCAGGGGGACAAGCTTTTCCATCCCATCAGGCCAGGGTGTCTCAGCCCCAGCCCCTGGTAGCATCTTGCAGCTCAGCATTGGCCCTGGCTGCTCCTTTGGGACGTTCCCCACTCAGCACCCACCAGGAAGCGCCGGTGGGTCTGCCCGTACCTTTCGTCACCTGCCCTGCTGAGAGCCATCCCTTGCCACAGGTGCTCTTGGTTACAGAACAGGCAGGAAAAAAAGGGAGCAAAGTATTTCTCTGAGCTCTAAAAAGGCTGGGTTGTGTGGGGGACACACAGGAAGCGGTGCTGTTTACACCCCAGGCCTGTTTTCTTGCCTCCTTTGCCCCTCACCCTGCTCACACGTGGCTGGAAGGATGGTGCTGCCTGGCAGCAGGCTGCTGCGTGGCAGAGGCAGCAGAGACCTGCCCTCCCGCTGCTCTGCTGTGGTCAGCCTTGGGCTGGGAGTGGGAACGTGTGCAGGAGCCTCACGTCCACTGGTGGGAGGTTTGTTAGTGCAGGAGAACACCCCCAAGCTCCAGGCTTTCCTCCTGATCACCCCTGGCAACTGGGCTCTGGAGCTGGTAAGTTGTTGGATGGAAACTCAGTGGAGAAGTGGAGCAAGCATGAGCTGTATCTGGGGGGGGGTCTGTCCTCTACACAAACATCCAGATGCAGCACTGCAAATCCTCTCTTTATCCAGGGCCCCAGAGGGCAGATGGGGCTGGGGGTTCCCTTTGTGCTCTAAGTTGCTGTATCACGCGCTGCCGCGGTCTCCTCTGTCCGTGGCGCTCAGCGCTGCACCAAAGAGGCTCCGAGGTACTTGGGGAGATTAAAAGGATGATTAAAAAAAAAAAAACAAGAACAAAACCAGATCAGGCAGCCTTTTAAAAGGGGATTTACTTGTAATCACAGAAAGAGGGAAATGAGGTCCCAACCTGCTGCGCCGCAAGGCGGGAGAGCCGCGGGCAGGACCCCCTCTGGACCATGGCCCTTTTATCATCTTCACCATCTGTAGCTGCATACAAGCTTATCCAGGCAGCAGGTCTCTCTGCCTGCTTGTACTCCATGGAAACACCATGCCAAGTTTTGGCAGCTGCCAGCAGAGTGTCTGTACGGGGTGAGTTCTGCTGTTGGTGGTGTGACTTCCCGGCTGGGAGCGGCGCTGCCGGAGCACGGCACAGCCAGAGCATCCCCAGCGCTGCGCTGGCGGCTCCAGGCACCCAGGGACAGGCCCTGGGAGGTCACCAAACCCCCTAGATAAGGTCAAGCTTGGGGATAAGCCCTGTGCAACGGGGATAAATTGGAAGACTTGATTTGTCTTAAGAAACCCTCGTGTATTCCTGTGATAATTTGGACTTGCCTTAATCAATACACTAGAAAATGATTGGCACCTGGCTTTAGGGAGGTGGAAATAGCCTTGTCTCTCTGCACTGTGACTTGCAGCCTGGCTCCTGTTTGGCCTCCTTGCCTTCATTCAGAGGAACAGCTTTTTATTCTAACGTTGGCATTTTGGTTGGAAAATGGTTTCTGAAGGGAACAATCACATTACACAGGGACTGTTTTTCTCACAAGCCTTTGGAGCAGATGGAAGCAGAAGGCACCTCACTGTCCCAAGCAAAGCCTGAGCCCATGCCCTGCCCCACAGCACGAGGGGGGTGCTGGAGGCCTTTGCCTGTAACTCATTTGTAAGTAGTGGGAGGCTGTCAACAGGTGTAACTACAGCCCACGTGTCAGTACTTCAGTCTGTCGTGCCCAAACCATGAGCAAACTCTTGTGATCCTTCCTGTGCTCAGACACTCATCTGGAACCTCAATCACTGAATTGTAGGGGATGGAAGGGACCTCCAGAGCTCATCGAGTCCAATTCCCTGTGGATGGAGCTCTGGGCCAGGCTGCACAGAGAGGCTGGGGAGTCTCCTTCTCTGGAGACATCCACACCCCCTGGATGTGTTCCTGTGGGGTTTAGTCTGGGTGATGCTGCTCTGGCAGGGGGTGGGACTGGGTGAGCTGGGGAGGTCCATTCCAACTCCCAGCCCTGTGATTCATGGCAGCTCTGGTCTCTGTGGGGAACACCATTTGGAACCATCAGCCCCACCTCTGTGTTAATGCTACGTGCATCCTCCTCTTTCTCTCTCCCATTTCCACGTGAAGAAATGGAAGGGACTCATGTACCCCAAATATTACTTGTGTGTTTATTCCTTTTGCAACTGGGGGTGCTGTGGGGCCACCCCACAGCCCATAGATGGGGAAAGCAGCCTTTTCCCTGGCAGCCAGACCTTTGGGGCTGCAGAGACCAGCTCTGTAGCAGCAGGTTGGATGAGAGTTAAGTCGCTTAACAGGCCCTTGCTAATATCTATAAATCATGTGAAGAGTCTAAAAATTCCCCTGCTCTCATACATTGTAGCTTGTCACAAATGCTGTAATACATCACCACGCTGTCTGAGCATAACTCAGCAGAGAGCTATGGGCAGGACACATCTGCCACGTCTAGACTGGGAAAATAGGTTACGCTGGGAGACACTGGTGCTTCCCCAGAGTCACTCCTGGCCAGGTAGCATATTTGGGGAAGTATTAAATTCCATTTGCACCAGGAGCAAACCCAGGTTTGAATTGCTGTTATCTGATGCACTTGCAAGTGTGGCTTGTTTCCCCTCATTTCAAAGTGGCTGTTACCAGCTGAGCCATCACCAGCCTGGGAGGGGATGCATGAAATGGGAAGAGGTGGGAGATGGTGAAGGGGGGTTTTATCAGCCCTGATACTCGGTTTGGGTTAGTTTGAACTCTTGGCTCTGGGTTCCTACAACCCATTTTACTGAAACCAGTAAGGAAGGCAGGTTGGGGAACGTGGGGGCTCTTGGTGAGAGCACCACAAACACACCTCACCGAGTAGGTTAAGCCTGGGGAGTCTCCAGCATTGAATCTCTCTGTCCTTCACTGCCTCTCTCTGCTTTCCCTCCAGTGTCTCTTTGTGTCTCCTCTTTCAACCATGCTCAGGAGTTGTCCAAGGGGTTCATTTTGCTGTAGAAACTAGAGATGGGAAGTCTGGGAAGAGACTGACCTAAATCAGTGAAGAGTTCAGTACCTCCATTTGACCTCACTGGGTGAGGGATAACCCCCCTTTTGGTTATCTCACCAGGAACTGAGAGCTGTTGGAGGATGAAGAATTGCAGGTCTCCTGCCTTTCTCCACTGCTCAAAGAAACTGAGAGAACTCACCTCACCAAGGGGCCAAAGCTGCCCTGGCCTCACCCCTGGGCTCCAGGGCTCTGTGGTGCTGCTGGTGCCCCCCAGAGCAAACCCCAGGGCATCTCTGCTCCTCTGCCTTGGGGATGCTGCTCATTAAATAGTTCATTTTTAATTCCTCCCTTTGAAAATCAGGGTGAAAATTCGTTAAGACTGGATATGGGAGCTTTAATGAATCCTGGTCTATCCAGTTCGGGTTGAGCAGTGAGTATTTTTAGCTGCTGCTGGTGGTGGTAGTTTTGTGAGTTTATTAATAGTTGGGCTGAGTTTCTGTGCTCCTCTGCTCAGGAGCAGATCAGATGGCTGGTGGTGGCCGAGTCATGGGCTGCTGCAGGGAAGGGTGGGCTGATCTTCTCCCTGGAAAGGGGCACGAGCCTGTGGTGGCAACAGGACATGGGAAGAGAAGCTACACAGAGAGGATTTTGTGGTCAAAGGGGATGAGGCAGCTGTTTTGGAGCACGTTAATGAAGAGACTGCTGTTCTCACAGCTGAAGTACAGAGAGAGGGTGCTTTGTGCAGAGAAGAACCAGTGAGTCAGAACATCCCCTTGGTGTGAACCCCTGAGGAGCTGGGGGAGGCCAGGGCACAGGCCAGCACAGCCTGGTGAGGCTTGGGGGGATGCCTCGAGCTGCAGCACCATATGGATGCCCAAGAGAAGCTGGGAAGAGCTGAATAAAGGCACAGCAGAGGTGGTGGGGGAGGCTGGGATGTGGGGGGAGCCACCCCAGCCCTGGCTCCACGGAGGGTGGTGTGAGAGCCCCTGCAGTGCTGGTGCTGGGTCTGTTGTGTGTTGGCATTTTGGGGTCTTTCAGCTTCCAAGGGGCGTGTTTCTGAGGTGTCTTCTGGGGCTGCCTGGTGAATCCTGGTGATTTCTGGAACAGCAGCAGGGTCTGGCACAGGGGAGGTTGCTGGTGCTTGTTCATGGCTCAGTGGACAGGAATCACAGAGTCACAGATCACAGGGGTGGGAAGGGACCCCCAGAGCACATGGGGTCCAGCCCCCTGCCCAAGCAGGGTCCCTAGGACAGGTCAGGGCTGGAATCTCTCCAGAGAAGGAGACTCCACACCCCCTGGGCAGCCTGTCCCAGGGCTCCCTCACCAGGAAGAAGTTGATTCTGTGATTCTATGAATCTGTGATCCCCACCAATCTGCTGCTGGTAGGACCACATCTGTGTGTGTGCTGCCAGGACACAGGTCCCCAAACCATCCCTCCTGTGCCCCAGCTGAGGTTTTGCTTTGCAGACTGCCATGGGGGGTTATTAAAGACAAGTTACCTGTGCAGCTTGTGGGTGTATTTGACTTCATACATCAAACATCTCCAGCCAGGCAGAATCTGACTGTAAAGATCCTTGTCTGACACCCCCCAGCCAGTGTGATGGACCACGTGGACCTGACTGGGGGTGACAGCCCCACATCACTGGAGTTTGAAAGCCCCTGCTGCAGAATTAAGTGCCCCCTTCTGAGACATGGCTGATGGCTCAGCTGATGCAAACCCCTCTGGGTGAGAGGGGGTGGGATTTTGGCAGCTCTGTAGCCAGGAGGACGAGTGCACATGTCAGCACCATCGTTTGGGACTGGAAGATGAAAATGTGGGGAAATTTGGGAATGGGACCTAGAGCAGAGCTGGGGCTTGTGCCTTGGGCAGGGGGTGGCCAAGGCTGCCCCAGGGGGGTTGGGGGAAGCCTGTGGGGTCAGTGCTTGTTGCTGTTGCAAGACCAGGATGCTCTGGCATGGCTGTGCTGATGGTGCTGGGGTCAGTGAGGCTCAAGTGCTCCAGATATCGATTGAATCATTTTAATTTCAGTTTGTCACAAGGCAAAGGGCTTCAGGCAGCCTGCAGCAGGAGGGGGTGGTGCACGGTGTCCCCTGTGCCTCACAGAGTCCTTCTGGGGGGGGTGACCTGCTACCCCACTTGCTTGGCCTCTGGAAGAGGCACCACTCCTGCTCTCCTCTGCCCAAAGCAAAGCCTGGAAGCAGAACAGCAGCTGTGCACAGTGCACTGTGCTTCTGAAATCCAGTGCAGGGAGGTGTTGGCAGCCAAAGACATCCGTCCCCTAGTTAGTGAAAGGTTTAATTAGTGTTGAAAATCTTGTGGCAATCAATAGACACGTTTAACGACCTCCTGATGAAAGATGGCTTGAGCTCTAGCAACTATTGACCAGGCTGCAGCACTGATAAACGCATGCAAACTGGCACCCCACAGTTCTGCTTGGAGATGCTGCTGGGATGGGACAGAGCAGCTCTCAGGCACGGGAATAGCATGTGTTTGCTGGTGGCTTCCACACATCCTGAGCTGCCTGCGAGTGTCTGTCCGGGTGGGCGACATCCATCCTCCCTCCAGCAAAGCTGCAGGGGGTTTTACCTCCAGCTTCTGGAGCATCTCCCCTGGGAGGAAAGGCTGAGGGAGCTGGGGCTGTTCAGCCTGCAGAGAAGAAGCCTGAGAGGGGATCTGATCAGTGTTTATCAATAGCTGAAGGGTGGGACACAGGGGCCATGGGCAGCCTCTGCTCAGTGTCTGTGGGGACAGGACAAGGGGCGATGGGCTCAAGCTGGAGCACAGGGAGTTCCCCCCCAATGTGGGGAAGAACTTCTTCCCAGTGAGGGTAAGGGAGCCTTGGGACAGGCTGCCCAGGGGGTGTGGAGTCTCCTTCTCTGGAGAGATTCCAGCCCTGACCTGTCCTAGGGACCCTGCTTGGGCAGGGGTTTGGACCCCATGGGCTCTGGAGGCCCCTTCCCACCCCTGTGATTCTGCACAAGGCCAGGGCAGGGGGTGTCATGCTGGTGCCCAGGGGCTGCTGAGCACACAGAACACAGCTCTTGGGAGAGTCTTTGCTCTGTGTTTTGTCACAAACATCAGCCTGGGATGTGTAGGCAGAAACCTGCCGCCTCGGGTGAGGCAGGGCAGCGGCGGGGCCGGTCTGTGGGCAGGGAGAGGGCTGGAGCCCCTGGCCCCAGCGCTGCCCTGGCCTCTTGATCCCCCTTTTCTCCAGGGGAAATCACACAGGAACATCTCTGCCTGTGCAGGTTTGCAGACTCCTGTTTGCAGTGGGACCTGAGCCTGCAAAGCCCAGTCACCTCCGATCTGCCCCGTCCTCGCCGCGGTGCCGCTTCGCCGCACTCCCGGCGCCTGAGGAGGTTTAATTGGGTTGGATTCTTTCCATTATCGGTTCGATTCTTTTGGAAGCCAGAGAAGGATTCTCAGGGGAGGAAAACAAATGTTTTTGTAAGATGAATAGGAGCTTGTTAGGCAGAACAGGGGTGAAGTCAGCCCCGGCTCCTTGTTCAGCTCCTTTATTCCTCGCCCGTGTTGTGACAGTGCTGTTCCTTCCGCTCAGCTAAGAATAGCCCCAAGGCTCCCAGGAGCAGGCTCAGACATGTGCTTCCTGGGGCTTCGTAGGCACAGTCAGCTTCAGGAGTGTGTGAAGGGGAAAAACACCCCCAGCAGGTTGTCTTGGTGCTCTCCTCAGCGACCTGTCGCTTCCCTGCCCGCTGCGTGCAGCGCAGAGCGGGGTTCAGCCGCCGCTCGGGGCTTCACTGGGGCTGCAGCTGAAGCCTTCTGCACCCCATGCCAATGGCTGATCCATCACTTCAGCCCCTCTGGCATCGGGCAGGTGGACTGCTTGGTGGTCACATCCAGAGGGGGGTGGCCAGTGGCCTGGTGCCCGGATGGGAGACGGTGACAAGTGGTGTTCCTCAGGGGTCTGTGCTGGGACTGGTGCTGTTTGGTAGCTTCGTTAGTGACAGTGACAGTGGGATTGAGAGCTCTGACACCAAGCTGAGCGGTGAAGTGAATGTGCCACAGGGATGGGATCCCATCCAGAGGGACCTCAACAGGCTGGAGAAGTGGGCCCAGGTGAACCTCAGGAGGTTCAGCAAAGCCAAGCACAGGGTGCTGCACCTGAGTCGGGACAGTTCCCGTTATCCATGTGGGTACTCTGTGATGCTATGATGCTCAGGAGAGCAGGATACGGCCTCCCACCCTCCCCACTGTGGGGACCCCCGGGATGTACAGCCAAATAAATACTTGTCATCAACCTTCTGAGAGGTCCACCTCCAGAAGATGCCAGTGGTCCACAAAGACCAGAGTCCTTCCTTGGTGGTGAGGCTGTTAAGCACAGGTCGGGCTTTATCCAAGAGTCTTTTCACCCTTAAGATGAAGTTATGGTCAGATCCTGGTCAATGAATCCCAGAATCCCAGACTTGTAGGGGTTGGAAGGGACCTCAAGAGACCATCAGGTCTGACCCCCCAAGGGCTGTGGAGTTTGCTGCTCCCACACTCGTACTGGTGCTGACTTTTTTCATGGAGCCCCAGTTCTTGTCAGCACATGGATGAAACCTACATGGACTGAGGTGATTTCAGAGCTGGCACGGAGGGAAAAGGAGCCCTGGGATGTGAAGGACGTTTTGGTGCATCTCAGCTGGGCAGGCAGAGGGATGTGGTGCTGGCAGCATCGGTGGCCAGAAGTGGAAGGCAGACATGCAACCTATAAACATGATCATTAAACTGTAAAGGAAACAAAACCCCAATACTCTGAAAAAGAACAAAACCCAGAGGCAGACAAGGTACAAAACAGCTCAGGGGAAAGGGGAGGCAAAGTCCTGCCTATTGAGGCCTTATGAAGCATCATGGATTTTCACCTTCCTTTCAGCAGCTGTTTGGGAGTTCAGAGCCAGGGTCTCTCCCTGTGAGCTCCTCTCCCCTTCAGGACACAATTCTAAGCTCTGAAAGCCAGCAGGAGGGAAGTAGTGAGGGCTTTTCTCCTCTTCAGTTCACAGATGCTGGCAAAGGCTTAGAACTGGTTTATGGCCACTGCCCCATTGCACTGGCTGTGTGCTCAGGGTTAATTGATTTACAAAGGGCTCTGTGCTCTGGAGCAGGGAGGGCTGTAAGAACAGGGCTCTGGGACCTCAGGACCCTATCCCTGAGGATGACAACTCTGTGGATTCAGGCACGATGCAGTGCTGGGAAAAGCCTGTAGGATTCATTTGCCCTCTCCTGCTTAAGCTGCTGCTTGCTGCCACCACCCTTCAGCAAAACTCCTTCCTCAGATGGATATAATGTTTGTGTCCAGAGTGGGTCAGATCTCCTGCAGTGGAATCGCTGCTTCTCCAATCAATCAGCAAGGCAGAGGGTGGAAACGCTCAGGATTGGGAGGGTGAAGTGCTCTCGAGGAGCACTCATAGACTCAGAGAATGGTCTGGGTTGGAAGGGACCCCAAGGACCAGAGAGCTCCAACCCCCATCCAACTGCAGCAGATGCAGAGATCTCTGTGCAGCTAAAGGGCCAGCACAGAGAAGAGAGGAAATACATCAGGGGAAGTTTCTGGTTGGGTCAGGCTGGAGTTACCTGGCCCTGTGCAACTGTGATGATGAGCATCTGGCTCCATTCAAGCCCCCTTTATGATCCAACAGGTCCTTGTCCTCCCTGTGCTGAGGGCTCCAGAGCTGGTCACATCGTCCTCTCTGGACAGCTGAGAACAGGGACCTGCACGGCGTACGGCTTCCTGACAGAGAGCAGGCAGAGAAGGTGTTCAGACAGCTGCAGGGCGGACATTTCCCTCAGATATCTGTAAAGGTTCTTCCCTGAAACTCCCCCTGGGGAGCTGAGCCTTGCTAGATACCAGTGGACCTTCCTGGCTGCCTGTTCCCAGCCGCTGTGAGGTGACTGGAAGGAAAGAGGTGCTGTTAGGTGCTGGATGCATTCCCTGGTGCTGAGTGGGAGCCAGCACGGAGGACACTCCCCAGTCCATGTCTTGGAGGAGGCAGGAGGGAGGCTCCTGCCTGGCTTGCAGGAGGAATGGCAATCCTTTCCCTTGCCCAGCTCGACCCAATTCCCCCCTGGGTGGGATCTGGGCGCAGCACAGCAGCTCCCCGCAGCCGTCGGCTCTGCCCCCGCTCCATAGTGCACGGGTGAAGCAGCCAGCACTTGACGTAATTGGATCCCAGTACAGAGCTGAAGTTTGTAGTGCCTCTGCAGCACAAATAAACATCTTCACCACAGCTGTGGGGCTTGTGAGATTAAAAACGCCCTCGTCTCCCAAGGAAAACACCGGGGAGCTGTGAACTGGCAGGTGATTCCTGCCACGATGCTGCCTGGAGCCAGCCAGCCTTTCCCACTGCTGATTTACCACGGGATAAACCCCACGCTGGCTGGTGTTGGTACAAGGGTGACAGTGCTGGGTGCTGGGGCTCAGTACTGCTGAGTCAGCGTTTGCTTGCTGTGGTGCTGGTCCTGGTGTGGTCCACGTGGCTGCAGCATCCCCAGCCTCTGGTGCTGGTCCTGGTGTGGTCCACGTGGCTGCAGCATCCCCAGCCTCTGGTGCTGGTCCTGATGTGGTCCATGTGGCTGCAGCATCCCCGGCCTCTGGTGCTGGTCCTGGTGTGGTCCATGTGGCTGCAGCATCCCCAGCCTCTGGTGCTGGTCCTGGTGTGGTCCACGTGGCTGCAGCATCCCCAGCCTCTGGTGCTGGTCCTGGTGTGGTCCACGTGGCTGCAGCATCCCCAGCCTCTGGTGCTGGTCCTGGTGTGGTCCACGTGGCTGCAGCATCCCCAGCCTCTGGTGCTGGTCCTGGTGTGGTCCACGTGGCTGCAGCATCCCCAGCCTCTGGTGCTGGTCCTGGTGTGGTCCATGTGGCTGCAGCATCCCCAGCCTCTGGTGCTGGTCCTGGTGTGGTCCACGTGGCTGCAGCATCCCCAGCCTCTGGTGCTGGTCCTGGTGTGGTCCATGTGGCTGCAGCATCCCCAGCCTCTGGTGTTGGCAGGGAGAAACTTGCAGCACTGAAGGGGACAGTCTGTTGGTCAAAGGGGGTGTGTGATCCACACTAATTGGAAGGGAAAGACAGGCTGTGTTAATTAGCAGTTGGTGTGGGAAGGCAGGGTTTTGGGAATGCTGTTTGAATCCTGACACAGCTGCTTGAAGGTTATCTGGGAAGGGGAGAAGTGGTTTTCCTGAAGGCAAGTTTCGTGTTTCATCATTTCTTTAAAGCATGTTATTGCAATTACCACTTACCTAATGAACTCTTCAAATTTAATTAGCAGAATCGGTGCCAATTTTGCGGAGAAAGATCCGTCCTGCTGTAAGCAAAGTTTAGATGAGATTCCCTCATACTCTGCAGAGACCTGGGCTGGCAAAGTGCCCCTGGAGATGCTCCTCAGTGGGACTGAAGAGCTGGCTGTGTGCTTAGCAACTCCCTCTGCTCCTCTGATGGGTCTCCAGGGCAACAGGCTGGGTCTGGGGGTGCTCAAGCCACCCCAGACATGGGGATCAGTGTGAGGGAAGCATCATAGACTGATAGAATGGCATGGGTTGGAGGGGACTAGTCCCTGACACTGGGAATATGAGAGGGAAGGTGTTGGAAACAGGAGTATCTCTGTGGAGAGAGAGGCCAGTTGTCATGGGACTGTGACCAGAAGAGAATGTGTGGTGTTCCCCCACTGGTTTGAGAGTCACAGAGAGGTGCTGTGGGCTGGTCCTGCTCTGTGTGGGTCTGTGCTGGAGTCAGGGGGGAAATGCAAGTGCTCTTGCTGGAATAGTGTATCCAGTGCTGGGCTCCCTGGGATCAAACAGCCAGGGATCTCCTGGAGAGAGTCCAGAGGAGGGACAGGGATGCTGAAGGGCCTGGAGCATCTCCCCTGGGAGGAAAGGCTGAGGGAGCTGGGGCTGTTCAGCCTGCAGAGAAGAAGCCTGAGAGGGGATCTGATCAGTGTTTATCAAGAGCTGAAGGGTGGGACACAGGGGCCATGGGCAGCCTCTGCTCAGTGTCTGTGGGGACAGGACAAGGGGTGATGGGCTCAAGCTGGAGCACAGGGAGTTCCCCCCCAATGTGGGGAAGAACTTCTTCCCAGTGAGGGTGAGGGAGCCCTGGGACACGTTACCTACCCACAAAAAAACATTGGGGAGGTTCTGCCTGACATACAGGTGGAGGAATTAAATGTGTGACCAACAGCCTTTGCATCCAGCATGTAGGGGCTGCATTTCCAGCTGGATTAGAAACAAAAGCTTCAGAGGCTGCCAGGTGAGGGCTGGGATCGCTGCTGACAGCAGCAGCAGCTTTGCCAGCTGGAAACTTGGGGGCACAGTCCCTCGTAGTCCTGCCCTGCCCCTCACAGGCACCCTGTGGGACCAAAAAAGGATCTACTACATTTTTTTTCCCCAAAAAAAGTACATGTTTTCCCCTAAAAGTGTCCCAGAGTGTGCAGGAGGCTTGGCTGGAACAGCTGCCTGAGCACAGCGAGGCTGGCTGGGATGCTGCTTTGATGAGAGGAGCTGCTCTGCAGCCAGAGCCTGGCTTCCCAGCATCAGGGCTCTGAATATTCCTCTTAAATGAGTTTGACTTTGTTAATTTTCCTAATATAATGCGATGTGGAGGAGCATATGGCGCTGCAGAACAAGCAGCATCCCAGAGGGCTGCCCCTGGGTGCTGCAGAGTGCCATGTGCTGTGGGATGCTGTAGCCACCCTGCAGAAGCTCTCTGGCTCCCTGGAGTAAATCCTTCCTGGGGTTTGCTTCAGTGGCCATAGAGATGACACCCTTCTGCTAAAGAAGTCATGAATTTAGCAAGGCATGGAGAGCCTGGCTCCTGCATCCTCTGGGAGACGTGGGAGGCGGGTGCCAGGCCAGGAGGATGCTGGAACAGGCTGCCCAGAGAGGGGGTGGGTGCCCCATCCCTGGGGGTGTCCAAGGCCAGGTTGGCTGGGGCCCTGGGCAACCTTGTGTAGCTCCAGGCCTGGAGGTTGGTGTCCCTGCCTGTGGCAGGGGGTTGGAGCTCTGGGACCCTTGGGGTCCCTTCCAACCCAGACCAGTTTGGATTCTATGATTCTATGATGCTCACTTACACCATGCTCAGTAAATGCAGGTCAGGGCTGCTTGTCCTCTCTCTTCCCAACAAAACCAATGCCTGGAGCCCCCTTTAAAAGTTGAATTATCATTGCTTGGGCTTTACTAGAGGTAGTTTTCACATCTGCTATTCGAGTAGTCAGCTCCTGAGCCACTTCTCCTCTTCTCAGCCTCTTTGCATGGGTGGTTAGCTTGATGTGGAGCAAACCAGGAGCTCCCTCAATGGGAGCTGTGCTGTGGGAAGACACGGCTTCCACTGCCACAAGCCAACCCCTTCTGTGTAGGATTCTCCCTTCCTCCAGGAGCTGTGGTATCCTAGGTGGGCTGCTTTTCACTGCTGTTGGATAAGGAGGCACAGCTTTATATGGGATAGCAGCCTGAATCCTGGGAGTCGTTACATCTTCCCCTGCCCTTCGTGCAGCCCATGGTACATACACCCTACCAGTTCCCAGCAGCTGTGGCCCCATGTCCTCAGTTCCCTCTCCAGGCTCAGGGGTCTCCAAGCAGGTTGCAGCCCTGATGTCCCTCAGGTACCAACCAGTCTGTCCACAGAGGCAGATCCCTCCCACCACAGACAGCGTTAGGAAAAGGAACCCCCTGTGCTTATCTGTTGGGTTTTGACCTTATCACTGCCTCCCCTGCCCTGCCAGGAGGGTGCAGAGAGGTGGGCGATGGTCTCTGCAGCCAGGGGACAGGAGATGGGACAAGGGGCAATGGGCTCAAGCTGCCCCAGGGCAGGGTCAGCTCAGCTGGGAGGGCAAAGTTCTTCCCTGGCAGAGTTGTGGGGCTGTGGCACAGGCTGCCCAGGGAGGGGGCTGAGTCCCCAGCCCTGGGGGTGTTGAACAGAGGGGAGATGAGGTGCTCAGGGAGCTGGGGCAGCACAGGACAGGGACGGTTGGAGTCCATGGGCTTAAAGGGCTTTTCCAGCCTGGTGGTGCTGAGCAAGGACAGCCCGTGGGGAGCAGAGCAGCCTGGGCAGCGCTGGGCTCTGCAGTCAGCTGCAGCAATTCGAGCCCCCAGACCTGCAAACGCTGCCAGGTTGCTGGTCAGACCGTGCCACAGCCCTGTGCTGCCCAGCATCGCCATCCACTGGCGTGCAAGAGGCAGAAATGGGAACAACGGCAGCTCCCAGCCAGCCAAGGTTCCCCTGGGCTCCTCACAGACGTGGGCAGAGCCCAGGAACTGCCCCTGGCCACAGCAGGTCCCACCAACATCACTCCCAATCACCAGCAACTTCATCTGCCCGTTCCCCCCCGCCTGGATCCCGGGCAAGCCAAACACCCGGGCAGTTTACCTCCAGCCCTGGGGTAAGTCAGACCAGAAGCCACCTGAGAGAAACCCCGCTGGTATTAATAACTTTTTTAGCATCTCCAAGTGGCAACCGTGGAGACGTGCTGTTGCCACAGAAACTGGAGGCGCTGGCAGGGGCTGGAGGTGGGATTCTCCGGGGTGCACCACCACCTCAGGCAGCTTTGCTGAGAGCCCTGAGATGAGGAGCTGGCCCAGCAGCAGCCTCCCCTCACCCTCTGCAGCCATAAACAGCAACCAGCCATCAGCAGGTCGACCAGGGGGGTGAGGAAGGTGGAATTAAACGCTGCCCACACCAAAGAAACAAGCCTTAAATGCTCCTCCTGTGGGTTTAAGTAGAGAGATTACAGGCTCCAGCTCCCCCCATCTGGAAAAGGGGCTGTGGGCTGCACAGTGGGTGCCAGTGGCAGCGATGGGGCTGCACCCAGCACAGGGCTGGGAAAGGAAGCCCAGTCCCCAGCCTGGCGGTCAGAGGGATGGGAAGGATGGGGTGCTGGGACCCCCATCCGTGGGGAGCCAGGGGGCACCGTCCAGCTCTGCCCTCCTCCCCCACTGCCATTTTTATAGCAGCTCTTCAGGTCTGTGACGTTTTGTGCAATTTTGACTTTCTCCCACGGATCTGTGTCTTGTTTTCCATCCTCCAGCCACCCAGTCCTGTGCACTGGACCCCAGCAGCTCCCAGGCTCTGCAGGCTGCCAGTGCTCCACAAGGCAGGGCAAGGCAGTCACCTCCAGCCAGGATGCTCAGGGAGGCACCCTGTCAGCACCCCAGGGAGCAGCAGCAGGTCTGGTTGTCTATCTGGGATGACAAGCATCTCCCTAATGTCCTTCTCCACGCTCCAGCTGCTCCGTGCTGCACGCTTCCTTCTGTGTGGATGTCTAAGCCCCACGAAGATGAGCTGCAGCAGTTCCTGGGGCTGGTAGGTGGAGATCTGCAGCTCTACAGTGTTGTCCAGCTGCTTTCCCTCCCCACACCCTCCCTGCAGCAGCACGGGCGGTGCAGCCCCTCGGGATGCTGAAGATGTTGGGGTCACCATGGGAAGGAAGGAGCATTTCTCCCCTGCAGAACACGCTGCAGCAGCGGTCACCAAAGCAGGAGGACAGAGTCCCCACAGGAGCCTGGCACTGCTGGGCTGGCACCTGCGCCCTCCCCAGCAGTGAGACAGGGAGAGACAGTGTGAAACCCTTCCAGAGGACAGGGGAATCAGCCCTCAGGCATTAATTTATTCAGGAAACACACTGCAGGGGCTGGCTGGTATATTGGAATAGAGCACAGTGAATTATTAGCAATATTGCTAATCACTTCCACCAGGAATTCAATTTGGTGCAGAGCAGAGACAATCTCATTTTCAACGCTCAGCTCTGGCCACGCTTGTTCCATTTGTTGTTTCTCAGTGGCTCCCATCTCCATTTACCTCCCAACCACACCAGGAAGGATGGGCAGAGCCCATCAGCTGCTCTCTTGCAGGCAGGGCTCTCCCCAGCGCTGGG
This sequence comes from Gallinula chloropus, assembly GCF_964237585.1. NCBI lineage: Eukaryota > Metazoa > Chordata > Aves > Gruiformes > Rallidae > Gallinula > Gallinula chloropus. The sequence goes on along the minus strand of NC_140091.1, from coordinate 1,136,869 downwards.
CTGGGAGCGTGGCAGAGGGAAAGGCAGGAGCAGTGTACACTGAAGGAAGAGTATGAAATATTGATTTCTAGCCACAGATCTTCCACGTTGCTGGAATATTAAGTTTTACTAGCCCTTTTGGAAGCTACAAGCCTCTGGCTTGTAACCCACAGCACGAGGGGCAATTCTCTTTTAGCCACATGTGGAACAGAGCCTGTTCTCAAAGGCTGGTGGCTGAAGCACCCCCAGCTGAGGGTCAGCCCCGTTCAAGAACCTGCTGGAATCCCTCAGGACTCAGGAAGTGGTGACATCCAAGGCAGACAGTGATGCTTTCCCAATGCATCCCTGGAAAAGCCATGATTGAGCTGTGCACCCACCACCCCCCTGACACTGAACTAACTGGGACCAGTACCAGCCTGGCACAGCTCCCTGCCAAACAGCCACTGGGGCTCAGCCCTCTGTCAGCACGATGCTGCTGAATGAACTGCTCTGAGCACAGCCCAGCACCTGGTACCCTGCACTGACTGGGGGGAATTTGGTTTCCCCAGCACTGCTCTGCCAGGGAAAGGGGTTCACAGGGATGGTTGGACTCAATGAGCTCAAAGGTCACTTCCAGCCTGGTGATGCTGGGATTCTGTGGTGTCACACACCCACAGCAGCACCTTTCCCACACCACACGTGAGCACTGAAGCCTTTGAGGATTTTCAGAGCTGGGACAGCAGGATCCTGGGCTGTGGTTTCATACCAGTAACTCCAGCCAGCCCAGGCAGCCGGTGCCAGCATCCCCCAGCCCGTGGCACGGCCGGTGAGCGCTGGGCTGCCCGTGCCTGGCTGTGGGTTTGCTGCTTCACGCTCAGTCTCATGGATGTAAAACTGGTAAGAGATTAAATCGACCTCAAACACATGCTGTGTGTCAGGGAGGTCGAGCTGGACTGGCTTGTCTATGGAGACTCAGCTTCCAGCTGCAGTTAGAGGTTATACTGGTTTGGGACCACGAGGCAGCAGGATGAGGCACTCAGCACACTTGTTTGGTTTAGGTCATGGCTGAATTGGGATCTCAAGGTCATTTTTAGGAATAAAGGATGAGTCTCTGATGGTTGATACTGCAGCCTGATGTGTTCCAACTGAGCCCAAGTGAAACCCACATAATTTGGTTTCTGCTTAATGAAGTTACAGAGTCTTATTGTGAATTACTGACTGATCCATGTATTCTGTTCCAGGGTTTACTAGAAGAAAGCAGCTAGAGGCACAGGGTGCAGAGGAGCAGACTTCAGGTTGTACAGCAGAACTCCCAGGGCATCAGTGGGAAGGTAAGTGAGCCCAGAGCCCTGTGGGAACAGACCCTGGCCCTGACTTGGGGCTTTCCTGCAGCCCAGCCACTGGGGATGGGACCCACTCTCCAGTTCCTCCTCCTGCACTGGGCAGTGTGGGGCATCCAGAAATGCTGAGGGTCCCACAGGGTGTCAGGTCGGGGTGCTGGGGGGCTCTGACCCCAGCAAGGCAGTGTCAGCGTGTGAGTGAAGGGAGAAGGTGGCCTGGGAGATGTGCTGGGCTGCCACTGTCCTGGCGTGAAGGGAGGCAGCCCTGGGGTGTGGTTGGGGGTGCAGGGACACAGAGCTGTGTATGCACATTGTCTCTACAGGAAAGGCACAGAGTGCCCATGGCCTGGGTGCCACCCCAGGCACCACAGTGCTGCCCGGGTGCTGGGCACTGCAGAGGCCATTCCTCCCCGAAACCTGGGGTGCATCAGTCCATGGGGTGAGTGATGGTGGCTGCAGTGCTCCCCTGATACTCCCTGACACCAAAGGGGCCCCTTTAAGCCCTCAGCAGCATCCTCATCAGCAGAGCCACAGGTACCTCTGTGGCCCCTCAAGGGCCCCGGGGTCCCGGGCAGGGGCCCGATGTGCCCGGCTCTGGTGACCCCTCTGCTCACACCATGGACAGTGACTGTTTCCCAGTCACCATTTAGCACTCTGGGCTGCTGGCCAGAGCACTGGGAGAGCAGCAGGTGAGCTGAGCCATGAGCCAGCACTGGTGAGGGGACAGGTCCCCCAGCCTGGGTAGGGGGGATCAGCCTCAGGGGTTGGACTGGAGGAGCTGCTGAGCCTCTGCACCACAGCAAGAGCAGCACAGGGGAGCTGAAACCAAGTGCTGGGCTTCATCTTTGCTGTCAGGTCAGGCCAGGCTTGGTGTTGCCTCCAACTCTCTGCCCTCACTGGCAGAGGTAACCAGTTCTGATGTGGAAATAACTTCAGGCTTCTGTTGCCTCAGCCTTGCAGCTGTAATGCCTACATGAGATGCAGCAGCTGCCTTCCCACCTCTCTTATCGCTGTGTTTTTATAAAGAACAAGATTGTTAGCTCAGGGTTCATGTGTTCTGCTCTTAAAGGACCTGTGCAGAACAAGCTTTAGAGCTGACTGCTGCCCTGCAGCCCTCCAGGGCCTTGTAGGTGCCAGGTGTGCCTGGGAAAGCAAGCTGGCTCCATGTTCCCCCCCAAAAATGATCCCCTGGCCTCTTGGAACTGCTTATGTGCTCAGGTGAAGGGAGGGAGGCCCAGGTCTGTCTATGTAAATGTCATCTCCAGCCTGCTTAATGGAATTAGCAGGGTAAGTCAGTAGAACTCCACTGAAGTCAATTGAGTTGCTCCCACTTAATTGGTGAATTCGTCATCAAATACTTGATTTGCTCTACAGAGGAACGGGGACACACTATGGATCTGGTGTGCTGAAAATAGCCCACGTGTTGGTCCTTCTGCATTAATAAAACTCAACGGAGAGGAATTGGTGTGCAGCCCAAAAAGCCCCTCAGTCCCATGCAAATGCAGTTAATGAGTATTAATTGGCCAGGAAGGTGCTCTGCTGCTCATGCTGTGCTGGGTGCTCCAGTCCTGCTGTGGTGGAGCCTTGTGGATCCCTGGGAACCAAGAGTGGGTTCAGGGTCACAACCTGTCCAGTGTAGCCTGTCCTGAGGCAGAGGGACGTGGCTGGGAGCTGCCTGGCACCTGCCTGGCCCTTTGCTGCCAATAGGTGACCAGCCAAAGCTGGGTCAGGGGGGAGCTGTGCCCACCTGCTGTGCTAAAGAGCAGGTTTGGTTCTGAGGGCGGCGGGGACACCCGTGCCCAGGGGGATGCTCAGCGTGCAGGCAGCTGTGTTTTCGTGGCTCAGGAAGCTGTCTCCATGCCTCTCTGTTTCCTCACCTGGGAAATGTCTCAAGGAACACGGGGAATATTTTGGTTTTATGACTTTCTTGCAAAAGAAGCTGTTTTGGGGGGACCTGGAGAAGCCTCAGGACAGGTCCCACATTGGCCCAGGCTCTGGGGCAGCAGCATCTGCAGCTCAGGTTGTGCAGGACACCAGAGAAACCAGGTGTCATTCCTTCTGCTCCTGGGGAGTTCTGCCTTTATTTGTGGTTTTACTCTTGTGAACAGCAGCGTTGTGAGCAGACTGGAGTCAATTTGATGCTCTAAGACTCTTCCTTAGTGCAGATGCAGCTCTGAGGAACAGAGGATTTAGCAGGGCTGGGGCACGTGGGGGCATCGAGCTGGGGGGGGGGGAGGGGGTCGAGGTGCTGTGACCAGCTGTGGAAAGCAGCAGATGTGAGAGACCTGCTGATGTTCTATGGGAGAAGCTCCTTTTATTTGTAGAGATGGGGAAGGCTGGAGTTTGAGCCAGAGAGGCCAAGGGACAGTGCAGCTGGAGGGGCTGGCGGTGTTCAGCCCCAGTCGTGGGGGCTTCACCACTGCTGACACCACCACCGAGATGCTCCCAGGGAAGAGGCTCCTTGCCAGGACTGTGGGGCAGAGGAAACGAGGGCAAAAACCAGAGACACAATTAAAAATTAGGAGCTGGACTTGAGGAAAGAAGATTAAGGTCTTAGACAGAGGCGAAAGCTGCAGCAGCCACACGACAGCACTTCATCCCTTCCCCGGGGCAGACGCAGCTCGGGCCACTCCGTGGTGTGGCTGGGGTTGCTGTGTGGCTCTGCCTGCTCTGCCCTGCTCAAACCACTGTTATCATCTCACAGCAGTTACATTTGCACAAAATGAGGCACAATAAACATGTGCTTTGGGGTTTTTTTTTCCCAAGCATCGATATTTCTATGGGGTTACATTGGCAGTTCCCTTCCCCTGTAGCCAGAGGGTCGATGTTTCTAACCCTGACTTGTCAGCCTTCCCCTTGGCTGGATAATAATAGACTTATTGATTGCTACTGAGAAGAAAGGAGTGAGGGAACTTTGTCTTTCTGTGGCAAGCCAGGATTTGACCCGGTGGGTTGTGAGAGGAGGACTCTCCTCTCCCTCTCTCAGCTAATCCATGTTAAGCATTAAGATCTATTTCATTATCCCAGGCCTCTGGAGCAAGAGGTTTGGTTTTTAGTGTTCTGCTCTATGCAGCTGCTCTGTTTTACAGCAGGGTTTGCATCCAAACCATCATTGAAAACAAACCACAGTGCAGGCTGGACCATCACTGGGGAGCGTGCTGCCTGGCTGTGCTCTGCCCTGGCCAGGGAACGGAGGATGAGTGGCTGCTTCATCTCCATCACTCCAGGGATGGGACAGGTCTGGGCTTGCAGGTCAGCCCATCTCAGGTGGTGGTGACGGTGTGTGTGAGGCTGACATCTGAGAGATGAGCTGAGCCCATAGCTGATGGGTACAGTGCTTCTCTGGGCTGGATGCTGAAGCTCTTGGTCCAGCCTCTCACCTCCCAGACAGACAAACAGCTCAACCCCTGAGTGGCTACTGGTGAGTCATCACTCTTAGTAGTTCCCTGCCAGTAGTTTTAAAGTGGTTTGAATTCTTGGTAATAAGAAATGATGACAGAAACCCAGAATTCTGGTTTCTGGAGGTATTTCTTGATGTACTCTCAGCACCAGGGTGGGCTGTGCAGGCTGATACTGCAGGTCAGCACCAGGGTGGGTGATAGTGCAGGTCAGCACCAGGGTGGGCTGTGCAGGGTGATGCTGCAGGTCAGCACCAGGGTGGGTGATACTGCAGGGTGACACTGCAGGTCAGCACCAGGGTGGCTGTGCAGGGTGATGCTGCAGGTCAGCACCAGGGTGGCTCTGCAGGGTGATGCTGCAGGTCAGCACCAGGGTGGCTCTGCAGGGTGATGCTGCAGGTCAGTACCAGGGTGGCTGTGCAGGGTGATGCTGCAGGTCAGCACCAGGGTGGCTGTGCAAGGTGATGCTGCAGGTCAGCACCAGGGGGGCTGTGCAGGGTGATGCTGCAGGTCAGCACCAGGGTGGCTGTGCAGGGTGATGCTGCAGGTCAGCACCATGGGGGCTGTGCAGGGTGCTGCTGCAGGTCAGTACTGTCTCTGCAGGGTGACACTGCAGGTGACACTTGTCCCGAGCCACTGCTGCTGTGTTTGCTCAGTTCCCCCCCCAAAAGGCCTTTATTTCTAGCTGCCAGCCATGGAAACTCCACTTGCTCCCCAGAAGAGGCTGGTGTGAGTCAGATGCTGTGACGATGCAGAGGCGCAGGCCCTGCCTCCTTGCTGCCTTCCTTGCCTCCCTCACACCCCCGGTCTCTGCTGGGCCCTGCACACTGCAGGCTGCTGACACACATCCCACAAGCCTCTAAGGGACCGTTAGGATCTCCTGCTTGCCTGGGGCAGTTTTGGGACACCGAGAGCCAACCAGGAAGGGTGCTGCAGCAGGTGGACACCCATGTGCTGCTGTTGGTGGGTTGTTTTGTCCCCAGACACAGATGGATTCCTGTGCTGGCAGGGCAGAGCCCTGGGTGAACAGCCCTGAGCCACGGGGAACTCTCAGGGCGTGATGACCCCTGGGTGCTTCATGAGGGTGAGACAGCCCCCTTTCCCAGGCTGTGAGCCCAAACCTGTGCACCTCCCCGAGCAGGAGCTCTGTGTCCATGGGGAATTCTCTTCTGAAATGGCAGGGAAGAGGCTGAGGCTGTTCTGGGGAGCCAGAGGATCTCACCCAGCATCGTGCCAGGGTGAGAAGCTCCAAGGAGTTTCATGAACCCCAGTTAAACACTGGAGCTCCCTGGTTTTGATTGAGCATCCAGTATCCCCCTCGCTGGGAAGGATCCAAGAGGACAGAGAGTGGATAATTCCCAACCAACAATTTATGCAGAAAATGGAGTTTCTTTTCCTCCTTGAGGCTTGTCTGCAAGCTGGGAAGGATCCCTTCAGCTGTGTTTGGTGTTTGAATTCCTTCAGCTAAGCCCAGGGAGGCTTTGACTCGCAGGTTTATTTTCCAGAAGGATCCTACAGAGTTTATGTACCTGATAGTCAATTCTCAGGAAGCCTCTCCTGCTTTGCTTAGAGCTGAATTAGCTGAACTGTGTCACGATGCTGATTTTTGTGGCCTGATTGAATGAGCATAATACTTGCAGGGCTTGACCCAAATCTCTTTTTCATCTCTTGCTCTTGGGCTTAAGCCCACGATTGAGAAGAGGCTGGGAGAAACCCCTGCTGTAGATGCTTAAAATGTTCAAGAAAAGGAAGAGAGAATAAGAACTGAGAAATTTTAGTAAATATTGGGTGTGTTTTGCATCTTTTCTGGGCTGTTGGAGGCATCTGAGCTTCTGCAACAGGTCCTGCCTTGCTGTAGAATGAGAAGGTGGGTCTGCCCGGTGAGCGGTGGGGGAGAGGGGCTGCAGCGGGACCCCAGCCCCTCCTGGGCTCCTGAAGTTTATTTCTTAAAGTAATAAGCAAATAACAAGCCTCATACATGTAAAGCAGCCTTGTACCTGTGCTACAACCTGCTTAAATTTGCTGGGGCAATAGCAAAGGGTGTGATTCTGCTGGGACAGCTGAGTGGCCTGGAAGCAGGGCACACTGATGGGTGGGTTTGAGCAGCCAGCAGGTAACCAGAGATGTGAGACTTGGAAAGCCTTTAAAGAAATGGTAATTATTTATAAAGAATAGGTCTTAATAAATAATTTGGGGTTTATAAAAGAGAACTGACTTCTAACAAGAAAAATACCAATATTTGCCTATTTAGAGAGCAGCCTGGCTGTGTGAGAGCTGGGGGATGGACGCAGCTTCCACTGCTAGCCGTGCCAAACACCAGTTTAGGTGCTGGCACCAGCTCCTCTGCCTGAGCTGGGAGCCAGCAATCACAGCCCATCTCCTTCTCCCAGTCCTGAGAGACCTGGGTGGGCGCTGGGCTGAAAAGGGTGTTCCTGGCCCCGCGTGGGGAACTCTGCTGGGCTCTGGTGAAGGCTGGTTGGGAGTGGCTGCTCCCAGTCCTGGGGTGCAGGGGATGATGGAGCTGGGAGGCATCCCTCCTGCCTTCCCCACTGCAGAATCCAGTGCTAGAAGCAGCACTGCTGCTGCTTTGGTTTGGTTTCTGACCCTGAAGTGCATGTCTCACCCAGTCCTTGAGGGCACCCCAGTTCTTGGTCTCTGTGTGATGCCTCTGCCAGTGTTCAGCCTCCTGCTCCTCTCTCCCTGCCAGGGCCAGATGTTGCAACGCTGAGTCAGGTGGAAGCCACAACCTGAGGTGTCTGAGGAGCTTCGTTAGTGACCCCTCTGCAGCCAACCATCCCTCCTGCTCCTGTGATGCTGCTTTGGAAGCCCACGTCCACCCTACCATCCCTGCACTGCCCCTGCGCTCCCCAGGTAAATACTGGTGGCTGTGGGTCTTGGTTACATGTCATGATCTGTCAGTTCTCTGCTCCGGGCTTGTTGGGCCTTTCCAGGCACCCAAGGGACTTGTTGTTTACACACCTTTGTTTCTAGCATGGGAGATGATGGGATACCTGATGGAGGGGCCGTTTCTTCTGAGAGCTAGAGGTGGGGTAGCAATCGCTGCTGCTCCAGAGGGACTCCCAGGTTCTGCTCCTGCCAGTCGCCCACTTACACTCAGCTCTGACTCTGCAAAGTATTTTCTCTTTCCCTTTTGCCAGGGAAATGAATGTACTCACCAAGGTGCTGTTCTAAAACATGCTGCTCACTTTATGTAACCCATCACATTAATTAACATTCCTCTGAGCAGGCATAGGTGTGGTGGGGAGAATAATAGAGCTCTTACAACCAGCCTTCTGGGAGAAAGGTAGCGTCATTCCAGCCTGTGAACACTGTTTTATCCATGGAAATACGCTCCCCTGTTCCCTCACCATGAGCAGAGTGAGGCAGAGGAGGAGGCAGCTGGGCAGATGGGAGTTGTTTGACATTCCAGTGCAAAGGCAGCGTTCGGCTTCACCAGGCGTAGGAGCTCCTGATGTCCCAGGAATGGGATGTCCTTTGGTTTGGGGTCGCTGCTGCTCCAGTAACGTGGCAGATTTACAGGTTCCCTGCTGGCAGCAGCTGTGGGACCCTGACAAGTGACTCAGAGCACAAGGGGCGTTTCGTTACGGCAGCTGCATTTTCCTGCCGAGCTGCTGGTGCTGGTGTGTCTGGAAGTGGAAATGGAGATGGTGTTCTGGGTGCTGCTGGCAGGAATTGTCCACCACACTGACCTAGAAGGGACAGGGACAGACCTCTGCGCTGTACAGACCCACTGGTGCCCACTCCATCCCCTGGTGCTGCAGCTCATGTCATAAATCCCAGACTGGTGGGGCTGGCAGGGACCTCTGGAGATCCCCCAGTCCCACCCCCCAGAGCAGGGTCCCCTCGAGCTGCACAGGGCAGTGCCCAGGGTCATGGGGTTGGGATGGCTCCAGACTCCCCAGCCTCTCTGGGCAGCCTGGCCCAGGGCTCTGCCACCCTCCCAGCACACAAGTTCCTCCTCAGGCTCAGGGGGAACTTCCTCTGCTCCAGTCTGTGCCCACAGCCCCTTGTCCTGTCCCTGGGCCCCCCTGAACACAGCCTGACCCCATCACACCTTCTGTCACAGGTACAGGCAGTCTGGGGAGATGTGCAACTGTGAAAGAGCCAGAACTGCAGCTTGGGCTGCTGGGACCCTCCCCCCAGCCCCCCCAGCTCCCCCAGTCCCCCCAGTCCCCACTGAGCACCGTGCGAGAAGTAAGGGGAGATGAAGGAACAGCCTCTGGTGGGAGGAGGCAGGAGCTGAGGGCTTGAGCAGGAAAGGAAGGATAAAGCCTGTGGGGTGCAGGAGCTCCTTTGGCATGGAACCCAGGGCAGGGACAGGCAGCTGCCTCCACCAGCCCCTCCCAGCTCTCCCACCCTCCCTGCAGATGCACTGGACCGTGCGGGGCTGCTGGGGGGATTCGGGGGGGCTTTGCACTCCCCATCAGTGTGAGACCTGAGGCTCTGAAGGGAAAATGAACCTGCAGCAATCCCAGCTAAGAGCATCTCAGGTAGGAGAACGTGTTGTGACAGCAACATCAGGGACAGACCCTGGGGGGATCCGGAAGAACAATCTTGATAGCGGCGACCGCGTGCCAGGCAACGGAGCTGTGGAGGTCTGGGAGGCACGTGGTGCCTGGGACACGGCTTGGAACAGGAAACCATCAAAGCCAGACAGGCAGGAAGGGATGGGGACTCACATCAGGAGGAGCTGCCTGCTGTGAGAAGCTGTTCAGAGCAGGGAAACGCCCAAGGGTTGGAAGAAACCACAAGAGCTGGGAGGGATTGTGTGCGTGGAATTAGAGGATGGATGCTCAACTGGAATGAGAATGGCTCTGGGCCATCACCCAGGGAGATGTGGATGTAACTGGGAGGGCTAAGGGACTGTTGTCTGGGGAGTGTGTGTCCTTCAGTACACCCATCCTGGGTGCCAGTGTGAGAACCTGCTCAGGATGAGCAAGAGGAAAACAGGGGGGATCCATGGGTGGCAAACTGGGAGAACCCAACAGCGGCCGTGGGGACGTCTGTGTGTTAGAGAGAGGGAGTGAAATAGCACACTGAGCCTGTGCTGACCCCTGTGCAGAGCACACCTGGCATGGCCTCAGGGTGTTCATCCCGTTTGCCAGTGCATCCAGCCTCCAGGTTTCCAGGGAAAAGGGTGGTAGGCTTGATGCTGTGGAGGGGGTTGAGCTCCACACGTGGAGCTTCAGCCTGGGAATCGGAGCAGACAGCAGCACCTTGTCTCTAGTGCTGGGAAGAGCTGTGGTGTGGGTGCCTGCAGCAGCCAAGGAGCTGCAGCTCAGCAAGGGCCTGATGAAAGCCTCACCCAGACTGAGAGCAGGCAGCGTGCAGCAGGGCAGGCTGATGGCTGCTGTTCCCTCCTGCCCTCTCCCTGCACCCACAAGCATCCAGATGTGTGTGACCAGCCAGGCTGCCCACAACATGTGGGGACATGTGGGATGGGGGCCACCAGCTATGGAGACCTCACCCCCAGCTCTCACTCCTGGCTGCTGGCTGCCTGGAGGCACCGGGCTGGACTTTGGGGGGTCTCTTGTGCCCCTCAGGAGCCGTGGCTGTTTGTGTTTCATCCTGCTGCCACCCTGCAGCAAGAGGCTGGGCGCAGGCGGGCAGGGAGCAGGGAGCAGGGATCTCTCTGTGGAGCACAGCCATCCAAGCGCTGGGAAGAGGCCAGGGCATGATACAAATCCAAGGATAGCAATAACCTGGGCTGATTCCCAGCTCAAGGAGTCCAGGGTAAGGCTGGAGAGTGGCTGGAAGCAGGAGCAGGAGCAGCATGGTGGGACCTGGGTGCTCGGTCTGGCGCTGGGGAGGCAGCTGGGGAGCCCCGAGCCAGGGAGGACACCAGTCTTCACTGCTCCTGCTGTGTTGGGGTGACAACAGGGATGCTCCCACACCTGCTCCCATTTCCCTTCTGCAGCTCCTGCCTCCCCTGGCTGCAGTCCCTGTCTGGTGTGCACAGGCAGCCTGTGTGTGGCCCTGGCACTGTGTGGTCTGTCCCGGTGAGTGGGGGTGGTCCCATAGCTGGAGACCCCTTCCAAATGTGTCTTGTGCTGCTCAGAGCCACCCTGGCTCAGGGCTGCCCACGGAGGGGATGTGAGAACTGGCCATGGGGCCGTCCAGGAGGGAGCAGGAAGGTTTCAGAGCAGAGGACCAGGATTTCCCCAGCTCCCACATCCATCCGTGCTGCAGCTCAGGGCTTGCACAGACCCAGCACAGATGGGTCCTGGGGCTGGGACAGGGCTCATGCAGGGGAACAAGGGGTGATTTTTGCAATCTCTATCTTTTTCTGAGCAGTTTCAAACCAAAAAAGGGTGAGACTCTTATCAAAGAGCGCTCCTTGGTGCTTCCCTGAGTGGTGATGCTTGCAGAAGGTTCAGGATTTCACATAAATTAAATACATCTTGTTCCAGAAATGCCATATAACATCCTAAGGAGGGAAGCAGGGAAAAAAATATTGCCTAGTAAGGGGTAATACATCAAGGGTTCTCTGCTCCCTATCAGCAGAAGAGCCCTGATATACATAAAATGTAGGTCAGAGCATCCCATTTGCCACTGGGTTTAGCCTTGGTGTGAGAGGCAGCTGTGTGCTGCTGCACAACAAGGTGTGTTCTGGTGGGAAGTTTCAGTGGCAGAAACACTCTGTGTGTCTCAGCACAGGTGCTTCCCTTCCTGCAGCCTGCATCTCCTCCTGCTCCTGCCCCTCACCCTGCTGCAGCAGGGTGGGTGCTGCTGGGGCATCTCCCTGTCTGCTGGGTTTGGCTGGGGGGCAGGGGTGGGGGCACCAGGAGCCTCTCCAAAGGTCTGTGGGTGGTTGGGTGTGCTGGCCAGGCTGGGGGATGGCAGGAGGAGGCAGGCAGAGACCGGTGTGTGCTCCCTGTGCTGGTGTGGGGGGCAGAGCTGTCCCGCTGGCAGGAGCAGGGGGGCTGCTGTGATTGCAGGAACAGGCAGAGCTGAGGGAAATGTGGTGACATTTAGGACTGTGGGTGTTGTGCTCCCCTGGCCTCCAGCCTCCCTGGATCCCAGTCCCCCAGCATCCTTGGACCTCAGCCTCCCTGGATCCCAGCCCCCCAGCATCCCTGGACCCCAGCCTCCCTGGATCCCAGCCCCCCAGCCTCCCTGGACCCCAGACTCCCCAGGCCCCCAGCCTCCCTGGCCCCCACCCTCCCTGGCACCCAGCTTCCCTGGATCTCAGCCCCCCAGCATCCCTGGTCCCCAGCCTCCCTGGGCTCCCCAGCCTCCCTGGCCCCCGGGCTCCCCAGCCTCCCTGGCCCCCAGCCTCCTCAGCCCCCTGCCTCCCTGGACCCCAGCCCCCCTGCCTCCCCAGCCCCAAACCTCCCCAGCCTCCCCAGCCCCCAGCCTCCCTGGGCCCCCCACCACCGTGCCTAACTTCAGGGAAGTCTAAAAGCAGCTAAAATGGTGCTTTCTGCCCCCATGGAATGGCCTGTAACAGCAGGATTCCCAGAGGATGGGCTGTAGCTGCAGGATTCCCAGGTTTCCAGGGGAGGATGGGCTGTAACAGCAGGATTCCCAGGTTTCCAGGGGAGGATGGGCTGTAGCTGCAGGATTCCCAGGTTTCCAGGGCAGGATGGGCTGTAGCTGCAGGATTCCCAGGTTTCCAGGGCAGGATGGGCTGTAGCTGCAGGATTCCCAGGTTTCCAGGGGAGGATGGGCTGTAGCTGCAGGATTCCCAGGTTTCCAGGGGAGGATGGAAATAATGCTGCAGGGAAACCCTTACATGGGAGCATCCCAAAACACAAGCTGGGAAATCCCAGTGTCTTTCTGGGTAGCTCGAGGGAGAGCAGAGCCCTGTGGGGGGGAGGTTAATGCAATGCCAGGGATCCCCAAAGGGATGTGACCCACGTTGCACCTCAAAAGCTCCAGCAGCCCCTCTCTGCTCGTGGCTCAGTTTCCCTGCCCCCTGAGCCTGGATCCCTCACCACGTTCCCTCCAGCCTGGGATGCAGCTGCTGCTGAAACACCAAATCCCACCCCTCTGCCCCCCTGTTTTTAGAGATAACTTTTCCTGACATACTCTGATTTTTTTTCCTCCTTGGGTTTTTTTGCAGTGAGTGTGTTTGCCAAGCTTTATTTTTAAACTGGGTAAACCACCTAACTTGAATTCTTTATTATATATATATACATACATATATATATATATATATATACATATTTTCCCCTCTCCATCTGGAAAGCCCCTTGGAACTCATTCCATGAGCTGCATTCCTTATTAAGGGGGAGCCAGGCTAGTTCCTTGCTTGGCTCAATACAAGTTAAATGGGGAGGAAAGCAGCTTCTATCTTTACCCAAAACCTGAGGTGACCACACGAGGCTCCAGCCTGGTAAAAGGAAACTCTAGCTCTAATTTTAGGGGTGGTGTGATGGGTTTCTGCAGGGATAGCTCCTGTGTGTGGAGCTGTGTGAGCATGGTGGGGGCACAGCCTCCAGCCCTCCCCCAGCCTGTGCTGGCAGGCTGGGGCAGCCCGAGCAGGGTTGGGGGACAGGCTGGGTACACGTGGCTGTGGGGAGCTCGGTCTGTGGATGTGGGGAAACCTGTGACACACTTTCTGTGTCCTCCTTGTTCTCCAGCTCCAAGCTGCAGCCCTGGGAATGACTCTGATTTCCATTCTTGTTGCCCTTCTGAGCTGAAAGGCGCCGGTGCTGAGCCTGTGGCTGGTGGGATCCTCCCCCTGTGTCCTTTTCCCATGAAAACTGGCAGGAGCTGAGCCCAGGGGTGGAGGCTTGATGCCTCTGGGCACTGCCCAGCAGAGATGAATCACAGAATCACAGAGTCACAGGGGTGGGAGGGACCTCCAGAGCCGGTGGGGTCCAACCCCCTGCCCAAGCAGGGTCCCTAGGACAGGTCAGGGCTGGAATCTCTCCAGAGAAGGAGACTCCACACCCCCTGGGCAGCCTGTCCCAGGGCTCCCTCACCCTCACTGGGAAGAAGTTCTTCCCCACATTGGGGAAGCCCATCGCCCCGGGCTGGAAGGGGCTGCCCAGAGAGGGGGTGGGTGCCCCATCCCTGGGGGTGTTCAAGGCCAGGTTGGCTGGGGCCCTGGGCAACCTTGTGTAGCTCCAGGCCTGGAGGTTGGTGTCCCTGCCTGTGGCAGGGGGCTGGAGCTCTGTGACCCTTGGGGTCCCTCCCAACCCAGACCATTCTATGATTCTATGATTCTGTGATCTGTAGTGGTGTCCAGTGACTGCTGCTGTGTGGCTGCTGCAGGGAGGGGACCAGGTTCCATGCAGAATGAAGGAAACGAAGGCTGAAGGTGTGCACAGGCTGGTTCCTGCATGCAGCAGACCCAGCCCTCACACCCTCACGTTGTGCTCTGCAGTGAGGAGCCCCAAACCTTGCCAGAGACCTGAGCAAACTCGACCCCAGCAGCTCTCACCTGGGAGGCACGTGCTGTCTGCTCTCTCCCCTCACCTGAGGGCTGGGGCCAGCAGCCAGAGCAGCTCCATGGAGGATGGTTCTGTGCCTTGCAGAGTGTGGCAGCAATTAATGTGGGGTTTGGAAACAACTTGGGAACAACCAGGAGCTCTTTCCATGGTAACTAACCCTGTGGCACACAGAGCTGCACCTCCCAGCCTGCAGCAGGTACCCACCTGGCACCACAGCCCCATCCAGGACATGCCTGTGCTCTGCTGCTCTGCACCAGGCAGAAACGTGCCTGGGTTGGGAACATTAATATTGATTGAAGAATTTGATGACTAAGTGTGAGGAGGAAGCAAATTCCGGTTCAGCGCTGCAAATAATTCCAGGAGCTTATTTTTAGGGCAGCATGAGAGAACTGACTTAGACTGTGATGGAGCCAAGGGGCCTGTACTCCATCCTGCTCCTGGCCCCTCACGGCTTCAGGCTGCAGAGCTGCCCCAGTGCCCATGTCACCAACGGGTCCCTGGACTGTCCCCCTCAGACCTTTGTCCTTCCTGCCTCTCAGCAGAGGGGTGGGATGTCATCCAGAGGGACCTGGTCCAGCCTGAGAGCTGGGTCTGTGCAGACCTCATGAAGCTCAACTGGGACAATCCTAGAATCCCAGCCTGGTCTGGGTTGGAAGGGACCCCAAGGGTCCCAGAGCTCCAGCCCCCTGCCACAGGCAGGGACACCAACCTCCAGGCCTGGAGCTACACAGGGTTGCCCAGGGCCCCAGCCAACCTGGCCTTGAACACCCCCAGGGATGGGGCACCCACCCCCTCTCTGGGCAGCCCCTTCCAGCCCCTCACCACTCTCTCTGCAAAGAACTTCCCCCCAGTCTCTCCTCTCCCCCTTCCCTCCTCCAGCTTCACTCCAGCCCCCTTGTCCTGCCAGGCTCTGCCCTTTAACAAGCTGATTCCCCTCCTGTTCCTGGGGTCCCTTCAGGGACTGGGAGGCTGCAGTGAGGTCCCCCCACAGCCTTCTCTTCTCCAGGCTGACCCAGCCCAGCTCCCTCAGCCTCTCTCCCTAGGGGAGCTGCTCCAGCCCTCTGAGCATCCCCGTGGCTCCTCTGACCCCTCTCCACCAGTCCCACATCTTCCTTGTCCTGGGCCCCAGCTCTAGACACAGGACTCCAGCTGGGGAGGGCAGAGCAGAGAGGGACAATCCCCTCCCTGTCCCTGCTGCCCCCCCTCTGCTGATGGAGCCCAGCAATCCTGGCTGCCAGCACAGCCTGGGGGTGATGTGATGGAGAGCACCCTGAAGGAAAGGAGTTGGGGCACTGATGGATGAGAAGCTGGACACAAGCCAACGATGGGCACTGGCAGCCCCAAAGGCCGGTGGCACCCTGGGCTGCACCCCCAGCAGATGGAGAGAGGGGATCCCCCCCAGTGCTGCCCCAGACCCCGTCACGGACTCAGCTCCCAAAGCACGGGACAACCCAGCCCCCAAATAATTCCTGTGGGAAGGAGGGAGGAACTGAAAATAGGGCTTAAAATGGAAGTGCAATAATTAATAGTAATAATGATGATGCAGAAAGCAAGGGGAGCCAAGCAGGAGGACACTGGGGGGGCTGGTTCCTGCCCAGGGAGCTCGTGCCAGTGGGCTGCGGAGTGGGACCCCCTGCACTGGAGCAGAGCCATGCAGCCATGCTTGGGCACCTTTCTGTCCCTGGTCCTGACTGTGCCACATCCTTTCCACCCCTGATGTTCCCAGGAACCTCATCCACGGTTTGTTAAAGGAAATTAACATTGCAATTAACTCCATGGGGTCTGGAGCCAGCCAGGCATCTTCCCAAACCTGAGGAACCCCGAGCAGCCTTTCATGGGACCTGTGAAGGGGAAAGCCAGTAGTTCACTCGTGCCTTTCTCCTCTCCTGATACTTCTTAGGAAGGACTCCTGGATTCCTGTGATTGTTTCCCCTGCTCATGTGGAGGGGAGACGCTTCTCCTGCTGGAGAGCCCCTTCTGCAGCGCACGGAGGCGAATGATTCAGTGGCAGGGAGCTGTTCCAGCCCAACTTTCCTCCCTCCCTTGTCAGGGAGGATGGTCTGAGCTGAATTCTAACAAACCTGCTTCCCTGCCAGCTCTGTCTGTAGTGCTGGGAGAAAACAATCAGGGAGTTTGAAGCAGCCTGACCAAAAATGACACCCCCCTGCACGAGGTCGTGTCTTGGGGTGGAGATGCTGCTGCTGTCGTGGACCTCCTGGTCTCTGGCTGTCAAGAGATCCTCTGTGGGTCCTGCTCCCTCCCTGTGAAAAAAGAGGTGGGTTTTGAGGCAGAGCCCATGGTGCTGAGGCTAAGGAGACCTCTTTCTGTGGGACAGGGACTCGACACCCAGAGCCTCCTGCATCTCCAGCAGGAGCGATCACTGGCTGGTCGGTGGTCTCAGGGGAACCTGCACTGAGCTGGCTCATCAAAACAACAAATCCAGGCTCTGTCAGGGCCACTTAATGCTTGTAAACCTTGCAGCCAGGCTTAGGTAGAGGGGAAGAAGCTGTTCCTTTCCTTGCACAGAATTTCTTTGCGTTAATCACCTGAGGACAGTGACAGGGGAGCTCTCTGCCCTGTCCTGTCCCACTCCCACTGCTTCCAGGGCTGGACAACAGCTCAAAGGCTCTTTCACCAGGAGACATAAGGGTTTGGTCAGCTTCTCAGGGACCTGTCCTATAGGGGAGCTTTTCTGTGTCCCTGGGACGCCCAAAGCCTTGGGTGAAGCTCAGAACCAACCCCTTTGCAGGGGTCTTCTCTGCTGGGCTGACGTTAGGAGTGATAAAGCTCCAGGATGTCTGGTGCTGAAGGACAGCATCCAGACATCACACCCCAGCTCCCTGAGAGTGTCTGTGCAGACACGAGTTCCCAACCCCTGCGTCCCCACAGGCACATCCTGGCTGCTCAGCATCTCCACAGCTACTTCTCCTCCCCTGCTGCCCTTGCCCTGAGCTCTCCCTTTCCCCTCCTCCAGCTGTTTTCCTTCTTCATGCCAACACTTCTGCCCGTCCCCACTGGAGCAGCCCGTCCCGCTGGCTCAGGCTCAGCCGGGAGACGCTGATGGACGCTGCATTTCCAGCCTTGGCTTGTCCCTGCCTGTCTGCTTTCCCCTCTGCCGGCGCTTGCCGTGCCCCGGGGACGCTCCCTGCCCAGAGCGCAGGACCCGGGGACCCTGCCTGTGCCCGCAGCAGCCCGGGAGCTGCCGGATCGCAGCGCGGGTGGAGGCGGCTGCAGGCAGAGGGCGAGATGGGTGCGCGGCCGGGATTTGGGCTTCACGTGCCCGTCCCAGCCCGTGCATCCCGCTGTGTCCGTGTGGCCGTCCCGCCGCGCAGACATCCCCCCGCCCGTCCAGCGGCAGCGGAGCGCCGGGGCGGTACCAAGGCCAAGCCCAGGCAGCATCCGAACCCGCCGCGTTCCCATGGCTACCGCCTTCCCACAGCAACCGGGGCAGCGCATCCCCAGCCTGCGGCGGTGGGTGCCACACCCCCCACCCAGCCTCCCCGCTGGGGCATCCCCAGGGGTGATGCTCAGACGATGGCACCCCGGGGCACAGGGGCAGCCCCCGGTTTCGGGGCAGCAGAGAGGGGCAAAACGCTGGTTGGAAACCTCGTGGCTGTGTCCGTGGGGCAGATCTGATCCTGGGGGAGCAGGAACGTGTCTGTGTGGGCTCTAAGGCACAGCAGACACAGGGACACGCTCGAGCTGGCGATACCCAGCTGGATGCAGTGAACTGGGAGAGCGGTTCCCTCTGTTCCCCACTTCTGGTGGTATGTTGGAATCAAGCGTGAGCTCAGCGTCTGCTTGATTTTACCTTCAGAACTGTAATGAGGGGAGACTGGGGGTCTCCGGGGTGTTGCCATCCGCTGCTGGCTGGTGTCAGGAGGTGCCACGTGTTCCCGGCGCAGGGCGGCAGATGCGGCGCCCGGTGTCCGCGGCCTCGGCGAAACGCTGTCTGTGCCACGGTCCTTTCCAGGAGGCAGCTTTCCAAGCCAGTCTCGCTGCTGGGTGGCTGGAGGAGTCTGCATGTCGCAGGAGCTCCTTGCAAAGCCCCCGTCCCAGCCCGGGCAGCGGCAGGGAACATCTCTGCTGCCCGAAAGCCGGGCTGCGCGCCCCAACGGGGACAGGTCGGCCGTTCCCAGACCTGGGGTAGCTGCTGCCCGGAGGATGCTCTGCTGCCCATCAGCAAGGAGCTGCTGCTAAGAAAGGAGGCGGATGGGGCCTCTCCCTGGGAGGGAAGAGATGTGCTTTCTGCTGGCCGTAAGCCAGGTACTGGCTTGGGGTGCACTGACGGCTGCAAGAGGCTTGGGGAGCCCTACTTTTGCTGTGGCTCTTGCCAGGATGGGGACATGACTGGGGACATGAACCAGCGCTGGAGGAAGGGGCAGCTCCTTGACCTGCTTTGGTACCGTGGTTGCAGGGACTTTCCTTCCCCTTGGATCTGTCCCAAAGGGGACAGCAGGAGCTCAGTCTGCAGACGCTGTGCTGACGGGACCGGTCCTTGTGCGTGGGGTGTCAGAGGCTGAAGCTGTTGGAGGAAGTTTGCTGGGCACGTTTTTGGGGTCTGGAGCTTGGGGATGTCTCTTTTTGTTGGGGCATTTTGGTTCTCACGGGATGGAAGTGACAGCTGGCACCCCGAGCTGGGGTTTATCTTCCAGTTAACAGCTGGGAGCTTGCAGAAGCACACAGCTCCCCAAGGGCCCTAACGCGAAGCCAGGGGCAGACTGAGGGCCCCAATGCATCCAAGCAGAGTGTTTGCAAGGTCTTCCTTCCTTCCTTCATCCGAAATGCAAGTTGGAATGAGCCCAGCTTGGGAAAAGAAACCATTACACAAGGTGCTTGGGGAAAGTCACTGCTGGTACCGGAGGGAAGAAGCCCCTGAGCAGAGCATAACGCTGGTGGTGTGTGCATGGGATGCCCTCAGGCTGTCTTGATGTAAGACAAGAACCTGTCTCACTTTCCCAGTGCCCTGGGAGTCCTTTGTGGTTTGTAATTCCCTGCACGCTTTTGCTTTTAAGGAGCAGAGCTCCTTCCCCAAGCCTCTGGCTGCCCAAGGTCTGGGAGCTGTAAAACCTCCTGGGAAGCACCAGGCTGGTCATGCCTCCTGTGTGGGTGGGCTCTGGCACAGCCCTGCACCCATCCCCATCGCTGCCTCTGCTGTCCTTCAGCCTGGAGAAGAGGAGGCTGAGGGGAGCCCTTCTCCCCACCTGCCCTGCCCTGCCAGGAGGGTGCAGAGAGGTGGGCGATGGTCTCTGCAGCCAGGGGACAGGAGATGGGACAAGGGGCAATGGGCTCAAGCTGCCCCAGGGCAGGGTCAGCTCAGCTGGGAGGGCAAAGTTCTTCCCTGGCAGAGTTGTGGGGCTGTGGCACAGGCTGCCCAGGGAGGGGGCTGAGTCCCCAGCCCTGGGGGTGTTGAACAGAGGGGAGATGAGGTGCTCAGGGAGCTGGGGCAGCACAGGACAGGGACGGTTGGACTCGATGGGCTTAAAGGGCTTTTCCAACCTGGTCATTCTGTGATTCTGTGACTCTTCTTCTGTCCCACACTTGCAGACAGCTCGGTTTGGGGGGACAAGCAGAGATACCACGTGCTCTGGCACTCACCTGGCTCTGACACTGCAAGCTGGGTGCTCCCTCCTGCTGCCCTCGCAGCTGCTGTGGGGCTGCTGGGTGTATGGGCATGGCCCTTCCACGCTGTTAGATGCACTGGGCACCCATCGATGCAGCCCAACACCACCCAGTGGGACTGTGCAGCTGCTGGGCAACAGCTGGCCTTGGGTTTCACACTCCAGGCATCGTGCCTTTGCCCCACTGCCCTCTCAGTTCAGATTTCCAGAGCGGCTTGTCCAAGCAGGATACTGAGAGATGAAGCTGATGGCTACTGAGAGATGAGATGAAGCTGCTGTCTGCTGGTGCTCTGCAGACCAGGGATAATGATTATGGAGCCAGGCTGGGAGAGCTGGGCTGGCTCAGCCTGGAGAAGAGAAGGCTCCAGGGAGACCAAATTGCAGCATCCTGACAGGTAAAGGGGTGGTGGGAGAGGGGCTGGTCACCAGGGGGTGCAGGGACAGGACACGGGGTGATGGCTTCAAGCTGGAAGAGGACAGGGGTAGGTGAGATGTCAGGAAGGAATTGTCCCCTCTGAGGGTGCTGAGGCCCTGGCACAGGGTGCCCAGGGAGGGGGTGGAAGCCTCATCCCTGGGGGTGTCCCACTGACACAGGTATTGGCATTCCCAGGAGCTTGACTTAGCAGAGCTGTTCCTTTTGCTGCTGCAGGTCTGAGCATCAGGAGACAGGCACCAGCAGCTCCCCACCAAGAGTCACACTCTCAAGGGTGCAAAATGCCCCACAGGACTCAGGACCTGGGGTCATGGGGGATGAGAAACATCCCCTGAGCAGCAGTGGCTCCTGCAGCTGGGAAGGGCGATGGGATCCTGGGCTCCATCAGCAGAGGGGTGGCAGCAGGGACAGGGAGGGGATTGTCCCTCTCTGCTCTGCCCTCCCCAGCTGGAGTCCTGTGTCCAGAGCTGGGGCCCAACACAAGGAAGATGTGGGACTGGTGGACAGGGGTCAGAGGAGCCACGAGGATGCTCAGAGGGCTGGAGCAGCTCCCCTAGGGAGAGAGGCTGAGGGAGCTGGGCTGGGTCAGCCTGGAGAAGAGAAGGCTGTGGGGGGACCTCACTGCAGCCTCCCAGTCCCTGAAGGGACCCCAGGAACAGGAGGGGAATCAGCTTGTTAAAGGGCAGAGACTGGCAGGACAAGGGGGCTGGAGTGAAGCTGGAGGAGGGAAGGGGGAGAGGAGATATTAGGGGGAAGTTGTTTGCAGAGAGAGTGGTGAGGGGCTGGAAGGGGCTGCCCAGAGAGGGGGTGGGTGCCCCATCCCTGGGGGTGTTCCAGGCCAGGTTCCTGGGGCCCTGGGCAACCTTGTGTAGCTCCAGGCCTGGAGGTTGGTGTCCCTGCCTGTGGCAGGGGGTTGGAGCTCTGGGACCCTTGGGGTCCCTTCCAACCCAGACCAGGCTGGGATTCCATGATTCTATGGTCACCCCAGGGGAGCAGGCTGGAGCCTCCCTCCTAGGCAGTGTGGCTGAAGCTTTGCTGGGGCACGGGAGGATTTGCTCCTTTGCTCACAGAGATTGCAGTGCCCCAGGATGGAGGAAAAAAAGGGCTGAATAACTGTAAAAGGAGATGAAAAAAGAAGCCTTGCACTCAGTGTACTCCCCAGCCACGTCCCCCCCCTTGGCTGGGATGCGTGTGTGGTGGGTCCCCTGCGATGCGCTGGGAACACGGAGCAGCTAATGCAGGAGGTGATCTCTCTGCAGAGTCACTTGCTATTTTTTCCTGAGGAAAATGAATTTTTTAAGGAAAGTTTTTCACTGTGTCTGTCCTAGAGCATGGACAAGAAAGGTTCAGGATGAATAATGCAGAGCTGGGTCCCCTCCTGAGGGGAAGGAAGATACAGGAAGCCTCCTCATACAGAGAAAGGCAGCAGCACCCTGGCTGGGTGGGGAGGAGCCAGGCAGGGTTTCCAGTGAAAAGGTCTCTTTGGGGAAGGCTCATCCCCTGCCTACTCCCTGCAAGGTGGGCAGGGGAGATTCAGGTTAGAAATGAGGAAACATTTCTTCTCTGAAAGAGTGGTTGGGCATCAGAATGGGCTGCCCAGGGAGGTGGTGGGGTCACCATCCCTCGGGGTGCTCAGGGAAAGGCTGGATGAGGCACTCAGGGATGTGAGTTAGTGAGTGAGAGAGGTGGTTGGGTGAGATCCCAGAGTCACAGAGCTGTAGGGGTTGGAAGGGGCCTCCAGAGCCCAAACACCCTGCCAAAGCAGGGTCCCCAGGACAGGGCACACAGGGCGGTGTCCAGACGGGGCTGGAATCTCTCCAGAGAAGGAGACTCCACACCCCCTGGGCAGCCTGTCCCAGGGCTCCCTCACCCTCACTGGGAAGAAGTTCTTCCCCACATTGGGGGGGAACTCCCTGTGCTCCAGCTTGAGCCCATCGCCCCTTGTCCTGTCCCCACAGACACTGAGCAGAGGCTGCCCATGGCCCCCTGTGTCCCACCCTTCAGCTATTGATAAACACTGATCAGATCCCCTCTCAGGCTCTTCTCTCCAGGCTGAACAGCCCCAGCTCCCTCAGCCTTTCCTCCCAGGGGAGATGCTCCAGGCCCTTCAGCATCTCTGTCCCTCCTCTGGACTCTCTCCAGGAGATCCCTGGCTGTTTGATCCCAGGGAGCCCAGCACTGGACACAACACTCCAGGTGGGGCCTGAGCAGGGCAGAGCAGAGGGGGAGGATCCCCTCCTGTCACCTGCTGCCCACACTCCTCCTGATGCCCCCAGGATCCCATTGTCTCTCTCAGCCCCAGGGCACACTGCTGGCTCATGGCCAACCTGTCACCCACCAGCACCCCCAGGTCCTTCTCCCCAGAGCTCCTCTCCAGCAGCTCCCCCAGCCTGTCCAGATTCCAGCAGTTACTCCTCCCCAGGTGCCAGACTCCCCACTTGCTGCTGAGGTCCCTTTGTGAGCCGATGCTCCTCACCTATCTCCAAAATCCCTGCAGCGACTTAGACCCAGCCCCTTCCCAGGAAATGCGGGTGCTTGTGGTGTCCTAGAAACCCCCGAGGAAGCGGGGTGTTCCCATGTGGGGCTGCCTGTGTCAGGGTGACAGTGGCTGTGGGCAGCGGTGGCCGGGCTGTGTGACACACGGGGCAGGCGGGTGCCCGCGGTGGTTTATGGTGTGGAAAGAAGTGACACTGGCAAATGAAGTGTGACTTTGGTTTTATGGGGGAGGAAATGCTACTTATGTGCTGCAGCCTTCAATGGAGATGAGCAGTTAGCAGCTATTTGCACCAGAAGCTTGGGTGAAAGCTGGGTGTGGGGTGATGACCCCCAGTCTGGGATGAGCTGCCAGCCCTCTGCTCCCTGGGACACCCAGGTGGCTCCGGACCTGCACAGAGGGAACTGCTGAGCAGGTGGTGGGAAGCATGGAGCTCCCACCCCGCTGTGTCTCTGGAGAGGAAAAGCATCCTGCAGGGCTCCTCCAATGGATTTCCATGGGCTTTGCTCTCTCCAACGCCCTGGAAGGAGGTTGTGGTGAGCTGGGCTCAGCCCCTTCTCACAGATACCCAGTGCCAGGATGAGAGGGAATGGCTGTGAGCTGTGCCAGGGGAGGGTCGGGTTAGAAATGAGGAGGAATTTCTTCTCCAAAAGAGCAGTTTGGCATCAGAACAGGCTGCCCAGGGAGGTGGTGGAGTCACCTCCCTCAAGGAGAGGTCAGATGAGGGACTCAGGGAGGTGGGCTAGTGAGTGAGAGAGGTGGGAGAGATCATGGTGGAGATGACCTCAGAGGTCTTGTCCAACCCTGATGACTCTATGATTCCATAACTTCAATGACTTTACCTGAAAAGCAAAGAGAGCTGAGGGAGAAGCCAAAGCATCACTTCCCCTCACCGCTGCTGGGCTGGCCCCAGCCCCAGCCCCCCACTGCCCCACCGGCGGGGCTCAGCCCCTCACGGGCTGCAGCTCCCTGGGCTCGGGGTGTTATCACCCTGTTAACTGGTGTGAGGTGTCTGACAGCCCCCTGATGCACAGAGCCAACAACAGCTTCAGGTGACAGCAATGGCATCGCTGAGCCCGAGCCCTTAACCGGTACAGCTCAGTGGGGAGACATCGACTCGGGACGTGTTGTGCTGCTTCAGCTCCCAAGAGTCAAAATACTTAATATTGATTTCTTCTTCTTCTTCTTTTATTTTTAAAAATGAATCAGTCATGGCACACTGTTTCCTGGCAATTAATGTCTTTAATACATGAAAACACAGCATCGCATGGTGCAGGTCTGACACTTAGCTGGAGTAATTAGTGTATGCAATAATGAATCTCACATTTCTCCCCACTGCAAGAAATAAAATGACTGTAAATAATTTGCTGAAACCTGGGAGTCTCACCAAGCTCCTAATGCTTTGTTCAGCCGGGGAGTAACTCAAGCTCCTCTGCCCCATCCTGTGGCTTGTCCCACCTGGCTGGGAGGAGCTGCTGGTCCCAGCCC
The DNA here is from genome assembly GCF_964237585.1 of Gallinula chloropus. Taxonomy (NCBI): domain Eukaryota; kingdom Metazoa; phylum Chordata; class Aves; order Gruiformes; family Rallidae; genus Gallinula; species Gallinula chloropus. The sequence continues at coordinate 1,112,715 of NC_140091.1, read as the reverse complement.
TGGAGCAGCCACTGCACAGGCTGGGACTGCACATTGTCCCCATCCCTGGGAGCAGAGAAGAGGTTGTTTCTTTGCAGGAGCCTCCGAGGGAAGGGCTGCAGGGCTGCACAGACCCAGGTCTCACCATGTCCTCAACGTGGCTGGGACCCCCCAGCATCCAGAGCCGAACGAGCCTGTCCCAGCCCCACAGATGCCTTCTGTGGGTGAGCACCACGGAGCCCTGGTTCAAACAGGAGGGAAGCACTTAGTGTGGTAAGGACACATCTTCTGTTTGGTTAATCTGCCATTCCCCTTCTGAGAAAAATGGGGTGTCACATCCCATCTGAGTGTGGGTAGCGAGGGGCTCCCAGCAAAGAGCCCTGAGCAGAAACTCACCAGGAGAGCCACAGAAGCTGCAGGAGCATGCTTGGTACCTTCATGTGCCTGGAAAAGCACATGAAGTCCAGCACGGGGATGTTGCCATGAGGAATTGCAGCTTGGGTGGTGCTGTGATGCTGGGGGTGGCTCTAGGATCCTCCACCCATGGGAAACAGCTTCAAAGTCCCTGTCTGGGGCAGATGCTCTGCTCACGGTTCCTCCTTAGTGCTGGAGGTCAGAGGGTTTCCTTCCCAAGCAGTTTTTACAGCAGTTCACGTAGCATTGAAGTAGCATCTGTGACAGGTGGGAAGTTTTCATGTCAGGGGAAATCCTGGTTGGAGAGAGTTTGAGAGAAGTGATGGAGCTGGGCTGGGTTTGGGAGCGGGCGTTGGGACAGCTGGCAGCAGCGTGGGCACAGCACGGGGAGCCCGTGGGCACGGAGGCTGCGGGGGGCTGACATACTCTGCAGCAGCACCAACACCAACACCCAGCTGGAGTCCCCTCCCTGCCCTCACCTAGGAGGGTTCCCAGCCTGGGTGATGTGGTGGGGCTGCTGGGGCGCTCAGATGTGCCCGGGGCAGCAGCTGCTGGACGGTGGCAGCTCAGGGCTGGGTTCTGCTGTCAAACCCCATGCCCACAGCTGTTCCTCCAGCTCCTGCCCCTGGTGTGGTAATACCGTCCTCCCACCTCACTGTTTTCCTCTCCTCAGAGACACTAAAGCCTCCAGGCCTGGAGGTTGGTGTCCCTGCCTGTGGCAGGGGGTTGGAGCTCTGTGACCCTTGGGGTCCCTTCCAACCCAGACCATTCTATGATTCTATGATTCTGTGGAAAGGCTCCCAAATCTGACCTGCCAGCAAGGGTGCAGGGGTGCTCAAGGCTGGGGCAGCTCCTGCTGGCTCCTGCTGTTGCCCCAGGGAGAACAGGGAGCAGCAGCAGCCGGGGGGAGGGGGCTCTGATTCAGAACCTGACAGCCCCCGATGTCTGTACCTGTTCACAGAGGCTCCTCGGCAGCTTCGCTCTCCGCTCGCCGCCATCGCTTAGTAACAGCTCTATTTTTAAACACTCAGAGGGCTCTAGACCCCCCAAAAAGGAAAGTTTAGTCAATCTCTGATCTACCGGGGGTTCGACCCCACAGCTGAGGCCTCGGGGGAGCTGGGCTGAGTGTTGGAGCTGTGGACACATCCAGCCCTGGGCTGTGGGTGCCAAGAGCCGCCCTCAGTGACCTTCAACTCTTCCCGTAGAGTTTTAGAAGGAAAAAATCATCACAGTGTGTTCACTCCTGAGTGACATCAGCTCAGGGTGACCTCAAAACCCACCAAAAGGAGCAGTGGGACTTCCCCAGCACAGCTACAGGTGGGCTGATGGGGAAGGGGCTGCAGAGAGCGGAGCGAGGGAAGCAGGAGTGGGGGCTCTGCAGGGGCACCCGCCCGCTGCCCTCCATCCCTGGGGGACCTGCTTCCCCCCCAGCATCCCTTTGGAAAGTAATCTCTTCCAGCTTCTGCTAAAATATCTTCCCAGGAGTAGCTGAATCTCCTGAAATACCATCCTGAGCATCTGATGTGGGAAACTGCTCCTGCATGTCCTGTGGAGTGGGGAGGGCAGTGTCCTGGTTCTGGCCAGGCCAGAGCTCACCTCCCCATGCAGCCAGCCCAGGGGGGCTGAGTTACCTCAGGGGGGCTGAGTTAGTTAGCCCAGGAGTGGCTGAGTTAGCCCAGGGGGGCTGAGTTCCCCAGGGCTGTTTCCTCACCACCTGACATCACACCCCCTTACAAGGGGTTGGTGAGGCAGGGGTGCTCCTGGGTGCCTCCAGAGTGGTTCGAGGGGCCCAGGAATGGACCCAGCACTCGAGGTGCAGCCTCCCCAGTGCCCAGTCCAGGGGCACAATCCCCTCCCCAGACCTACTGGCCACACTATTTCTGACACAAGCCAGGATGACACTGGCCTTCCTGGCCTCTGGGCACACTGCTGGTTCGTGTTCAGCCTGCAGCCACCCAGCACCCCCAGGTCCTTCTCTGCCTGACAGCTCTCCAGCCAGTCTCCCCCAGCCTGTAGTGCTGCAGGGGTTTGATTGCCACGACTGGCATTCCTGCTGCAAAATGATTAGAAGGAGCAAGTGATAAACCAGAACATAAATGGCTCCTTTATTTTCAGAGATACCCCTCCCAGTGACGCTGGTTTGGGAGCCCTGCCAGGCTGCAGCTGCCTTCCTTCGGCTGCTGGCTCCCCTCCTCCCTGGAACAGGCATCCTCTGCACGGCAACAGCCCAAAGCCCACCTGCTGACAGAGAAGTGGGGTGAGATACCGAGTGCCCAGAGCCCCAGGAACGCCTTAGAGGGGTTTGCAGTCGCTGTGAGTAACGAGAGGATCTTGGGAAGATGGGGGTTCTCTCAAAAACTGAGGAGAGGTGTGTTAGGAACAGAGTCCTGAGCGTGAACACCGTGGTTTCACGGGGCACTTTAAGGCCAGAGTGATGGTGACAGTGAACCTGCACGGAGGGGTGATGCCAGATCACGGCGTTGATCACACATCCCTCACATCAGCAAGGCAATACTACTTCCTGCAGGCACTCTGCAGCTGCTGGGGGTCTCTCCATCACATCCTCTGCAGCACTCCTCTCAGTGCAGCTCTGACCAGCCCCCTCACACACTCGTTCTGCACCCCTGCACGGGGCTGTGCAGCGCCGGGTACCCGCTTGTGAGCGGCACCACGCCCCAGCATCCCAAAGCAGAGCATCCTCTGGCTCTGTTTGCCCTCCCATCGCCGTGTCAGTCCCTTCTCTGGCACAGGATTATTACTTCTCATGGCTTTTATCTTGTCCATTGGGATCCACAGCTTTTTGGGGCTGGCAGCCTGTCCATGTAGGGGTCTCAGTGCAGGTATCTGCAGGTATCTCCCTCCCAGGCACCTCACCTACATGGGGTGTGTGTTAACTGTGGAGGCAGCAGGAACTCGAGCATCTTAAAGGTCAGAGGGATAAGGGAACGGGGGATACATGCAGGGTGTTTCTGTGAGGATATAATGGAGCACATGGTGAGTGCTGGTTGCTGCTGCAGCCTCTGCAATGTATTTTTGACACAGGCTGGCTGCAGAGTGCAGCCCACTGCAGCAGAGGAGCCAAGGCGGGTCTCCTTCCCCCTGCGCTCAGGGGAAAGCACTGTGTGTGTGTGTGTGTGTGTGTGTGTGTGTGTGTGTGTGTGTGTGCTGGGATGGGGGGTACAGTAAAAAGGGAGCAGCCAACAACTTTGCCAGCGCTGACAGAGAACACCGGTGGGAAGCCTCTGCATCAGAGCAAGTCCCAGCTCACCCTGTGAGCAGCAGTTGGGGTGACCTTCATCTGCTCTTCACACGGGCGGCTCTGAGGGGAGAGGCAGGAATGAGTTGTGAATGGAGATGGAGTTGTGGACTGGGGGGGCAGCTGTGATGAGGTTTGAAGCTGATATCTAAATACTTCTTCAGTGGATCAACCTAGAGAGCTCAGCATTCTCCAGGGCGGGGTTTAAATGGTAGAGGAGGGTTTTGTGCTCCACCTGAACGATGGATCCTGGGAGACAGGCCCGTGGTTTGGAGGCAAGCTCCCTCAGCTGCTCCTCAGAGGATTTGCCCTCCAGCCCCTTCCCCAGCCTGGTTGTCCTTCTCTGCACTCGCTCCAGGACCTCAGTGTCCTTCTGATGGTGAGGAGCCCAGAACTGGACCCAGCACTCGAGGTGCAGCCTCACCAGTGCCCAGCCCAGGGGCACTCCAACAGGAAGATCTCCAACATGTGCTGCACAGGAATTTGGGGTGGGGGGGGTGGGGGGTGGGTCTGTAAGGGGCCAGGCTGGTGACATTAAAGGAGGAAATAAAGCCCCTGAGCTGAAGCAACCTCCCACACCATGTCCCCACCATCCTCTCCCTGGGCTTTTGCCCCTGGAGAAGGTTCCCACTGCCCCGGTCCCTCCCTGGCTCCCTGTGGCACAGCCGTGTGCCTCTCCCCACACGTGGGGAAAGACCCACCCATATCTTGCAGGAAAGGACGAGACTCTCCCAGGGTTTTTCCAGTCCAAGTCTCTTTGCCCTGCAGAGAGCCTTGGCCATGGCTGTCAGGAGCACAGGGAGGGAGCAGAACTCCCTGGCTCCTGTCTCATGGTACAGCAGATCTCCTGGGTGACAGGTGTCCATCACCTGGTCACCAAACGCTGTCCCTGCTGCACCCATCACTTCTATCCCACAGTTTGCCTTCTCCAGCGTAGCACCCACAGCAGCCAGCACGGGTTTTATGGCTGTGAGAGCAAAGGCACCTGCTCTGCTTTGATGTGCCTCTACTGACAGAGTAGTGGAGAGCCTGGCTGCTGGAGGCAGGGAATGCCGAGGGGGCCAGGGGCAGGACTCAGGCTGGTGCTGAGCCAGAAGCCAAGGAGGCTGCAGGGGCTCTCTGACTGGCTGGGGCAGATGGGGAACATTGCAGACCCCTCCCCGTTTCAGAGTTGACGTCAAACAAGTGGATACCCACATCAGGCAGGTGGAGCAGGACCTGTCGGGGCCAAAGTTCAGCTCCCACTCTGGAGACAGTGGGACATGCTGGGAGCTGCCAGGCTGGCTCGGCCCCAGCACTGCTGCATGGGCAGCAGGGGGGTGTTACCTGCACCCAGGGATTAGCTGGGTGGGACAGGGACAGAGAACTCGCTGCTGCTGTAAACCCTCCTGTGAGCCTCTTCCAGCTCCTCTAAACGTTTTCCTGCTCTGATGCTGGGCAGATCCAGAGGTGCTGGGAGGACAGGAGGTGATGACCCTACAGAGACTGGTCATAAAGCCACCCAGCCATCGAGGAGGTCAGCGCCATCGTCCCCACAGGCTGGCCAGGAGCCCTGCTCGGCAGCGGCTGCCCCAGCCAGCCCGGCTCTGCCCGGGGGACGCGCTGGGGGCTGTGGCTGCTGCTGGCGGTGCTGCTGCATTTGGAAACAGCGCAAGCAAACACGCCGAGCAGCACCTGCGCTTGCCAGCTGCCACAACTGCTCTGCAGAGCACCAGGAGCTGCAGAAAACCAGCGGCAGGTCCCCGGCATCGCTCCCAGGTAGCACACGCACACCGGGGAGCTCGGGCGCGCGCACGCTCGTCCCCTTCTCTCCCGCGGTGGCCGGACCGGACGCTGCGGGTGATGGAGGCAGCCGTGAGGGACGGCAGCCGCCACCCGCGGGCAGGACGCCCCTGCAAGGTCTTCCCTATGGCCCACGCTGCCTTAGCCTGCGGCCTGCGGCATCCCAGAACCGATGCCGAGCCGTTTCCCACCGCCTTCCCGGGGCTCTCCCAGGAGGCTGAGAGACCTCCCCTCCCCTCCGGCCCCGGGCCCTGCCAGACGGAGCGGAGGGACCCGAGGGCGGGCGGGCTGCGAGGCAGCCGGGGGGGCAGGGCGGCGGGAGCCGTGCCTTTTGGGCGTCGCCTCCGCCCGCGCAGCGCGGGGATGCTCCTGCCCCGCCGGTGATGCTCCGGCCCCGGTCGGTGATGCTGCGGCCGCGGGACGCCCCGTCGGGGCGGGTACGCGCGGCACCGCCTGCGCGCATCGCTCCGCTCCTCTCCGCACCGCGGGGTGGGCGCGGCCGCGGCACGCCCCCTCCTCCCCGCCGGGCCCCGCCGCTCCGTTCCGCCCCGCCCCGCCCCTGCGCCGCCGCGGAGCGCAGCGCGGGCGCGCAGCGGGACCCGCCCCGCCGCCGCTGCCGCCGCCTTTGTGTCTGGGCGCCGCCCCGCGCACTGGAGGCGGGTCCTGCGCGGCGGGGCCGGCGGGCGGCGAGCCGCGGGCGCGGGCAGCCCTCGGCGGCGCCCCCGCAGGCTCCGCGCCCCCGGACCGCGGCTCGGCCGCGCATGGACGCGCGTTCCCGCCTGCACCGTGAGTACCGCCGAGCCGCGGCGGGGAGGGGAGGGGATGGGGGGACACGGGGGGTTGGTGATGGGGGGGGCGTCCCGGAGGGGTCCCGGGGGTGCCGGCGGCTCGACAGCGGCTCCCCCGCGCGGGCACGCCGCCGGCTACGCCCCCGGTGCGGGATGCTGCCGCGGTGCGGGGCGTCCCCGGGGCCGGGCCGGGCTGCTGGTCCGCGGAGCTGCGGGGAGGGAGCGTCTGGGTGCCGCGGAGCCTCCGCCGAGGACAAAGGAGCGGCCCGGGGAGCGGCAGGGCGGCCCCGGCCCCGGGGGCTTCCCCTCGGCGCTCAGCCCTCGGGCACGGACCGCGCTCGGTGCCGCCGCCCCCGGCGCCCCGGCCGGCTCCCGCCTGGGAATGACATTTCTGGGCTGTTTTCGCCGTCGTTCCCTTCAACCTGCCTGAAACGAGGCGTCGGGATCGGCACGGCTCCCGGGAAATCCCGCTCCCCTTCCCGGCTCCGCACCTCCCTCCCCGGGCTCCGGCACCCCGAGGACGCTGCGGGGAGGCTGCCCCTTCCCGAGCCCGCGGCTCTCCGTCCCGCGCGAGATGCTGCTGGGATGCTGCTGAGATGCTGGGATGCTGCTGAGATGCTGGGATGCTGCTGAGATGCTGGGATGCTGCTGAGATGCTGGGATGCTGTCATCCCTCTGCCCACGCAATGCCGGCCGTCAGTCTTGGCTGTGCTGAGGAAGGCCAGCGTGGAGCACCCAGGGTTGGGGCAACCTCGGGGCAATGGGTACACGCTCGTACCCCTTCCCAGGCTATTCAGCCTGGCTCCCCAAGCCCTGGGCGGCCGATTGGGCCGCAGGGTCTCAGGGCTGCATCCTCCCCCAGACCCGTCTCCAGGTGCGGCACATCCGAGGGCGGTGGGGATGAGCGTGTGCTGGGGGGTCTGAGGACCATTATTTCGGTGAGGTTGGACTGGGGAAGGGTCTTGTCCATCAAAGCACCATTGAAAGTTCCCTGGTTTGGGGGGAAATAAAAGCAATCTGTATCCTGGGCATTTTCAGTGCGCCCATCACTCCAGTTAAATCCTTTCCTCTTCCTTTTGTACATCTCTGATTCTTCAGCTAAAAAATTCCAGCCACGTGCCAGTTTGGGTTTTAAACCTCAGGTGTTCTGAGGAATTACAGCCCTCGGGGGCAGATGGAATGTAGAAAGCTCTTCCCTCCTCTCTCCAACGGCAGGAGAAGTGACTTAATCTGGTGGGTTTTGCCGTTACGCATCTGCTCGCTCAGATACTCGACAGAGGATGTAGGCTTGCCATGGCAACCTCCACGTCGCATATCGCAGCCGCTTCTTTTTTTTTTCCCCTCTTTGGAAGTAGCAAGACTTGCTCAGGAAGCAGGGATGGCTGGTTTCAGCAGCTCTGGAATTATCACGAAATCCTGAGTCTTGGAAAAACGTGACCTCTTTTCCGAGAGCCTTTTAACGGTGCTTCAGCTCGCGGGTACGGGGAAGGGAAGGGAGCTCGTGCATTTTCCAGCATGGAAAAGGCTTCTTCGTTGTTCAAGCAGGATTAATTAATGGAATTTACTTCAAAACTTCATTAATTTAATGGTCTCAGAATGCAATACCTTGGTGCACTGTGCTAGCTGGATGTCCGCGTGAACTTCAACCTCTGCCGGTACCTGAGGGGTAAAACTTTGATAAAACAGTATTTTTTTGGTTGGTATTTTTATCATTCCCTCAGGCAGGAGGAGCTTTTCCATGTGCTGGAATACTGAGAAGCAGGGGTTTAGGTGGAACCCGTTTTGGCAGCAGCAATCACTGCTAATTGCCCGCTGTAGGAGCAGGGAGCAGCAGTTGGGAGGCGAAGGCGGCTCGCTGCAGAGAGCTGTGGAGAGCTCCAGCGCCTGCTCCACTTGTGGGAGCCCATGGAAGGGGGGAATGCTGCAGGGACCTGGGCAATTTCTTCCCTCCTTGGTCCTAAGGGAATTTATAGCTCCTCCTCAATCAGTCGTTAGAGATGCGTGGAGCTGTAGGTGCCTCCAGAACGGGGTTTAGCTCTGGCATATTTCAGGACAGCAGCTTGTGCGTGCTGGTAAAGCAGGGAAACTTCAGCGGAACGAGGCGTGAATCGCCCCTGCGGTGTTGGGCTCTGTACAAAGCAGAGGTGCTGCTGCTGCAGAGCACAGCGGAGCATCGGGCTTCATCACAGAGCCGGCAAACGGGCATTGACCCCCACGTGAAGGGGACACCAGCCGATGCTCCCGAGGGGGGCGGGATGCTGCTGCCTGGCGGGAGCCTCAGCTCTCCATGCCCCAAGCCCTGCACCCCCTACCAGCCATCCCAGCCATCCAAACCCTTCCCGGCCCCGCCGGAGGGTGACGGGTGAGCCGTGGCTCCATCCCCCGAGCCGTGCAGGAGCCCCAGCCGAGGTGCCTGGCAGCCGGGCCCAGGTGGTCCTGCTTGGGCTGGGAGCCAGCCCTGCTGCAGGGGGGCGTGGGGGAGGAGATGCCCGCCTTAAACGAGGGGTGTAGGTCCATCAGACCAGGCACAGGCACTCTGACCATCTGCTGGCCCGTCGGATGGGCGTCGAAAGCACCCACACCGCTGACCCAATAACATGCAGAGTAGAGAGAGCTGCCCCAGAAAGGCTCAGGGCTCCTTCACAACAGAAAGTAACGAGCTCGTTAGCTCTCAGCTGAGCACGGACCAGGCACCTAAATGTTGCATTCAGCCCTATTTAAGGATTTGTAAGAGCCACCATGTGTCTTCGGTTTTCAGCTCTAATTTTAGCCTGGTTTCTGCAGGCTTTCACTTGCAGATCGCAGCGACTCCTGGGACCAGGCTCTCACAACCACTGGGCTTTTGTCACAAGGTTTTTTTTTAATATTTTTCCCTTCCTTTTTTTCTGGGAATGCAGCAATTTGTGGATCCAGAGAAATCCTGGGTGTCCTGCTGCGCATCAGATGCACGTACTGCTTTTAGCATCACCTGCTGAGGGGCTGTGGGAGGGTTGAAGGTGGGGAATTAGGCTGGGTGTGAGCTGGTGTCAGAGGTCTGAGAGCCTGGGGAGAGGTGGCTTTATACCTGAAGTCAGGGTTAGAGGAGTAAAGGAGAGTAACATCTGTACAGAGGTGCTCTGGTGAGGTGGAGCAAGCAAAACATTACTGGATGGGATGGTGAGTAAAGGAGGAGAGGAAGCCATGAGCTCAGGAAGGCTGTTCCTCTTTACCACAGGAAGGAGAACCTTCCTCATCCTCTACTTCACTCCTACCCATAGGGAGTGAGTATCTGGCTGCAGGAGTTTGAGCTTATTGAGGAGAATCCTTTCTTCTTCCCCTCAAATATTTTGCCAGGGAACAGAGATGCGAATGAGAGCTGGTGTGAGGCAGAGCTGAGGGCAGCAGGGGCCAGGTTCCACCTTGTCCAAGCACGGGAGGTGGTGGGCAGAAAGCACCCACACCTGTCTGGGTTGGGTGAAGGACACAACACTGGTTATTCACATCCCATCATGGATGAGTGGGGGACAGCCGGTGGGATGTCTTGTCCTGTGGGATCCCGTGGGTGGGGAGCAAACACTGGGCTTCGTGGCATCTACACTGGCACTGTTTGCTCAGTGATGTGCTTGGGATGTGGAGGCTTGCTTGGGATGTGGAGGCTTGCTTGGGATGTGGAGGCATGCTTGGGATGTGGAGGCTTGCTTGGGATGTGGAGGCATGCTTGGGATGTGGAGGCTTGCTTGGGATGTGGAGGCTTGCTTGGGATGTGGAGGCTTGCTTGGGATGTGGAGGCTTGCTTGTGAAGTCTTTGGCGTGCTCAGTTTGTCACCGGAGTTTGACGCTTGGAAGATATGACAGGGGCTAAAAATAGAGCAATCAATAGAGCAATCTCCCAGGTCCTGCCCGCACACTTAACGAGCAGGTAGGTAACCAGGAGCCCCTGGGAGCTCAGCAGGTCCTGCTGTGTGACATCCCGAGCTGCAGAGCGGAGCTGGGGGGGGTCTGCAGGCTGCTGGCACTGCCCTCCAGTCAGGGAGCTGAGCTGGTGCTCCGTTCCCCAGAGGGTGCTGCTCCAGAGAGGAGACTGGAGTGGGATTTAAAGCTGTGGTTGACTTGGATGGCTGTCCAGCTGCTGATTCTCAAGCACTGCTTTGTTGTGGGCTCTTTTTTTTTTTAGTCTTTAAAGATTTTACTGCAGTGGATTTAGGGAAGGTTGTGGAAGATGGTGGCACATCAGCAGAAAGATGGCCTGCCTGAAGCCACTCTGAGAGGAGCTCTCTTGTTCTGGATTTACACCTTGCTGGTGTTCTATCAGGGGTTGTGTAAGAGGCCCTTGTCAGTGGGGTGTCTCCCTTCTGCAACCAGCCTGGGTTGGGCTGGGAGGTGGACGAGCCCTGGTGGGAGCAGAGCCATGAGGTGCAGGAAGCAGTGTAAGGAGATGAGAGGAGCTGCCGGTGGAGGGGCCTTGGTGCCGTTGGTGGATGAGGAGCGGAGACGTGGCTGGCAGATTCTGGGGGCAGAGCAGGGGCTGGCAGCAGTGGCTGCTTTGGCAGGGCCAGGAGCTCTGTCTCCAGCCCTTCCTGGCTCAGACCCCACCAGTCCTTCCAACTGTCTGCTTCTCTTGCATCACTTTCATCTCGAATATGTGAGAACCCCTCTATCTGAAGGCCAGATGTTCTGTTTTCAACACCAAGTTCCTGGCTTCATTGCTGTTCTTGGTGTTGGACCATAAAGGAGTCTTTTGGGTAGAGGCTCTTCATCCCTGGTAGATGCTTCCTGAGATGTTTCTGGTTCTCACCACTCTTGCCAGGGTGGTGGCCCAGCCTTTTGCCAAGGGGGACAGGTGGGGAAGGTTTAAATTAGATATTGGGGGGGAAGTTCTTTGCAGAGAGAGTGGTGAGGGGCTGGAAGGGGCTGCCCAGAGAGGGGGTGGGTGCCCCATCCCTGGGGGTGTTCAAGGCCAGGTTGGCTGGGGCCCTGGGCAACCCTTGTGTAGCTCCAGGCCTGGAGGTTGGTGTCCCTGCCTGTGGCAGGGGGTTGGAGCTCTGGGACCTTTGGGGTCCCTTCCAACCCAGACCAGGCTGGGATTCTATGATTCTGTGGCTGCGGGCGATGCCTGGAGGAGCTGGCAGAGAGGTGGATGATGCTGGGCAGGGGACCACATCACCCCAGCAGGAAGGGACCTCTGGGTACCCAGTGGGCAGCATCACCTCCGAATTAGCCCAAACTCTGCCAGAGGGGTTGTTGGAGCCATGTCAGACTCTTTGTGCCTCACACTTCATTTTGCCCCAGGTCCTGAGCGCGCCGATGGAGCCGTGCGGCGCTCGGCGCTCCCACCTCGCGGCCCAACGCCGCTGTGGCTGTCCTTACAATAACAACTCTTACATTTTGAAAGCCTGAGGACTAAATTGGTGCCTTTCAGCAGCTCCCTAATTACGTGAGACATTTTTTGTACTTAACAAATGGTTCTGGTTCTTGCCAGCGCTTCAGCCCGGCGTTCGAGGACTGTGGGTGTCAGGGAACAGAACATATTTCTGTGTCTGCGAATCTGATCCCACACGTTGTCTTAAGTGGGAAAATGTTCACAGCCCTTATATGGAGAGGGAATTTTTTCCTACCTCCATCAGCGCTTTCTCCTGCAGCGCTAAGGCAGCCTCAGCCCCCCGGCGCTTTGGAGGCTGGGGAGTGTTTATGAACCAGTTTTTACCCTGTGCTGTAACCTGCCCCGGCTCGTACGCTATTCAGAGCCCGTTTCCACGTGCAGTTGGTGCTTTTCAATAGGTAATCAATGGGTGATAATCGATGCCAAGCTGATGGGCGAGCGCCTGGCAGCACAAGGCTGCTGGGCTAGATGTGTTTCCGGCAGGTGTTGTGCATCCATCCTTCATCTTGGCCCTGACTACACATGGTCCTTCCTCACCTCCAGCCCCTTTGGCAGCAGCATCTCAGCCTCCTTCAGCCAGGCTGAGCAGTGACGTGTGGCACGGGTGACGTGTGGCACGGGTGACGTGTGGCACGGTGACGTGTGGCACGGGTGACGTGTGGCACAGCCATGTGCCATGCTCGTCATCTGCATGTTGGGAGGTATCTTCTTGTGCTCTGCAGTGAGGTTTGTGAAACACGGGTGCTACCAGGGTACCCCTGATGTTCTGAATGGACATCACAAGCCCATGGACATGTGAACTGAAGGTTCTGTGGGGCCATGGAAGAGCAGAATTGCCCTCAAATGGGTTTTGTTAAGAAGTACTCACTGTTGGTGTTCCAGTGCCCGATCTGTGTGGCCACCCAGTCTGGAGGGCAGCTCCCTGATGGAAAGGGCACCCAACTAGTGCACGTGGGAGAGAGGGAAGAGTGATGACATGAGCATGGATGCTGTTGTCCATGGGTGAGCAGTGTTGCCTCGTGAGCTTTCATGACCACCCCTGTTTTGAGGGGCTGTGTGGGCTGGTCCCATCTTGCCTGGGTGCATGGCAAGAAGGGAAGGAGAAGGTGGGGATCCACAGGGATCTGTGGGGATCTATGGGGAGAGGAAATGGTGAGGCAGGTGCTGGGAAGCATCCAGAGGTGTGGCCTGAAGAGGGGACCCAGGATCCTCTTGGACTCCCTGTGTTGATGGTCACATTCTGCGTTTCCTCAGTGGTCCCTGGGTGTCTCCTTCCTTTTTTCATCCATGCTTTGTCCCCTGGCAAATCAGAAAGTAATGCTTCAGCACTGGGCACCCCCAGTGACTTGTGTCATGGGAGTGGAGGGTCTACCAGATCCCACCTCCAGCACTGTGGGAAGGATGTGCTTGTCTGGCACAGGGATGTACCTGCCTCTGAGGTGCCTGAGGGATCTGTGCAGTGTCACCTGCGTGGAAGCACGTCAGCCCCCCAGTCTGAGCATGGCAGGGATGCTGCTGTTGATTCACAGATACGTGTGTCGTCTCATGAATTAAGACATCGTCATAATCCTGTGTGTGAGCAGGAGGATGAATCATTACAGCACAGGAATCCAGTGATGATCGATACTAATAATGTGCTGGGGCTTCATGGTTTCCTTCAGAGTTCTATGACTGAGCAGAACTTACTTATGCAGCTGACTCTATCATGACTGTATCGCGACTGGTGATCTCCTGGAGAGAGCCCAGTGCAGGGCAATGGAGATGATTCAGGGCCTGGAGCATCTCCCCTGGGAGGAAAGGCTGAGGGAGCTGGGGCTGTTCAGCCTGCAGAGAAGAAGCCTGAGAGGGGATCTGATCAGTGTTTATCAATAGCTGAAGGATGGGACACAGGGGCCATGGGCAGCCTCTGCTCAGTGTCTGTGGGGACAGGACAAGGGGCGATGGGCTCAAGCTGGAGCACAGGGAGTTCCCCCCCAATGTGGGGAAGAACTTCTTCCCAGTGAGGGTGAGGGAGCCCTGGGACAGGCTGCCCAGGGGGTGTGGAGTCTCCTTCTCTGGAGAGATTCCAGCCCTGCCCTGTCCTAGGGACCCTGCTTGGGCAGGGGGTTGGACCCCATGGGCTCTGGGGGTCCCTTCCAACCCCTGTGAGTCTGTGATTCTGTGACTCCCTTAATTTTTCAGGTAGGGTTTGGGTATCGAAACCGGTTGGGTCTGAAATGCCGTGTGATTTGTAGTGTCTTCTGGGAGTGATGCTGAAGTAGAACTGCCCCTCACTCCCTGAAGGGAAGGGGCAAGGGGAGCTCTGAGACCAAGCTGAATGGCTTTTGAACAGTATTTTTAACCAGATACTGACAGAACAGCTGTTAAGGAAAGATGATCCAGATACATTGTACTTGTAGCCACACCGTGACACAGTCTATCAGGGAGCGTGGCCCCAGGGGCTGTATGTCTGGCCTGGACAGGGGACTCGACTCAGGACTGTCCCCAGGACAGAGGAAACCATCACAGGCTGTCACAGACCCTCACCTCATGGGGGTCTTCTGCCTGATGGGCTGTTTGGGGAACAGTGGTGGCCCTCATGAGACCTGAGGGCAGTAAATATGCATCATTTGCAGGAGCTTCTCTCAGGCCACAAAACACAGCTTGCTTTGCTGTTCCACTGTGCTGGATGCTGCTGTGCTTCTCTGAGGCTCTTCCCCCCACCCCCTGTTTCAGGATTCCTGCACATCAGCTTCCAAACCTGCAGGCAGAGCCTCCTCCAAGACGAGCTCTTCTGAGCATCTCCCAAGGCCGAGCTCACAGCCCCACAGAGGCGCTCGTTAATGGGATGTCATTAACACTGCTGCTGAGCGATCACTTCCATTTATAACAGCCACAATATGTGAGCTTCCACAAGTTAGAAATGAAGATCCTGGAGCTGCCAGTCAGTGCACAAGGGCTGCTGGTGCTCTGCAAGCCTTGCTGCTATTTTTGAGTGGCCAGATTTAGCATGAGGAGGTGCGATGCCAAGTGTCACGCTGCATTTAGTCCCTGTCCAAGACATCTTCGTTTGGGAGCGGTGCTCCCTCTATACACTGAACTGGGGAAGCCACTCTGTATCCATGGGGAGGGGCAGGGAAAGGCAAACAGATAGATCTGCTTCCTTCCCCCACTTTAACTTACCTGCCCATGTGGGAAACACAGAGAGAAGAGCTTCCTCTGCAGCTCAGTGATGACCCTGCTTGTGGGGATACGTTTGGTGGAGCCACTTGAGGAGCTGCTGAAGGAAAACTTCACCCCTGAGCAGGTCCAGTTTATAGCTGTGCAGTGAGATCGAAGTGGTAGCTGTGTGAAAGGATCTGTGCTCCCAGGGTGGGACCACCCCATCCCAGTAAAACCCTTTCCCACCACCCCCAAGCTACGTTTATGCGGCGATGGGGGGACCTGTGGGCAGCCAGCTGGTCCAAGGACCCACTGCCCTGAGTGCACAGGGGTCTACTGGGTGACAGATGATAACATCCTGGCTGGATGGTTATCCCAAAGGTGCTGAGGGCTATAAGGGGTCTGATATGGGAAGGGCAAAGGAGACTTACAGCTACACAGCCTTGGATGATGAATTGGAATTGACCTCACTGGAAGAACTGGAGGTTTTGGAGCACAGGGCTGATGGGAGCAGCTGAGGAACCTGGGGGGCTGATCTTGGAGGAGACTGAGGAGAGACCTTATCACTCTCTGCAACTCCCAGGAAGGGAGGGGGTAGTGATGGGGGAATCAGTCTCTTCTACCTAGTACCCAGCCATGGGATGAGAGGAAATGGCCTCAAGTTGTGCTGGGGTTGTTTAGATGGAGATCAGGAAATCTTTCTTCCCTGAAAGAGTGATCAGGTACTGGGCCAGGTTGCCCAGAGAGGTGGTGGGGTCAACACCACCCCTGGAGGGGTCCAAAACACTTGTAGCCACTCCAGGACATGGGTTAGCTGACATGGTGGCATTGGACAGACATGTGGACTTGATAATCTTAGAGGTCTTTTCCAACCTTAAAGATTCCATGATAGGATTCTGTGATTGATGTAGGGGAAGTTCAGAGTGTGTGGAGCTAAATGGGATTACAGTGGTTGTCACCTGGCTTGGCTCTGGTCCATAACTGTCCTCAGAAACATTGAGTTCTACATCCCATGTTCCAAAGATGGGACTTTAACGTTCTCCTGAGGCTTCCTCATTCCCACAGACAATGGTGTTGGGGTTTTTGTTGGCACTGTTGGTTTCCCACCTTTCCACACTGCATATTGTGTCTCAGATGAAAGACTGTGGCCACCTGGGTTGTCCACCCTGATGCTCCACCAGCCCCTCTAAGTGCTCAGGCAGTGCCTCGCCCCAGGGAACCGGGGTGGGATGGGATGGGATGGGATGGGATGCCTCGCCCCAGGGAACCGGGGTGGGGTGGGATGGGATGGGATGCCTCGCCCCAGGGAACCGGGGTGGGGTGGGATGGGATGGGATGCCTCGCCCCAGGGAACCGGGGTGGGATGGGATGGGATGGGATGCCTCACCCCAGGGAACCGGAGTGGGATGGGATGGGATGCCTCGCCCCAGGGAACCGGGGTGGGATGGGATGGGATGCCTCGCTCCAGGGAACCGGGGTGGGATGGGATGCCTCGCCCCAGGGAACCGGGGTGGGATGGGATGGGATGCCTCGCCCCAGGGAACCGGGGTGGGAAGGGATAGGATGCCTCAGCCCAGGGAACCGGGGTGGGATGGGATGGGATGCCTCGCCCCAGGGAACCGGGGTGGGATGGGATGGGATGCCTCGCCCCAGGGAACCGGGGTGGGGTGGGATGGGATGGGATGCCTCGCCCCAGGGAACCGGGGTGGGATGGGATGCCTCGCCCCAGGGAACCGGGGTGGGACAAGACTGAGGAGGCAGAAGACTGGGATTTCCAGGACTTGCATCTCCTCTGTGCAGGTCCAGCCATTGGGATGTCATCTGTAAATCTGGCTACAGCAGGAAATCACTCATCAGCATTGGCTGTCAGATTAGCCTGAGATGAGATAAATCTTAATTACTTCTGCTAGATGTGACTCTGAGTAGTCACACCAAACCCATCCTAATAAGTTACAGAGTCTCTTTGGGAGAAACCCAGAGGTGGAATTATCATGCTGGGCTATCAGGATTTGTCCTCAGATGCCAGGTTTATTTGGAGATGACGACAAGATGCTCCTGATCCATCTTCTCCATGCCACCTGGGATTTGGGAAGGGATCTGTCACATTTCCCCCAACTCATCTCTTTTGTAAACCGACCTACTTAGTGTCCCTGCACAGAGGAGTCTATACCTCTGCCCATCCTTTTCATCCTATTTTGAGCATTTTTCCCTATCTAGTGTGCCCTTCCCTTTTACACCAACGAGGGGACCGTTTCTTTATAGCTTTACAATAGCTCTGGGAAACCTTAAAGCCAAAGGAAGTGTGTCCTTCCTGGAATCCTTTGTGTTTTTCTAGTCCATCGCTCTGAATGCGCTGACTTGGGCAGCGTGGGGCGAGCAGCATGAAGGAACACAACCTGTGCTCACAGGAACAGGGGAGCAACAGAACCCAAGTCTGTTCTTCTCCAAACCTGCTTACCTGAAAGGTGAAACCCTTTAAGGGGAATGTTTGTAGTTGAAAGGAAAGAAAAAAGGCTGATTGTTCCCTTTCTACCGAACTGAGAAGTCTGAATATCCAACCCTCTGCAGCAGCTCCTACCTCAGCCTCTGTCCATCCTCTTCTCCATCTGCTTTACAGGGGAGAGAACTTGGCTGCTTCTCTTGTGGGGTTGAGAAAAAGCCCTTTAGCACTGAGTAGGGAACGTATGATCGGCCTGTGTTGTGAATGTGCAGCTTGTGTGTGTGTGTGCAAATAGAGATTTCACAGAGTCACCAGGTTGGAAGAGCCCTTTAAGCCCATCGAGTCCAACCGTCCCTGTCCTGTGCTGCCCCAGCTCCCTGAGCACCTCATCTCCCCTCTGTTCAACACCCCCAGGGCTGGGGACTCAGCCCCCTCCCTGGGCAGCCTGTGCCACAGCCCCACAACTCTGCCAGGGAAGAACTTTGCCCTCCCAGCTGAGCTGACCCTGCCCTGGGGCAGCTTGAGCCCATTGCCCCTTGTCCCATCTCCTGGCCCCTGGCTGCAGAGACCATCGCCCACCTCTCTGCACCCTCCTGGCAGGGCAGGGGAGGTGGGGAGAAGGGCTCCCCTCAGCCTCCTCTTCTCCAGGCTCAACACCCCCAGCTCCCCCAGCTGCTCCTCAGAGGATTTGCCCTCCAGCCCCTTCCCCAGCCTGGTTGCCCTTCTCTGCACTCGCTTCAGGACCTCCCTGTCCTTCTGGTGCTGAGGAGCCCAGAACTGGACCCAGCACTCGAGCTGCAGCCTCCCCAGTGCCCAGCCCAGGGGCACAGACCTGCTGGCCACAATACAGTTGCCTCATGCCTGTGGAAACACAGGGTGTTGCTATTGGCCTGGCTGAGTGTCTCATGTCGTGTGTCGCGTTTGCGTCACGTGGCCCTTAGCTGTGATCTCCCAGTTGAGCATTAATGGGCAAACTGGAGTTGCCCCAAGATATTTGAGTATTTTCTTTTCTATTTTTGTTGGTTTAATCTCAACCAGCCCTGCTCTGAAGGCTTTTTCCCCCCGTCCATGGCTCTGTAGGCACCCTCTGCAGTACGTGCTGGGCGCTGAGCAGGGCATGTTGATAGCAGAGAGCAGAGGTGAGCCGGGACCTCGCGGACAGACCCGGGCAGGTGCCACACCACAGGTCTCCAGAGCATGAGTGGAGCTATCAAACGACAGCAGAAGGGACCAACCACAAACTCCTTCACACCCCAGGTAGGAGACTGAGCTGCAGAAGGCTTTTTGAGATGAAGCCCCTCCCAGCCAGGCTGCAGAGTGGGAACAGCTGTTAATATTGAGGCCCTTTCCATCGTTTTCAGCAGTGAACTGGGCTTTGCTCTGATTATTTGTCTCCTAATAAATTGTGTGCAGCTCATCTCAGCATCAGAACACATTAAGCTTTTTGCTCTGATGCCTGTTACGCCAGCTAATTTAATTCATCCTTGGGAAGGAGTTTATGAACAGATGCAGGAGATCAGGCTCCCAGATACCACGCAGCTTGTTCTGGATATACCCAGAAGGTCAAATCCTGCTCCTTTCTATCCTCCTAATCTAATTGAAGTCAAGAGAGCTCCTTAGGTATGAATGGGAGTGCACTCACCGGGTACTGGAGTGGTATGGGAGGGTGCTGACACAGTAAAGGTGGTGGAACATGAATGAGTTGGCTACTACTCAGTCAGGGAAGCTGTCTGTCTGTCTGTCTGTCTGCTGGTGTTTGTCTTAGGAAAGCTTCCAACCTTCCAGCTGCAGCAGCGCCTGTATAGCTGATGGAATCAAAGTAGGGATTTTAAATTTAAATAGAATTAAAACACAGAGTGGTGACTACTGCCACTGTTTAACTGGGAATATAAGGGGAACGTTTATTACTAATTAGGGAGTGAAAGAAGCTTATTAGTGAGCTACAGCACGGCATTGTTCTGGAGATGGCTGTGTGCTCTGTCAGTGAAATGACTTTGAAAGCAGAGCCAGTCGGTGGCTGAACATGATGTAGGGGCTTCCCAGGCACTTTGCCTCTCTGGTTTTCTGCTCCTATTGCTTAGCACTTGGAATTGTGGTGGGGCTGGTTTGTCTTGGCCTTGTTACCATCCCAGGTTGGTGCTGAGTGTGTGTGTGCATGGGAGGATGGGGCTTTGTCTGGGGTGCTGGCCGTGGCTGTCGCCGTGCCCCCCTTACCCTGTCGAGCTCTGGGTCCTGGCATCGCCTCCGCTGTGCTGGCTGAACCCCAGGGGGGTTGCACCTTCTTCTCTCCTTTTAGAAGAGGTTTTTGTAGGTTTTGTGTGGCTGTGCCATCTTGCCCAGTTAGAACCAGAACCGTGGAATCACACAGGTTGGAAAAGGCCTTGCAGACCATCGAGTCCAGCTGTTAACCCAGCGCTGCCAAGCCCACTGCTAACCCATGTCCCCAGGCTCCACAACTGCACGTCTTTTATATCCCCCCAGGGCTGGTGACCCCACCACCTCTCTGGGCAGCCTGTTCCAATGCCTGACGACCCATTCCAGGGAGAATTTTTCCTTGTATTCAATCTCAACCTCCCCTGGCACAACTTGAGACTATTTCCTCTGGTCCCATCGCTTTTTCACTGGGAGAAGAGACTGACACCCTCCTTATTCCCTCCTTCCAGGGAGAACATCAGGTCTCCCCTCAGCCTCCTCCAGGCTCAACCCCCCCGGTCCCTCAGCCGCTCCCATCAGCCCTGTGCTCCAGCCCCTTCCCCACCCCACTGCCCTTCTCTGGACCTGCTCCAGCCCCTCAGCATCCTTCTGGTGGTGAGGGGCCCAAACCTGAGCGCACAGTTGCCTGATACAGGGGATGGTCCTTGCCCTGGGCATGCTGGCCACACTGTTGCTGCCACTAGCCAGGATGCTGTTGGCCACCTGGGCTCACTGCTGGCTTGTGTTTGTTCTTTTCCTCGTTAGTAAACTCCATTACATGATGACTTTACATTATGAGTGTGCAGGGAGGAGAAAGCTAATGGGACACATGGGACTGCACCAGTTTAAAACCCCTCCTGGGAATTGCCAGTTTGGAAAACCAGCATGGCTGTGGGTACCAGTGGGAGCAGAGTGGGAGCCCCATGGGAGTCTGGCAGGCGCTGGGCACGTACGTTGGCGTGAGATGAGGGAGTCAGCTCACGTACCGGGGTCGAAACCGCCCGGTTTTGCCTGTGCAGCACCAGCTCTGGTGTTCAGGAGTCACTGTGGTTGGTTTAACACCCACCCTACCAAAATATCCTGTGTCAGTATCTGTGTCGCCTTCTTCTCGGGTAAGAAAATAGAGCTGCAGGGTGCTGTGCTGCATCCTCACAGCTTCTCCTACACACGCCGGCGGCAGCCAAGCAGGGACAGAACGAGATGGTAACCTCAGTGGTTACACTGGGAAGTCATTTATAAACACCAATCCTTAACGCAAAGCACACCAGGAGACACACCCAGGGCCTCTGCAGTATCAGGAGAGATTTGGTAATTGATTTTTCCGGAGCAAAATGTTTGATTTAGTGATATTTTGTTGTCCTGGATGTTTGTGATGTACCTGCCAACAAGGTGAGCAGAAGCCATGTGTGTTTGTAGCAGTTTGGAGAGTCCTGTAACACTATTAGCACTAAATAAGGTCTGGTTAGTGCTGTGCAAGGGACGTGAAGTGACTTCAGCTGTGGTTTCCTCTACACAATGTGAGGGGAATTCCTTCAGGGGGGCTGTTAAGTCACTGGAATGGCTTCTGCAGGCTGGGTGTCGTACGGGCTTACTATCAATATATCTGTTGGAATGTTTTGTATGTGTTGCTGGCTTCACATAGGAACTGCTGAGTCTCTCCCCCTTCCCTTTCCTGAGTGTAAATCCAGGGATTCCTTTGGAGTTACCACTTCACTGCAGCAGGTTTTTATCAGCTGCCTGCAGTGTGTTAATACCAGGTAAATAATGTCACAGAATCCTGGACTGGTCAGGGCTGGAAGGGACATCAAAGCCCATCAAGTCCCAGCTCTGTGGCAGGGACACCTCTCACCAGCCCAGGCTGCTCAAGGCCCCATCCAACCCACCTGGGACACCCCCAGGGATGGGGCAGCCACCCCCTCCCTGGGCACCCTGTGCCAGGGCCTCACTGCCCTCAGAGGGAAGAATTTCTTCCCAATATCCAATTTAAATCTCTCCCCTTCCAATTTAAACCCATTCCTCCCTGTCCTATCACTCCACGCCCTGCTAAAAAGTCCCTCCCCAGCTTCCTTGTAGCCCCTTCAGGCTCCAGAAGGTGAGCTGCAAGATCTCCTGGAGCCTTCTCTTCTCCAGGCTGACCCATCCCAGCTCTCAGCCTGGCTTCATTATTGCTGGTTTTCCGGGCTCTTTGTTTTGTTTTCTCCAAGTGCACATGATGTCTTGGTTCTGTGGGGTGTAAGGGAGCTCCCAAGTAGCTGAATTCTCTTTCTAAAGCCATTGAGGAGAAGATAGGAAACTGTGAGTCCAGGATCCTGAGCCAAAGGTACCCTGAGATCATTCACACTTGTGTTAACTTGCATGAGATGCAAATCAGGCTGCCAGTTGTGTGCTGAGCACAGCTTTATCAGAGGCTTTATCCCACAGGAGCTCAATGCAGGGCTGCTTTAACAAAGCCAAAATTCACCCTTGGAGTATAAAAATACTGGTGAGAGATCGTTCTGCACAGAAGCTGGTGTGTGCTGTGTCGTGCCTTGGTGGGATTTCATTCGTTGTCACCAAGTTTTGTTTGGAAACAGCCTGGAGAAGGGTGCACGTGGGTACACCAGTCTGGTCTGAGAGCTGTGTGTGATGAATGATGGGTTCTGTTCTCTTAACCTGAGATCAGCTGAATTATATTGATCTTCAGCAAAAAGGAAAGGGCAGGAAAGACCCCAAACCAACAAAAAAACCCCCAAACCAACCCCCCCCAGTGCACTTGTTCTGGAGAGCTGAGGCTGCTGGAGGCAGCTGCCCCAAGAGTCCAGCAGCTCTGGGGCTGGGCTGGGGCTCCCACAAGCATCCCTTTGGGATGTGGGTGTGAAGCATCCCCAAGCATCGCCCCATGGCATGCTGCTGCTCTGGTGCTGTGGGCTCAGTCCACAACCTCCTCATAACTCCTGAGGCTGGCTTCACAGCCAAGGTTCCAGGAGTGCCACCACTCCTTAGCACCCAGGCTGGCGAGGATCTCCTGGCCTGACTACTTGGTTTTCACAGAAGAAGAAATACTGGCTGAGATCTTTGGGTACCTTAAAATAAAGATGTTTTCAGCTATCATCTTGAGCTCTAAAGGGCATTGTATGTGTTTGCAACGTGTCCTTTGTGGATCAGCATCAGCAGTAATTGGCTGGCACTGCTGCACCAGGTGAGACTGCAAGAGAGTGGCTTATAATGTTATAATTCCTTGTTTTCTTAGCTTGTCACCTAAAAAAACCTCCCTTCTGGGGAGCATCTTCCATGGTGTGTCTGAATAGGAGTTTAGTTTCTTTCAGTACTTTGAAATTTATTTATTTTTTTATAATCCTGAGAGTAAGAAGCATTTGAACTCTTTTCTCCTGGTTGAAGGTTGGCAGCAGAAGCACCTGAAATGTGTTACAAGGACGTTGGCTTTAACAGACCAGTCCCAGCAGTTTTGCTTTCGCTGTGTCCAGTCTCACAGCCAGTGCCACAGCTCCTGTCTCTGAAACTCCAGAGCCTGTGTAACAAGTGGGAGGGGTTTTGTGATATTTTGAGAGGAAAAAATATTAAAAAATAAATAAATTTTTAAAAATTGAAAGCAATTAACATTTCCCACCCCCCAAAAAAATGAGTTTTCCTTAGCACTGTGTATCCCAAAAACAGTGGATGATGGGCTCAGTCCCATCTCTGATTTGGCCGGCCCTGTGTGGAGCCAGGAGTTGGGCTTGATGGTCATTATGGGTCCCTTCCAGCTCAGGAGATCTGATGATTCTGCAATTCCAAATTGGGTTCTTAGAGGATGACCCACCATGAGTTATGGCATTGGGTGTAGTGGTGTTGTAACAGCCCAGAACAACGACATTGCCTTACCAACCAGAAGAGCTAAACCTGCTGTTGTGAAGAAATGTCTCCAAATGCATGTAAAAGTTCATAAAATCCTTAATTTTAGCAGGGAAATGCTGATATAAATGAGTAATAGTCCTGTCCTTGTCCTGCATGGCATCCTTAGGCGATGACAATTAAAAGCCCCCACTTACACAGAATCACTTGGATTGGATGCTGTCCCTCAGAATCGGGAGTTGGCCGTGGTGTCTGCCCTGGGTTGGAGCTGTGTCTGGCTGGGAGGCTGTGCCTGGAAGAGAGATGCCTCCTCAGTCAGCACCCTCAGTGTGCTCTGTGCTGGCTGTCATCGCTCTTCCCCTTGAGCTGCAAATGTGGGTCCTCAGTGTGAGAGGATGAGAGCTTGTGGCTTGGTGCCCACAAGCCCGGCTGCATGCAGTGACCTGTCTCCTCCTTTCCATTTCCCTTTTCTTCCCAATTACCTTCCAGATTGTTCCCTGATCCTTGGAGCCAGCCCCATCTCTGGGCACAGCCAGAGCCCAGGCCCCAGCACGGCTCCACTTTGCAGCTTCATTTCACTGGGGACGGTGCCCGCGCCGGCTCCTGGGGCTGGGGAGACTCATGGATGAGATAGTCACTAACTTATGGAAGGGATTAAACAAAGGTGGCATCTCCAGGCTGAGAAAGCAGGCATTATGACGTGATCATTCATCTTCACCCTTTGCAAGCTGATGATAGATCATTTTAGTGGTTTCAGAAGACTTTCCTGGCTGGGAGCAGCCGGCAGACCATGGAGACTGGGAATCCCACAGCCCGTGGAAGCTCACTGTGCAGTTTGGGAGCTGCCAGTGCCACAAACCCAGTGTATATGTTTCGATTTTTGCCTCAGTGAGGGTTTTTTTGTGGGATTTTTTGATTTTTTTTCCTACTCAAGCTGGAGCACAGGGAGTTCCCCCCCAGTCTGGGGAAGAACTTCTTCCCAGTGAGGGTGAGGGAGCCCTGGGACAGGCTGCCCAGGGGGTGTGGAGTCTCCTTCTCTGGAGAGATTCCAGCCCTGCCCTGTCCTAGGGACCCTGCTTGGGCAGGGGGTTGGACCCCATGGGCTCTGGAGGTCCATTCTGACCCCTGTGATCTGTGATTCTGTGATTCCTGTAAAAATATTTGGGAATCTTTCCCCCAGCTGGAGCCTTTCTGGGTCGGCCAGAGTGACCTTGTCTAGCTGAGCGTGTGGCTCTCTGTTGAATGAGGGTTTTATTAGTCATTCTGAGTGCATGATGCTGTAAGGGGAAGGTTAAACCTCAGGGCAGTCATTTTACATATTCTGAGAACTTTCACCCTAAAATGACGTTTGTACCTTCTACTGCAGCTCAGTAGCCAAGGGGGGTGGGAGAGGGTGGCCCCAAATCATCAGTGTGATATTTAAGCCCACTTGAAATGCCAATTTATGGACTAATGTAGTTTGCTATTGGAATAAAGGTGCCTGTAGTGTTCTTCAGAGTGGATGACTTATGCACTTAGCCATTTGTTGATGTAAGGGTTGAACCAGCTTTGGAAGTAATCCTCAGCCTTTGTGCTTGTCCCCGAAAGGGATTGGGTTGGTTCTGGGAATTTACAGCAACAACAACAGCTAAATACTTCCCAGGTTTGGAAGAAGGAAACATTCTTGCAGGAAAAGCGAAATCAGGATAAGAAGGATGTTATTAGGTCACAGAATCGTAGGGGTTGGAAGGGCCCTCGAGAGATCATCGGGTCCAACCCCGATGTGGTTAAGTGGTTTTTGCTTTAACTTGTTGCATTTGCTAATCATAGTAGCGTGAATTAATTAAGCTTCCTATTCACATATGTAGGATTGATTTGTTTTAGCTGATTAATCTCTAAGAAAAAGGTTGGAGATGTGTCAGCATCTCCCCTGGCTCTGAGAAAGGGAAATACATGCAGTTAAAAAGAATTACAGAAGGGAAGACATCAACAACCCTGTCCTTCATCCTTCCAGACAAAACGCACGCTGAAAGGGAAACTCTTCTTCAGGGGAAGACTCTGATCAGCAGCCCGGGGTGATACTGAAGCTTCTTTGTATAATTCTTACTCATTTTCCTCTCAAACTGAGTGGATGGGTCTTATCCTCCCTATATTCACAATTAATGGAAGAACTATAGCCCTGTGCAGCACACTGGAGCATTTTTCACTGCTTTTAATTGACTTATCCAGCATCTACTGTGGCTTGATGGGCTGGGCTGGCTTTGCTCTAGTCCCTGCCCTTTGAACATTCCTCTTTCTGCTAGCATTTCACATTTCAGGTTTAATCTCTTGCAGCTTTATTAGGAAGAAATTAGCTTTCCCCAAGAACTGAGCTATGGAAAATGGATGTTTGGCTCTTCTCCTGATCCAGCAGCTCACTGCTGCTGCGGCTGGTGCTCTGGAGTGTGGGTCTCTAATATCCCCTGCACAGCCTGGTTCAGGGGAGCAGCCTCTTCCTGCAGCTCTATCAGCTGCAGGGAGTGGAGACAGAACAGGCTGATGGTCTTAATCATCATTTTGTAGTCTATTCTTATTCCAAATGGTGCCATGCCCCAAACACACACTGCTTCCTGCTCTCCCAGAAGCATCCTGTGAGGCAGCAGTCCGGCCGGCAGCTGGGACTCCTCCCTTCGACTTTCTCTGCTGTCTTTGGCTGTCTCAGCCCATTCCCCACATCAGCACTTTACTGAGCAGTTCTGTGTAGTCCAGGATTCTTCCTCACTGCTTCCCACCCGGGAGTCCTTTCCTCTGCCAGGAGGATACTGGTGGGGTTTTGCCCAGCAAAAGGGTGCTCTTCAGCCAGGGTGCAGCATTACTTGTTGGCTGGTTCCCTCCTGTCCAGCCAGGGACAGTGGCCTGTTCTCTCAGTGGTTTCAGCTCAGCTGGCTGAAGTCACTTGCACAGAAATGATTTCATGGAAACTTGAACTAGAGCAAGTCACTCAGGGCCCCATCAGCCCTGACCTTGAAGGTCTCCAGGGATGGGGCCTCTACCACCTCTCTGGTCAAACTGTGCCAGGTTCTCACCTCCCTTTTGAGAGCTTCAGGTCTGGTTGGTGCTGATACTGATTTATACCCTTCGGGTTCCCAGGCAGGAGCTGTGCAGTAGTGACTCCAGTGCTGGCTGCGTGCTGTTGTGTTACCACTGGCAGTTACCCTGTACCTGTGACCCCCCCCCCCAGAAGAAATGTGCTGGGCTGGTTTGGGGCTGCATTTTTTTAATACTCCTAGGTCATTAATCCTATTGAGCTGCAGTAATTCTCTCTAAATAACGCTGTGTGTTGCTTGTGCCATTACACCGTGCAGGATGGGCGTCAGGCTGACAGGCCTGGAGCTGTGCAGGCGATTCAGTTGTCCCTGTCACCATGTGGTGCAGCCGTGGCCTGGCCCATAATAGTCCTCCCTGCCAAGGCGTGTGGTGTGTCACTAACAAGGGTCTTGTCATTAGACCTGTGACCAGCCTGTCAGCGGTCTTAGAGCACATGTTAGAGGCTCCAGAGAAACACAGAGCAAAATCTCTGAAGACACTGCTTTGGGGAGAAAGCCCGGGTGAACCTAATGAGGTTCAGCACTGCAGAGGGTCAGGTGTTGCACTTGGGCTGGAAGAATCCCAGACACAGCTCCAGGCAGGGAGAAGAGCTCCTGGAGAGCAGCCCTGAGGAGAAGGACCTGGGGTCATGGGGGATGAGAAACTTCCCCTGAGCAGCAGTGGCTCCTGCAGCTGGGAAGGGCGATGGGACCCTGGGCTCCATCAGCAGAGGGGTGGCAGCAGGGACAGGGAGGGGATTGTCCCTCTCTGCTCTGCCCTCCCCAGCTGGAGTCCTGTGTCCAGAGCTGGGGCCCCAGCACAAGGAAGATGTGGGGCTGGTGGAGAGGGGTCAGAGGAGCCACGGAGATGCTCAGAGGGCTGGAGCAGCTCCCCTAGGGAGAGAGGCTGAGGGAGCTGGGCTGGGTCAGCCTGGAGAAGAGAAGGCTGTGGGGGGACCTCACTGCAGCCTCCCAGTCCCTGAAGGGAGCAGAGGAACAGGAGGGGAATCAGCTTGTTAAAGGGCAGAGACTGGCAGGACAAGGGGCTGGAGTGATGCTGGAGGAGGGAAGGGGGAGAGGAGAGATTGGGGGGAAGTTCTTTGCAGAGAGAGTGGTGAGGGGCTGGAAGGGGCTGCCCAGAGAGGGGGTGGGTGCCCCATCCCTTGGGGGTGTTCAAGGCCAGGTTGGCTGGGGCCCTGGGCAACCTTGTGTAGCTCCAGGCCTGGAGGTTGGTGTCCCTGCCTGTGGCAGGGGGTTGGAGCTCTGTGACCCTTGGGGTCCCTTCCAACCCATGCCATTCTATGATTCTATGAGAATAGGAACGTGCTTGTGCTGTCAGGGTGGCTCTTGCTGAAATGACCCCCCCAAGTTCATGGAAACGCTTGGTAAGCCAGGGACAGAACAGCATCAATACATCCACCACTCCAAGAAGTGATCAGTTTATTTTACTCCTAGATTTCCACCTAAAACACTGGTGGTGAGCAGCTGTTGGGCCTGACTGCTTGCAAATCCTTCTTGGAAAGCAAGCTAATGCCTGCCATGGGTGGGAAACTGTGCTGACCGGGGATGTAGTCACAGCCAGAATGGCTGGAAACCCCCCAGATGTGGGCTGGCTCCTCCTCTGCTGCGTGGCTGTGGATCTGCTTTCCTCAGGTGATTTATGGCACTGTGGATCACTGGCAGGATGTAGTGTGAGTGGTGAAAGGGGCTGATGGTACCTCCTGGCAGTGTGTGAAGGGATGCAATGCCACCTGTGAATTCAGATGGGCAGTGTCATTCTGTTGGCTTACTCATGAGAAGAGTAAATCATCACAGCCCAGCAGTGCAGGAAGGGGCAAGAGCTGCTGAGCTGCTGTTAGAAGCTTAATGTTTTTGGTTGGTAATTTATTTATCAGGAAAATATTGCTGTAAAATACAATTTCTCTGAATATGAACTACTGGGTAATAAAATGGCTTTTTTGGCTGCTTGGGTATGCTGGCCCCGTGCTGCAGGGAGGCTCATACTTTCTCAGCTGTTTATGGCTCCCTTTCTTATCTACTGAGCCATTGCCAGATTTGCAAAGTAAGAAAAACCTATTTTAAGAAAGGAAGAGAAATCCCCGCTGCTGTTTGGAGACTATGAACGTGCCTCTGGCTGTTGCTGGGCTGTGCTGGAGCTGTTCCTGACTCACCAGGGCGAGATGCTTGACCTTTCTTCAGGTGTCGGGTGAAACTCAGGAGGAAAATGATGCAAACCTGATGTTTGGGGTTGATCTGCTGGAGTAAGTGAACTTTGGACTCCTCTTACACCAACCACTCCTGTTCAAAAAGCTTTTTGGGTGGTTGGAGACTGCCAAGGGGAAGGAACACTGTTCTTTGGGTGTGGGTCTGGTTTTTGGGTGTGAATCTCAGCCTTCTCTGAGCTGGGTGGCAGAGATCCACCAGCTCTGGGACAGGGTGAGATAATGCAGGCTCATGGAGATCCCCCTGTTTTCAGGGGTGGGGAGTGCCTGAGGGTTGCCTCAAGGCTGGTTAGGTGCTTGTAGACTTTTCTGGTCATCATACAGGTATTGCCAGGCCTGAATGCTGTGAGAGGAGCGCTGAGAAGGTCTGGGGTGGCTCTGGGCTGCAGAACTGGTGGCTCGTGACCCATCCCCTCTGAAGACTTGCAGTGCTGTGCCTTGGGGTCCCTTCCAACCCAGGCCAGTCTGTGATTCTGTGATTCACTGGCTGGGGACTGAGATACCAGCAGAAGGGAAGGCAGAAAGGCATCAAAACAGTTGTTTCTCAGTGAGGTAATTTACAGGCGTGTTACATCCCATCATTTTACCAGGGGTCTGTGTCCTCCTCCTCCTGGCTCAGCACGTGTTGCACAGGATGCTCTCAGCAGCACTCTGATCAGCTGGGAGGAGAAGGGCAGGAGGAGGACAGGCTGTCCTCCCACCTTTACCTCTCGCATTTTGATTTCCTCTCAGAAGTGCTGGTTCCTCCTCAGGAGCAGCTTGGGCTCTCCTGGGTTTGTTTCTGGGTGGCAGCCCCTTTCCTTTCCTGCCAGGCAGCTGCTGGCAGCCGCAGCCCTTCTCCAAGCTGGCTGGCCGAGGCTGCGGGTCGGCGCTGCGTGCCGAGAGGCTGCAGGCAACGCGCTCTCGAGCAACACAGGCTTTGAGATGGGCAACTGAGGTGAATTCTTTCCAAGAAGTCCTGGTCCTTGAGTCCAACCGAGGAGGGCCAGCCCCGAGCTGGCCCCCTGTCCCTTTCTCATCTCTGCT
Source organism: Gallinula chloropus (assembly GCF_964237585.1). Classification (NCBI taxonomy): domain Eukaryota; kingdom Metazoa; phylum Chordata; class Aves; order Gruiformes; family Rallidae; genus Gallinula; species Gallinula chloropus. The sequence continues at coordinate 1,083,240 of NC_140091.1, read as the reverse complement.
TCATGCCCTGTCCTCCTCTTTCAGTCCCAGAAACACCCTTTACGCATCCACCGAGCGTTTAATTATCTGTAGCAGCCGTGAATGTTAAATAACATTACAAACCACGTGTGTCTAGGAGAGCAAAGTAATCCTTTTGTTGGATCTGACCCAAAAATTGTAGCTGGTGCCTTGTGATACACACAAGGAGGATGTCAGCGAGTCGGAGCGCAATCGGTTGTGACAGGTACACATGCACACCCGCAGCCGTCGCATGCTGGAAGTTACAAAGGGCTCTCAGTCTTGAACTGCTGCCTCTTGGCTGTCCTGTAATGGAAACAAAATGAATCATTAATAGTTAATGTTGGGCACAATCTTTTCTTGACTGGCTGCTGGAATTTAAAACGAAATAAATAGTTTGGGGGGGGTTTTGGTAGCGAATATGGGCCAGGGCACTTGTAACACAGGAAACGTGTTCGTGGGTTTTCAGTTCTCTGGTTTCTTGCTGGGATGGAAGGAGAGAGGAGAAGCCAAAGATGAGCACACAGAGAACGAACTTGCCATTATTCCATGTCAGAGGAGTGGCTGAATGAAGCTGAGGAGCAGTGATGCAGACATGCAGAGCCGTAGGCTGTGACTAATGTTGGTACTTTGCATCAGTGAGTGAAAACGGGCTGTGCAGGGTTGATATAATACTGGTAATTTCCTTTGGGGATGAGGAGTGTACTGTGGCACGCTGGAAATCTCTCTCCTGGGTGTGCTGGGGGTGACTTCTCATTCAGTTGGTTGAACTGACCACCTTGTACACCATGAAAGCAGATTACATACTGGATTGGCTTTGGATTTCCCCCATGGTCTGCCCCATCACCCTTGTCTGCTCTAACAGTTACCAGGCAGTTAGGTTATCTTACCACAGTTTCCCCAGTCTTGATGTATGCAAGTGAGCTGATACTCCATAGCTTGGCAGTAGACAGGGACAAGCCATGGAAACTTTCAGGAATACTTTGTGCAGCTGCTGTGCTGCATCATGCAGCTTTGCCCGTAACTGGTTCACCTCACAGCCCGTTGCAGAGCTGGGGAGTGATGCTGGACTGGCAGGTACCAAGTCCCCAGCTGCTGTGAGCTGGAGGGACTGTCTCAGCCCAAGGATGGACTAACCCACCTCACACCAAGTCAAGTCTCAGCTTCATCAGGAAGGGCTGCTTTCATGTGCCAGCCAGCTTTTCTTTCCCTGCATTGTGCAAAATAGAGATGGATCTCCCCCTTGACATGAGAGCTGTCACCTTCAGGTGCTACCACAGGCTAAAACCCACCGACTAAACCTAAAGATCTCACAGCTAAAAGGTTCATTGTGTTCTTTGAAAAGGGCTCATATAATTCCCATTACTGTCACTTGGAGTTACATATAGAGGATGCACAGGAAAGAGATTCTGGAGCTGAATAGAAAGTTATCAATGCCTCTTAATTCTTAAGCAGCAAATAGCAGCAGTTACACAAATGTTTCTTATTCTTACCAATGTTTCCCCAGTTACAATGTCAATTCCTTTAAACATTTATATTTAAATGTGGGAACATAAGCATGCAATATACAAGTATACAAACACACACGTTTATATATAAACACGGATGTATAAACATAGAAACATCCAGACCTGCATAAAGCCACATTAAAACCTGCAGCCCTCAAGCCAGGTGGCTTTCTTCTGCCAAGCCAGTTAACCTTTACTGTGGGAGAGAAGAGCTTCAGGGACTCTTAAGGATTCCAGTGTCAGGCTCAAAAGGTAAAGAATGCAAAGTCTAGTACTTCTAGCAATGTTTTCCAAGCTGTGGTCTTGTGGCAGAGTCGGCTCGTGGCTTTTTGCAGGTGGATTTTTAGAGGTCACCTTTTATGAGCCAGCTACTCTGACTGCCCAGAACTCCTCCCAGCAGCACAAGAGCTCTTTGTGGAAGGAAAATACATTGCTTGGAATTTCATTGAAACCCAGGTCGCTGCGAGGGGGAATTTAGGCTGCTGCTTCCTCTGTGTAAGGAGCACTGGCTAGTCGAGGGCCCTCATGCCCCTGCGTGCCCCAGCTCCCTCAGCATCCCATGCTTGGCACCTGGATTTGCTGGTGACCATGGCTGTTTGGAGTAGCTTCAGCCCACTGTGGGTGATGCACGAGTAGTTTTGGCTAAAAAATTCAGAGACCAAAGCAGCCTGTTTCCAAATCCCAGAATCCCCAGGTTGGAAAAGCCCTTTAAGCCCATCGAGTCCAACAGTCCCTGTCCTGTGCTGACCCAGATCCCTGAGCACCTCATCTCCCCTCTGTTAAACACCCCCAGGGCTGGGGACTCAGCCCCCTCCCTGGGCAGCCTGTGCCACAGCCCCACAACTCTGCCAGGGAAGAACTTTGCCCTCCCAGCTGAGCTGACCCTGCCCTGGGGCAGCTTGAGCCCATTGCCCCTTGTCCCATCTCCTGGCCCCTGGCTGCAGAGACCATCGCCCACCTCTCTGCACCCTCCTTTCAGGTGTGGCACACAGAACAAGAGATAAATAAGGATTGAATTAATTGGCTGTACAGTTCCAGTAGCAAGCATGGAGTTTTGCTCATGGGTGAACCCAGTGGTACTGCAGAGGTGTGGGGGTCAGAGCCCAGTTTGGTTTCCCTTGCGTGGTTCTGCTGTCAGCTTGTCCCATGGCCTCCCCCAGCCCGGGACTCGCAGGGCTGTGAGCAGCATGGTGACGATGCTGCTCTCCATAGGAGCCGTGCTGATGCACAGAGGATGTTGGGGGTGAGCAGGGAAGCCATCTGTGAGAGGGGCACGCTGGGCAGCCCTGCTGCTCTCCTGTGTCCCCTACGGCACAGCCAAAACCCCAGGCACGGCTCCAGACGCTCAGCCAGATGCTTTGGCCCTGAGATTGTGTTTCCTCTCAGCATCTGATTTGAGCTATTCAGGTGTGTTTCGCTTCAATAAATAACCTCTTCATAGAATAGGATTGCTGTTCTGTCATCGTGCCAGAGATGAAAAGGGCCAGAGGATAATTACATAAATGAGAAAAACACCCAAGTCTGTGTGATTATGGAGCAAGGTAGCTTGTTCCTCCAAAAACTGATGTGCTACTGATAAAAGTGAGAGTATGAACAGGTCTTTAGACTTTTCATAGCAAAAGTTTTTAATTTGACAGCTGTGAGCTACACATGAGCTATGTTTTCCTGAAGTGTGATATCTGACATCGCCCTGTCAGCTATTGGGGAACCCCCCAAGCCGTCAGGGTGACCTCACTGGTGGTTGGAGGCGGGAAGCTGGTGGAGCACTCTGTTGTAGAAGTGCTCCTCAGGATGCAGGACTGCTGATGGGATGCTGTGCTGAAGCAGCACCACAGCAGTAACTTTTCCAATCCCTTTCCTCTTGTGAGGGCAGAGTGTGGTCAGATAACACGCCTGTAAACATTGGAATTTGAGTAAAAATACCCTTTGCATTGGTGATGGGGCACACACACATTGTTGTTGCTGGACACTCATGGTGTCACAGCGTTTACTCTTCAGTGAAGGCAGCAGGAGCATTGGCTCTTTGTCATTTCTGATGAAGAAAATATTGGGATCAAAATCCAATGGGCAAAACTGGAAAGAATAAATGTGTCCTTGGTTTGCTTCCAGCACAGATACCCACGGGGCTTAGCTGAACGTGTGAATGTGACTGCCTGAATGTGTCTGCTTGCTTGCCTGTGTTTTTCTTCTAAATTGCTGTTATATTTTGAGGATAGAAAGAGCATCTGGTGCATCAGAAGGACAGTGCTATATGGAGCTGTAGTGCTGCGGGCTCTGAGTTAAGCCCCTCTCTCTGGGAGTCCAGATCTGTCCCTCTCTTGGTTGGGAACTCTGAGTCACAGACCCAGGTTTGCATCTTGGTACCAGACAGGACTAACGGGCCAGCCCAGGAACAGGAGGGCAAGCAGATTCCAGAGCTGCTCCCTGGGAAGTCACGAGCAGCCTCAGGAACAGCTTCTTCAAAGGAGAGCATGGTCTATTTGTTGTTTTTCTGGGCACTGGCATGTGATGGTTTCGTGCCTCTAAAGCACGCTCGGTGTGTAACTCCTGTTCAGGCTGATTGCCTTGTTTTTTAGTGCACAAGAAAGGCAGATTTTATTATTATTTATTATTATTTTTCTTAGACTTCTTCCCTGTGTGCCTTTGAACCCTGAGCTGTAAGGTTTTAGCTGTATGCACAAGTGGTTTCATGAGGTTCCATTAGCACGTTGGAGAGCTTGGTGGCAGAACCATGGAGCAGTTAAACTCCCAGTGATGTATTGCCTGTGTCACTGTCAACATCTGTACAGTGAGCAAAAAAACCCCCATCTGTGCTTTGGAAATGGAAGGTAATGAAATGGAATCACCAAGCTGGAACAGGAGCGATTCCAACGAACACCATGTCTGTCTAAGCAGTGATGAATGGCTCCCCATGGGTCCCAGAGGGAAACGGGGCAGAGCTGGGGTGCGTTGCTCTCAAGGCTTGCTGGGGAACCCCAGAGCTGCTGCCATGGGTGATGAAAGAAGGCAAGAGGTCACAGCAGAGGTGTGTGGTTCTTGCTTTCCAGCAAAAGGGAGAAAAAGAGGGCGAGCAGGAAACGAGAAGAAAGGAGTAACTGTTCAGTAATGGCCTCAGCTCTGTGCTTTCCCCTTTCATGCTTGGGTAACTTAGGGGTTACTACACACAGTTCTGCTTTGAAGCTTTTTCAATTAGTTACTCACACAGAATAAGCCCCTCAGAGTATCTTGGTGTGAAGATGAAATGTAGCGTGCCAATATGCCAATATAAAACAGCTAAAACACTAATACCAGAATGACCTGGGATTCTTTTTGAGTACATCTCATGGACTTCCTCTTTTCTTTCTATCCACCACATATAAAGCTAAAGAAAACTGACTGGATGTAGAACATAAGGGCTGGTTGGATCTCCTTCACCCATCCCTGCTCTTACCCCGTCCCAGGGGAATGGGGGTTGCTGGAGGGGGCCGCTGATCATTCGGGCAGAGGTTTGCAAAGCAGTGAGCTTGTTCAGTTGAGTTAACTCTTGGCTTTCCAAGTTGAGGGGGAAAGGTAAACCCACAGCTTAGGTATTCCTGCTGCTGCTCAGGTGGTAGCTCAAACCCAAGAAGTCCTCTGTGGGTCTGTCTTGTTACCACAGCAGCGGGCAGAATTTCTGCTAGCAGGCTGCCAAGTGTTTGTAGTTTCTCAGTACATCTCCCTGAGCTTCAGAGGAGCTTACTCTATAGTCCCAAACCCACTTGGTCATGTGTGCCTTTCACTATCTTTATCCCTTGCTTGTAATTTTTAATTAAAAGAAAAACCCCATGCTTCCTTGCAATAATCTGTACTCTTACCATACACTTACACCTTGTTGCAGCAACTAGAATCTTCATTTGTGTTACTTTCAATATTAAGAATCACAAAAGGAACTCCCCAAAGGTGCTTTTGATTTTATTTTTTTTCATGCTCTGAAACATGGAGCTGGAGCCAGATGCTGGGTAGCAGGTGTGGCAAACCCTGGAGCTGCATCCTGTCGTGAGGTCTGGCTGTATTCTGTCCTTTACGTCCTAGGGACCCTGCTTTGGCAGGGGGTCGGACCCCATGGGCTCTGGAGGTCCCTCCCAACCCCTGTGATTCTATGGTAAGCTCTCTCAATAAGGTCTCTAATTGTCCAGAGTAGTAGCCCTTCCTACAGAGTTGGGATGGGGTTTGGGGTTTTTCTTAGCTCCAGCCTTTGAGGACCCACATCTTCCAGTGTTCATTACCAGATGGTACCAACTAAAGGATGCTCTTCCTTCAAGCTCCTCACAGATGATACCTGCTCTGGTGGCCTCATCCTGTACTGTTTCCTTCTCTCTTTGTGAGCAGATCTGGTACCTGAACAGAACTGTACTGATTTCAGCAGTGCTCATGTATATCACTTCAGCAAGGCCGTGGGTTGTAGCAAACCTCACCCTTAGGAAACCATGAGTAGTGAAATCCCAACTGAAGAGCATCAAACAAGGGAAATATGTCTGTGCCAGTGCTTGGGTGAGGCGGCTGCTGCTCGCCACAGGGCATGTCTGTAGGGATGCAGGGAGGAGGCTGTGGGTTGGTGCAACCCAGGGAAAGAGCTTGCAGGGAGAGGGGATGTCTGTGTCTCCAAAAGCCAGGGTGTTTTACAGGAATCCTCCTGAATTCTTTATTTCTCTCTGCTCATAGTCAAGGAATAATCTTCTACCATGACTTCCTACAGTCTCACCCTGTCCTGTCTTGATATCCTTCTGGCAAGGGGTGATGCCAGTGTGATTTCCTGGGATGTGGGGTAGGTAGCTTGCTGGTAACAAGGAGGGGTAGGACCTGGGGTAGGTGTACTGGCATTTAAGTCTCTCTTATTGTAAACTCACAATGCTCATAGTAATACCACGTAAAATCATGCTTCCTTGGTCTGTGTTCCTAAGTCCTAGTGCTACGAGGCTCCTCAAGGACTCCCTGAACCAGCACTGTGTCTGTGTATTACTGCTTGGTCCTGGTTGGCTTTTCCCCCCCTTCCAGGTCTCCGAATTCTTTTTAAAATCAGTTTGTGACTCTGGCCTGCATGCAGTTCTGCTGCAAGGGGCAAAAGAAACACCCCTCCTCTCCATTTCTTTTCCATGTTGCCTTCAGACATGGCATAAAATCAGTGTTCTCTTCATATGGTTTTTGAACACTTGGAATTAGCTATCCCAGGAAATAGGTCTTTGAAGGAGACACTAAATTACAGACATTAGATGACTAGTATTTGCCATTAGAGCTGTGATCTTCTTTAACCACTGAATTTTATCATTAGCCATATATTCAGCTTTCTTGCAGCTCTCAAAGCAGTGCATCCAGGTTGGTTGGGGTTTTTTTCCAGCATATCCAAAGTTTGTGGTTAAAATGTAATTGGCTGTCTTAGGGGATATCCTCTGCATATGGCAGCAGCAGCCTTTGGCAGTAAATACTGTGCCAATGAACATGAAAATCCTTTTTTTTTCCCCTTTTAATTCCTTTTAGGAGAGATGCAGCAATATAATTACAACATGACAGAACACAATTGCATTTACAGTCACTAGAATTGTTTTCCTAAGTGGAATTAAAGCCATTTGAAGTCTTATCTTTACTGTGCCCACAGAAATGCCTCTCACGTTGGCAGAGATCTCTGATTTTGCTCGTAGGGGAGCAGCTCCTCTACAGAGAGAGGCTGAGGGAGCTGGGCTGGGTCAGCCTGGAGAAGAGAAGGCTGTGGGGGGACCTCACTGCAGCCTCCCAGTCCCTGAAGGCACCCCAGGAACAGGAGGGGAATCAGCTTGTTAAAGGGCAGAGACTGGCAGGACAAGGGGGCTGGAGTGAAGCTGGAGGAGGGAAGGGGGAGAGGAGAGATTGGGGGGAAGTTGTTTGCAGAGAGAGTGGTGAGGGGCTGGAAGGGGCTGCCCAGAGAGGGGGTGGGTGCCCCATCCCTGGGGGTGTTCCAGGCCAGGTTGGCTGGGGCCCTGGGCAACCTTGTGTAGCTCCAGGCCTGGAGGTTGGTGTCCCTGCCTGTGGCAGGGGGCTGGAGCTCTGGGACCCTTGGGGTCCCTTCCAGCCCAGACCAGGCTGGGATTCTATGCTTTTCACTGGGGGCTGAGGCCTGGGCATGGGCTGCAGGGCTCCTTGCTGCATGCTGACTGTGGTGTGCAGATGTTGGTTGGCAAACACAGAGGTGTGATGCTCCTCAGTGGCTGTCCAGAGGGAGCCTCTGACATTAAGTATCTATGTGCACTTCCCTGAGTTTTTAGCAGCTTGGTAGTTATGGAATAGACACCCAGGGACGTATTTTCAAACTGGGCTTTAACCTCTATCTATAAAAAGCACATTTACTTCTACTGAAAGACATTTTTATGGGCAAGTTGGGTAATTATGAATTTAATCACCCTTTCTCAAGTGAGAAGAATGTTTTCTGCGCAGAAAAAGAAGCAAAGTTTGGAGGCTTCCTTCTAAAGAGCTATTTGCAAGCTTGATACAGAGTCTGAAATGTTTGACTTAAAAGGAACTGGATGGTAAATCCTTTGGAAGTAAGTTTTGCCAGGTATCCAGGAGAGGAGAGGCCAACCCAGAGCCCATCAGCAAACAGCAGCAATGACCGTGGTTCACCCACTACTAATCAGATCTGTCTAGTGTTTGATGGGCATGTCCCAGCTGATCCATTTCTGTGGAAAGTTGTATTGGTTTTATGCTCTTAAAGTCATAATTGAGTTCTTTCAGTTGCTGGAATTGCCACTGATGTAAAGGCATGTTTTCTGATGTTTTCAATGAAAGACACGGATTTGGGGTGAATGGGAGTGATTCCAGGACTTGGACAACAGGCTTATCTCTTTACCAGGGACTAGGAGCAACTTAGTTTCTTGATAGCTCATATATCTTGTATCATGTATCAGCTGGATCTATAGGGGACACTGATTTATGTTGGCTCATTGTTTATTGCCTCTGAGCAACAGTGTGTTGGACTGCCAAAGGTGCTGAAGGTTTGTCTAAAAAGTGGTAGTGTTGTGCTGGGTTGTTACAGGATTGTACATAAAACTTACAGTGACCTGATAGTTGAGAAAGATCAGTCTCAGTAACAGTATCACACAGGGTCACCAGGTTGGAAAAGCCCTTTGAGCCCATGGAGTCCAACCGTCCCTGTCCTGTGCTGCCCCAGCTCCCTGAGCACCTCATCTCCCCTCTGTTAAACACCCCCAGGGCTGGGGACTCAGCCCCCTCCCTGGGCAGCCTGTGCCACAGCCCCACAACTCTGCCAGGGAAGAACTTTGCCCTCCCAGCTGAGCTGACCCTGCCCTGGGGCAGCTTGAGCCCATTGCCCCTTGTCCCATCTCCTGTCCCCTGGCTGCAGAGACCATCGCCCACCTCTCTGCACCCTCCTGGCAGGGCAGGGGAGGTGGGGAGAAGGGCTCCCCTCAGCCTCCTCTTCTCCAGGCTCAACACCCCCAGCTCCCTCAGCTGCTCCTCAGAGGATTTGCCCTCCAGCCCCTTCCCCAGCCTGGTTGCCCTTCTCTGCACTTGCGCCAGGACCTCCCTGTCCTTCTGATGCTGAGGAGCCCAGAACTGGACCCAGCACTTGAGGTGCAGCCTCACCAGTGCTGAATCCAGGGGGAAACTCCATCTTCATTGTCTCAGAAATATGTCTGGTGACCAATCCAGGTGTACTACCTGTTCCAGTATCCCTCCTGTTCCCTGCAGAGTTCCTGTGGCAAGCAAAGACAGGGAGAGAAGCTTCATTTTGCTCTAAAATCTGTGTCAGCCCTGGGGTATATCATCTCCTTTTTTGTGTGTGTGCTGTTGGCAGTTTCCAGTGTCCTTAAATGTGTCGCTGCGCTCATCCAACTGGCAGCCATATGCTTAGCTGCCCTTAAAGGCAGTGGCTCCTGGATGTAAGGAAACCTTTATTCCTTCCTGTCACCACAGTGCCAATATTAGAATCCAGCTGGAAAAAAAACCCCATCAAGGAACGTGTGCTGCTAAAGGAGAAGTGGGCTCTGGAGGGTTTCCCCATTGAAGGCTGAGGTAGCTGTGAGGCTGATTTATAGACAGGCTACAGCCCCTGGTTCTGCATGTATCGTTTATGTTCCATTCATTTTTGTCTGAATTGCTGTCCATGACTTGAGAAGATGATGGATATTGCCAGGTCCTTACATAATTCAGGCCCCATGAGAATTAATTGGCTATCATGTGCTGACATTTGAGACCACTTGGGTTTTACAAATGCTTGTGGATACATTAACTTTGATGATGCTTGCATGTGAGTCAGTGCAGGAAGATGTATTATTGTTATTTGCCTTAATTGAGAAGGGTTTAAAAGTTGTGGCTTGCTCCTTTTGTTTGGGTTTGTTGGGTTTGTTTTCTTTTCCATAACTACTTCCATTGCATGAGAAGTGCAGTGGCATAAGCAGGGTGTGTTACAGCTGGAACAGAAGTGGTTTGTTCTATGCTTGTCACTTGGGTGAGATGCAGTGTGAGAGCTCTACAGAAGGTGCCACCTCAGATGGCTCCTCATGGGACATAAGCCACTGCTAATAGTGCCTGAGCCTGGCTGGATGACCTGGCTTCCCAGCCTCCTCTTCAGGATGTAGAGCACTCACATGCATTTGCTTGAAGTGAACTCAAGCTGCTCTGATTCCTATGGAACAGATGTATTTAGATTACTTGCCATGGTTCTGATTTTGCAGTGCAAACCTAGATGGGCTGTAAATTAGTTCTAGGAAGACAATTTCAGGAGCATCCAGTTGAAGGTGTGTTCAGCTTGGAGAAGAGGAGGCTGAGGGGAGACCACCTCTCTATCTCCACTGCCAGCCCCTCACCACTCTCTCTGCAAAGAACTTCCCCCCAATCTCTCCTCTCCCCCTTCCCTCCTCCAGCTTCACTCCAGCCCCCTTGTCCTGCCAGTCTCTGCCCTTTAACAAGCTGATTCCCCTCCTGTTCCTGGGGTCCCTTCAGGGACTGGGAGGCTGCAGTGAGGTCCCCCCACAGCCTTCTCTTCTCCAGGCTGACCCAGCCCAGCTCCCTCAGCCTCTCTCCCTAGGGGAGCTGCTCCAGCCCTCTGAGCATCTCCATGGCTCCTCTGACCCCTCTCCACCAGTCCCACATCTTCCTTGTGCTGGGGCCCCAGCTCTGGACACAGGACTCCAGCTGGGGGAAGTCAGACTTTGTACAGGAATGTTTTGACGGTTTTATTGATAATTAGAAGTAACGATGCCACTGTCTGAGTCGCCCTTCACTGTGTACCTGTGAGTTCCTGGCAGGTCATTAGGGCTTAGTGACTGTGTGAGTGAGGAGTGTGCTGCTTGCCATGCTGTGTGCAGCTGTGTACAGATGTGTACTGACAGGCAGCTTCAGGTGGAGCTTCTCTAGCTTTTCTAAGCTTTTTCTAGCTTTTTCATGGCCATGAGAGGCTGCCTCTGGAAGTGGCAAATCTGTGGCACCGAGTGCTTTGTCTAACAGCCTTTTACTTCTTACCACGCTGCTGTTGTGGGAAGGAAGGGGGAGAAAGAATTTGAGTTGTGAGTGAGCCCTATCAAGAAGGGAGAAAAAGATCTTCACAAGTGAGTAATGCAGTGATGCAGTCAGTGTGGTTATGAGGAATGAGGCCCTGCCACTTCTACAAATCTGAAGCATTTTCTGATGCTCTCAGGTGGTGCCCATCTGTATGTCTCACTTCATCTGAGAGAGAGGTTCTTTGCAGTATAAAACACTCTGTAAGTGCAGCAGAAATCTCTGCACTCTAACGTAAAGCGTGAGCAGAGCTACTCCTACTACATCCTGTTTGGGCAGGGCGCAGCACCAGGAGAAAATCACTGTTGTGCTCATCGCCTGTCTTCTGGCTTATTTTAAAGGCTCTAAGTCGTGGTTAGACATTAAAAAAGCAAGCAATTCATTCTGGAGGAAAGATCTTTTCAAGTGGCTGATGAATTTGGCCCTTCAGACCAGCTTTTCACAGTATCACCAGGTTGGAACAGCCCTTTATGATCATCAAGTCCAACCGTTCCCGTCCTATACTAATCCCTATCCCTGAGTACCTGATCTACCCTTTTTTAAACACATAACACACAAACATTTGTTTTCTGACAAAACACATGCTTTTTGTAAGCATGTGGCTGGGATGTACTGTGTTTACAGGCAGTAGCTGCCTCCAGGTGCTTTAAGTTCTGAAGAAAAGGTTTACTTGTGATGCAGTTGGGGTGGTTTTCTCCAAATACACATTTGTGATGTCCAGAGGATGGTCTCTACCTAAATAAGAGGGGTTTTAATAAGCTCAGCTCTGCACCAGGTTTTAAAATGGCAGTTGGTGAAGTCCTGCTGTGTTAGCTGGGTGCAGGCTGAACTGGGCAAGTGGGGTAAAAATTATATATTTGGAAGGTGACATCAATAAGTCCTAGACCATGTTCAGATGGATTTATAGCTGCAAATACCAAGAAATAAGGCTTTTATGTTGAAATACAGTTGCCACTCTCAGAAGCAGGTTCTCAGTCATTTACCCCACTACTCCACCTTTAGCGGGTAAATTTATTAGACTGTTTTCTTGTTTTATCCTTTTCCTCATTAAAATTTAATGAAAAGTTAAATGCAAAGGAGAACTGCTTTACTGTTCTATTGAAACTGGTGTTTACTCATCTGAGGCTGAATTTCTAATGCTACATCTGTTCCTCTCTGGTTTATAGACAGAACAGTGTCAAAATGCATAATTAAGCAGGCTGAATAATTTCCAAGATATCCACAAGCTTTTAGTTGCTTCTGAGTTGGCTGGATGAAGTGTTTAATTGATTTTTTTTCTTTTCTTTTTTTTTTCCCAGGCTTGTTTCTGGCTGAAATCTTTGTGTTCTTGATTTGTTTTTATTAAAGTTCTAATAAATCTCAGAGGAGCTTCTGAGGATCGATGAAAAGTACAGCTACTATTATTGTTGTATTGGCTTTGAGCATCCTGGCACTTGGGGTGTTTGGTGCTGAATGTGGACATTTGGCAGTGGGTAATTCTGAGCTGAAATTGTGCCTCTTCCCCTGCTTCTGTAAGAGAACCTGTAGCTGTGTAACGTGCAGCTCTGCTGTATGCCTGCTCGACTTTATTCTGCGTTCCCCTTGATACTCTCAGAGCCTCCGAGAGCGCCCCGACCCAACTGAGAGCGGTGTACGATTAAAGGCCAGCTCACACTGTACTCACAACCTTAATTTCACCTGTTTTTATAAGGGCAGCCTATTTTGGGCATTTCTTAACGGTGAAGCGCCTGATTTCCCAGCTGCTTTCAAAGCAGGCTTTGCGGGGCCTTGCAGAGGCCTGCTCGCCGGCTGCCATTTTGCCACGCACAAAGAGACTCTGGCCAAGAGCTGTAGGGCTGGTTTTCAAAGGCGTTCCAGTCTTATTGTCGCTGGACCTAGAAATATTGTTTAAAAGCCTTTATGAGAGCAGGTTTCCCCCCCGGGGGTGCTGTACAAAGCAACAATGTTCTGTGGCAGCCTGAACAGAAGGCTTTTAAACATCGTTACTTTTCTTACTGTCTTTATTTAAAAAATACGGAATAAAACCATTTCTGAGGTTTGCTTTTTTTTTCCCCTTTCCCCTCTCTGAGGTATTTTCTTGCCCCAGATCATGTCTAGCTGTGGATGTGGGTGATGGTACTGTCTTGCTGTATGCTATGCCACTGCCAAGCACTAAGATTAAATGGCGTGAGACAATACGTGCATGGGCCTGGCTATTCAGCAAGTAGCCTAGTTTGATGGGGAGAGGTTTTCTTTTTCTTTTAATTCTCTCTGTATTGTCAGTGTCAGAATGATCCAGGCTGTATTTGTGGCTCCTCGAGACACCTTCTCATTCCCAAAGGTGTGGGCACTTGTCATGGGTACAGCTGGGAGTGCTGGGTTTCTCTTGGGGGGGGGCTGCCTTCAAGCCACAGCGTACTTCAAGCATCATCCTACTTCAAGGAGAGATCTGGTTGCCTGGAAACTACAGCCAGTCAAACTGTGGAGTTTCTGTTCTGGAGGAATTTTTGTCGCTCTCATTCTCTTATTTATTTATTTTCCTTTTGGGTTGGAACAAAGGCTGCAGAATTTCTTACGAAATCACCAAGAAGTGGCCAATTGAGGCGTTTCGTTGCAGCGTAATCCAGATGCTTCATTCGGAGTCTGGTAGAGGATGCAGAGCATTTACACCAAGAGTTATTTTGGGACTCTTGTGGTAGAAAGGTTATAATGGATCATCTTGAGTTTATCAAAATGCTGCTACACCTCCTACATGGAAAAACAAAGCTCTCTGGAAATTTTTCAAGGAGTTTTACTTGTTTCTCCAAGGTTTTCAGCTTTCTGTTGGTGCCAAAGCCAGGCCAATGGCTTTTTAATCCTTGCCCATTATTTTTTCAACTCAGGGGCATTGCATATTTCTCTCACCTTTCTTTAATGTTTAAAATGTGAGAAATGCTGTCTGGTCAGGTGCTGTGTAGAGAGGCTGAGAATGAGCATTTAAAGAGATATTTAAATCCATGGCACGGTGTCATGGTGCCTGCAGTTGTGGCCTGGGGAAGGGGGGTCTCTGTATCCTCCGTTCCCTGTGAATGCCCTGGCATGTCTGGTAGGGAGCTCCCGAGCTTGTCACCCTCATGGTAACACAGAGCAACGTGGTGTGGCATTAAGCAGACTTCCCAAAGTCAGCTTAGGAAGTGTCACCGTTCTGCTGCACGGAGATGCCTCTCCCTGCTTTCACAGGGTGCTCACCGGTCTGGTACTTCCAGCTCAGGGATGTATGTGGGGGAATGCACTGTGTATTTGAGAGCTGGCTTGAAATTGTGCTCTGTGGAATTCAGGATGGACCTCATGCAAGGGAGATTTTCTTCTTTATCTTGAGCTCTGTAATCCACTTTTTTCATATCTGCTCACCAGCTTGAGTGACGGGGATGTAGATTGGTGTATCGCACTTCTTTGACATTCTCCTGTTGCTAATATTGAAGTGTGATGAGGACTGTGTGTGTGTATATATATATATATTTTCTGAAAACTAATTACTGGAGAAATTTCCCTAAGATGCAGAATGCCCCTTTTTCTCCCCCATTTCTCAGCCATTTAGTTTCCCCCTGAATTGTGTTATTGGCAAATTCCTGTGGGGCAAATTTTATTTTTATATTTCTATTGCACTGCTCAAAGGGGAATCAATAAAATTTACCTTTCAGTCTCAAATGTCTGTTCTAATAGCTTCTCCCCAGTGTGATCCGAGGTGTCAAGATATCAGAACCAGCCTGCTATAAAGATAAATTTGATTTTATGAGATTATCAACCTCTCATAAAAAGGGTGCGATTGTGTTAGCTGAGTGACAGCAGAAAGCTCCCATTACACAGGCACAAATTAGCCCTTCTTTTTTTTTCTCCTCATTTTGAAATCTTTTTTGTTTTGCCACATGCATTTTAAAGTTAACTGCTTCAGCTGGGGCCAGGAGAAGGATGGCAAGTGGAAATCCAAAGGTTCGCAGCTCCCAGCACAAGCAGGGCTGCAATGGCTGCATTGAAAGCGCTCCTTTCAAGGCGGGTGCTGACCTACTTGCTTTGAATTGGGTTCTCTTTAACCATCCTTAATTAAAAGTTACTCCTTTCCGCCCCCCCCAAAGGAACCACTACATGAAGAAGTGTTGTGAATCCAAATGGTCGCTACCTAGCAATGCACAGCTCTGGGAGTAACCAGCGAGTAGATACTCTGCTTTTTCCCTCAATAAATATTTATCACAGAATCACAGGGGTTGGAAGGGACCCCCAGAGCCCATGGAGTCCAACCCCCTGCCAAAGCAGGGTCCCTAGGACAGGGCAGGGCTGGAATCTCTCCAGAGAAGGAGACTCCACACCCCCTGGGCAGCCTGTCCCAGGGCTCCCTCACCCTCACTGGGAAGAAGTTCTTCCCCACATTGGGGGGGAACTCCCTGTGCTCCAGCTTGAGCCCATCGCCCCTTGTCCTGTCCCCACAGACACTGAGCAGAGGCTGCCCATGGCCCCCTGTGTCCCACCCTTCAGCTATTGATAAACACTGATCAGATCCCCTCTCAGGCTTCTCTGCAGGCTGAACAGCCCCAGCTCCCTCAGCCTTTCCTCCCAGGGGAGATGCTCCAGGCCCTTCATCATCTTCATAGATATTCTGGCAATAGTTTAATTAAATACATGTGCATACTTTTGTGATCCTGAAAGTGTGCTCAGCAGCACTCACTCGAGTTTCATTCTCACAGCTAAACAAAAAGCAGGAAAGCATTAAAGAACCACACCAATGGATTAACTGACAACACTTAGTGGTGCACAGAGTGTGTGTAGCCTGGAGACTGCTGGATTTCAAGTCCTTTTAAGACTTCCCCATTCATTTTAAAACAAATGTTGCTGCTGGTTATGTCAGATGAAATCCAGGGAAGCAAATGTAGCCTTACAGGCTTACACAAGGATGGCTGAGCGTAGGTTCCGGCTACCGCTGAGTAGCGCCCGATAGCTCGGGTATCACAAGCCTCATTCCATGGGTGAGAGAGGAATGCTGGTGTCTTTAAGGTCATGAGTTTGTGGGATCATCTTTCAAATGTCAATGAAAACTTACCTTCCATTGAACTGCTCCCATCTTGAGATGGAAGGTTTTGTCTTGTTTAATAGGCTTTAAATCTACTCGAAAAGGTTGTATTGCAGTTAATTAAAATGCAAGCAGACAATGAGCAGCAATCTAAATCTGTCAGAAGGGGTTGCCGTGCTTTTATTGCTATGGCATCTTGAAGTGAAGTGTAGGAGATGATTTGCAAAGTGGGCATTCAACTGGAAGTGAACTGGGAGAGTATGAAATGAACAATAAGCAGTACTGGGACAGCCTTTCCATAGGCTTTCTTGCCTCTTTCTAGTAAGAAACTTTCTGCTGTAAAAACATAATCTATTTACTGGTTGGGTAGAAGCTGGAGGCTTTTCTATCATTTGTTTTGTTAAGTTTTTTTTAAAGGTTTTTTTCTGTTTGCCCAAGTTTTGCTGTTTGTGAAATTCAGCCCAGGTGAGCCAGGTCAGTGTCTGTAGTCCAAGTCTTCAAACCCCTTGGCAAAGGGAATGAGCTGAGAAAACCCACTTTGACCTGGTGCTCATGTAAAAGCTTGGGAAAGGGAAAGAACCAGCAACAGATGTCAAAATATGTCATGGTGAGTAGGGTGGGACTAGCACTTGGAACACCCTGAACTTCTGCTGGGGCATGTGGGCAGGGGGTGAATGGGAGCATCGCGACCGGCACGTTGGGTTTTACCCCATCAGATCCCTCACTGGGCAGACATCAGTGTTCTTCTGCAGGCTTTGCCTGAAGATTCAAAAACTGTTTCCTGGTGATAATTTATTTGTAAATTATTTTTAACTTATTTTTTATTTTCTAGATTTTATTTTAATTATTTAATATTTTATTTTTTCCCCCCCCTTTAGCACAGATGCATCAACTTATGTATGCTAAAGCAGCAGGGTAGGTTCTCTGGTAGTTGGAATTAATGTGTCACCATTCACCTAATGAATTTTTGGTGTTCTGCAGAAGGGAGGAAACTCTCTGACCAAGAGATTTAACTACTGTCTGTTCCTTGCAGGATGAGGCATTTGCTGCAATTCTTTAACAGTAAATCTTAGGCTGCCATGCTTGGATTTCTTTTCCTTGGGTCATGCTGAGGAAGCAGATTTTTCTGATAAGCAGAAGGAAATAGAAAATCTCCTTCACTGAGAGAATGTCTGTTGCATTAAGCAGGTTTTCCCTGAGCCCTGCTCCCATGTTAGGAAGAGTTCAATGGATGAATTCTGGGTGAGTTCAGGAAAAATAGGATTTCACAGAATCACAGGGTTTGGAAGGGCCCTCCAGAGCCCATGGGGTCCAACCCCCTGCCAAAACAGGGTCCCTAGGACAGGTCAGGTCTGGAATCTCTCCAGAGAAGGAGACTCCACACCCCCTGGGCAGCCTGTCCCAGGGCTCCCTCACCCTCACTGGGAAGAAGTTCTTCCCCACATTGGGGGGGAACTCCCTGTGCTCCAGCTTGAGTCCATCACCCCTTGTCCTGTCCCCACAGACACTGAAAAGGGGCTGCCCATTTCCCCTGCATCCCATACTTAAGATATCACATCATATTCATCCATAAGGTGAAGCTCACTTAAAATATGATGGAATTCTTTTCATAAGTGGTGTCTGGGTTTTTTTTCTACCAGGTCTAGTGGATTCCAAAAAGTGAGTAGCCTCCTGCTTACTTCTGTTGTGCTGCTCTTGACATGGGAAGGGAACATCTGCCTGTGCTCTGCAGGCACAGGATGGGGCTGGGCTTTCAGCGTGGCACGGAGGCAGTGAGGATGTCTGTCTTCATCCCATGCCTGCTGCCAGAGAGATCAATACTTTCTTCCACCTGAGGGTCACAGTGACCCTCGTACTTGAGCAGTGCAGGGCTGAATCAGGCTGTGAGCTGTCTTTTGTGGCTGGGCCAAGTGAATGTAAAAACCCCTTCTGTTCCTCTCTGGTAATTCCTGTACTTCCTCTGCATGGTTTTTACAAGGAAAAAAAGTGATTAGTGCAGGAATGCTCCCAGCTCTTCAACCCAAACGCCGTGCTGATGGAACGCTGCCCCTCCTGTGCTGTGTCAGTGATGTGTTTACCTCAGTGCCTCTGTCACGTTGGACGGGCTTGTAAGAGTTCTGCTCTAAACTTACTCTCTGACATACCAAGTTCATCATAAATATATATTATTGAACACAAAATCAGCTGGAAGGGGCTGCCCAGAGAGGGGGTGGGTGCCCCATCCCTGGGGGTGTCCAAGCCCAGGTTGGCTGGGGCCCTGGGCAACCTTGTGTAGCTCCAGGCCTGGAGGTTGGTGGCCCTGCCTGTGGCAGGGGGTTGGAGCTCTGTGACCCTTGGGGACCCTTCCAACCCAGACCAGGCTGGGATTCTGGGATTCTCTGAGAACACAGCAATATATTCAATACTTAAGTATCACGATTGCTTTTAGCAGTACAGAACGTGCTTTATTTGATGGGTTGAGATTAGCTCATGATTTGGAAAATGAAAAGAGGGAAAATTGCATTAGAGACCCCAAATAGCTACAAAACTCCTGTCCCTCCAGGGGATTATCTCTGCTACAAAATCTTTCTTTGATTATAATTACGAGGAATTTGAACTGAAGATCAATAAACCTTTTTCCTTAGCAGCTGCCTCCTACTCAGCAGCGGTAATGCTACATAATTAGTAAAACCACCTTCTCTTGACTCCTACCATCACACCACTTGACCTTACTTCTGTTAAATCATGGAGCTGTTTCCTACCTAAAGACATCTTGTTTCCCACTGAAATCAATACAGTGGGGCCAGGTTGGAGTCTGTGCGGGTTTGTTGCATAGGTGCTGACTGAAGGTAGATGCTTCTGGACTGAGTCTGGTGAAGGCCACTGAGGTGATGAAGAGCCTGGAGCCTCTGTCATATGAGGGGGAGGCTGAGAGAGCGCTGGGACTGTTCAGCCTGGAAAAGAAAAGACTCAGAGGAGATGTGAATAAATGTTTAACTACCTGATGGGAGCGAATGAAGAAGTTGGAGACAGGCCCTTTTAGAAAGGCTTATAGGATTGTGCTGGTTCAGCCTAGAGAGGAGAAGCTGCTTCTGGGGAGAGCTCTGAGCCCCTTCCCATCCCTCGAGGGGCTCCAGGAGAGCTGGAGAGGGGCTGGTGCCGAGGGCAGGGAGGGCCAGGCCCAGGGGAACGGCCTTCAGCTGCAGGAGGGGGATGGAGAGGGGCTGGGGGGCAGAAATCCTTCCCGGGGACCAGGGAGGCCCTGGCACAGGGTGCCCAGAGGAGCTGGGGCTGGGGTCCTAGGGACCCTGCTTTGGCTCCAGATGAGCTCTGGAGGTCCCTTCCAACCCCTACAGTTCTGTGATTCTGTTAATGTGCTGGTGATATTGAACCATTCCTTTGCTGGTTCATCCTCCTGATGAACCCCAGTAAAGGCAGAGGACCTCATCTTCTGATGGGTTGGGCTTAATGTCGTGGCACCACCATCCTGGTTGAGGTCCCAACTCCTTTATTCTTGCCATTGTAGAGACACAAGAAAATCTTGCTGGGACAAGAAAGATTGGTCATCACAGGAGATAATGTGCAGATACTTAAGATAATGAAAACTGTTAATCAGGACCACGTAAAACGCTTGTACATCTTTTCAGAAGGTGTTCAGTGATTGCAGCTCTGTGCCTGGAGATCAGCGTGGAACAAAGTCCATCTCCTAAAGAATTAGTAAGAAAGTGAACTAATGTGAAAGCGAACTAATCAAAACCACTTTCACTGTCTCACAGATAATGATACTTGGTTTCCTTCCTGACCAGGGTCTCTCAGTCTGTCTAAGGGGAGTAGAACTCCCCTCATACTTCTAAGGGAAGTCTCGAAGATGTCAGCATTTGCAGCTGGACAGCTAATTCTGACGTGCAGGCATGGTCCTGAGTCATTGGGAAAATGTCAGCATTCAGTTTATGTTTTTCCCTCTGAAATACATTGATTTTTGTTTCAATTAGTTCATTACTTATCACTCAAAGTTCATAACAACGTCTGATTTCAAGTGAGATTATTTGACATGGCATATGGATGCCAGAGATAGGAAAGTCAAAATATTAGATTTGTTTTCTTTTATTTTTAAACCAGTACAGACAAGTTGATACATTTTGCCTTATATTTTGGTCAAAATTTCTCCTGTTTATGTTCTAACAAAACATCTTGACAGTTTGAATCAGAAAATATTAGACACCTTGTGAGTAAATCGGAGGCGCAGCTCTTTTCGGGAGTCTGGGAATGTTATCACAGTCTAACACATGGGTGTTGGAAACAGCTGCTCCTCTAATTAGTTCACTGAGTATTTCATTTTTCTACATGAGTTGAGAGGGTAAGACATGCTGTGCTGTGTGCTGCTGCGACGGGAGCAACGGGAAACAACGTAAGGACCTACTGAGTGCCTTGTGAAACACAGGCTTGGCTCTGACACTGGGCTTCAAACCTGGAGACCTGATTTTGAACTGGTTTTAGGGACCTCAAACAATGTCTCACAGCATTCCAACATGGAGTTTTGCACAAGGGTAGGTCTAATATACTGTGTGTTGTCTTTATGGAACTTGGTGGCACCCGAGATGCTAATTAATGCCCAGCTGATTGTTTCCTGTGTGCACAGTGTGATGTGTGTGAGATCTGCCTGTCCTTGGGAGCACAGATACAGGCACCTCTCTTTTCCTGTAACATACAGAATGCTTACCCCACCATTGTTGGAGTATCAATTTCAGATTAGATTATGGGATGTCTTACTTTCCCTTTTCTTGTAGTGATAAATGTGCAGTTGCTTTTAACCAGGCACAGAGCCTGCCGTGACACGGGGCTTTGTCTTCGATTCTTTCCCCTTACTCATGAAAGACTCAGGTTTTGTGTTTCTTTAAAGAGGAGAGATGAGATGAGATGAGATGCTTCTGCATCTCTTTACTTTGGAATGGAGTGCACAGGCAGCAGGCTGCCCGGGCCCGTGTCCAGTCAGGTCTGACTGTCTCCACGGATGGAGACTCCACAACCTCCTGGTGCAGCCTGTGCCAGTGTTCAGTTCCAGCCACACTAAACCAGTATTTTCTGAGGTTCAGATGCCATTTCATGTGAGGTATGCCCAGTGCTTCAGTCCCTGGATCTTTCCAAAGTGGCCTTTCACTGGGCTCACTCCAGTAAGCCCATGGCTGCCTCATACTGGGGAGCTTGGAACTGGGCACAGCCCTCTGAGGGTGCCCTCACCAGTGCTGAGGAGATGAATCGCCTCCTTCAACACATGAAGAAGTTGTGAGTGACTAATTAAACAAACCAGGGTGGCAAACAAATTAAACAGGACTAAATGGGGGGGAGATTTAGAACACTTGCAGTTCAGTGCTTATGGCTGCACAGCAGTACTTCAGGGCATGGTAAGAAGGATGTGCTCATGTACTTTCAAAAGCAAATGTTTAGATGCAGAATCCCAACCTTGGTTTCGTTTGAGTGCTTAGAGCTGAGCTGCTGGCTCTGAGTCATCTTCAGTGGCACCAGAGCCTGACAGTTCTATTTGGAAAGGGCAAGTCCTGCACACTTAGCGGGGGAATTTGGCCAATTGAGGAGTTTTTTTATTGACTGATGGAGCGTTTCAGAAGTGGAGGAGAGGAAGAAGTGAACATCTTCTGTTTACTCCTTTATCTCTGTTTAATATCACAATCTCATGAAGTTACTTCTAATGCCAGGCTGGCTTTTTTCTCCCTGGTGTTGAAGGCCAGGCCAGCCATGGCTGTAGGTACATCCACATCACTCACAAAACATTATCCACACCACTTACAAAACACACACACTGCATTGGAATGAGCTACTTGTGTACAAATGCAGCAGCTTAATAGATGCTAAAACTGCAGCTTAAAATTGGGCTGCTGGTGTGTCCACTGCCCAGGGAGAGTATCTGGTACCCCTTACTTCGTGAAGATGCAAGGGAGCCATTGTATCTTAGTTACACCAAAGTGCAGATCTTTCAACAGGCTTTTGAATTTCAGACATGTGTCTGCAAACTGAGGGTTCTTTTTAAGAATAAAAAATTCCCTACAAGAAAAAAAACCCCAATGCAGGAAAATG
Source organism: Gallinula chloropus (assembly GCF_964237585.1). NCBI lineage: Eukaryota > Metazoa > Chordata > Aves > Gruiformes > Rallidae > Gallinula > Gallinula chloropus. The sequence continues at coordinate 1,061,142 of NC_140091.1, read as the reverse complement.
TGAGGGGAAAAAATTGTTCTAAACCAGTAGGAACTTTCTCTGGGAGACTGACATCTATTATAATCAGCTTCTAAATGCAGAAGACAGGTTCTTTGTCAGCTAAATAATATATTTTTTCTATCATAGAAAGTGACAAAATGAAATCCTTTTCTTGTAATCCTGTTATAAATTGATGCTCCCTGATGTCCTAACACAAGTTCAGCGACTTCAGCCTCATCTCTAGAAATCTTCAGGCTGAAGGGACCTCTCTCTTCTTTGGTGCATGTTTATGTGTATGTATTCTTGACTCTAGTCCTAGGTGGAAATGAAGGGCAGACCCTAAACAAAGCTGTAGTAGCCCCGAGTTACTACTGTGCTGCAGAAAGGGGCTTCCATCAGCTCTGTAGTGCTGGTGTAGCTGTCATGGGTGTGCTGTCAGATTCCTCAGCTCACAAACACATTTCCTTCAGCCAGGTGACTGAATGGGGAGAAATGGGGCTTGAGATGCTGTGAGTAAAAGGGATTCATGTGAGATTTCATTTTATAGGGCCCATTGCCCACTTTTCACTGAAGTTTATGTACATATTCTTACAGACAAGCCCCTTATGCAGGTTGATTTCTCCATTTTCCCCCCAGATCCCTTCCAATCTGTTGTATTAATATAAACAGCCAATTCCATTTGACTTGTCTGGTATAAATAATTCAGGCAGTTCTTTTTCAACCTTCCAGATGGCCTGTTGAAAGCCAGGAAGGGGTCAGAGTTGTGATATGTCAGATGTGTCTGCCTATGGACGTAAACGTACCCGCATGGTGATGGGGTAGCCCGGCCTCTTCCTTTGTGTTCCCCCCATTTGTTCACGTGTGCTCTGAAATTGGGTTGCTGAACTTGTGGGATGGGACAGCACAATGTGACTGAGACCTCCTGGTGTTACCCAGGAGCACGGGGCAGTCGTAGCAGTGATGCAGGCTTTGACTGAATGATCTCCTTCTTCCTGAACTTTGAACATCAGGATATTAAGTTAGGGAAGTGAGTGACTTACCTCCATTCTTCTCAGATGGTACAGCCACTTTATCCTGTCTGCAGCACACAAACTAGGGGGAAAAAAAACCTTAAATAATTGTCCTGGTTCTGGCCAGGCCAGGGTTAACCTACCCAAGCAGCCAGCCCAGGTGAGCTGAGTCAGCCCAGGTGAGCTGAGTCAGCCTGAGCTGTTTTCCACACCCCCTGACACCACTTCCCCATAAAAGCAGCTGGTTGGGGAAGGGTAGGGGCTGGTTGCTTCCAGGACAGTCTGAGTGTGGCCAGGACGTTGGGTTGGTCGGTGGTCCTTGCTGTCAGGCAGCCCTCTGTGCTCATCAGGTCAGTCAGGTACTGTGTCAGCACTGGGTGTGAGTGTAACTGGCTATTATTGTCCTATATTCATGGTGATTTTTGGCAATACCTGTCCTTATCCCAACCAAGGGAGACTCTGCTTGTTTCTCCTCCAGGAGTGAGTGAGCAGCTTTGGTGGGCATTTGCCCTCTAGCCAGGGCCAAACCACCCCTATAATGAAAGAAGTCCAGATGCAGACACAGAAACATCTGTTTTGTAGAATTTGGCAAAAGATTTCAGGATATTTGAATTAACATCCTTGCCCTTGCTCTTTCCTTGGCAATTTAATGTAACCTCAGGAGCTTCACTAGCATCGTTCCTGGGATATACAGAACATGAAGACCTGGATGTGGTCAGTATAGCAGAGAGATAACAAAAGTGAGGACTTGTTGAATTTTATTGTCCGTCTCTGGTTTCAGTGCAATAGACAGTTTTTCACCTGAAAAGAGAACTCATAGTTGGTGTCTGAACTCACAGGATTTAAAAAAAAAAGGAGAAATGTGCTGGAGATTGTTTTGAACAAAGAGAGGCAAGAATTTAATTAAAATTTTCTGTCTAACTTTAAATTTGATTTAATAGCTTTCATCAAAGCATCTCCTGATAGGGAGAAATGGTTTTCCTGAGAACAGAGCGAATGTACGTTTGAAGGTGTTATAGAAGGATAAATAGCATTTGCTGGATGTTTTCCATGTGCTCAGGAGGCCCAGATCTCAGACTCACACTCCCTTACCAAATATATAATGAATTCTTCTTTTCCCCCACTGTGGAATTCCAGCACAATTCCCAAGCAGATTTCTTATTTTCTGAAGATTCCTAGAATGGAAATATTTTAAATTAAAAGCAGTTCCAGCCTGGTTTTGGCAGCTGTCAGTAACAACAGGTTGAATCTCAGAATGTTCCTGGCAGATGTGCAGGATGAAACTTGTGAGCATCTGAACCACCAGGCATGGTCCCTTTCATACCTGATAGGACTCAGTGTCGTAACTTGGAAGGAAAGAAGTGTAAAATATGCATTCAGTTCTTCTTCTTTGTTTGTTTCCAAGCTTTAATTAGGAGAGTCAAGAGGGTGACGACATAATGTGTTGTAAATAACTATCTGCACATATGGCTTAAACCAACCAAACATTCAGAATTCCAGAGTTAGGAGTTGTCAGGTTTCTGACAACAGACAGGCAACAAGCCTGTTGTTTAATATGCTGCAGGACACCGTAGCCATGATTGCTAATGACCCCCTGTTCCATTCCTGAGTGGCATAACTGCAGATTTCTTACATCGTTTGTAAAAAGTGGGAGATGTTTTTAATCCAAGAAAACTTTTCCCATGCTGCCAAACAGTGTAATGGACGTGGACACCTGATAAATAGGAGAGCTTAAGTCTAAGTTCTTGTTTCCATTGTCAGTGTATGAACTGAACTGCTAAATGAAAGCCTGTGAAGAGCCAAGTCACAGAGCCACGGAGTTATCAGAGTTGAGAAGCAGAGCCTGTGGTCCTACTCTGGGTCCAAGCAAGGCTGAGAGCTCAGGTGCCAGGTTAGGCTGCTCATCCTCTTCAGTATCTCTGGGGGGAAGATTCTGCAAACTCTGGCCCCACTGTTGTAGTACTTGACCACTTTAATTATGGGTTTGGGGTTTTTTCCTTATGTTTAGTCAGAATTTCCCGTGCTACTACTTGTGCCTGTCACCTCGGCCTTCTCCTGTGCACCTCTGAGAAGAGTCGGGCTCTGTCCTTTCTGCAGTGCCCCAGTAGGCAAATGGAGAGAGCAGTTAAATCACTCTGTGCCTTCTCTTTTTGGGGCTGAGCAAACCCAACCCTCTCAGCTTCTCCTTCATGTCATGCTCCACATGCCTGACCACAAGGTCCTTCTAACTTGGGGGAGCCCAGGAACACTCTATGTGGGGGCACTTTGCTGATGGAGAAGCCAGTTCGTGCTCCGCTTTTTATTGCTGTATTTCCCTTTTAATTGAGGCAAAAGAAACAAAAATCTGAATTTAAATAATGGTGGTTTAGATCATTTGTTTTGGTTATGCTTTATGTAGCCAGATGAGGTCAAAAAAGATTCTACTCAGATGAATCTGGTTTTGATGCCTTTGTAGCAGTTTTCATTACTACTTCTGAATTTCCTTGTTCTGTTTGACTTGTGCCTGTTCCACCAAGTTCATAAATGAATGTGGAGGTAAAGGAGTAAGTGGGTATAAATAGCCTCTGAATGAATTTGGGCCAGTTATTAATAGTAGTGTGAAACTCAGAAGTGAAGTTCCACAAGAACATTCCAGTAGGACTACCCAGGAGCAAGAACAACCTTTGGCTGGAGGTGGAGTGAGAAGGGTTTGGGTAAGAGGTGGAAAGATGTGGTTGTAAGCTGTAGTAGGGCGTCCCCAGGAACGTTCCTCCCCGTCCTGTGTGCTGCCTCCCTGTTGTTATTCCTTAAGAACAGTAGCAGAGACTGTTAGGATGTTGTTCATCTTTCTGATACCATCTGTTTTCCTTGGTGGGAGGGAGAAATGGGATTCACTCCAAGCTGTTCCAAATGTTTTTTCCCCTCATTCAGGCTGAAATTCAGATGTTCATGTTCAGTTGCTAATGCGGTTCAGTGGCACTTAGAGTACTGTACTCTGGGCAGTCCTGATCCATATGTCGCTTGACCCAACAAAGCTGTAATCACCTCTTTGCAGAGATAAAAAGGCTTGAGGCAGTTGCTATGAAATCAGAGGAGCTATCATTGCATTCCTTTGCTGGGTTTACAGTTTACTCTTTCTTGTGTATTGACTAAATGCTTTCCACACAGCTTTCCTTCAGCTTTTGTTCCAGCCCTGCACTACCTCTGTCTGCTCCTACGTGTCTCCTGTAATCATCTGGACTGCTGGTGATTTTTTCCTGCATTTACAGGCTCTTTCATGTCCCATTCCGAATTTTCTTTGTTTTCCACTCCATTAAAATAGCAGACAGTGTCCTGATCTCCTTCATGCAGCCATCATCTTGCCTGTCCTCATTTTTAGATCAATGGCAGCTGGCAGTCTGAGCACAGTGACGTCCCTTTATTTCATTTCATTCTGCAGTTAGGAGCCTTCGAATCGGTGAACCTCACCAAAGGGCTGAGCCTGAGAAACCCACTCTGAAGCTCAAGCCTGAAAAGTGATTCAGAACTCTTTCCTGGCTGTTGCACCATCTTCTATATAGAGGCTGGGAGAAGAGCTCCTGGAGAGCAGCCCTGAGGAGAAGGACTTGGGGGTCATGGTGGATAAGAAGCTTAACATGAGCCAGCAGTGTGCCCTGGGGGCTGAGAGAGACAATGGGATCCTCGGGGCATCAGGAAGAGAGTGGGCAGCAGGTGACAGGAGGGGATCCTCCCCCTCTGCTCTGCCCTGCTCAGGCCCCACCTGGAGTGTTGTGTCCAGGGCTGGGCTCCCTGGGATCAAACAGCCAGGGATCTCCTGGAGAGAGTCCAGAGGAGGGACAGAGATGCTGAAGGGCCTGGAGCATCTCCCCTGGGAGGAAAGGCTGAGGGAGCTGGGGCTGTTCAGCCTGCAGAGAAGATGACTAAGGGGGGACCTTATTAATGTTTATAAATATCTGAAGTATGGGATGCAGGGGAAATGGGCAGCCCCTTCTCAGTGTCTGTGGGGACAGGACAAGGGGCGATGGGCTCAAGCTGGAGCACAGGGAAGAACTTCTTCCCAGTGAGGGTGAGGGAGCCCCGGGACAGGCTGCTCAGGGGGTGTGGAGTCTCCTTCTCTGGAGATGTTCCAGCCCCATCTGGACACTGCCCTGTGTGCCCTGTCCTAGGGACCCTGCTTGGGCAGGGGGTTGGGCCCAATGATCTCTCGAGGTCTCTTCCAACTCCTACGATTCTGTGATCCACAGAGGAGCCCTTTCCATTGCCTCCCTGGGCCTTAGAATGAGAATCCAGAGGGGGAGACTGAAAAGTGACAAAGCATCTCTCAACTGTTGAATTACAAACACGTTCTAAATGTTTCAGCACCAATTAGCACCGAAGTGCTCCGGTGAGTCAGGCGATGGCGAGGGAAATGTGTGGCAGGACGCTTGAGCCTTCCCAGTGTTGTGGGCTACGTCCTGCCCTGCTGCTCGGGGGGAGAGATGTATCAGGGCACCATTTCTATCAGCAGCAGGAGAAACGTTGCTGGATTAATTTAATTTGGAATACATGAAATGATGAGCTATCTAGGTAAATTTATAGAACCTCCAGGAAAAGACTTGATTCTTTTGCTTGCACGGGAAGAACAGGGATTATTTATTCAGTTTGGTTATGGAGGAAGAAGTATCAAGTATTACGTTGATGCAGCTCTGAAAAATCAGTTAAATCTTCATCAAGCTGGAGTGTCGTATTCTGGAGCAGAGGAAATTGTCTTTATTGGTCGTTCCTGTAGAATGAGGTCAGGAACGGTTGGACTCTGATCTCAAAGGTCTTTTCCAACCCTGTGAATCTGTGATTATCTGGACATTTTGAAACAAACTAAGGAGTATACTTTTAACAGCTTTCCTAATTATTAGTGTGATGATTGTGGCGTGGCTGTAACTCAGACCTGGGTATAGCTTTTCAGTTTTGTTTGGCATTAACTTAGCACCAGCCCTCAGTGGAATATGTGCTTTGCCTTGCAGTGGTCTGGGTGATGGTGATGCTCGATGCCGGGCACAGAAAGCCTGTCCGTTGAAGTCTCACAGTTTTGCTAACTTAGTCAAGGTCAGGGATTTCCGTATTTAAGTTGCCTCTAGCTCACAACAGTGAGCCTCCAGGCCAGGCTTGCCCTCCTCTTCAGACAGATTGTGCAGTGGAAGTTGGATGTCTGTTTATAAGGTGCTGCCAAAAGGCTATAGCTGTTTGTATATAGCCAAGGCTTAATTGAGCAGGTGGGTGGATGCTCAAATATTGCTTAGTTCTTTGTGTTGTTTTAATCCTGTTTCAGGCTGTGAGAAATTACAGCGGACATTTAGCATCCATTGTGCTTGCTGGGGGAGGTATCCCAGCCCTTGAAGAGTGTCTGCTAAACCAAATGAGCTGAGACAAGGCAAGACCTTGCGTTTTGTAAGAGCGAGGGCTTAGCAATGTAGTTATGACCACCAGACAAAGGCGTGCATCAGCCAGGGATTCCCTTAATACTGGGAGGAAAAAAAACCCACAAAGAAAATCATTGTTGCTGATTGGAAAGGATGTGCCAAAGCACGTGAATCTTCCAGAGCTGTTCCAGCCACGTCTTCCAATGATCTGATGAGCCCCTCCATTGAGAATCAAGCCCTGGTTATTCTCAAGTGGAACGATTTGGTACAGTTCTGCTTGATGATCCCAGTTTACAATGAAAGTGATAAAATTCTCTTTGGAAAGTCATTGCTAAGATTGCATAATTGGGCATTAAAGTTCTGATTATACTTTACAAACTCCAGGACTTTGTTAAAAACCTGACATTCCAATGTACTGAATTTCAGTGTTTGACAGCTCAGCTGTGAGAATTTTTTTCGAGAACATTTGTACCATAAGAACAGCATGTTAATTGACTAAAAAAAACTGGGACAGATTAATCATGGGAGGGAACACGATACTCAGGAGAGTGTAGTTCTAGAGCCCTCTGCTGATGGAAACCTTTAGAAATACCCATTCTTTTCCAACGAGGGTCTCGAATGGCCTGGGTCATTGATCCCATCCACTTCTGACCTCTGGCTTGTGGAATAAATCCGTGTGTTGAGGTGCTTACTTGTGGTGCTGGCTAGGAAGGAGCCTAAGGGACTACCCTGCTCGAGATTCAGGGCTTTCATGAGGCCAAAGATGAGGCGAGATGCATCCGTCTCCTTCCCGGAACAGGCAGCGTGTGTCAGTGTGTGACTCGTGCGAGGACATCGGTCCTCGCTCAGCGGTGGCTGAGGTGGTAATGGGAGTTGTGTTCTGCAAAATCCGATCAGAAAATGGCTGAGTAAAGTGATTTATGTTGGAAGAGTAGGGAGAATATGGATGAGCCAGAAAAGCCGCAGGCAATAGATGCTACCGGCCCACACCTTCCCCAAGGCCCGAAGCGGAGCTTCCGTGTTACGGGCGAGGCCTCACAGCGCAGCCTGCCTCATTGCCAGGAGGGGGTTTACTGGCTGTATAGGAGGGTGGAACAGGCCAAACAGACATCTTCCTGTTCCACGGTGCCCCTAAGCCTATTTCTTATCCCCTCCACGCAGCACTCCTGGCTTTTGAGGAGTTCCAGTGTCTAACGTGTTCGACTGACCGTTGTCTGTGGCATTTTGAGAGGGGCTGGTCTAAACTGATGAGGCTCCCCGGGCTTTGGGACAGAACTTACACCCACAAACTGTTCAGTCTGTAACTTTTTATTAGTTATTGTTAATAACAGGAGCTGGATTTGTGCCAGGCAATCAAAGGCCTTATTTCTTGGTTTTGGGGAATATCAGAAGCAGAAAGAGGTTGGGGGTGTGTGTGTGTGTGTGTCATTGATAAAGCAAGTGCCTTCTGGCAGAATCATTTGGAAGAGAGAGGAGCAGTCCTAAAGCTGCCTTAAATCCGCTGTTTTCTTGCCCAAGCAGCAGGTACATTGAGCCCTGCGGAGCTGGTGCAGAGCCCGGCACAGTGAAGGGGCTGTGGCAGCCCTGCAGCTTTTCTCAGGTGCTGCACTGGGTGCACTGGTGCTGCACTGGGCTGGTAACTGCAGTATCTGCAGAGAAAGGCCCCCACCTCCCAGGCTGTTCTGAATTCATCTCAAGATGGTGAGGCAACTGACACTGGCAAAACATGTTTAAACCACAGCAGAGAAAACTGCAAAATACATTTCAGTGTTAGAAAAAAAAAAAAGGGACTACTGAAAGAAGGTGAGAATATGCCACCCACAAATTTCCTTAGGGAAGTGAAATCAAATTTTAAGGAGCCATTTCCCAGTACTCCATGATATGATGATGATTTTAACAAAAAGATCTTTCTTGTGATCTCTGGTGGCTGTGCAGGCAACCATGATGTTGGAAGTCTCCCTCTTCCTCTTATTTGTGGTGTCCTCTCCTAGTCTTCTGTGTGTGTTTCTTGTATACGTGGTCCGTGTATGTGTGGGCTACATATGTGTGATCCTTGTATATATTTAATAACATGATACTTATGAAATCCCAGTAATGAGGTAGGCTCATTTGCCATGGCATGGTTAACTTTTTTCAAGAGTCATATGTAATTTTTGTATTAGTCTGCATCTTCTCTTAGGAGATTTGTTGCTGTGCCAGCCCTTGGAGCCGTTTCCCACGACTGGCCCCTGCCATACAATTTGAACCTCTCAAGAAGTCAGTATGTTTGGACAGAAGGACAGCACTTTCTAGATATTCCCTGTGAATTCACATAAATGAGTCATAGTTCTGCAATTATAGACTATAGTTGTTACAGAAATGAAATATATTTTCTGTTATAAATATATTTTAAATTCTGAAGATGAAATGCGAATCCCTCTGAGTTCTGGAGGGGTTTAATCAAGGGTGTCTGTGTGCTTACTGCTTCACAGCTCAGGGTGAGTGACAGGACTAGTAGGTGTTGAGGAGAAAGGGCAAAATTTTTATTATTTGGTTCTGGCTAAAAATATGCAAGTGGCAGCTCCAATATACATTGAAATACAGAGATGTTCTCAGGTGGTCATGGGAAGTGAGGTATTTATAGAGATGTCCATTTAGATGTAAACTTGTATTTCCATATTCAAGCCACCAACCTCACAGCTCTGCCAGGGAAGAACTTTGCCCTCCCAGCTGAGCTGACCCTGCCCTGGGGCAGCTTGAGCCCATTGCCCCTTGTCCCATCTCCCGGCCCCTGGCTGCAGAGACCATCGCCCACCTCTCTGCACCCTCCTGGCAGGGCAGGGGAGGTGGGGAGAAGGGCTCCCCTCAGTCTCCTCTTCTCCAGGCTCAACACCCCCAGCTCCCTCAGCTGCTCCTCAGAGGATTTGCCCTCCAGCCCCTTCCCCAGCCTGGTTGCCCTTCTCTGCACTTGCTCCAGGACCTCCCTGTCCTTCTGATGGTGAGGAGCCCACAACTGCACCCAGCACTCGAGGTGCAGCCTCACCAGTGCTGAGTCCAGGGGCACAATCCCCTCCCCAGACCTACTGGCCACACTATTTCTGACACAAGTCAGGATGCCATTGGCCTTCCTGGCCACCTGGGCACACTGCTGGCTCATGTTCAGCCTGCAGCCACCCAACATGCCCAGGGTCTTCTCCCCCAGGCAGCTTCCCAGCCAGTTTCAAGGCAGTTTGTTGCATATATCTCAAATATAACTGTGTTGGGCATTACAGTCATCTAACCAAATAGGTATTACCACATGCTGAGAATGAGCTTGGCTCTTTCTGTTTTAGATTCAGGAATACCTGCTCTAGTGTGACTGTTCTCAAGGCCACGCTGAGCGAGTAGCAGGGCCCTGCCCCAGCGCATCCGAAGAGCAGCTTCCACTGGGAGTCATGCTCATCGCTTTTAATTAAAACTTTCTTTTCTAGCTGCAGTTCCTAGTTGCACGTTATCATCTCTGGAAGTCTCATCCTGCAAGCTCAGCAAAACATGCATGGTTTTCCTGTAGTAAGCTCCCACTAAGCTGATTAATGTGTCGGGAATAACGCAGAGCGATTGTGATGGGAACCGCTGCAAAGTACTTGGGTGTTGGGTATGATCCTTTTCCTCCGTGAGGAAGCAGCCCAGGCCTAATGAAAATTATACAGCTTGTATTTAAATACCAATTGGTTTAGCTGTTGTGTTTAGCAGGTAAATTAAGTTTTCTGTGCTGTTCCTTTGGGCAGCAGCTCTAGCCATCACATGGGTAGTGAAAGCCGTTACACCGTCAGGCAAGGAAGAAATCATATTTCATACTAAATTTCATATCAGATTGCCTTTTAAACTAAAGGATTGCTTCGAGTGGGAGCTGAAACAGGTCAAAGATCAGAGTTTAAATGTAAATTTCCCAGTTTCCAGACAGCATGTTTTCCCCAGAAGGCTATTTCTTGTCCCAGGTTATTATTGGGATTCTCTCCTATTTAAATGCCTGCAGGATGAGACATCAAAGTGGTTGTTATTTCTAGCAATTAAGAGCATAATTATTAATTTTCAGTATATGCTACTAATATGCAGCAACTGACTGAAATTCTGTCAGTTCTTGTATGAAAAGACACTGCACCAACCTGGAGTTTTCCACCAGGCTTTGCCAAAACTCTTTAGGGAGAGGAGGACACCTCCAAGCATCACAAGTCTTCTTGCTGTCACTAAGCAGTCTTTGTTCTTGTAGCTGTCATTGTCTAAGGTTAAGGTCATCCAAAAAAACATTTACTTGGAAAAAATCTCACTTAAGAATTTTGAAGCAAGATCAATAGTAAGCCTTAATTGGAATTGAGTAGTATCTTATCATAAAAGGTAAAAGATTGGGTCCTGTGCCATGGGGAGGGGGGTGTTAAAGGTCTGGTTATTTAAAACTTATGGGTAGTTTGTAGAAATAATTCTGTCTTAAATTGTTGTCTATTCTTTTTGCCAATTTTCCTCCTCTCATGATGGTGAAGGAGTAAGTGATGTCCTGGTACTTGTAGCAAAGACAGAGAAAATTGTCTTTCTACCAATTGTATACAACTTCCTGTGAGTAATATTCTCAGGAGACATAAGGTGAAGCTGAAATATGATTATTCATGCTTGGCTACTTTATTTTAGGATTAGCAAAATCTAAATATGAACCTGAATGCAGAATATTATCATGGAAATAGAATGAATTCAATTACCATGCATTAAACAGTATTTCTGGGTAAGACATGCTGGTTATCCTGGGAGCTCTGTGCAGGAAAATAATTCAGTTTATATTTTGCACCCCTCTTTTTGATAAGGCAAAGTCCTTCCCTTCCTACATCTTCCCACTGAGGTATTAAATTGGAGAGACTGAATTGCCTTTTTTCCCCTTTTTCTTTCTTTTTTCTTTCTTTCCCTACATGGAAAGGTGCTGTCAGTGCACAATTCTGTGGGCTTTAGCAGAAACACTGGTAAAGAATCACCCAAGGAGTCTCACTTGGTTTGTCTTTAGCAGCTCATGATAATGGTGAGCCAAGGGTGGATTGGACATCTCATCCCACATTCAGAAGAGTATATTAGAATGGAACTGGTGGATGGTTTTGAATGTGGTGGAGCTGAGGATGACCTGACCAACCTGTTCATGTATGTTCCCTGCCTCCTGAACCCTTGCTTGTCTGTCTGGATAAAAACACATGTGGCTGGGAACACACCACCCTGGACTGGAATCCCAGTCACCAGGCATCTCTGTCATATGCTGCGGTGCAGGTGTCCTGCAGAGAGATGTGGTCAGAAAGGAATTGGTCTTGGTTTAGAGGTACCCAGCACCTTCAACCTCGTACTCCCACTGAAAGCAGGATGGCAAAAGACTTTGCTTTGACCCTCAAAAAGTTTCTAGGCTCCAGCCTTCAGGATTGATTCAAGTGGAGTTGTTCTTGTGTGAGCATCCTCCTTAGATGTACGTGGCTGTCCTTTGCTGGAGCACGTGGGGAAAGTGCTGTGCGCTTCCATGAGGGAAAGGCTTCCAAGGAAAGGCTGGAGTCCCTGGGTTTGTCCAGCCTGGAGAAGAGGAGGCTGAGGGGAGACCTTGTGGCAGTCTGTGGCTTCCTGATGAGGGGAGCGAAGGGGCAGCGCCGACCTGTCTCCTCTCTTTGGGGACCAGGGGTAGAAACTGAGGGAACAGCGTGAAGCTGCACCAGGGGAGGTTCAGGCTGGATGTCAGGAAGAGGTTCTGTGCTGAGAGGGGGGTCGGGCGCTGGCACAGGCTCCCCAGGGAAGGGGTCAGAGCCCCGGGCTGGGCTGAGGGCAAGAAGTGTCTGGATGATGCCCTCAGTGCCACCTCTGACTGGGCTGGGCTGTGTGGAGCCGGGAGTTGGACTCGATGGGCGCCTTCCAGCTCAGGAGATTCTGGGGAGGGTGCTTGTGTCTGTAGCACATCACTAGAGAAGTGCCCAACTTCAGAGTGGGTAATGGGAGCAGCCAGTCCCCAGCAAGGGTTTGCTAAAGAGAGGGACTCAGAGCTGCAGCAGCAGTGGCGGCTCCAGCTGGCCGTGACCCAATGCCCTTCACAGCCTCCTTGGTGGGGGCCCATGTGAACAGCCACCTTTCCTGCAGCCATACACCACTATGTTTGCTCTGGTCCTTCCTTCTGTCCCTTCCAATATTAGTGATTCTTTCCTAGATGGGATAAGTTGTGTATTTGTTTCCAGTGAAGTATTGCAATGCCTTCTACACCTTCCCATTTGGATAGCTTCAGGGGAGAAAAGCAGATTTGTAGCTGACAGAGGGTTTTAAGGGAGAGGGATGCTGGTTTACAGGCAAAGAATAAGCAGATTACAGATCATCAGAGTTTCCTTTTGAATAGGGAAATGGTGAGAATATGAAAAGTAGCAGTGACTACTGATGTAAGCACTTGCATAACCCTAATTCTCATGTCACAAATGTGGTCTTATGGCTACAGACAAAGTCTTGACTAGAATAAACAGTACAAAACAGAGATATTAAGACTTGCACATCTGACTAAGCAAAGAAAGAAAGGAGTAAAAGCTCACAGTACTTTCATACAGGGCAGGGCTGAGGGGTTGCCCACAAGGATGCACGTAGCAGGGAGGTGAGCTGCGTGTTTAAAGACTGCAAGCTGGATGAAGGTGGCCCAGCTGGAATATGCTTTTTACAGAATACCTAAACTGTTGGTAGTGCTGGGTTTCTAACTGGAACTGAAGCTGGCTCTGAGGGCTTTGAAGTGCTCTAATGATTGCAGTGACCCAGACTGGAATGGGCACAATGCAAATCATCCTGGCAGCACAGGCAATTAATGAACAGAGAAGGAAGAAAACGCTGGTGGGTGTCTGGCCAGTGCTAGGAGAATACCTGTGAGGAAAAGGCTTTTGGCTGAAGGAAATTTGAGGGTTGTTTCATAGTTGATTTATTAATTCCAGCCTTATATTCAGCCTCATTCCATTTCCTTTGTCCTGTAAATTCTGGCCTCTCAGAATGGACTCCCAACACCTTCCTAAGGTTGGGTTTGGGGGTACCTTCTGTACCTTCAGCACTTCTAGACTCACACATCTTGCTAAGTGCTTCAGGAAAGGCATCTGCTCCACAGGATGAGTGTTTTATGGGACTTGAAGGAAAATCAAGTGGTACTGCCACTGGCAAGATGCGATTTAGAAAGGAAAATAACCAGTAGCTGAGGAGCTTGGTGTCCAGCCTCCTCTTGTCATCAGGCAGCAGTGCTGTGCCCTGAGGGAGCCAGAGCAGAGCACAGGAGTTGTCAGTGATGAGGGGCCTCAGCTGGGCTGGGGGTGTCTTGGGGGTGTCTGTTTTGGAGACTCCAGGTGGGATGGGGTTCTGGGACTGGCTGGCTGGCTCTGTTTCCCAAGGAGCTGCTCCCTGCCTTCATTACTTTGGAGTGATGGAAGAGCTCAGGACAACTGAAAGGGGATGATGGAAGCTGTGATGGGTTTAGTGATTGATGTATCTGTGATTTCTGAGCTTGATAGTACAACTCGCTGCAAGGAGCCAACATTATTAGCATATTAATGTTGTTGATTGTGCTGATAATAAGAGGAAGCAAAAAGGAACAGAAAAATCATCACTTATCTGTGATGTATGACAAAGAAATCAGTGAAGCGAATTGTCTGCTGCTTTGGATATAATTAATATTTTCCGAACCCTCTGGCAAATGTTACCAGTATTACTTCAGCCTGTAGTTCAGGCTCCCCAGTTCTTCATTTTCAGGATTCCTCAGAAACTTTCTAGCACTATCAGGTCACTGGAACTTTGCCATTTCTCACAGTATTCTGAATGAAATTTCTGGAGTGTTGGTGATTTTCTGTTTGGTACCTTGTCAGACAGCACGGGCTGCTCCTCTGGTGCTTACAGTGCCTCTTGGTTGTCTCACTGTTTGAAGTTTGACTCGGGCTGTTGACCTCCCCAAGATAATAGAATTATAGACTGGTCTGGGTTGGAAGGGACCCCAAGGATCACAGAGCTCAACCCCCTGCCACAGGCAGGGACACCAACCTCCAGGCCTGGAGCTACACAAGGTTGCCCAGGGCCCCAGCCAACCTGGCCTGGAACACCCCCAGGGATGGGGCATCCACCCCCTCTCTGGGCAGCCCCTTCCAGCCCCTCACCATTCTCTCTGCAAAGAACTTCCTCGTAATATCTAATTTAAACCTTCCTTCCTTTAGCTTTAATCCATTCCCCCTTGTCCTGCCATTATGTACCCTTTTAAAAAGTTGATTCCCCTCCTGTTCCTGGGGTCCCTTCAGGGACTGGGAGGCTGCAGTGAGGTCCCCCCACAGCCTTCTCTTCTCCAGGCTGACCCAGCCCAGCTCCCTCAGCCTCTCTCCCTAGGGGAGCTGCTCCAGCCCTCTGAGCATCTCCGGGGCTCCTCTGACCCCTCTCCACCAGTCCCACATCTTCCTTGTGTTGGGCCCCAGCTCTGGCCACAGGACTCCAGCTGGGGAGGGCAGAGCAGAGAGGGACAATCCCCTCCCTGTCCCTGCTGCCACCCCTCTGCTGATGGAGCCCAGGATCCCATCGCCCTTCCCAGCTGCAGGAGCCACTGCTGCTCAGGGGAAGTTTCTCATCCCCCATGACCCCCAGGTCCTTCTCCTCAGGGCTGCTCTCCAGGAGCAGATATGATTAATTCAATAAAATCTTACACTGAAAACTTGTTTGGCAGTAAAACTAAATCCATTCTTCATCTAGACTGAAAGCCAGAAGCTGGAAGGCTCTGCTGTACCTCTGGCTGTACAGAGGCAAATGCTGGAGTTGTTTTCTAGAAGCATTTTAACTGCCCCCTTTCTTCCTGCTTCTTCTCAGCAGCTTAGAAAAAGATGTCACAGAACAAGTCTTTGCCCCCAAGAATTAAATTTGGCTTCAGTGATTTAAAATCATAAATGGTGGCTTGTATCAAAAATAGTGTGACCAGCAGGTCTGGGGAGGGGATTGTGCCCCTGGACTGGGCACTGGTGATGCTGCATCTCGAGTGCTGGGTCCAGTTCTGGGCTCCTCATATTTCAGGATAACCCTAAACCACTTCGATAAAACACATTCTTTTAGTCGTGCTTTTCTAATCAATGTTTTAATTACTTTGCGAGGGGGAGAAAAGGAAAATGGCTCTTTCTGACCGTGGGTGGGCTCACTGCAGAGGAAAAAGCTGGTGAAGCAGAAGAATTTATTTCTTCATCCTGTCTTTTTGCAAAAAAAAAATCGCTGCCTCTGCTATTCTTTCAAGCTACTGGAAGTTTTGAAGTTTGAGCTGTGCTGTTCCATCTGTAAATCAGGGGGTTGTGAGCCATGCAGCGAATTTCTCTGCTTTTTCAATAGGTGAGGAGAACATCTTCTCTTATGATAACTGATTAGGGCTTTTACTGCACAAAGGATCCATTAATTGAGAAGAGATTAGATTTTATTGTAATTAATTTCCGCAAAGCTACTGTTTTCCTTAGATTAAGGGTTTTCTTTATAAGAGAATAAACTGCAGACAATGATAACGAGATGCTTGTGTGGAGCTGATAAATAGCAGTTTATGGCTCTTTCATCGTTTCTCTCATCCCATCCAAGGAAGGATCGATTTTTAACAGCAGATGGGAAACAGTTCAGAATGTTTTTAAGCTTCTGTGGGGAAGGATGCATTTAAGTTTCGTTTTGATTTTCTGAACTGCCAAAAAATGGTATGTCACAGCCTGTTATTAACATACAGCATTAATTATCAGTTTAAGACATTAATAAACTCCTGAAGGGAGGGTGCAGAGAGGTGGGCGATGGTCTCTGCAGCCAGGGGACAGGAGATGGGCCAAGGGGCAATGGGCTCAAGCTGCCCCAGGGCAGGGTCAGCTCAGCTGGGAGGGCAAAGTTCTTCCCTGGCAGAGTTGTGGGGCTGTGGCACAGGCTGCCCAGGGAGGGGCTGAGTCCCCAGACCTGGGGGTGTTTAACAGAGGGGAGATGAGGTGCTCAGGGAGCTGGGGCAGCACAGGACAGGGATGGTTGGACTCGATTGGCTTAAAGGGCTTTTCCAACCTGGGAATTCTGTAAACTCCCTTCAGGAGTGTCACAAAACCCAAAGAGATGCATGCTTCATCCTTAGTGCTTTTGCTTCCTGCCTTTCTGCTTCCCAGCTTGTGGAGCAGTTGTGCTCCTACAGAAATTCAGTGCTCTTCTATATGAGGCTGAGTCAACAACTTGGGCTTTCTTGGGTTGTTTTTATTTTGACATGGCACAGATCTTTCAGAGCTCAGAGTCTGACCCACTACATGGTGAGCAACAACCTCCAGTACTGAGAACTGTGGTTCTCTCACTGGTTGAACTGGGGAGCAGTGCTAAGCACAGGTGTTTCTGTGAGGAAGCAGGAAGGCTTTTGAAATCCCTTGGAGGGATTAAGGAATCTTTTGAAGCAGCAATGTGTGCGGTGACCCAGGCTCCTGGAGGTGGGAGGTCGGCTTTCTGCTGACTGCCTGACTTTGATTTTGTTCCCAAGGATCATGTGTAGCAATCCACTTACAGCCAGTGCCCTCCAGAACAAAAGAAAGGCTTCATGGACATGGTGAAGGAAGAAAACGTAGGTGAGGAAAGTGTAATTACTGAAGTCGGAATTAGTCCAGGGTAGGAATTAATAATACTGAAATTAATAAAGGGTTTAATTACCATTAGTCCGCAGGGCATGAAATTTTAGTCCTTTCAGCTGTCCCACAGCTCCTTTAATTCCTTACAGGTCCTTTCTGAAGTGATTGTAAAACCCAGTAAAAATCCCAGGGGATTTTTTAACAGGTTTTTCAGCATTAATTTGTTTTCTTTTTTAATTAAAAAGGGCAAGTAATGGGACAGACCACGGACACCTGCAATCCCACTTCCTATCAAAATAGAGCTCGTCCTTTCCCATGGCTGTTCTTCCAGCAAATAGTCTAGAGTGGAGTCACTTAAGTAATTTCTCTCCCCAAATCTTAGCAATGCACTGTAACTCAGGGTCAAGAACCATTCTTATTCTGGTATTGATCTTTCCTAAATACAGATCTTTCATCTATCCAAATCACCTTCTGGTTTGGTTTTGTGGGCTCTTTGATAGAATCACAGAATCACAGGGGTTGGAAGGGACCTCCAGAGCCCATGGGGTCCAACCCCCTGCCAAAGCAGGGTCCCTAGGACAGGTCAGGGCTGGAATCTCTCCAGAGAAGGAGACTCCACACCCCCTGGGCAGCCTGTCCCAGGGCTCCCTCACCCTCACTGGGAAGAAGTTCTTCCCCAGATTTGGGGGGGAACTCCCTGTGCTCCAACTTGAGCCCATCGCCCCTTGTCCTGTCCCCACAGACACTGAGCAGAGGCTGCCCATGGCCCCTGTGTCCCACCCTTCAGCTATTGATAAACACTGATCAGATCTCCTCTCAGGCTTCTTCTCTGCAGGCTGAACAGCCCCAGCTCCATAAGCCTTTCATCACAGGAGAGATGCTCCAGGTCCTTAATCATCTTTGTAGCCCTTTTCCCTAAGAGGACAGGTCCAATGGATAACCCCACATACCAGTCTGTCATGATGATCAGGTCTTACCAGAGCTTTCGAGGAAGGCAAAGCACTTACATCCCTTTTGTTTATCCTCAGCAGCTTTTCTTTCTAATTTTTTCAAGGAATTTTACATCATATGAGAAATTGCAGCTATTTCTCTGAGCAGCACTCATGGAAATGCTTTTGTTTTCATCAGCAAAGGGAAAAACTGATTTTTAAAATGTTTTTGCTGTCGCAGTTCCTATTTCTGGTGCAGTTCATCACGTCACTGTTTGGATGCTTTCTGGCTGTGCTGTTAAACTGTTCTGGGTCCTATTGTGATGAAACAGGGGGGGTTGGTTGATGTTCATGCCTACAGCAGAGGGGCATAATGCAACGCTACGTGCGTCGTAATGCCTGTGGGAAGAATGTTTTTCTGAGCAGTTTTGGAAGTAGATGTCACTGTTGAATTGTTCATTATCTTCAAATGGCTCGAAAAGCTGCAAATAATTTGATATTCTGAGGGTGGGTTTTTTTAATCATGTCAAGGTTTGAAACACTCAGTTGCAACTGCTGCTTCCTACGTTGAACAGGAAGGGGCCATGTGGTTTGGCTGGTTTCATTTGTCCTGGGAAGTGTTCTGCATCCAGTGTTTGGACAGGTTTTTTCCCCACTTTGATCTTGTACCCTGAAATGAGCCCTCTGGGGAGGTTTTTGGAAGTAAAGGTGCAGTGTAGGGGGTGTCAGCAGTCGTGCTGCACCCCCCCACCAGCCTGTGCTCAGAACCTGGAAATGCTGGCCAGGCAGGGAGGCTGCCAGGGCTTTGTGCTGCCGTCCCTGCGGCTGGTGGCTGTGGTGGTGGGACACCCACTGCTACCTCTGGGGTGCTCCTTCATG
This sequence comes from Gallinula chloropus, assembly GCF_964237585.1. Lineage (NCBI taxonomy): Eukaryota > Metazoa > Chordata > Aves > Gruiformes > Rallidae > Gallinula > Gallinula chloropus. The sequence goes on along the minus strand of NC_140091.1, from coordinate 1,042,405 downwards.
GGGGATGGATAGGACAGGATGGGACACCCACTGCTACCTCTGAGGTCCTCCTTCATGGGGGATGGATAGGACAGGATGGGACACCCACTGCTACCTCTGAGGTTCTCCTTCATGGGGGAAAGGACAGTATGGGATGAGACATCCACTGCTCCCTCTGGGGTGCTCCTCCATCAGGGGATGGATGGGACACCCACTGCTACCTCCAGGGTGCTCCCTCATGGGGCAAAGGACAGGATGGGATGGGACATCTGCTGCTACCTCTGGGGTGCTCCTTCATGGGGACCTGGACAGGACGGGATGGGACAGGATACCCACTGCTACCTCTGGGGTGCTCCTTCTCCAGCCCTGCTGATGTCACCGACTTTTATGTTAAGCCTGCAAACTTGTCACCCGGCCAGGCTGAGTTACAGGGTCACTGGGCCTCTTTCTCTGTTTCAAGCTTTGCCCTCCAGCGCAGATCAGCCACCAGAAAGCCTGGCACTGGCACTACCAAGTGAAAAACCAGCTGCCCTCTGGTTCCACTGCTCCTTTCAGCATCTCAGAGCTCTTGAGAACAGGGAGAAGCTGGTATTTGTTCTGACAGCACACACATGCCCGTCTCATTGGATTGCCAGAGGCAGGCTGGGTGCTAATGGAATTTAAACAAGGAAATAAGTGGGGTATTTTATTTACCTCCAAAATGCTGGTGTATTATATGATAAGCCACATGGATGGAGCATTATCAGACCAATTAAATACTTTTAATCTTTACTTTTTCATAAATAATGGCTCAAGTAGTATGAATTATCTCCACTAATATTTTGCATGAATATACAGTTGCTTTTCTCTGGCATCCTGGGAAAGGATCCTGATGACCTTTATTTTCCTTTACTGGGACAATTATTTTGCATTTTTTTCATAAACATGGCTGAGAACCTTGAAAGTGGTTTAGCAAATGGGAGTTGGGAGGTTTAGCCCTTCTTGGCTGTGTGGTAATGTGTGTGAGAACAGCCTTATTTATCTACAATCGTGTTAAAATAACTTCTAGGCATGGCAGTATCTGCTCCAGACTTGGATGCTGCTTTAGGTGTGTGAAATCTGACTATTGAGTGTCCTCTTGGTGAGTTAAAGTATTTTTCTTCCCCTCAAACCCAGTAAGATATCGTTGTATAAACTGTTCTTCATGTGCATCAGAGGCACTCGTACAAACCATACATGCAAGGAAGATCTGTAGGACTTGGTGTCTAGATCAGGAGTTAAGGAACAGGCTGATGTAAAATGTCCCAGTGTTAATTTTCCTGCAGAAAAATTAACAGTACTTGTGCAAAAAGTCCTTTATCGGAGTTTTCAACAGCCTAAGGGTCCTGGTAGATGACAGGTTGGCCATGAGCCAGCAGTGTGCCCTGGGGGCTGAGACAATGGGATCCTGGGGGCATCAGGAGGAGTGTGGGCAGCAGGTGACAGGAGGGGATCCTCCCCCTCTGCTCTGCCCTGGCCAGGCCCCACCTGGAGTGTTGTGTCCAGTGCTGGGCTCCCTGGGATCAAACAGCCAGGGATCTCCTGGAGAGAGTCCAGAGGAGGGACAGAGATGCTGAAGGGCCTGGAGCATCTCCCCTGGGAGGAAAGGCTGAGGGAGCTGGGGCTGTTCAGCCTGCAGAGAAGAAGCCTGAGAGGGGATCTGATCAGTGTTTATCAATAGCTGAAGGGTGGGACACAGGGGCCATGGGCAGCCTCTGCTCAATGTCTGTGGGGACAGGACAAGGGGCGATGGGCTCAAGCTGGAGCACAGGGAGTTCCCCCCCAATGTGGGGAAGAACTTCTTCCCAGTGAGGGTGAGGGAGCCCTGGGACAGGCTGCCCAGGGGGTGTGGAGTCTCCTTCTCTGGAGAGATTCCAGCCCCATCTGGACACCGCCCTGCGTGCCCTGTCCTAGGGACCCTGCTTGGGCAGGGGGTGGGACCCCATGGGCTCTGAGGGTCCCTCCCAACCCCTGTAAGTCTGTGATTCTGTAAGGAAATAGAAGAGAAGCTTGAATGGCAGGTAAACAAACTGGTTTTGGGTTACCTTTATTCTGGTTCCATAACCAGTTAAGTTTCTATCTCCATTTCTTTACTCATATGCTGAAAAGACAGCGACTATTCTCTGGCAGTACCTGTGGAAAGCTAAGGAGCTCTGTTACTGTCAGAGAAATCAGCTATAATACAACCAGGCACTTAAATGTTGGGGTGGATCAGAACCAAAGGGCTCCGAGTGATTCACATGGGTGACTCACAGTCCCAGCTGAGCAGGGGACCGATGAGGGGCACCGATGGTGGTCTCTTGTACTTTGCCTGGGGGACGTCTCCGTACGTGTAGGATTTACACAGCTAATTGTCGTTGCTCAGGAAAGCAACAGTTGTGGATGGTGTTTGGGGTGTTTTCTTCTGTCCTGGTGTGGGGAGTAGGTGATGCACTGAGACTGGATTTTTGGTGAGCATGTGGGGAAGTGTCACCTTTCGTGCTTGTAGAAAGGTGGGGTGAGAAATGGGGAATGCAGGCTGCAGATTCCCCCCAGGAAAAGCTGTATTTGGACTGCATTGATTTTTTTTCTAAATAAACAGTCCCTGAAGTGTTGATAGTTTCAGAAACCTCTTTTTTTTTCCCCTTTTCCTTCAGGATGCTGTTTGGAGATGACAACCAAAAGGAAAATCATCGGCCGCTTGGTGCCCTGCCGGTGTTTTCGCGGGGAAGAGGAGATCGTCTCAGTGTTAGATTACTCTCACTGTGGCCTACAGCAGGTGCCAAAGGAGGTTTTTAACTTTGAACGGACACTGGAGGAGCTTTACCTGGATGCCAATCAAATCGAAGAGCTACCTAAGGTAATGGGTGTTCTGCCTGTAATGTGGGTGCCTCAGTTGTGCTCTTAAACGTGTATTCACCGTGTGCTTCACCTCAAATGGGGCTTGTCCTTGGCCAGGAGCCCTGCTCGCTGTTGGAGGGGTCGTGGCTGGTAACTCCAGAGATTCAATTACATGTGTACATGTTTTTTCCCTGCTCTCTGAAGAGCACAAAGAGCTGCGACGTGGTTCGGGCAGATGATACTGCGTGAGGAGGAGTAGGGCCACCTACTTCTCCTCTCCTCATAGCACAGAGCAAGGGGGCAACCAGTGAGGTGTCCAGTTGGGAAATTACTGGTTGTTCCAAAGAAGTACTTCTTGCCAATGAGTAATTAATTTGTCATTAGAGGCTTTGACTGGGAGTATGCTACTGTAAAGGGTAGGTGATCTCACGTTTGGATCCTCTGCAGAGCTGCTTGTAAAAGCAAGCTCTTTGTCAGGGTAAGGTGTTCAGCCTTGTGGGAGGACTGACCATGCTACCTGAGTAATACTTTGATAACTGTGAATGATGTCCTGCAGTCATAGAATCATTGAATGCTCTGGGTTGGAAAGGACCCGAAGGGTCCCAGAGCTCCAACCCCCCTGCCACAGGCAGGGACACCAACCTCCAGGCCTGGAGCTACACAAGGTTGCCCAGGGCCCCAGCCAACCTGGCCTTGAACACCCCCAGGGATGGGGCACCCACCCCCTCTCTGGGCAGCCCCTTCCAGCCCCTCACCACTCTCTCTGCACAGAACTTCCCCCCAATCTCTCCTCTCCCCCTTCCCTCCTCCAGCTTCACTCCAGCCCCCTTGTCCTGCCAGTCTCTGCCCTTTAACAAGCTGATTCCCCTCCTGTTCCTGGGGTCCCTTCAGGGACTGGGAGGCTGCAGTGAGGTCCCCCCACAGCCTTCTCTTCTCCAGGCTGACCCAGCCCAGCTCCCTCAGCCTCTCTCCCTAGGGGAGCTGCTCCAGCCCTCTGAGCATCTCCGTGGCTCCTCTGACCCCTCTCCACCAGTCCCACATCTTCCTTGTCCTGGGGCCCAGCTCTGGCCACAGGACTCCAGCTGGGGAGGGCAGAGCAGAGAGGGACAATCCCCTCCCTGTCCCTGCTGCCATCCCTCTGCTGATGGAGCCCAGGATCCCATCGCCCTTCCCTGCTGCAGGAGCCACTGCTGGCTCATGGGAAGTTTCTCATCCATGAATAAGGTGGCTGAAGTTGTCCTTCCTGTGTAAAACTTCTTTCACAGAATCTTTAAATCTGTTCTTCCATTGATTAATGTTTACTATAAGGAATTAAAAGTTACTATAACATAAGTATTCTGGAAACAAAAGAGGGCAAGGTAGTGGAAAAACCAATTAATAGTAGGTGCTAGCTGCATAATGAAGCATGAAGCAATGTAATCCATTCCTTAATTGAATTTTTCTCAACAATAATGAAAAGATGCTTGCAAGCCTTTAATTAAACATTGTTCCACTGTAATCCATTCTTCATCATCTCTCAACATATTTCTTTCTTACACTGCATAGAGACTTTATGCAGATTCTATTTACAGATGTAGAAACGGTACCTTTTCCATGCCATGGAGCTCCTTTATTTGGATACGATGGTTCACTGCTTAACATGGCTCACTTTGTGAAGAAATTCTTTACAGATGGTAAGGCAGGGTAGCTACAGTCTTAAACATCACCAAAAAAATGCCACAAGAGCTGCCTTCCCTCTCCTGCTGTTAGGAGGGGTAGCAGAGAACCAGGTATTTTTCCATCCCTATAACTATGAGGTGGGTGGTGGTGGAGGATGTTTTACTGCTCATCGATGCCTTCAGGGCTGTTTCTCTTTTAATAATAATAATATATGGGTATCCTTGTGTGTTTTAATGATGCTACTGAGGAATCACACAGAAGAACAGAGGCAGTGTCTAACATAGTGAGGGACTTCGTGTGTGTTTGGCTTGGCTCTTGTGAGTCATAGAATCCCAGCCTGGCCTGGGTTGGGAGGGACCCCAAGGGTCCCAGAGCTCCAACCCCCTGCCACAGGCAGGGACACCAACCTCCAGGCCTGGAGCTACACAAGGTTGCCCAGGGCCCCAGCCAACCTGGCCTTGGACACCCCCAGGGACGGGGCACCCACCACCATGGTGCTCTGACTGAATTGGGATGTATCAGGGCACAGAACGAGAGCAAGAGGAGACAAACCAGCAGATAAATACATAGCTCAGAGATATTTAAATGTATACAACTATTTCTGTACCTCTTTTCTCACTTGCCTTTCAAGCAAACACTGTGCACTGGAGAAATCATTTTAATCGCTCTTAAGTTTGGGTAAACACATTTTTTTAACACAGTCTTGGCCTTGTATGAGAGAGGATTAATGGGAGTGTTAATTTGCATTCCTTATACCATTCATAATTTTTTTTGTCTTAAGCCTTTATTCATTACCATAAATTAAACAGTCCAAATAATGTATTTATCTAATTTTCTGCTTCAGATATTTTTGCTGCATATCTCTGAGCTTCTTTTTCACTATTGAATTAATTTCTAGTAGAGAAAATGCACTTTTTTTTCTTCTTAAAATGGCACCATATTATTTAACATTAACCTTTGCATGTTGTGACCTACCATAGGGAGAAGTCTCCTCTCTCTGTAAATGTGAATTCCAACCATTTCTTACAGAGGAGATTTGTTGTGTCACTGTTCTCTCGTTTACCAAATGTCATGTGCCTTCGAAGTTACAGTATCTTTCTGAAATTATCTGTCATCAGAACATATTCTTATGTTCAAAACAATAATGCAAAAAAACACAGGTTAAAAAAAAGACCTTCCCTACCTTAGTTACTTCCCTGCTCTAGAAACCAATACATTATTTTGCATTGCTCATGTATTAAATACATTCTGCCTGCTTTTTTTTTTTATTTTTACCTTCCATTTTATGCCTCATAATTCTATTTTTTTCCTGCTGTCTTCATTGGAAATGAGCATCTAGTTCCTAATTGCTAATATTTTCCTTTTAAGGATATATAGGATTATTGTATGACTTTTACTCTCTATTTTCACCTAAATCTAGCCAAATCTTTTCTTTTGTTTGCCTTTGGCTTCACTATCAGGAGCTGCTGCAGCAAGTACATCCCTATTTGCCTGTGTCAAATGAATCAATGGCTAATAAAATAGAGCATCAATTTTGATGAAGGTGGAGTCACTGACAATCAGTATACAGAAAAACATGAATGAGATTCAAATGCTCCCTGCAGCTTTCCCTTAGAAATATAAATAAAATGTAGACTAATTTGTGTTGGACAAAATCAGTTTGCTTGCTAGTGCCCTGGGAAAAATCCATCTATCTCTAACCACAGATTCTCCCAGTTGCCACCACTGTGTTTCGCCATGTCACACGTTGGTACAACAGGTACCAGCCATGCAAAATACCTACTGCAGTGAGAGGCTGCATCTTAATGCTTCATTATCTCACTGGGTACAAATGCCACAGCCCATATCTAAACAGACCTGAGGTGATCTCTAATGTATAGCTCACATAAGTGGCTAGGTAATGCAAACTAAGGAAGTTTTTCCTTTGTGTTGCCTTTGCTACGTGAGTTACGGTTCCTGTTAAAGGCCTTTTCCTAAATCTAACAGTAAGAAGTCACGTTCCTGTTCCACAAAGCTGGAAAGTGTTATTTCTCACAATCCTGACATTGCATCCACCTGAGATGTGACCAAATCCATTCCACTGTTATGCCTATGGAAAGTAAAGGGCAGGAATTTCCTGTTGTTCTCTGATGGCCCTGGAAGCCAGCCGCCCCCGCTGCTGCGCAGTCAAGGCCTTGGGAAATGCGGAGTAGTTCATAGGCCGCTGTCGTAACTCTAGTGGCACCGCTTGGCTTCCAGGCTGAAAGGAATAAACATAGTATATGGATGTGTAGTATGATGGTTACATCAGGATTGTGATGGCAAGGCCATAAAGAGATTGAGAGGCACCTTCTGAAAATCCAGTGGGTAGAAAAACGATTGGGCCATTTTGCAGTGTGGGGCCTACGTACCTGCATTCACGCTCTTGTATGGTGTCTGATACAGCACCACGTAATTAAATTACTCTGGAGGAAACATTTTTTTATTACATTTCTTCATTCACCAGCTCAGAAACCTTGTATCTGTTCAGATATTGTCAAAACTTGCTGTTCCAAGCCTTCCTTGCTTTTAAAAGAAGACTTCTCCAGGGGAATGGCTGGGAACATGCACTGGGAATTTAATTTCCCAGGTCAAATAGCACAGTATAGTTTGTGTAGGGTCTAAAATTCTGCAGGTTCCCTGTGCTGAACGTTACTATGTTCTGCAGCTGTTCTCATGCATTATTGTGGCTAGAGATTTCAAGAGTAAAGCCTGGAGCCTATTAATTACCTTCCTTGCCAGTCTTCTCCAAAATGATGCGCTGTCTTACAGAAGAGAAAAAGTAGGTGCTCTCTAAGGTGCTTTGCAAAGGAATTCCTCATTCTCTACAGAGGTATTACCCTTTATTAACATTGTCTGCAAGCAGAAATGTGTAACCCGGTTTGGCTCTCAGGGTGCACAGGAATTGTTCTGCCTGTTCCTATAAATCAGGCTGGGAACCACGGGCCATGCTATGGAAATGGCAGGAGAAGAATTCAGCCTGGAGAAGAGAAGGCTCTAGAGGGGACCTTATAAGCAGCCTTCCAGTCCCTGAAAGGTGCCTATAGGAAAGCTTGGGAAGAACTATTCCCAAGGGCGTGGAATGATGGGATGAGAGGTGATGGTTTAAACTAGAAATGGGGAGATTTAGGTTGGGTGTTAGGAAAATGTTCTCCAATATGAGGGTGGTGGATCACTGGCCCAGGTTGCCCAGAATCGTGGTGGAGGCCCCATCCCTGGAGACATTCCAGGTCAAGCTTGATGTGTCTCTGAGCAACCTGCTCTAGTGAAGAGGTCCCTGTTCACTGCAGGGGTGGGATTAGATGGGCTCCGAATCTCTGCCAACCCAACACATTTGCTGATTCTACAAAATGGTTGTGTCATGTGGCCCTGCCTACCATTGTCGTTAGCTGGGGAGTGGTGGGGACGAGGCTTCTGTGCATTCTGCAGGATTGAAAAGGACATTTCGTGTAAGAGGAATTGTGAGGAGCAAACCTGTCCACACAAAGGCACAGTGAAAAGCGCCTCTCAGCAAAAAGGCCCTTTTGCATTTGGTGCCAATTGCCAGTGATTGCGGTGTGGTGCTTCTCATTCTGAGCACTTTGATTCAAGTGATTCCCTCTCCATTTTCTGAGACTTTTTCTAAAGGATTATGATGGAAAGTTAAGGCAGAAAAATGCAGTTTCGCAATGATGGGAAATTTAGTTCAAGTGAAGTACCAAGTCAGTCTTTGCATGCCATTTGTGCCTTAATTCTCTCCTCTCCAGACACTTGGCTGAGTTTTCATCTAGGCAATCAAATTATTATGCATTCTCAAATAGCCTGTAGAGGAGTGTATAGACTCTATTCCAATATAGAAGTCTGAAAGAAAGAGTTGTAGACATAGAACTAATTTTCAGAGAACACTTTGAGATGAAGAGGATTGGCTTTGCCAGGGAAATTCTGAAATTTTATGAAATGTTAATTTGAATTAATTCTTGGAGCCAAGTCCTGAAATTTGGGGGGGGGGGGTGGGGTGGGGTGGGGGGGAGGACTTAAGAAATATATAATTTTGATAATGTCAAAGCATTTTATTTCTTGAAGATAACAATGTTCTTCTCTTTGCAGTCAGAAAGTTGTAACATTTATCATGAAATTAATTTCTAACATAAGATATTTTAATTTACCACAAGCCACAAAACATTTCAATTGATACGTAAGAATTATCAAGTGCCTACAGAATGCTGATTGCCCAGAATATAGAGATTTTGCCAGAAAGCTCTGACTTAACATTCCTGCTACCAATCAACTGTTCTGGGTGTTCTTGTCAACTGTGGATGGGCTGTTTGTGACACTGAGCAGCCTCTAAGAATATCTTCTCAAACAATGGCTTTTCAAGAGACTTTTGATTATTGAATGCAAATGTAGTTTTGTGGTATTTATTGCTTCTGTGTATAATGATCCCAAACTGATCTTTTTTTTCCTGAAAAGCTGTAAAGTATCTTTTTGTGTTACAGCAACTGTTCAACTGTCAAGCTTTACGCAAACTGAGTATACCAGACAACGACCTTTCAAGTCTGCCAACCACTATTGCTAGCTTAGTTAACCTGAAAGAACTTGATATCAGCAAAAATGGTAAGAGACCAAAACTATAAGTACTTTCAAGAGCTGTAATGAATATGAGCAATAATGAAATTTTAATGCCTGATGATTAGCAAACTTGTGTTCTAGAAAACTTGCTCAGTTTTTCTGGATTATGTGCTGTTTTCCTGTCGGGCACTTTGGAGAAATCTGGGCAGATACCTACCTCAGTTACTCTGGAGAAGCCTGGGCAGATATCTACCTCAGTTACTCTGGAGAAGCCTGGGCAGATATCTACCTCAGTTACTCTGGAGAAGCCTGGGCAGATACCTACCTCTATTACTTTTCTGTTTAAAAAAAAAGAAAAAGAAAAAAAAGAAAAAAAGTTGCTTTATCACCATCCCTCAGTGGCTTGTGACCAATAAACATTAGAAATTGGAGTGCATTCATTCAAACATTAGAAATTCTCAGTACATTCCACTTTCCAAAGTGGCTTAGTTCTTACTGGGCTCTTGTGTAATGTGTCAAATCACATAAAGCTGCATGTAAACAGCTCCCAGGATTTGTATAGCCAGTGACTAATTTGCTGATGTGCATTTCCAAATTGTGTATTTGCATATTGATGTGCCTGAAAGGCTTTGCATGTCTGAACTTAAGTGTCTTTGTTTTGAAAATGGGGCTTAGACACTCCTGAAAATTTTTGGAATATTTCTTATCAGTATTGGTTTGGAGACTGGGGATGATAAGACTGGTCTCTAGAGGAGAGGGAGGCAAAGGAGGAAAGGGCAAGCTGTTCAGAAAGAAATTAATATCACTCTTATCAGTACAAATGATGACACTATTTAGCTTTAGAAGATTATATAAATCAATCATTAACATAATGGGTTTAGTAACAGTTTTAGATTTAGTAGCATCTTTTAGCCTGTAATAGTACAACATATGTATTCATCTTGCTGGAGCCTAAGTCTGATCTGAAAATGACAGATCATTTATGAGCAAAACAAGTTAAACAGGGTTTTATTTTAATGTGTGTATAGTAATTCTTTCCATATTTTCTTTTTTAGGAATTCAAGATTTCCCAGAAAATATTAAATGTTGTAAGTGTTTAACAATTATTGAAGCCAGTGTCAATCCGGTCTCCAAGTGAGTATCAGGAGCTTGTGTTGGTATACTGCAAGTGCAGAACGTTTACACAAAGGCATGGCATCGAGTTCGTTTGCAGGATTCATCCAGACTCCCTTTTAATTGTTTAAATCCAGGGTTGATGTATCTATAGGAAGATCTGTGTGCTGTGTAACAACCCTGGTGCCTTTCCTTGTAGGAAGGGTTGTGTTGGTAGAGCAGCGTGTGATGCAGCCTTGTGAACATGAGGGGCTGGTGCTTTGTGTGCTTGGGAAGTCAGTCGTGCTGCAGTCCCACGACTTCTGAAATGGAGTGAAGGAAGGGAAAGGATGGAATTTTACTACTGCAGTTTAAAATGAAATAGGAGGCAGAGAGGGAGGAGGAAGAGAGGGGAAGAACAGAGAGAAAGGAAGAAAGAAGAGGGAGAAGGAAAGAAAGGAAGGAAGAAAGGAGGGAAGAAAGGAAGAAAGAAAAGGGAGAGAAAGAGAGAAAGAAAAGAAGACTGCCTTTGGTTTCAAACCCCCAGCTGGGAAGAGGGAAAGGCTGATGTAATGTCAGTGTGCCAGGTGTCTGAATTTCATGTGGTTATAACAATGTGGAAAGGATGAGGATGGGCAAAAATGTTATCTGCAACATGAGTTCTTGAGGATTTGGGTAGGAAAAGAAGGTGAGAAAGTCGTCTTTCTCTTTCTAAATATACATTGTTATTATTTCCATAGCAACTTTGGTGTGAGCATTAAGATTTTAACTGTGTTTTTTAGGCTGCCAGATGGCTTCACACAACTTCTAAATCTGACCCAGCTCTATCTAAATGATGCCTTTTTGGAGTTTCTTCCAGCTAACTTTGGAAGGTAAGAATTAGTCATCAAAGCACATCGTGTTTTCAGATGAACCCAGTTTAGGCTTTCGGGGACCAATTTAAAGCTCTATTCTCTTGGAAAATAAAGCAAAGCAAAGAAAACAAAGAGATTTTTGGCTTTCCAGCCCTGTTTTGATGAATGATTGTTGTTAGAGAGAGCGTTGTGTCAGCAAGAATTTCATGATGAAGTGATGCAATTTGGTGGTTTGGGGAAAAGGTGAGAAGAAATAGAAATTGAAGAAGAGGCCTGTCCTTGATCAAATGTGTCATTAAATTGTGACAAGGGCAGAAAATAACAATATGGTCTGTGCCCATGAAAAATGAACAGCAAGAAGAAGTGTTGTGAGTCAGAAAGGAAGAAAGAAGTGACTGGGCGTGGTGGAGTAACCAAGGGAAAGATGTCAAAGCAAGAGAGGAGATTCAGGACAGCAGGACAGGAAGGAGAGAGAATGAGAGTAAAAATAAATGCAGCAGAAACTCAGCCAAAAAGTGATAAATTGGGACAAAGCAGCCAGGGTGGGAAGATCAAAGGTGACACAATTTGCTGTGGCTGTTCAGGAGGGCAGCAGAAGCCAGAAGATCCTTAGGCCATGCAGGTGTGGCTTAAAGGTTGGGTTTATTCCAGCTCCGTTACAGGGCTGAGGGGATGGTCAGCCTTCCAGCCCAGGGATTGTCCTGCTGGGCAGGCAGCTGGGGAGAAAAAGGACTAACACCAAAAGGATAAGGTGATGTTAAGGATTCACCTCAAATTAGCTTTTCCCTGGCCCATCCAACCTCCCCTCTGCGTGTAATACTGTTCAACTTGAGCATCCATCAGCGCTCCGGAGTGAACTCCGAGGTGACATAATTCGTGTTGGAAGTGTCACTGGCACACTCAGGCACAGAGGAATCCAAAGTGCTGCTTTATCAGCAGCCACAGAGGAATCCAAAGTGCTGCTCTATCAGCAGCCACGGTGTCCCCGTCACAGGCCCGGCGCGGAGTCGGTGCCTTGCGCTGCGTTACCTTGCTGAAGAAAGAGGAAGAGGAGTTGTCACTGTTTGCATTTGATGAGCTCTTGGAGTACCAGAGGCAGTCCTCAGGCAGCTGTCTCTGCTGTTTGGATTCAGGCACTATGCTCAGATGCCAAGGAAAAACAAATCTCTGAACTGCCCTGCAATCTACTGGATGCACAGTGTATATACTCGTTACACTCTTCTGCTGGTTCCCTATCTCATCATCTGTGTAGATGATTAGATACACATGTCTGCTAGGCTACATTTCTCAGCAGAAAGCACCCGCTTTGTTCTTTCCCAGATGCCTGCTTTGTCACACTAGTTCCAGTGGCGGTTGTTACTCCTTTATTATTATTCTGCTCCATATTCCCTATTTGGTATTTTGCATCTACAAATCCTTGTCATGTTGCTGAAGCTTCCAGCCTCAGCATACAGACATTGCATGGGGTTTTTTTTTAGTATATTTTACTAGCCACATGTAACTCTTCATCTGTATCTCCCTTCTTGCTCCTCTCCAAATGTTAGTGCCTTCCTCATACCTTCTGGTACAGTAACACTCAGCTAGTGCATGACATTCCCATTTAGCCATGTGGCTAAAGTCAGGAATGGAGCCTACCTGAGCATCAAGTAACTTGTCCTGCCTCTGGGTTTTGTTCTGGTTTAGAGTATCAGTTTTTGTTTCCAGTCTTTACAGTTTAATGATCAGGTTTACACGTTGGGTGTAACGTTCATACATTGTGTGTAACTCCCCCTCTGCTCTGCCCTGCTCAGGCCCCACCTGGAGTGTTGTGCCCAGTGCTGGGCTCCCTGGGATCAAACAGCCAGGGAGCTCCTGGAGAGAGTCCAGAGGAGGGACAGAGATGCTGAAGGGCCTGGAGCATCTCCCCTGGGAGGAAAGGCTGAGGGACCTGGGGCTGTTCAGCCTGCAGAGAAGAAGCCTGAGAGGGGATCTGATCAATGGGTATCAATAGCTGAAGGGTGGGACACAGGGGCCATGGGCAGCCTCTGCTCAGTGTCTGTGGGGACAGGACAAGGGGCGATGGGCTCAAGCTGGAGCACAGGGAGTTCTCCCCCAATGTGGGGAAGAACTTCTTCCCAGTGAGGGTGAGGGAGCCCTGGGACAGGCTGCCCAGGGGGTGTGGAGTCTCCTTCTCTGGAGAGATTCCAGCCCCTTCTGGACACCGCCCTGTGTGCCCTGTCCTAGGGACCCTGCTTGGGCAGGGGGTTGCACCCCATGGGCTCTGGGGACCCCTTCCCACCCCTGTGATTCTGTGAATAGAAAAAATTGTTGAATGTCACTGAAGTTCATCAATAAACTTCCTTCACATTGATCTGCCAGTGGGGAGTTGTAGGATTTGATGCTCAGAACTGCAAAAGAAACTGGTGAACTGAGCAGCAGCTGCTTTTTAGCCTTCAGTAGATCTCAAAGTGTCTGAGAGAAGCTGTCTGTCCTCACATGAAGCTGTTTGGTTCTGGATACACCTTGTATCATACTCAGCCCCACAATAACTGGACTTGTTACTATTGTGCATTAAATGGACTCTTATTTTCTTGTTGAAAGAAGTGGTTTCAAACCATTCATAAGAATTCCTGAATGAATTAATTAACTAATTACTCTCTATCATGTTTCTAGGCTTGTTAAATTGCGAATTTTGGAGTTACGAGAAAATCACTTGAAAACTCTACCAAAGTAAGTGATTGAATGTTTACCTGAGTCTCTTTCACCTGACTTTTCCAAAAGGGCAAAATACTGTTACTGTTACTCTTTCCAGTGCAACAGGGTCCTTTCTGCTTTTTTTCATGGGTTGAAGACATTCTACTGAAGGTTTTTTAGCAAAAAGCAAGTGCATAGAGGAAGGTGGAGACTGGTAACTGAGGTGGCTGTAACTCAGCATCCTAAATTTATCATGTCACATTTTAAAACACAAGATGTAAACAAAACTGGAAAACCACAAACCCTAGTGGGGGATTGTGTGACAGTGTTTTCCTCATCAAGAAGTAACCTGATGTATTGCAACATTCTCAAAGAAACCTCAGTAGAACAGTCTCTCCTTGTGATTGATACAGAAGTTGAATTTGTATTTGGTGGTTTACAACACCTGTATCATCAGAGTGTTGAAGAGGTGTCGGTTTAGCAGAGTTTCTTGGTGCTATTTACCAAAAAGATAAGCTGGTATAATTTGTTGCTATAATTTGACAAACATTTAAATGATCTTTTGAAAAGGAAACTGTAAAAGAAATGAAAAATAAATTGATCTGCTTCCCATGGTAATATAAGGAGTGTGTCTGCATGCAGCATGGGGTGTGTTTCTGCACAGGGACCAGCATTCTGCCGTTGCTTGCTGGGGCAGGGATCCTATCCAACGACAAAATGCCCATGGACTGGGGGATTGTGGGGTTGGCTGTCCCCATTGTGAGACTTAGATGGTGACAGCATCCTGTATTTCTGAACTATGGCCAGTACTGCCTTGCATATTATTTAGCTCATTTAGAAAGGGCTCCCTTTTTAGCAAGCACACCTTTATCAGACCCTCCTGTGCAGGCATGCTGACTGTAATGGGATGTAGTGACATTCTCTCTGCTTCCTGGGGGCTTCTGTCCTTTTTTAAGGGAAAGCTTTTTTTTGTGTTAAAGGTAATATTATTTATATAGTGGAAAACACCTTTTTTTGGTGTAAATTTTCTATTTACTCTGTTACACCTACTATTTACACTTGCACTTACTGCCCAGGGAGGTGGTGGGGTCACCACCCCTGGGGGGGGATGTAAAAGGTGTGTGGATGAAGTGCTTGAGGACATGGTCTAGAGGTGGGCTGGGCAGGGTGAGGCTGTGGTTAGATGATCTCAAGGGTCCCTTCCAACCCAGGTGATTCTATGATGATTCTATGTTTTAACTGCATTTAACAGTGAGACCTGTTCAGGACAGCAGATTTGCAGCCTTTTTCACCTGCAAGGCTGCTGTAGTGTACACAGATAGCTGGACCACCTGTAACCATCCGAATTCCACTGGGAACAGCACAGGCTTTGTGTGCAGAAGGTGCTTGCTGGGGTGAATGGAGGTGTGTGTGCTGGGACTGAAGATCTGAAGTCCCAAAACAGTTCAAGAATAATCTTGATCACACAGAACATTTTTATATTTCTGGTGTAATTCTAATCCCACTAAAGATGGCAACAGATTTGTTACTGGATTCACTGGGAGCAACACTGGGATCGTCTCTCATTGCTATTAATGTACATGGTATATATATAAACACATGTGTATTGAGTTTTTTCTGTGGTACATGGTTTTTAACATGCAATTTTGCCATGTTTACCAGGGGTTTGGAAGGTTCATGCCAACGCAGAGTAGCTTCTGGTTTCAGTAGTGCTGAGGTTAAGGTGGCTGAGCATGACTTTTCCCCCTGAAAGGAAGTTCTTGGACTCTTCTGCACAGAGAAATGTTATTTGTAGGTGTGTTTTTCTCTGCTCTTTGCTATGTACTCCTGAGGCAAACTGGAAAGACAAGGTTCTGCTTCTGCAACTGCTGTCCTTTAAGCCCATAGCTTTAAGGTACAGCTGTATTGTGAAATACAGTAAGAGGAAGAAAGTCTACAAGGTGGTTTTTGCATCATCAGGGGCAAAAATGTGGGATCTACATATCCCTGGGCTGCTTTTATCCTCTCAGAGCAGTTTTCTCTGCAAGCAAGGAAGAAAAAGGGTGCACAGTGTAAGGTATTACCAAGTCTTAGTGTAGAGCATCCATGTCCTGCTCCCTAGTTGGGCTGAATTTGACCTCTTTTATGAAAAGACAGCACTTACTGGTCTAAGGCAGCATCTCTTGGCATACTGGAGAAGATTGGAGCTGGGTGTGGGAGGTTGGGGGAGGAAAACTAATGCAGTAATATAAATCAGAATACATCTTACTACCTAGTTGCAAAAAAGGTGATGTGAGTCTTTCAGATCTATAGTGCAAGGCTTTCCTTCTTGTCCTACAATGTATTAGATATATGATGAATAAGATAACCTGGTTACATGGGTAGTTTGTCCAGTAGTTCTGACGTTAGAAATGTGAAAAGCAGGGCAAGTAAAGGATTTTAATGTTGTAGTTTGGCTTTTGAATAGATGGGAAATGTACTGTAGGGCTGGTTTAAGTAACTTCTGCTCAGTACCATTACCATGTTAAGTGCAACTTAAAAGATGTTATTGAAAAGCAGATCATATGCTTTCATCTGTTGCTGTAAAACGTGTGTGTGGAGAATTTTTAAAGGAAACATTTAGCATTTTGGCATAAACAGGAAATAAATGTGCTTTGTGTTTGCCATAGCACTGGTTTTGCTGTATTCCATACTAACTTGACAGTCAGGATCGTTGTAAAATGTATCCATAGTAACTGAATACCTTCTCATGTAATTACACCAGTGTCTTTAGGAAGTGAGATGTGTAGAGGCTGTGCATAACTATGCATTTTAGGTGTGGATTTACGTGGACAGATACAGATGTATGTGTGTGTATCCATGGACATAGATATACTCAGCGTGTATCTGCAGTCAGTCCTTTCACAGACCAGGAACCAGCTTAGTGGAAGCAAATGGAGAAGGAGCAGCAGGCAGCAGGGTGCCTGCTTGTCGGGCTTGAAATGATGGGGAATGTGCAGAGTGTTGGGGGGATGAGGAAGTGAGGGGTGTTCGGATCAGGGTGTGGATTGTATTGGCTGCTGAGGAGTTGCACCTCCATGTGATCTCAGCCTGACCTAGGAAAAGTGCAGTCTGACTTCCTGCTCTTAAAAAATACTCTGGCCTCAACTAGCTGATCCATGGGATAACCCAACCCCACATCTGAATCACCAGTTTTCCCAACTCTTTTGGCCAAACATTGTAGGAACCGTGGTACATCACCAGAGCTCGGAGCGGGTTCCCCTCACTCATGTTCACCACACATGTGGTGGTGTGGTGACAGTGTGGTTGTTACAGCAATTAGAGTAAATTGTTAACTTTTCAAGTAAATCTAGTAGCTAATTTCACAGCTTAGTTGGGAAAGGAGTGTTCTGAGCATGTTTCAGCTGTAGCAACAAAAGCTTTTCATTTATCCAGCAGCAGTATGTACGGCTGGTCTGGTTACCCCTCCAGTGGAAGCTCATTAATTTGCACTGAGTTTTATATTTTCTGAGATTTGGCTCTGTCATAAATATTCATTGCTCTTCATAGCAAGAAATGTCAGCAGACCTGCCGCTCCTGCCTGAATGTTTTGGTGCATTAGCATGCTGTTGGGGTCCTGAGACCAGTCAAGAATGTTTTATATCTCAGTCAACAACCTGGAATCCACCCTGGGCTGATCCTTGTGCTGAGCAGCCTGGCCAGGCAGCCTATATATTTATTATTTAAAAAACCTTTGAGTAGATGGAAGTGGCTTGTATGATGCATGCTCTTAGAGCTGCTTGGGCTGAGGAAAACACCTTCTCTGTGGGATTTCTTCCAGCTGAAATTTGTTATATTTAAAAATTGTAGAAATTTTGCATTTGTAAACGGTGAGTCAGTGGTGTCTGAGGAGCTGTAGGTGCTGGTAATTGATGAGAAAATGCTTGTATTTGTTGTACTCATCCTAATGACTCACTGTTTCACAACTGAAGCCGTGGCTTCTCATCTCTTCTTTGGTTTTCTTGACAGTAGGCATTACAGCCTTTGTTTTCCTGCAATACGGTGCCATTAGGGAATAGTGTACAATGGAGGCGTTACACAGGGGTGGGTTCCTAGCAGGAGGTGGTGGGGGCAAACAGGACTTCTCTTGGTCTTCAGCTGCTGCTCAGAATTTGCTTTGTGAAGAGTCAAAAACTGTAGATCAGGCTCTTGAGTACAGCCTCTGGAAGAAGTATGTGATTCTGAAGATGAGAGCGACTAAAAACTGGGTGAAAATTAATAGTACAGTGTGCACGGTCACGTCCCCAGGGACTAATAGGAATTTATGTCATAAATTAGGAGTTCTTCAGTCAGAAATCAGACTGGGGAAAAAAAATAGACACGAGTGTATTAGGAGGATGTAAAATAACTGAGTCATCGATCTATTAGAGCTGTGACAATGCCGAATGTTCTTTGTCAAAGTATTTTCACCAGATGTAAAAACTGAGGGAGACTTCATTTGGAAAAGCTCCAAATGAAACCAGGATGGGGAAGAGCTGAAGAGAGTCCTAATCTAATAAGAGAAATAATGAATGCAGAGAGTGTATTTTATGGAAGGGACTGAAAAATAGTCTATTAAGCTAAGAAATGAGAAGTTGAGGGTCGATGTGTTAGTATTTGTCTCTAGGCAAGGTTGGCAGCTGGGAAGAGGGCAGTTTCTTCTGCCTGGGCAAGGGGATTAGAGGAATGGATGACGATTAGCTAGCTACCTGTGAGAGGGAGGAAGGAGTAGTTCCCAAAGTATCAGACCCATCAGTACCTTCTCCCTCCTCCTTTTGGGATTGAAAAGCATCACTCCCCATCTTGCAGATGAACGTGGCACTTTGGGTTTGAGGGTGTTTGTCCTCACTGCAGGTGGGGACAGAGGAGGTGGGGGAGATGCTTGGGCTGCTCCCTGTCCCTCAGCTGCCCAAGGGGCTGCCTGACCCTCAGGATGTGTGCCCAACCACCCTCCTCCTCCTTCAGCAGCACACACTGCTGCTCTTCACAAAAGATGTACCAACGTGGTGAGACTCCCTGTGCTGCTCAGCACCTCGAGGTGCCTGTGCAGGTGTTTGCCTGCGTGGCTCTATTGTTCTGTGGGCTTTTACAGCAGCACACTTCTGAAAGATGCTCATTTTCCAATTATCTCCATCCCCTGGTTTGCAGTTGTTTTAGTGCAATCTCCCTGCATTGCCAAAATATTGCCTACCTGTAATTGCACTCCTGGTTTGAGTGGGGAATGAAAGGACTTTGTGGCTATAATGATGATGACAGGGTTGCTTGTTTTCCCTTTTCTTAAAATTAGCCATTTTCTATTGATGTCTTTTCAGTCTTCAGATGGAAGCCACTGTTTTTTTAAATCCTTGATTGCTCATTTTTAGGCTTTGATTGTTAAGAAAATAATGTAACTACGTGAAAACCCAGGCAATACATGTTAGCCACACAGTCGTCTTTCCTGAGAACTGCTGCTAGTGAGTGTGTTTGGTCTCAAAATTCAGGATCTGCTTGAAAACTCATCTTTTAGAGTTACCTGTTGCAGGCATTACAATGGAATGTTGGTAATCTTCTGGTTTGCTTTTCGCTGCTCATGTCTCCAGCAGTAATGAATCTCTCTCAGGGTTTTAACTGCCAGTGTTTACCTTGCAGCAGTACTTCCATGCCTTCTAGTTCCAGAAGAACACAAGCATGCTCCTCAAAAATTCCATGAAAAATAAATCTTATGGATCAGTTGAGTATTTCACTGTTGGTGCCTGAGCATCTTCCTTGGCAAACGGCAGTGGAAGCACAGAAGGGCAGCCTCAGCTGAAGTTTTGCATGAAAAATATTTCATGGATGAATGGAAACAAGGATGCTGTCCATTAATTTCTTCCTTCTGGATAATGGGTGATGGTGTGAAAAACCATCTTTTGGTGCATTTATACTGAAAGGTTCCGTTGCAGCTTCACGATTAAATATCTGTTATAACACAAATGAAGGGGAGGCAGAGAATCCCATTCTTCACCCAGAATTCACTCTTAGGAAACTTCAAAAAATTGTCTTTTTTATTCTTCCTTTGAATTCCAAGTGTACTTTTATGTGAATATGTGAAAATTTCACATTATTATTCAATGTCCTTGACTAATTATTAGTCAAATAGTTCTTATTTCCATTTCTTTCTTTCCCCAAAAATCTAGAGGTAGAACCACAGAAAGTAGAAGTTTATGAAATGCTGATGGGGAGTATGCATGTTCCTGATCAGTGTGCCAGTTATCCCCAGCTACAGAGGGTCTGGGAAACAGGGCACAGTGGTGGGGATAGTTCTGTTCCTGTTGTAACAGTCAGAAATACACAGTTGTTGCAATTACTTGTGACTCTTGTTTATGCTGGTTATTTCCTAAAGGTGGTGAGGCTGTGGATGAGGAGGCTGCAAGGGTGAAGGTTTCTAAGCAGCATCATAGAGGCTGTATAAAAAGCACACAGTCTTTTGGTTTTGAATCAATACAGAGTGAGGTAGATCAGGTCCTTCCTTGGCAGAGTACACATGGAGCTACAGTAGGTGTTTTGCAGAGGTTAACTTTGCAAACTGGGAGAAACTAAACCTGTGGAGAGCTACGGGCTGAGACTTTATTCCAAATTGAGAATGTGAGTAGAATAATGCAGAGGAATCACTTCTTGTCTAGATACAGTGTGTGTATTAAACATGATGCTCCTCTAAGATAGTGATTTTAGTATAAGCACTGGCAGAGATCACTTGAAAGCATCTTCTGGGGTTCATCAAAA
The DNA here is from genome assembly GCF_964237585.1 of Gallinula chloropus. Taxonomy (NCBI): domain Eukaryota; kingdom Metazoa; phylum Chordata; class Aves; order Gruiformes; family Rallidae; genus Gallinula; species Gallinula chloropus. The sequence goes on along the minus strand of NC_140091.1, from coordinate 1,022,006 downwards.
CACTGTTTGAAACACTCCTGGGTGATGTTACTTTCTCCTTGCTCCCTGTTGCAAGGCCCCTTTGCTCTGACTTTTTAAGACACGTATGAACATCTCTCAGCCTTGGCAGTGAAAGGCCACAGGGCCAGCCTCACCAGCTGCTTTAGTTTCATCCCAGCAGGAACAAGCCAGTGAAGCTTCAGAAAGGTGTTCAGCATGGTAAACGTCACAGCCCTTTACCTTCTCTCAGATGCAAAAGCTGCTGGAAGAAAGTGATGAGTATTCCTTCCCTTAGCCAGAAAATGGGGTTGCAAAAAGCATTCTAGTGACTGAAGAGCATTAGTCCCATTGACTGGAATAACATTTCCATCCCTAACATCCTTCTCACTTCCAAAATCCTGATTTAGGAAGCAGATTTGCAAAAATCGCAGGTTGTCTGAAGTGTGTTGGAGTCAGTGGAACAGACAATTTATATCAGCTGAGAATCTGTCCAGAGGCATCTAAATATAGGTTTAAAAGCCTGGCTCTGGGCTGCTATTTTCTGAAATGCTGTTCCACTTTCTTCTGGGTTTATTATAAAGATGTAAACTGTTTCCCACACTTTGAGATTACAAATATTTCATCATTCATGATGACCTCTTTTCTTCAAATAGCAGCTCTCTGGCTCAGCTTAATAAATCACATTCCAGAAGACTTACTACTTTGGCACTACATTATTAAAATATTGCCAATATTTTAATAAGCAACTACTACTCTGTCTCTTCCCTTTAGGCTGTTGTAAGCTGAATATATTTGATGCTCAGAGAAGACACAAAAAAAGGTGTTGTATTGTTTTCTTACTGTGAGAACACTTTTCCAATGCATATAGTGGGCCAAACCTGCCTGAAAATGACTGTAAATATTCTTGTTTAAAGGCAGTAGTGGCTTTTTATTGGTGTATCTCCTGTAGGGACCCTGGGAGAAGGTATCTCTAGGGCTCCTCATCTCACAGTGACCACACACCAGCCTTGCTGCTGCCATCTGGGTTATTTTTTGAGAGGACTGGATTTATTTATCACTCATTGGTTTCTTTACAGCTTCCATTTAACAGCTGCAAAGGCCATTTATCTTTTTCAGAAGTTTATATCTGACTGATTGGGTTAAGTTTCAGGTAAAGGTGGTGGGAGGGGAGAACGTTTCTAACCGTGGAGAATCACTGTAGCCCACCTCACACACACGTTGGGTTTTAATGATACCCTGTGCTCCTCCCAGAACAAAACTGGGCATCAGAAAGGCTACTGAATAAGAAACCTGAGCTGAGAGTAAAATTCCTTTGCTCTTGTTTTTTGGGTTAGCTGATTCAGTTAACTCGCAGTCATCAGATACTCATTAACACCCTTTGAACTTGATTCATTCCTGTTAATTATTCAGCATATTAAGTAACGTCTTCTTCCTGCTCTCTGGCAAAGTAAATGGGAGAACTGGGCCAAAACTGCCTTTTCAGTCTTGCAGGAGAAAACTAGGGCTCTTTAATTAAATTCATTCATCCCCTGCAAAACTAGTACAGCAGAGAGTAAAGAATGTGCCACATTCTTCTGTGATTGGAATAATATATTGTATATCCTGCTGACACGTGGGTTGTCTTTTGGTGAGCCAGTAGTGGGAGACCTGCAGCCTCCTTCTCTCCAGTCTTCAAGAGGGTGGAGCCCCAGATCCCAAGCACTAGTCAGTTTATGTTAATTAAAGAGCTTGTTCAAGTGGATCAGTATTGCAGTGTTACAAATCAGCTGTTTACTTTCCCCTGTATTATCAAATTCAGTATTTACAGCATCTTTTAAGTTGTGTCAGTGATACAGCCAGTCTTGCTCATGTGATTGTCCTGCTCTGTGCTGCGCTGGGGTGGCCTCCCCTCAAGTCCTGGGGCAGTTTTGGGCACCACAACACAAGAGGGACAGAAAACTCTTGGAGAGTGTCCAGAGGAGGCACCAAGGATGGGGAAGGGTCTGGGGGGGAAGGCTTATGAGGAGAGGCTGAAGTCCCTGGGCACCCCTCTGAAGGGGCAGGGCCGACCTTTCTTCTCTCTTTGGGGACCGGGGATAGAACCTGAGGGAAAAGTGTGAAGCTGAAACAGGGGAGATTCAGGCTGGGTGTCAGGAAGAGGTTCTGTGCTGGGAGAGGGGGGTCGGCCACTAGCACAGGGTCCCCAGGGAAGGGGTCCCAGCCCCGAGCTGGGCTGAGGGCAAGAAGCATCTGGACGATGTGCTCAGTGCCACGCTGGGGCTGGGCTGGGCTGTGTGGAGCCAGGAGTTGGACTCGATGGCCCTTATGGGTCCCTCCCAGCTCAGGAGATTCTGTGAGTCTGTGGCTGCTGGGATGTATTCACCCTATGAAGTAACGTGCCAGTCCTTCCTGGAATATGAAATCTGGGATTCACTGTCAGAATAGCTGTTTGTTTGCTGGTACTTGGGGTTTGGATGGTTTTCACTAGAGATACTTTGAGATTTTGCCAGCTTGGATTTCCTGTGCTTCTCCAATTTGTGGGTTGATACTGCAGCCTGTACAGTCCTTCAGTTCTTCACTAGAATTACCAGTTGAAGTGGGTATTTGTGGTAGTTAAGGATGAAGTAGGATGCATCCTGTGTGTGGTATTTCAGATGTGTGTTCTGGTTTATATTTCAGCCCATGTGTTACAACGTTTTCTATCCTCAAAATCAGTTTTAAACATGCTCTGCTATTTTGAAGCCCAGAGTATCCATAGATTCAATGCCCCAGGATATTAATTTACACATTGGGTCCTTTGCTTTACCCCATACATGTTTTATATTCTAGAAATTATATCATTTATCTTGAGATTCAAAGAAAACTGGGACTGAGATTTCTTTGAATCTGTTAAATGATGTATCAGTGAATAGCTCTTTGTGATTATTTGATGTAGTGCTTTAGCCCTGGTTAAGATTCAGCTACTCTGCAACAGGTAAACTATTAAGTCTGAATTTTACAATGTAACATCCAAACTGATTCACTAATGACTTAAAAGTTACACTGCAAGGCTTAAAATACTAAACCAGGGCAAGACTCTGGCCTGTGACATTTTAACAACCACAAAATAAAGGTTCCTGTGTACAACAGACGTCTGGGGAAATATTACCTGAGGTGAATGCAGCAGGGGATGCAGCAACAGCAGCTTATTGGCCTTTGCTTGCTTTCCGGTTCTTCAGGAAACCACGGTGTCCACGTGTCCTCACCTCAAATGAAGAGCTGGTTCTGTTTGTTGGTGCACGAGGAAACAGAGCATGGCATGGTTGTGACTTTCTTTGCACCAGCAGCGCTGTGTCACTGATCGCTGAGCGGTGTTCTGCTGCCTCTGCGGCTGTACTTGCTGCTGTGTCACCCAGGTTGTGCCTGGGACACGACTGCTTTTCCCTCCTGGGTTTTGTACCTGGTTGAGCTGGTGTAGTTGTGGATACGGTTCTTGGTAGGTGCGAGTAACTCAGCTGTGGGTGGCGGTTTGTGGAGGAGGGTTTGGATAAATCACCATCCCCTTTCTGTCTGAAAGCTGGCAAGAGCACCATGGCTTCATTAGGCTGATTTATGGCAGTTGTCTCCTTTCTTCTGCCAGAGCCTGGAAGTGCCAGGTGTGTTCCTGGGGATTGGAGGTGTTTATGATGTGCAGATAACGTCTTCTAAATAAGGCAGCAGAACCAGGCAGAACACACGGAAGTTCCATTAGGTGATGTATGTGATCACCATGAGTTATAACCCATGTCACTGATTTCTCCAACATGTGTTGGGATTTATGGAGTGGGAACGTTTTCAAACCCCTGAGCAATGTGAGGTTTTCACCAAGGATTCGGTAATCTCTCTAAGCTACCCTCTGTGCTGGTTTTCCTGCTGGCTTTTGAGAACCATGTTCTATTATTGTGTTTAAAAGTCATTTTGAAAAGATTCACCTCATTCTGATCCTACCATGATGTCTGCTTCCATAGGGACTCAGATCTTCTCCCTGTAACTCCTGCAGTTATTTATGAATGGAAGAAGGGATCCAAATGCCATATGGACCAAGATGGATGTGAAAATTTTGGCTGAGAGCTTTATTAGCACATTAATTATATTGCATTACATCATTCAAGCAAGGAATATTTGACTAAGCATTACTCATAATTACACCTTTCCTGTTCCACCTTTATAAAATGACCCCACATAAAAAATACAATGAATCTTTTCAGAAGAAAAATAAAAGTAATTACATGAAAGAGCTAAAAATACCACTAGGTAATGAAAAGTCTCTCACAGTATTCCACTGGGTGCATTTGGCAGTGTGCTTCATCTTTTGATATAGCACCAGCTAACTGGAATTAATCTGCCTCCAGATAAATGTTATAGTTATTCAAACTCTGCATCTGTCTGTAGGAATTACACTGAGCCATGTGTGGAAGTTGCCTTGGATGGTGAATTTACAGTAGTCCAAAGTGAACCTTTTTGCCTTGGTTTCAGCTAGGATGGAGTTAATTTCTAAGAGTGGGTGGATGCTGTGGTTGGGAGTTGGGATGAGCAGTGCTGAGAGCACCCTGATGTTTCTAGCTGCTGCCCAGCAATCAAGGACTTTGCAGTTGTTGATATTTCCCTGCTAATGAGAAGGGAGGGGACACAGCCAGGACAGGTGACCCGAACTGCCCAAAGGGGGTATCCCATGGCAATTACATCGTGCTCAGCATAAAAGGGGGGCTGGTTGGAGGAGGAGCAGGTTTTGGGGATGCTCTGGTTTTTCAGGGCGGCTCTGGGCTGCACAGCCTGAGCTGTGTGGTTCGGTGAGACACTGCATTGTGTATCACCAGTTTCATAGATTTCACTATAAAGTCCTGTTATCATTGTTATATCTTTCTGCTATTCTAGTAAACTCTCCTTATCCCAGCCCACAAGGTTTTGGTTCCCTGGTTTTGGGTTTTTTCCCTTTCCCTTCCCTCTTCCCCCCCATTTAAAGAACAAGCGACTGACTGCGTGGTGCTGGGCTCTCAGCTGGGGCAAAACCACAGCACCTCCACAGCAGGAGGTGTTCAGAGTTAGGGCCCAGTGTGAAGCACTCAGATGGCTGCTCACGTCGCCTTGGAAGCATTTCCCATTTCAGAGGGTGTCTGTCTGTCTGTCTGTCCGTGCACCAGCCGCCTTTGCAGCTGTAAACTGGGGATATGTGGCCGGTGTGGTGCCAGCTCCAGCTCGTGGGGGTCTCCAGAGGTGTAGTATGTGTGGGGCTAATGGTGTAGCCTCTGTGAGGGTGAAGAACCATGTGCCTGCCACGGTCCTGCACTGGGTTTCTGTGGTGTAAACCGGAGTGAAACCTGCTGTCTGTGTTTGCTGAAGGAACTTGGGAATATTCAGGTGCTTTTCATGATGCTCAGGCTGAGCGCGTGTGTGCTGCTGGCTGCCAGCTGAGCAGAGCTTGGTGTGTTTGAGGCAAAACAAAGGCTGAGGGAGCTGGGACTGTTCAGCCTGGAGAAAAGAAGACTAAGGGGGGGACCTTATTAATGTTTATAACTATCTTCAGTATGGGACACAGGGGGCCATGGGCAGCCTCTGCTCAGTGTCTGTGGGGACAGGACAAGGGGCGATGGGCTCAAGCTGGAGCACAGGGAGTTCCCCCCCAATGTGGGGAAGAACTTCTTCCCAGTGAGGGTGAGGGAGCCCTGGGACAGGCTGCCCAGGGGGTGTGGAGTCTCCTTCTCTGGAGAGATTCCAGCCCTGTCTGGACACCACCCTGTGTGCCCTGTCCTAGGGACCCTGCTCTGGCAGGGGGTTGGACCCCATGGGCTCTGAAGGTTGCTTCCAACCCCTGTGACTCTGTGAAAACCGCTGTAATGTCCAGAACAGCAACTGGTACGTTGGACATCACGTGAGCACGACCACTTTTAGAGGCCTCTTGAGCCCAGTCTGTGAACAGGAGCTGGTGGGGACTGCACACGTTCGTGGAAAGAGCCCTAAAGTTAATTAGATTTTGGGTGGTAATAAGAGTGTCCACAGCCATCAGGTTTGCAATTATAAATGTAATTACTTACTCCATTGAGTTCAATTAATTTAAAAATTTGTATACGATATTTACAACTTGTATCTAAATGTCAGCAGTCCAAGCACAATTAGTGACACATCAATTAAGCCACGATGGGCAAAGTTTGTGGAGAAGGACTTTGGGCTAAATGCAAACTTTTTCAGGGATGAATGTGTCACCAGCAAAGACAGGGAACACTGGTGAGCTGTCTTGGGTGTGCTGCAGCTTGATTTAAGGAATGTGACTCTGCCTGGGTTCTGTGAGACACCTCCAAAGAGCAGCACAGTGCACCAGAGAGCTTCAGAACCATTGTCACCATTGTTTTAATGGGGGTTGTAACACAAACAGGCTCCTTTTGGGGATGGTGTGAAACACTCCCTTTGTCCTGGTGACCTCGTGATCTTTCTCCAGGGCTACAAAGATGCTGAAGGGCCTGGAGCATCTCCCCTGGGAGGAAAGGCTGAGGGAGCTGGGGCTGTTCAGCCTGCAGAGAAGCAGCCTGAGAGGGGATCTGATCAGTGTTTATCAATAGCTGAAGGATGGGACACAGGGGGCCATGGGCAGCCTCTGCTTAGTGTCTGTGGGGACAGGACAAGGGGCGATGGGCTCAAGCTGGAGCACAGGGAGTTCCCCCCCAATGTGGGGAAGAACTTCTTGCCAGTGAGGGTGAGGGAGCCCTGGGACAGGCTGCCCAGGGGGTGTGGAGTCTCCTTCTCTGGAGAGATTCCAGCCCTGACCTGTCCTAGGGACCCTGCTTGGGCAGGGGGTTGGACCCCATGGGCTCTGGAGGGCCCTTCCAACCTCTGTGATTCTGTAATCTTTAACAACACTGGGGATCAGTTTTTCAAGCCTGTCCTGAAGGTGCTTTCTTATTTATTGCACTGCTCAAACTGAGGGGGAAGCCCTCGTTGGTTTTTGGCTGCTCTTGCTGTGAAGAGCCACAACACTCTGGTGATTTATAAAGAGACTGATAACGAATTTATAAATCTGAATCAAAAATACCACAATTTATGTTACTTTCAATTGCTTATAAAATTAAAATGGGTCATTTTCCTTGAGCAACTATGCCAAATTACACCAGGATTGTATGTTTCTACTAAAGTAATTGGTTTTTAGTTCAAGAACTTTAGCTCGTGTCTGGAAGATGGAGTATGTTGTTCTCATTTGCATCAGCGTCAATCTGATGTAATTCTCTTTGCAGTAACAGTATAAGCTGAGCTTTATTTTTATCTAAACAAAAATCTGACTCACATTTTGCAAGTAAAAGTTTCATCTTTGCTATTTCCTTAATCTGTTACAGGTCAATGCACAAACTGACTCAACTGGAGAGACTTGATCTGGGCAATAATGAGTTCTCCGAGCTGGTAAGAAACACACTGGGGTTTGACCACACACCTGTGTGGTTTGGAGGCTCTGTGCACATGGAGGGGCATTCACATGCACTTAGAAGGCACTGTTGTGTGGTGGCCACATGCTGTGGTCACATCTCCTTGTAGAACTGAGAAGTTGTCATAGATCTTGAGGTGAACGCTGATAATACAATGATGTGCTTCATCTACCTCAGGCTTCTGCAGTTCAGGTCAAGGTCACAGTTGATTCTCACCCTAAGCTGGTGGCTCTTGCTGGAATCCATCAGTGTGGGATGAAATACTTGTGTCAATTGTGTATTAATGTCTTCATGTCTATCATTATACCCTGCAAATATTAGAAGATGCTATTAGCAGATGTAAGTTTTGGATGCCAAAAGCAGTTTCTGCCCCTAACTCACCTGAAAGGTGAGAAATAGGTGTTTTGGGGGCACTGGGACAATCCCTGTATAATATCCTTGAAGGTTTGGTGAGCCCTGGGTGATCACTGGGTGATCATTGCAGGTCCCTTCCACCTCAACCATTCTATTCTAGTTGATTCAATTCTTTTCCATAATACAACTCCATTATAATTATGACAATCTATGTGGAAAATTAGAATATTCTCAAAAAATCCATCAGCAGAACATGTTCCCAGCAGAGACAAAGACGTTTTTAATGCTGCTTATTAAAGCACCAGTGAGCACAGGGAGGGGATTGTCCCTCTCTGCTCTGCCCTCCCCAGCTGGAGTCCTGTGGCCAGAGCTGGGGACCCAGGACAAGGAAGATGTGGGGCTGTTGGAGAGGGGTCAGAGGAGCCCCAGGGATGCTCAGAGGGCTGGAGCAGCTCCCCTAGGGAGAGAGGCTGAGGGAGCTGGGCTGGGTCAGCCTGGAGAAGAGAAGGCTGTGGGGGGACCTCACTGCAGCCTCCCAGTCCCTGAAGGGACCCCAGGAACAGGAGGGGAATCAGCTTGTTAAAGGGCAGAGACTGGCAGGACAAGGGGGCTGGAGTGAAGCTGGAGGAGGGAAGGGGGAGAGGAGATATTGGGGGGGAAGTTCTTTGCAGAGAGAGTGGTGAGGGGCTGGAAGGGGCTGCCCAGAGAGGGGGTGGGTGCCCCATCCCTGGGGGTGTTCCAGGCCAGGTTGGCTGGGGCCCTGGGCAACCTTGTGTAGCTCCAGGCCTGGAGGTTGGTGTCCCTGCCTGTGGCAGGGGGTTGGAGCTCTGTGACCATTGGGGTCCCTTCCAACCCAGACCATTCCATGATTCTATGATCTCATCTGGGTTATGATATTCCATGATCTGTACTCAGGAAATACCAAATCAGTACTGGTGTGTATAGCACAGGAGTAGCCTGTTGCCTTTGAGAAGGTTGTCTGCCTAATGAGAGGAATTTAAAAGAAAATTAAAGTTGAGAGGGGAAATTATGATTATCTCTAATGACCTTAGTCAGTGAACAGCCTGGAGGAATGAAGCTCTGCAATCCTCGCAGGAACAAACAGCATCAAATGACCGTTAATTCATTTAGCCTGGAAACTAGAAGTGCTTTTACCCATTGAAGGACAACAAGATTGCAATACAATTAGCCAAGGCAAAATTAATTGCCTTCAAAATGTTGACTAAGCATTTTTTGATAGAAACACATTATGTGGCAACATGGAAAGCTGAGGGACTGAGCTCTCCAGACCTGCAGGTTCTGCCTTACCCTGTGATGCATCGGGAGCTTCTCTGATTTGCCAGGACCTGGTGAACTGAGAAATCATCTCTTTTGTGGGAATCACAACATTTCAAGCAATGTAGACACAAGAGATAGAGAGAAAGGTCTCTCTTAAGCTCCTGTGATGCTGGGCAGATATGCTTGTATCTCCTTGTGTTGAAATAATTCCAGTGAAATAGTCCTGCAGCCCTCTGAAGTGCCAGAATCTGATGTGCTCAGAACTGCATTATTTAATACCAGCTTCTGGCAGACTTTGGAGAAAAATCCCTACAGCTTTAGGCAAATTGGAAATCTTGTTTTACCTGTGAAAAAACTCAGCTTAGGCTGAAACATGGCAACACTGGTGACTTGATTCTGGATTGTCCCAGCAGTAATGGATGGGAGGTGATTTGGGGAATTGCCTTTTCCAGCTTCACTAACAGCTCATAGCATTGAAAAGAATAGAACCTCTGAGATTAAAGCTTGATATTGTCATTTGAAGGCTTGATCACTGCATACCACTGCTTTAACTGCTGCATGTGGCAAATGCAGGCATGAAATCGGACATGGATGTGGTGTGTCTGGGGAAGGGCTCAGCTCAACGCCTCTGCTCAGCTATTTTTAAGGCTGTAAATATGCAAAAGGCAGAGTGCAGCACAGGCTGCAAGGTGAGGTTTGGAATTCCTTTTCAGTTCTCACTTCTCCTGCTTGCCTTGTTCATAAACCCCCCACTGCCCTGGGCTGTTTAGAACAGGGACTTCCAAGGAGTTCTCCCTTGCTCTTCCTTCTATTCGCTCCTTTTCCAAAGCAGCCTTAAATTTTACAAGTTTCAAAAGCCAGCAGTTCAATGACATGAAATGAGTATGCTGTTCATGTTGGCAACTGTCTGAAATGCTGATGGAGTGTGTAAAAATAACAGTGAAGGTGAAGAGGGAAAGTTTTTTTCAAGAAAATATTGATTTATATTTAACTAAAAGAAGAAAATACTGATGGGTTTACTGTCTCTAACACTATATTCTTTTTCTCAGCCTGAGGTTCTCGAACAAATCCAAAATCTAAAAGAATTGTGGATGGACAATAATTCCTTACAAATACTACCTGGGGTATGAACATTTATTTTATATAATCGAATTATTCTGATATATAGTGAACTGTTTCCTTTGCAGTAAAGGAGTGCATGTGCATTTTCATGAATGGGCACGTATTTCTAGCTCATACAGTCACTAATTATTACCAAGAAGCAGAAGTCTCAGCATAGCCACTCCTGTGCCAACCTTTTAAATGTTGTGCTGTTATGTGATTGTGTCTAAAATGGGAAGGGGGTGCCTGTTGTATTTAAGCGTTTTGCAGTTTCATTGTGGGGAGAAATGGTTTCTGATGGTTTCCCAGCCAGAATGCACTCCCTGGCAGCTTCCTAAAAACCCACATGTTTTAAAGGGGAAGAGGAAAAACTAAGTAATCTAAATAAACTTCAAACTAACAGATGGGGAGCACAGATCCCACTCTATTAAAAGCAACTCAGAGGCAGAAGATGTCTTCCTCTAGAAGGCACCCTGTTTAGAAATGGAACAAAAACCCACTTGAAGATCTAAACCTGAGGGTTGTGGTTAGGTATCTGCTGTCTCTGAGTTGTCACCACCCCGCAGAACTTCTTCCCATCACTGGTGTTTGGCCACACAGGAGGCAGAGCCTGTGCTTCCCCCAGCCGTGCTCCGCGCCGCCGCGGGGGAGATGTAGCAGCAGGCTGAGCACTCCATGTCTAGGTGTGGGAAGGAGGAGTAGAAGTTACTCCTCTTTCTGTTCTGAACCTTTGCTGATCAGCACACAATGCTTTGCATTTTTTACTGAAAGAGTTGTAGGGCTGTGGCACAGGCTGCCCAGGGAGGGGCTGAGTCCCCAGCCCTGGGGGTGTTTAACAGAGGGGAGATGAGGTGCTCAGGGAGCTGGTTTAGCTCAGGATGGGAATGGTTGGACTCGATGATCTTTAAAGGTCTTTTCCAACCTTGTGATTCTGGGATTCTGTGAGCCACGACTGCTTTCTGCCTTGAATAGATTAGATGCACCTTGATTCTGTGTTGAGGAGGATGCTTGCACAGAAGAGACGATTTTCAGTCCAAATACCCACTTTTCCTGTGCTCTGTTAGTGAGAGTAAAGGCTGGTACTGAAACCATTCCCTGCCACTGAAACCAGCTGCAGGCCAGGAGCAGGGATGCTGCAGCACCGGCGCTGCAGTGCAGCTGTGCAGAGGAAGCATCAGTCGTGCACAGGAGCCTGGGCACAAGCATTTCAACCATTCTTCTCTTTCTTTTCTGCTCACAGTGAGATCAGTTAATATATCCAGTGCTAAAATGCATTCCAAACTCAGTCCTGCTGTGCTAGTGTGGTCCCTGGAGAGGGGGTTCAGAGTTGAAGACGTTCAGTAGATCATGGAAATGAATTCCAAGGAGCTTAATTATTTTCAGTGAATAATTTGTGTTTCCTGGGAGACCCTAGATGGTATTTTTGGAAGCTTTCTGCAAAACAAGAGACTTGCAATAGTTAATATTGGCTTTACATTTTTATTTTTAAAAATAGAAATAGCAACTGGTAATTTTAAGCTTTAGAGATTCGCTGAGTTTCCAGCGTTGCCCATTCAGTTTTCACAGCAGCCTGTGCTCAGAAGGCAGCTTGTGGTCAGCTGTTACTGTGGGTGGCACAGGTTGGGGCAGGAGGGAGACCTTCCCTTCATACAGCCGCTCAGGCAGGAGTACAGATACCAGGCACTGCCTCCTTGGAAGCAGAGGTAAGAGGTGAAAAGCAAGCTGTAATCATTCTGGTTCCAAAGTGCCTGCAGGTGAAGCTCTCTAAAGCTTCCCTGTTTCCATGTGTATGGTAAATAACCACTAAAAGTACAGAGCTAAACCCCACTCCCATGAACTGCTGCAGAATCCACACCCCTCAGGAGCCCATGGTTCCCCAACAGCCATGAAGGGAGCATCCTCACAGGGCAGGGCTCCTGACTCAGCTGGTTTGAAGCCAGGTCCTTTAGCTTCTTTGTAATGCTGAGGCACTTCCCACAGCTCATGAAGTATTTCCATGGATGCTCAGTGTTGCAGCCCAGTCCTAGCTCTCCAGAGCGGTGGTGTTCTGCCTTGACTCACTCCTGTGTTATCCTCAGCTCTGCTCCTGGGCAGGGATTCGGCTCAGCCGCCCTCAAGTCAGCAGTGAGACCTCTTCACTCTTCCACTTGTAGCCTTTCATTTAAGGAAAGTCACAGCAGCTTTTCTGGGGATTTTCTTGGTGAAATTTCATGCCTAGAGTGAAGTGTCCACCTGGTGATAACGGATCAAGAAGCAGGTTCCTTTTTACAGCCCTTGAAATTAGGGCAGGATTCCTGACATGTTGCTCATTGATGCTGGAGCTGCAGTTACACTGAATTCACACAGGGTGCAGTTGGGGTTAACCACTCCCAGCCACACCACGGGTATCAAAGGTCAGACTTGAGACTTGCTATGAATCAGTTTGACACATCAAAGCTTTCCCTGCATGTCCAGCCCACAGACCTTAAGGTCTGCCAAGTAACTGTCCCATGGATCCATGTCCAAATAACACACCTGTATCCCAGAACTCAAACTGTTGGCAGGTTTAATGAGCCTGGAGCACTTTAATTAGGTTGGTGTGTGTCATTTATTAGTACAATCCCTTTTGCCATTACCTGATGGGAAGGCTGTTAGACTACCACTGGCACCTCTTCAGTGAAGTGTCTCTTGCAGAAAGGATGCTGAGATGACTGAACATAGGCCTGTCTTGCTGTTTGTCTTTAATTAAACTTAGAAACTAGCATGCACTGTATATCTGTTCAAGTAACACTTTGTAACATGCTATTAAGTCTATAGGGAAGTTAAAACAGCTCGTGTACCTGGATGTGTCAAAAAACAGGATAGAAACTGTTGATTTGGACATATCAGGATGTGAAGGACTTGAAGATCTCCTGTTGTCATCCAATATGTTGCAGCAACTGCCAGACTCCATAGGTGAGAAAAGCTCAGGATTTCTTGTAATCTTTTACAGGTCAGGGTTTGATTTATATCTTTTTTTAAAAAAATAATCCTCAGTAATTATGAGAGTTTATAGTAGATGGAACAAAGCTGCCATTAAATTCCAAAGAGTTTGGAATATCTCTGTCTGGACAGTCCATGGTGACCATTTTATGATGTCAGGGGAAAAAAATCCATGGTCAGAAAGTATGGATTACTGTGATCTTAAAGATAACATGCAAAGAAGGAGATAATTGGTCTGATTGAAATTTGAACAGAAGTATAATAGTGATGATGTTAACAGTGTGAAACTCCTGAAGGAAATCACTGCCCTTACAGCAGTGCAGTTCCAGGTAAGAGCATTAAACAAAGACACAGCTCCAACTGTTCTTTCCCTTCTTTGCCTGTATTGCATGCATGGAATTTCTGTGTTATTTACAATATGTAGAAATTCTGGGAGCAAAGTAGTTGTAGGTATCTCTGTACATCTGGATACTTCCCTTTTCTTTGGAAACACTTGAATCTTTTCCCCTCATCCTTTCTTCCAGCTGATGACCCCTCTATCGATGAGCCCCTTGTATTGATGAATGCCCTGTAAAAATGATCCCTCTGTATCATCACCACCTTTTTCACTTTCCCCAGTGCATCCCTTTGAACACAGAACTGGTAAATTCCCCAATTTTAAATCAGCTTAGCCTGGATCCCAAAGCATATTGCTAATTAATATCCCCATGCCACCCGAATGTTACTCGGTGCCTTTTACAGCTGTTTCCCATTTCAGCCTTCTACATCTCACCATAACTAATAGAATTTCTGCTCTGTGTGGGTTTCTGATTTGCATATGCAGATTGCTTTTCAGAGGGCATTTACCTCCTGTACAAAAGGAACCAATGTTTACATTCTGAGTTACACATCCCTGCAGCAAAATGCAGTCAGGTCTCATTTCCGAGTCCTTGTTACTGAACAGTGACAAAGGCAAAGCAAAAGGGGTGGTTTAATATTGCATTTGCAGATGGGAACTTGCTGCAGTTCATGTTGGTGGAACTTTTTCACCTTAAAAACCCAGATGTTTCTTGAAACACGGAGATTTTGAAAGAGTTTTCAGCAAAACTTGCCCAGCAGTTGAAGCGAGTGGTGTTCCTGGGATCCCTTAACTCTCCTGCTCAGCTTCAGCTTTTGTATCATAGCACATTCAATTTTAACATTTTTCTCTGTATCACTGATTAATTTATATAATTTCTAACATTAATTACAGGTAATAATTTAAAGAAATGCTATTTCACTATATCCAGAGTTGTTCTTTCAGGGTAAAAGCAGACTGTGAGATGGGAACAGCTCCCAGCTGGGTTCCCAGGGTAGGAACCCATTTCAAGCTCAGATTCTAGCACTGCAATGCAATATTTCTCCATTTCTTTTTCTTTATTTACCTTTTTCTTGTTGTCTGCTGTTGCACAATGGTAAAGCAGAAGGTTTGCTCCCCTCCTGGTAACTACTACCCAGTTCAGGCACCTGCTCACACTTGGATACGTAATAGTACTTCTAATGATAAGAATTAACAGTCTACTCAGATGCATCCAGGATTGAGTCTGGGTTGCAGACAGAATCTGGTTTTCTGTCCACATACTGTGAAGCTCCAGAGCAGTAGCATTATACTATAATAGTAGAATTATTCCTTTAGATAATTTGTCTCATGTCCTGTTACAACCTGATCACCTTTTAATCAAGGCAACAGGACTACATTTAGTTAAAACCTGAGGAGATGAGTAGAAATCCTACTCTTCCTGCACAAATAGGAGTCTCTTCTTTTGTTTTCACAGGTTTTTTTCAAGACCCCAGCAATACACATAATATTTCCCTTCAGCCTAGCACTCAATCAGTGCTTCCTTTTGATGAAACATATTTTCCATGGGCCCAACGTGTGTTTCTGCACTGTCCTATATACAGATGCTCTCTAAACCCTAGATCAAAGTTACTCAGTGTTGGAGCTCATTATTTGTTTAAGGATTATGGAAAGTAAGAAAGATTAATGTGCAATGTTTTCCTATTCCTTCTCTCTTGTAGGGCTGTTGAAAAGGCTCACAACTTTAAAAGTAGATGACAATCAGCTTACGATTCTGCCAAATGCAATTGGAAAGTGAGTAGAAGCCTCATGGTTTTCAACATGGAGTAAAATGTGTTCTCCCTTCTGCCTGTGAAACGCTTTTTAAAATTAGAAAATAAGATAAAGAGGGGCTGAATTAGAAAATAATATTAAAATGTGTGCCTAGCACCCATCTAATCACATTTCAATTTGGAGCAACACTGTTACTTCAGTGGGCTCCTTCTGGCCTGATAAGAAGATGGAATGTATCATGTTTTCCCAGGGAAAGAACAAGGGTATTTTTCTGTGTGAATCACTTGCTGTTTAGGTGATTAGAGCAGCAGAAGTAGAAAAAACAAGTATTTGGGGGAATACGTCTGTTTCTATAGCAACAGCCAGGACTTGATGCTGAAAAGAACCTGCTGCAAACCTCATCTGTGTGAAAATTCCTTAAAATATTGAAGCAGCAGGAATGGGAACATCACAGCAATTTCAGAGGTGTACACATCAGGATGTTAAAGCATCCTTTAAGTAATCCTGTTACAGAGAGTGCTAATGATGCCCTTTAGCTATTATTTTGTCAGGTGTTACATGATCACTGGTGCAAAATCCTGTGCTGTGCTGCTGTGCATCCTGAGCTTAGTGCTCAGGGAAACCTGCAGTGTGTTCTGTAATTCAAGGTGTCCGTACGCCCAGCTCCAGGTATGGAAGTGGGTGATTATATTGTTTCACACTGTCACATACACACAACATGCCTCTAACACTGATATTTCTGTTAGAGGCCTCTTCCTCTGCCCGTTTTCTATCTGAAATGCTGCATAAACTGATATTTGGAGGGGGAAAAAAACTATCAGAGAATGTGGTGTCTGCAGCCTCGTACAGCTCTAGCCCTGGTGTTTTCATCACCCTCCTTGCACCAGCAGCAACACTCATGCAGAAGAAACTGAGTTCAGCATAAGTGGTAACTGTCCATTGAATCTGACCCAATATCTGAACACGTGGTGATACCATTCCTGACAGCTCTGGGAAGGGGGGCTGGGAAGGGGGGCTGGGAAGGGGCACCCACGAGCAGCGTTGTGCTCGGCGCTGCCATTCCCTCTCAGGGCAGGAGCTGCTCTCCCTTCAGCAGGTTGCAGCTCAGCAGGGTATGTCATGAGAAGGAGTTTTCTGAAGCCAGAGCTGTTCTGAGGCTTCCAAAATTAAAGCCTGGAAGGCTTCATTAAGCCTCATCCACAAATACAGTAGTGCAGTGAGGTCTCTGGAGCAGAATCATCTCTAACCTGCACAGCCAGTGATTTACTGCTCTGCACCCATTTTAGAGTCATCATTTCAGCAGTAACTTTGTTGTTGGTATATCAGTCAGAGAAAAAAGGTCCAAATTTGTGAACTATCACAGCTGTGGCAGCAGAACTCAGGTTTGGCTTGCCATGCCCTAATTCTTGCAGGATCTTTAGATTTATGTGATCATCATGAGTATTAACGAAGGGGAAATCTTGAAGACTGTGTAGCAACCCATTTTGAGAGCAAAAGCTCCTAAGGCTCAAAGCTGGCCTGGACAGAGTGCAAAAAGGTTCTTACAGTGTCCAGTGTTATCTGCAGGGCCAATGGGATCCTGAAGATCCTGATGATGGGGTGCATCAAAAGGAGCATGGCCAGCAGGTGACAGGAGGGGATCCTCCCCCTCTGCTCTGCCCTGCTCAGGCCCCACTGGAGTGTTGTGTCCAGTGCTGGGCTCCCTGGGATCAAACAGCCAGGGATCTCCTGGAGAGAGTCCAGAGGAGGGACAGAGATGCTGAAGGGCCTGGAGCATCTCCTCTGGGAGGAAAGGCTGAGGGAGCTGGGGCTGTTCAGCCTGCAGAGAAGAAGCCTGAGAGGGGATCTGATCAGTGTTTATCAATAGCTGGAGGGTGGGACACAGGGGCCATGGGCAGCCTCTGCTCAGTGTCTGTGGGGACAGGACAAGGGGCGATGGGCTCAAGCTGGAGCACAGGGAGTTCCCCCCCCCAATGTGGGGAAGAACTTCTTCCCAGTGAGGGTGAGGGAGCCCTGGGACAGGCTGCCCAGGGGGTGTGGAGTCTCCTTCTCTGGAGAGATTCCAGCCCCGTCTGGACACTGCCCTGTGTGCCCTGTCCTGGGGACCCTACTTGGGCAGGGGCTTGGACCCCAGGGGCTCTGGGGATCCCTCCCAACCCTTTAGATCCTGTGACTCTGTCATCTCTAACAACGTTTGGGGGTCAGTTTGTCAAACCTGTCCTGAAGGTGCTTTCTTATTTATTGCACTGCTCAAACTGAGGCGGAAGCCCTCGTTGGTTTTTGGCCCACTATCCATTCAGTATTGTTCGTCAGGGAGCCCTAATTAGCTGTTTGAAGCTGCGTACCACTGCTCTAAACAAGCTCCATGCAGTAGGCTGTTCACCTCATTGTATCACGGTGTTTCCAGTGACTGGTGGGGCTTTTATAACAAAGTACTTCCATATAATGAGGACGGCGACTCCCACATCAGAATGAACTTCCTTTCTCTGACTCATCCCTTTGGATGGTTTCCTACTGGGTCTCTCTCTCTCCCAGATGATCATCGTAGTACCCGCTGCAGAGTGTGTTATTGTCAGGCAAAGATTAGCAGTGTGGGGGAGGGAGCTCTCCCTCCAGGGACCGATGCATGATGAGACACCCAGCACTTGGACGCTGTTGGAGGTGATGTTGCTAATAGTGAGCTGCCACCCTCGTTTTTGGCATTTAGAGTTCCACCCTGCAAGGTGCTGTGTGCAGCAGAGCCAGCTCATAAAGCATTCCTCATGAAGTCGGTGGATTCACCTTTATTAAGCACCAAATTGGAGCCAGAGACTGGAGAAGTTCTCTGTAGGACCTGGGCGAGCGCCCGTGCTCCCACGTTGTGGGTAGGAGGGTGACACAGGGAAGTCGTGACCCATATGTAGGTGCTGTAGTCAGTGTATCGTGTTAGGTGAGTTGTACATACCTGTTGGACAGAACCAGGTGCTGCAAAGGGAAACACAAACTGAGTTTCCTGGGTCTGCAGAACTCCTTTAGTCAGGTGTTGCACCAACAGTGGGTGTAGCTGACTGCCAGGGCTTCAGCTGCCTCGGCAGGTAGTGGGGTGCTGTGGCTGTATGGAATGGGGCCAAGAGGGATCAGGACTGCTCTTCCAGTCGTGGCAGTCATCCTTCTCCTAATCAGCCTGAAAAAATTCCTGATGTGCCTCAGGACACGGGCTGGGATCTGCCTCGTTCCAGTGGGTGCCAAACTGAACAGCAGGTCCACGTCGCGTTTTTTTTCTGCCTTTCTTTAAACCTGTCAAGAATGATCTGGATTTAGCCCCAGAAGACAGTGAGGTTAATGATGTTTCAGCTAAATTAGCATCGTCGGGATTATAGCTGTTGTTGTCAACTTGCTTTCATCATCCACGATCCAGGATGAATGAAAAATCACTTTCTGAAGAGCGTGTGGGTTTTTAACCATGGTAGTTACAGACATTTAATATGGTTTCACACTGATTTTGTTGGCTTTATTGTGGCCATCTTCATTTGTCTGCCAGGGATGGCACCAGGAAGGAAAGAAGCTGAGGATGTCTGTGCCAGACAACACCTTTCAATCAAATCTTGTTGTCTGATAATGTTGCTCTTCACCATCAGGGAGACTCCCACAGTTAGTGTTCAGGGTACCAGCTATCCTGATCTCTGCTGCACACAGTGAGTCTCAGTTACCTTTGTTCTCAAGCAATTCTGGTCGTGGTATCACCAGCAGAAGGCAGGTGGTGTGCCTCTTGCAGTTGAGCAAGCTTTCCAGCTGGACTTTGCTGTCAGGCACACATTAGGTATGAAGGACTGGGGTTTTGCCTTTACTGAAACTGGTTCTTATGTTTGAAATAAATTGTGGTGGATCCAAAGATTGTATCAAAGGAAATCTCTACCCAAAGCTGGCAGAGCTGCTGGGTAGATCCCACGCAGCTCTCACTAATCACTGTGACTCACTTCGGCTTTTCGGTCCCACTGAAGGGCAGCAATTAGGGGGAAGTGCTGAGAAATCCATGCTAGGAGGAGCTGTTTCTGGTTTCGTGTTTCATGAAATTTGAAGGCTGGAAGACTCTTTTTAATTAAGAAACTGGAATAAAGGTAAGTTAGACACAGAGTGGAGGTCCAGTCCTGCAGCGTGACTCACAAGTGCTAAGGAGCAAAGTTTCTAGGAGAGGTAAACTGCTTGTCATGGCCAGCAGAACATCAGGGGAAAGCCCAGCCAGTTTCTGGGCACCTGCTCCCTTCCTCAGTGGACAGGGAGATGGCAAACGTTGAGGAAGAAATAATTGCTTGCCATTTAACCTTGCTATTAATTAAGGTGCTCAGGAGAAGAAGGAAGTGCCTGTGGGGTGAGAAAGGGGCGGCAGAAGCAGGGAGAGTGGTTTGTAACGAGCCACAGGACTTGCAGGCTGAGGAGCTGGACGAGCACCACGTTCATCCAGGAGGTTTTCTATCCAGCCTGAGTTTTCAAGAGATCCAATAGGTGTTTCTCCAGAACGGTTTTTTGTGGGTGCACGTGTATGTGAATAATATTCATGCAATATACATATCTTTTTAAGTCTCTCTATATTACATGGATACTCCTGTGTGTGTTCTCTGCATTAGCAAAGGCTGAGCTGGTGATTCTCAGTCACCAAGGTAAAGCTGATGCTCTGGTTCAGTGGGCTGTGGCCAAGCTGGACCTCAGCTCTGCACAGCGGGTTCTTGCATCCTCCTCCTCGTGCATCCTCCTTCCTGGAAGGAGGAGAGGCCAGGTCTGTGTCTTCCCAGTTTGGCAGAACCCAGCAGTCTGGGAAAAGGCACACAGGGCAGAAATGGAGATGGGTTCACTTGTTTCAATGAGAGAACTTGAGCATCAGGTGACTGACTTTGGACTGGCTTTTGCTTTTATGGTCCTTGCTGTGCAGATGCCCTTGGGAGATCCCTTCTCAGCCTGCTTTCTCCACACAGGAGGGATGAGCCCCTGTACAGAAGCTGTGTCTGACTGCAGCAGGCTGAGCTCTTTGCTGAGTTTGGATGATGTGGAACAGGTTCATCTGTGCTCACTACTGATCTCTATTAGAAAAGATGTCACCACGTTGGTTGGAATGCACCCTGGAGGCAATTCCTGCTTCCCTTTCCTTCATTCCCACCCACAGCATTTCTTTACCTTCGTGGGGAAAAGAAGTGGTCTTCTTAAACCAGCTTGCTGGATAAGAGGGACCAATGGTGTCCCTAATAGTTCCTAAAATCACAGTGTTACAGACTTCTCAAGAAATTGGCAGTAAAGGTCCCTTCTTCAGTGAGTGATGTCAGTCACAGTGTGGTGCTTTAAGACTTTCAAGGGGTGAAGGTTGTTCATCTAACCCTCATGCAGCATCTAACACATGTATTTGCCATTTCAGTTTGTCTTTATTAGAAGAATTTGACTGCAGCTGTAATGAGTTGGAGTCCTTACCTTCCACCATCGGCTACCTTCACAACCTGAGGACGTTGGCTGTGGATGAGAATTTCCTGCCTGAGCTGCCCAGAGAAGTGAGAGGCTGATTTTCTTTTTATAACACAGGTTGAAATGTTCTGTGGTAGGGCCAAGGTTTCATTCCTACTTGGACAAAACATCTGCTAAACCAAGTGTGTCTGTGCCATGGGGAAGACTAAACCTTTCCTGTGTACTCAGTAGTAAAATAATAGAACAGTGAATGAGTAAAGTCATGTAAAGGCCAATGGCATCCTGGCTTGTATCAATAATAGTGTGGCCAGTAGGTCTGGGGAGGTGATTGTGCCCCTGTACTGGGCACTGGTGAGGCTGCACCTCCAGTGCTGGGTCCAGTTCTGGGCTCCTCACCATCAGAAGGACACTGAGGTTCTGGAGCAAGTGCAGAGAAGGGCAACCAGGCTGGGGAAGGGGCTGGAGGGCAAATCCTCTGAGGAGCAGCTGAGGGAGCTGGGGGTGTTGAGCCTGGAGAAGAGGAGGCTGAGGGGAGCCCTTCTCCCCACCTCCCCTGCCCTGCCAGGAGGGTGCAGAGAGGTGGGCGATGGTCTCTGCAGCCAGGGGACAGGAGATGGGCCAAGGGGCAATGGGCTCAAGCTGCCCCAGGGCAGGGTCAGCTCAGCTGGGAGGGCAAAGTTCTTCCCTGGCAGAGTTGTGGGGCTGTGGCACAGGCTGCCCAGGGAGGGGCTGAGTCCCCAGCCCTGGGGGTGTTTAACAGAGGGGAGATGAGGTGCTCAGGGAGCTGGGGCAGCACAGGACAGGGACGGTTGGACTCGATGGGCTTAAAGGGCTTTTCCAACCCTGTGATTCTGTGAAAGGTGAAAGTACCACACAGAGGAGTGGGGCAGGAACCCCAGGCATCTCCCTGCCCTTGCTGGCAGCAGGAGGGCATCATCTCCTGACATCTGAATCTGTGGTTTTGGCTTTTTGTCACTTAGAGAAAAACCCAATCTGGCCAATTCCCAACATGACAAGTCAGTGGTAGTAAAAGTTACCAAGGTAGGTGTCCTGACATCTTGGCTTTTCTCCCTCCCATAGATTGGAAGCTGCAAGAACGTGACGGTGATGTCGCTGCGCTCCAACAAGCTGGAGTTTCTTCCTGATGAAATTGGTCAGATGCAGAAGCTGAGGGTCCTAAATCTGAGCGATAACAGGTACAGATCATGTCATTCTTCTAACCCTTTGTAAGAATGGATTTTTTTAAAAATACTAAACTATTCCTTTCAGGTATTTGTAAAAATACATTTGTAAAAAATATATTTAAAAATACAAACATATATTTGGGATTATTTATTTTTAAGGGAAAAATCTTCACTTTCATTTTCAAATATTTATGCCTTGCTGTCAGTTTCACTGACATCCAAACAAAACCTTGAGTGGGGGGGCCAAGACCTGAGTCTCAGTGTGTTTTGATAGATGAAAACCTCTTTTTCTCTTCTATCTCCTGGTGCTTCCATGTGACAGTGCCATATTTGGCTCTAAGATTGCATGTAACTTCCTGATATTTAATGATTGAAAAGTTTTGGCAAGCTGGCATATAGGAACTAATGAACTGCAAGCACACTAGCGTGTCACCCTGACCCCACTGAAACCAGAAGAAGAATTTCTATTTCCTTCAGCAGAGCAAAGGTTTTGTCAGGAATAAACAGGCTGTTCTGTTCTCACACACACGGAACGGGGAGCGTAGGATGCACCTTTCCTGATGCCTGGCCTGGAGGTATCAGAAAAGATGGACTTTTCCTTCAAATTTATGTGTATGTGAGTCCCAAGAACATGTGAATTTCCAGAAGAGCCACTGCTGTGCAGGTTTGCTCAGCGGTGCCCCAGATGGGGTGTGAATACCAGTTTGTTTCCAGTAGCTGTTCTGCACATGCAGCACGAGTCAGAGGGAGGATGGTTGGGATAGGTGAACTTAGAGGCCTTTTCCAGCCTTAGTGGTGCTGTGATTCTGGGACTTCCCCTGCCTGTGACTGGCTTACTGGGAGCAGCTTCACTGTGGGAGTTGAGGTTGGCCATGAAATATAAACCCCCTGGGACAGAGTTGTGTAAAATGATTTCCTTGATTCTGTTAGATGGTTTTCCACACTGCAATTGGGTGTCATAAAATGCATTACCTGCAGACCAGAATGCAAAGTTAAACTTAACCCTGGTTTGTGTTGGAACTGTCCAAGTCCCAGAAGCGAACTGTGGGTCTCTGGGTGGTGGGTGTCAGGCTCTGGTGCTTTCCCAGGGACAGGGATGATGGTCATCCCAGGGAGGGATGACTCCCATCGCTGTGTCACCATGCCAGGCTGTGTTGGTGCTTTTGTCCTTACAGCTCGAGTCTGAAACTGCATCTCAGGCTGCACTTTGAACTCCCTGGGGCTGGGGTGGAATGTGGCAGTTGCTGTGACAGAATCACAGACTTGGAGCTGGACTTGATGATCCTTATGGGTCCCTTTCAACTCAGTAAATTCTATGATTCCATGACTCCCAGACTGGTGGGGCTGGCAGGGACCTCTGGAGACCCCCCCAGAGCAGGGGCCCCTCAAGCTGGCTGCACAGGACAGTGCCCAGGGTCATGGGGTTGGAATGTCTCCAGAGATGGAGACTCCCCAACCTCCCTGGGCAGCCTGTTCCTTCCCACTCCCTCCTCAGTGCTGGCTGGGGGCCCTGCCTCTGCCCTTAGGCTTGCTCGGGGCTCACTGGACAAGTCACTGAGCTGATTTATCTCACTGAAAATGGAAGAAGCTGCTGTTGTTCTTGTGCTGTTTGCTTTATGACACTCCTCACAGTCTGTTTGCTCACAGTGGAGCTTGGCAAACACCAAAACAGGTGTGAGAACAGGAGAACAGGACCTTTGCCTGTCAGGGTGGGAAACTCTTTCCCCAAGTCACCCTGAAGAACCACAGAGCGAGCTGAGAGCATTGAAGATGCAGTGGGAGAGCAGACTCTAGATTAGGAGAGATACAGACTCAGACCACAGACCTTCAGCCTTTAAGCCTGGCTGAACTGCTTCATGGGCTTTTCTTGAGGGGGTTGAGGAGTAAATTTTTCCAGCTCTGTTGATCTCCCTTCCAGCTGAGGTTAGATGCTGAGGGTCAGTGCTGCCCTGCTGAGACCCATGATGATGTTTTTGGTGTGGAACTTCCCACCTAAAGGAAATAAAAAAGTTTTGACTTTTTGGCACCAAAGAGCTTGGACAAAGTTCAGATCACATCTTCCCATTGAATTTATTTCATTTATACTCTCCTGTTTTCCCATTTCCCTGTCCATGTGAACATTGAGGCAGTGTCTGCTCTTTGAATCAGTCCACATGTATGTGTTGGGAAGGAGCGTGTCTGGGCTCTGTTGCTGCTGGGATCCTCTCCATGTTACCACAGCAGCTTTACCCCTCCACTCCTCCTGCTTCAGAGATGACAGAGAAGGCACACCAGCTCTTTTCCTTGATGCCCCTTCGACCCATTGGAAGAAGAGATGCAGACAGGCAAGCAGAGCCATGTGCTTCACCCAGTGGTGATGATCCCCTGGGTCCTGGGATGTGGGCTGGCCTCTTCCCTCTCAGCTGTTATGGACCTGCTGAGGCCTCTGTGGGTCTGCAGCTAAGGCAGCCCCGCTCTCACCAAGCTGCTCATGCAGCTTTGTGGCCATGAAGGCTCCAACTGCTGCACAAATCTGAAAAGCAGCTGTCACTTCTTTTGTTGTATGACAGATGGGGACTGACTGTGATGGGATATGATCTCAAACTCCTTCAGAACTTATCTGGTCAATCCTCTATGACTTTCTCCTCCTGACACCAAAGAGGATTCCACATCCATTCTGGCAGATGTCTGGTTTCCTAAGCTATTTTCCTTGCAGAGAGAACAGGCTCTGTCATCGTGACTGGCAACCCATGCTGGTGGTCAGGGGTCTATAGTTTTACAAAGGGAGCCAGATTTCACCTTCTGTCTTCCAACTGTGACTGCAAATGCCTCTCTCATCACTGCCTTCATCCCACTGACATTCTCTGCTAACAGCTGAGCTGCTCAAGTGTTTATTGAGGAATGCCCTTTTGCCACCAAACGAGTTTGTCCTGGAGATGTTCCTCATGGCATGGGGATGCACCCTGGCTCAGGGCACACCGAGCACAGTGATACTGGTGGCCTTGGACTTGCCTTGCCCGAGTGCCTGGAAACCTTGCAGTCCCCTCTCTGAATGGTCACGCACATGTGGAGTAATGGACAACTGTGATGTAAAGAGGACAGGAGGTGGTCTCCCTCTTTGCATTATCTGGAGTTTGTCTGGGTGTGAGTGTCAGAAATGTGTTGGGCTGTTTGGTCTGAAGTGGACTGGGTGTCTCTTGGGAAGGTGGCAGACCCGACATGACCTCTCTGCCACTCAGGCTAAGGGGCATCTGAAATTGCTGGGAGATGACACATTTTGATCAAAGGTGGGTGAGTGTTTGGAGCCCCTCCAGTGTGTTTTTCATACTATGGTTTCAGCTGCTACAAGCTTTCACTCTTGTTCCATGCCTTCTGAAGGGCCTCCTTCACCGCTGTAAGATGGACCTTGCTGATCTTATTTGGCCAGAACCTGGTTTAGTTCTGGGACTTTCATCAGATACCCGTGTTAGAGTTCCATTGTAGCCAGGTATTAGACTCCAGCTTTCTTTCCCATGCAATATACTTCTCATCTCCATAGTTGGGAGTCCTCTCTCCTTCTATCTTTATAGTTCCCAACCTTTCCAACCCTGTTTCAGGCTCTTCAACCCTGGGAAGTGCCATATTCCACTGTCTCTACTCAGTAAAAGGCAAAGATGGGTTGAGTCCTGACTTGTGAAGAGATTGGAGTCTAATGAGGGCTGGTGTGTGTCTACCCAGAGCTTAAGTGGCTTTTCACTCTGCAGTCAGGAAAGGTTGGATTCCCGATACTGCAGCTCCCTGGAGATTCATCCTTGCCTTTGCCAGACACAATGCTGCCTCCAGTGCTTCAAGAACCCTTTGCTAAAGTAGTTGTGCAGTTACTACTTGCATGAGAGGTATTGAGACCTTTTTGGGGTAGCTGCTTGGACTCAGTCCCTGTTAAGAGCACACATGGGATTCATTCAAAGAAAGATGTCTTACCAGTAGCCGGTGTTCTTCACAATGTGTAGTCCACATATACATTTGTCTTCCATCTGCTTCTCCTCTCTCCTCAGAGTCCTTCCAGGTCTGAGTCCTGTGATTGAGAGGTAGAATTGTTAGAATGTACATTTGGGCTACACTTCTCAAAGAGCATCGGTTACTGGTAAGTAACCTTTCTTTCAGTTTTAGATTGTTCTTAAAGAAGAGCTGAAAGAATCATCACCCTTTTTGTATTTGCACTGCTGCTGCTTCTGCCCTGGGGTCAGCACTCGGTTCCTGCTCTGAATCGTGCCCACAGGAGTTAGATGGAAAAGGTCCTGAGGTTACATGAACCATTAAATGAAAGCAAGACTTTTCCCTGACATAGATAAGTCATTTGTAGTATAAGGTATGGAACCACAGAACGTGTAAGGTTGGCAGGGACCTTCAGAGCCCATCTAATCCCACCCCTGCAGTGAGCAGGGACATCTTCATTAAAGCAGGTTGCTCAGAGCCCCATCAAGCCTGGCCTGGAATGTCTCCAGGGATGGGGCCACCCTCACCTCTCTGGGCAACCCATGCCAGTGATCCACCACCCTCAGAGGGAAGAACTTTCTCCTAACACCCAACCTAAATCTCCCCTTTTCTAGTTTAAACCATCACCCCTCGTCCTATCGCTCCATGCCCTCGGGAACAGCTTCCTGCAGGCACTTTTCAGGGGCTATAAGGTTCCCCCAGAGCCTTCTCTTCTCCAGGCTGAACCATCCCAGCTCTCTCAGCCTGGCTTCACAGGAGAGCTGCTCCAGCCCTTGGATCATGTTTGTGGCCTCCTCTGGTCAACAGGTCCATGTCCTCCTTGTGCTGAGGCCTCCAGAGCTGGACACAGTGGTACAGAATACACAGGTATTCTCATTACAGTCACACTCTTCCAGAGAGAAATGTGCCTCAGCCCCCCCAGAGCAGGGAGGCTTCCCAGTGGTACCCCTGCTGGGCAGGCACAGCCCTCCTGGAAGCAGGGGCAGACTGTGGCTGGAGGATGCCCACAGGAGCAGTGTTGGTCACTGGCTGGGAGAAGGATCCTCCTGACAGTGCCATGCAGGTGGAGGACTGGCCAGCAGGCTGCCTGGCTGTGTGTGGGGGGAAGGTGCCTTTCCAGGCCTTTCCTTCTGCTGGGCGGGATGGCGTGGCCGACGGTCTCAGAACAGGGGGATTGTTAAATCATGACAGCTTCTGCCTTTGTAGGCAGTCCTCTGGTGGGCCTGTTTCTCCCTGCTGTCCTCCAGCTCCTCGCCCTGCTCTGACACAGAGCTGGGGGGCTATCAGGGGGTGTTTGGGACAGAGCTGAGGGGGGTATCAGGGTGTGTTTGGGACAGAGCTGGGGGCTATCAGGGTGTGTTTGGGACAGAGCTGGGGGAGGTATCAGGGTGTGTTTGGGACAGAGCTGGGGGGGTATCAGGGTGTGTTTGGGACAGAGCTGGGGGGGTATCAGGGTGTGTTTGGGACAGAGCTGGGGGCTATCAGGATGGGGTTTGGTCAGCCCTCTCGTGTAGTACCAGCTCATAAGTCAAGCCAGTATGTCCAGGATTAGTTGGTGGGAAGAACACAAAAGGAGTCCCCACAAGTATCTAGTCACCACCTCCCCACTCCCCCACTCTGATCACTTTTAGGACATGTGTTTACATGTGCAATTAAAATGCTGATTTTTTTACTGTCCCATTTGATTTCCTCATTCAGGTTTGCTGTTAAGAAATAGATTATTTTCCTCTTTTTCCCTAACATTTCCACAGAAGTGAACTCTCAGTAATCTTACAGTATGTCTGTTCCAAACCTGAAATGCCAAATAAAAGAGTTTGTTAGCTGTGCTGAAAGCTCTTGGGGCTTTCCTGGTTTTTCTGATTTCAGTGTAAGATGCTCTAACTCTGGTTACATCCTGGCCAAGGCAGAGTGTTGATACTCCTTTGTACCTCTAGGGTGTGATGTCAGTAGATTGAGAGCTGTCTCTCTTATTGTGCAATATAAAATATTATATTTTAGTAAAAAGTGGGAGAAAATAAAGATCTGGAATGACAGCAGTGTCGGTGTGATCAGGAGAAAGGTGCTGCACACAAAGCCTTAGAAGAAACTGTCATGGAAACAGAGGATTCATGGTGTTCCAATGTTACCCTTTCCAGGTTGAAGAACTTACCATTCACTTTTACCAAACTTAAGGAGCTGGCAGCTCTGTGGCTCTCAGACAACCAGGTAATGGCTTTTAATGTTCATATTGTCCTTGGTAAGGTGCTGGGGTCTTAGCAAGGGCCTAAATGAAACCTGGCATTGAACACGTGGTTACAGCAGGATTTTAGCAGTGGCTGCTCCCAGCCCTGCTTTGTGCTTTGATGCTGAGGTGTATAGATCCTCCTGGCTGTCGTTTATTAACTCAGAAAGATCACCTCTGCAGGACTTCTTACTTGCACTTCCCTAAGCTTCTGTGTCCTTCCAAAAGTAGCAAATAAAGGCCCAAAGTGTCAATAGAAATGTAAATAGAAATTCAGGAGGTAAGACTTTGCCACCAAGCTGGTTATTAGTTGTCCCATCCTTTGCTCCATCCATGCCCTGGTTTTGCCATCTTCCTTTTCCCTTTCCTCTCTGTGCTTCCAGTTCTGAGTATTTTAAACTCCACTGAAGTCAGTGGGAGTTTAAACACGTACAAGATACACAGGGACTCACAGTTTGTTGTGGAGAAAACGCTCCTTTAAGTTCCTTTGAAGTTTAGTATGGTCTTGTTTGTTCCAGGGGGGTTGGGTCACTAGGGCATGTTCTTTAGGATTCTGTTTTAAAGCTGATTGTGTCACAGGAATGCTGAGAAGTGTAACAGTTCCACAGCCTCTGAGTGCAGAATAAGTCTCAATCATTTCCAGGATCAGTGGACAGCACAATTTTGCATTTCCCATAATCTAACCCTAAATGGAGAAGATCTCAGCTTGCAGAACCTTGGCAATGTTCAACATACCTCATGGGTCTTAATAATCCCAGTGAATTCTCCTAGTCTCACCTGTCTCACTTTGCAGTAACACCCAGGGTCAGATACCTCTTTAACTGAGGCTGATGAGGATAATTCAATTATCCTACTGGAAATCAATCCATCCCTTTATCTGTATGAAGAAGCCACAGGGCGCCGTGTTCTGCAGCTGCCTGTGTGCAGCCCAGCCCCAGAATGTGCACTTCCCTCTAAACACACAATATATTTCTCAGCATTTTGATATTTCCATGGTATAGGCTCATTTCTGCTGGGGGCACTATGACAGTCACTGCTCAGTGCTACCTCAGGGCAAAGCAGTGATAAAAAAATAATCAACTGAAGTAACACAGCAACAGCATCTAAGTATTCAGAGTAAATTTAAATTCTCCAGTATCTTGGACCAGGTTTGCCCTCAGAATTACTCCTCCTTAGCTAAGAGCAGTTTTAGCTGTGTAGTTGTGGCTCTGCTGATCCTGGAGCTCCCTCACTGGCTCGAGGCAAGGTGCAGTCAGTGCTTCTGGTATTTAGGGTTCTCCTCTTGATCCTGGTAGGGATTATGGGATGTACAGGAGTGGGAGAGGAGGCATTTCCACCAGCCCATGGAGAAGCTGATTTTCCTAGGGAATTTTAGTTACTCTTGCATTTCCTGTCTGTGAAAG
This sequence comes from Gallinula chloropus, assembly GCF_964237585.1. Lineage (NCBI taxonomy): Eukaryota > Metazoa > Chordata > Aves > Gruiformes > Rallidae > Gallinula > Gallinula chloropus. Next base: position 992,649 of record NC_140091.1, on the reverse strand, counting down.
GCTAAACTGAGGTCTGGGTTTGCAGAGGTGCTGTGAGCTAACAGCGCTGTGTGCTGCCTTTCCCCTGCAGTCCAAGGCGCTCATCCCGCTGCAGACGGAGGCGCACCCCGAAACAAAGCAGAGGGTGCTGACTAACTACATGTTTCCCCAGCAGCCCCGCAGCGATGAAGGTAAAACACCATCAGCAGTTCCTACAGAGGCAGGAATGGGGCTTGAAAAGCAGAGGGAGGGAGAGGAAGGGGTTTCAGTCATGGTTCTGTGCACGTGGCTCTTGCGATACGACATGTGAAGCCTGTGGGAGGGGGGGGGGTGGTATCCTGTCACACAGGAAGGAGTGCTGTTCACAAACCCATTCTTCTCAGGCATTTACATTTCCTTCAACCCCTTTTTCTGTCCAGCAGAATGGCTCTGTACAAACCATTTGAACCTGGGAGCAGGCTGTGCATGGACAGAAATCCCAGGGTGTGCTCAGGCTGTTGGCCAATGCCAGCTCAACCTGCAGACACTGGGTCCATATGAGAGGGGCATCTGTGAGGGTCAGAGCTCTGAGCCCAACAGGACTGAGTTGGAGATTTTTCCTCTGCCCTGAATACCTGTTGCTTCCCATCACTCACAGTTTTAACATTAAACTCTCATCTTTGAATCACAGGCTGGTCTGGGTTGGAAGGGACCCCAAGGGTCCCAGAGCTCCAACCCCCTGCCACAGGCAGGGGCACCAACCTCCAGGCCTGGAGCTACACAAGGTTGCCCAGGGCCCCAGCCAACCTGGCCTGGAACACCCCCAGGGATGGGGCACCCACCCCCTCTCTGGGCAGCCCCTTCCAGCCCCTCACCACTCTCTCTGCAAACAACTTCCCCCTAATCTCTCCTCTCCCCCTTCCCTCCTCCAGCTTCACTCCAGCCCCCTTGTCCTGCCAGTCTCTGCCCTTTAAAAAGCTGATTCCCCTCCTGTTCCTGGGGTCCCTTCAGGGACTGGGAGGCTGCAGTGAGGTCCCCTCACAGCCTTCTCTTCTCCAGGCTGACCCAGCCCAGCTCCCTCAGCCTCTCTCCCTAGGGGAGCTGCTCCAGCCCTCTGAGCATCTCCATGGCCTCTTCTGATGGTTTATCCATTACTACTCTCATTGCCCCTTCACCAGCTTTAGAGCAATGTCCCAACATTACAGGATCAACTAAGAACACGTCTTGTTTACAGTCTCCCACTGAGTTCACTAACTCCTTGTTCTTGTTTGCCACATCACTGTAGATTTCCAGTCTGACAGCGACAGTTTCAACCCGACGTTATGGGAGGAGCAGAGACAGCAGCGTATGACTGTTGCCTTTGAATTTGAAGAGAAAAAGGAGGAGGAGGAAAACGCTGGGAAAGTTAAGGTAAGAACTACCTGATTTATTCTGTAATTTGCATAGTATGGGCAGGGTCCAACTTCTACAGATCTTGAATTGAACTATTTCTGTGTACCCAGAAAATACTTGTCACCACGTTTCGATGACTTGAATTTTAGCTGCGTTTATCTGTAGACCTGACACTTAAACCATGGTCTGAATTCTGTGCAAAAAGCAGCTGCCTCATTAGGCCACCTCTAAGTACGATTTCTTTCAACCGTAAATCAACCAGAATTCCAGTAATGCTTTACAGACTTAATTTCTTTTTTCTGTTGAAATCCTTTATTAACACATGACATCACAGCCACACATTTTAATGTTTTATGTTCCAGTCATGTCAGAATCTCTCTAGTGTTTATTCTACCCTGGTCCCAGACTGTACACCAGTATTTCATATAGTTTCTTTTTTTGAATGGATCATGCTTTTGCTTCTGAAATACTCCTGTCAGCAGATCATGTTCATTGGAATCCAAAATTACCTTTGTGCCCTCCTCGCCAGGAATTTAACCTCCAGCAGTTACCTCAGTGAGCTATTAGAAATTAGCTGCCTTTGCCTACCTCACCTACAGAATCACAAGGTTGGAAAAGACCTTTAAAGATCATCAAGTCCAACCATTCCCAACCTAAACTAAACCAGATCCCTGAGCACCTCATCTCCCCTCTGTTAAACACCCCCAGGGCTGGGGACTCAGCCCCCTCCCTGGGCAGCCTGTGCCACAGCCCCACAACTCTGCCAGGGAAGAACTTTGCCCTCCCAGCTGAGCTGACCCTGCCCTGGGGCAGCTTGAGCCCGTTGTCCCTTGTCCCATCTCCTGTCCCCTGGCATCATGTGTGTCACCTCCCCTGCTTGGGTCATCCCTGACACAGGTGTTTGCTGCTCCATCCCCTCTGTGGCAGTAGTGTAATGCCTCACCAGATGAAGGGGGTCATGTCATCCATGAGCCTCCTCAGCCACTCTTCTTCATAGACTGGTCTCCAAACTGGGATTGCCTGGGACTTGGGAAACAGAGTGTTCTTCTGCTTCTCAGTGAGAAAAATAGCAAATGTCAAATGGGGAGTTTTCTAGGAAATCTGGAGGCCTGTCAGTCAGTTGAAGGACTGTCCAGTGGGACATAGGGTGACTTTTCCATAGTGTTTTGACTCTGTTTTCCTGTGTTTTCTGTGTAAAAGAAGAGCAAAATACACCTGGCACATGTTCGTACACTGTACATCTCAAAGAGCAAAGAGCTCTCAGTAGAGCAGATTCTGTTCTCAGCTGCCATAGATAATTCAGATTAATTCAGTACACTGAAGGCAGCTAAATAAATTCTGCATTTACACCAGGATTGCTTTGGGAAAGTGTGATTTAATATGTCAGTACTCTCAGGCTAAGTGTAGAATTAAAACACAATACTCTCACAGGGTAAAAGCCAGGCTTATAGAGAACCATTCCCATCCATTATTTTATGCCACTGAAATTCCATTATAGGTTGATGCATTGTAGCTGAGAGCCAATTTCAGCCCAGAAATCCCTGAAAGCAGCTCTACGTAACACGTTACCTCAAACAGATTAATTAAAAACTTGAGGAATTTGCACTTAGCCCTAGTGCTGTAACCATGGTTTCAGTTTGCATGCTGTTTTCATTTTGTATTTGTGCTTTAATTCTTTTTTATGAATGTTCAGGTTGAAATAAATCTAAAACGTTACCCCACTCCATACCCGGAGGATTTAAAGAATATGGTAAAATCAGTTCAAAATCTGGTGGGCAAAACAAGCCATGGAGTACGGCCTGAGAACTCAACACCAACTGCCAACAGTGAACAAACTGTGAAAGACAAGTATGAGCACAAGTGGCCCATGGCACCCAAGGAGATTTCGGTGGAGGTAATGTACAAGGATCCTTGTTCCTCTCCAGAGTTCGAGATGGGTGTTAGCGTGGCCCCGTCACCTGCTGCTCTGCATCCCCTGTGAACGTCATACCTCACAGCTTCTAGCCTCATGCCATGAAGGGAATGGGGTTCTCTGTTGAGTTGCTGTTTTTCCCAGTACTACTGAGTCTGTCAGACTGAGGTTTTGGGTGTAAATCTACCTCGAGCTGAATTTTGGTGTTGATAGATACAAACACTCTCCTAACTTTTAATGACTTGAGAGACTGGCATATTAGCAGGGGAATGGACCTGGTCCTGATTTACATCTCAGACCTAAGTAAGTGTATTTCTGCATCCAGTACAGGAATGATGAATCCGTTTGTCCTGTGTGACCCTACTCTGCCCTTAGGTCTTGCTGCTTCTATTCACACCACGTGTAGTACGTTGTCAGTTCACCTTGTCAGAAGTTAATGGAGTCGTCAAGAGTGCTTCCTTGACTGCAGGGATCTTTGGGACAGGCACCCCTCAATAGCGACTTACAATGAGCTGCAGAATCTAGCCCATAATATGTTTGCTAGAAGCGCATCAGTATGTGTAGCAACCGAGTCTAACACGGGTACAGACCCTGAAAGGTCAATCCCAAAGTGATACAGAGAGCTGAAGCTCCATCTCAGAGGGCACCTGCTCATTAGCATTCCCACTGACACCAGGGATTATAAACCAGAGATCTCTTACCCCAGCAGCGGGTACTGGTGGTTGGGAAGCTTGGGCAGCCCCACAGGAGTGCCAGCATTCCTGGACATCTTTATGATGTCCTCATGTTCAAAAGGAATAGGGGGCATCAAATGATCTTCCCCCCCCCTTCTGTTGTTTAAACACTGTGATAAACATATGGTCCTGGAAACACCCCTGTCTCTGGCTAGATGTGTAGCCTGAATGCTCCTCCCTGGCTTTGCCACATCCCCAGCCCAGAGTAGCTGTTCTTACACACTCAGCAGTCACTGTAGGGGGTTATTTACAGCTGAATGCTTCATTTCTTTAAAACAACAACAGGAGTTTTCTCTTAGGATGGCTTCAGAAGGTGTCCTTCAAACCTAGGCATGGTTTCGATTCCAGCTGCAGTATTTAAGTTACATCTTTCCTGGTTTTATCTAAATCAGAAACATTAAATTCCACCCTTATTCCCTTCTACCCACAGAATTCTTCCTTCCTGTGTAAATCTGCCCTTCTAACCAACCTGGGGCTTGTGGCACCAGTATTCACCTGTTCTGCTGTTGCTGAGTACACACTGCTGGTCTCAGAGCACCAGGCTGCTGCTTCATGGGTCCCTGTGGGTGTTAATTGCCCATGCTGGGAACACATGTTAATTACCCATGCTGGGAACATGCATGCACATTGCTTGTCTGGACCTTGAAACGATACTGACAAGACACATTGGGTAGGATACATTGTCCCCTCTGAGGGATACATTGTCCCCTTGAGGGATACATTGTCCCTCTGAGGGATACATTGTCCCCTCTGATGGATACATTGTCCCTCTGATGGATACATTGTCCCCTCTGGGGGATACATTGTCCCTCTGAGGGATACATTCTCCTCTCTTTGGTCTCCTGCATGAAGACAAGGAGGTATGAGGAGCTATTGGCAAAGTGAGATGATTTTCTGAGTAGTGTTAGTATCATTTTGGTTGTACCACATCAGATTAAACTCAATTAAGCCCCATTGGCTTTGCAGGTAATTAGGAGCCACGCTTTCCAGCCTCTAGTTAAAGTACAGTGTGGAAATCAGGTGTGTTCTGGTGCAGATTGAGACTGGAGACCACCTCTACTAGCAGGGTGATTCCCTTTCAGGTGCAGTGCCCACTGCTCCACCCTCAGAGCCCAGATAAGCTGGTTTCTTTTCTGATCTCTTCTTGGTTTTCTTGCAATTGATTTACATGTGTCTCTTACAAAACTGTTTCTAAATAATTAAAGGGAGCATCTGAAATGAGTAACAAGCTATGATTCCAATCCCCTGTATCAGCCTCCAGCTTCAGTCCTAATAACCAATTTCTTAATTAATCATCCATTGAAATGAACCTCTCTGCTGCCCTAGGTCAGTTTGAAAGATGTGCATTTGGGCAAGAAGTCTGGGATAACTTGGTGGGTTGTGTGGCCTCCCCTGGGGAGCAGTGAGGAACACCACAAATCAGCAATTAAGATCTTTGTAGTTAATGTTCTTGGTATGAATGAGTTGACAAACAAACTGGAAATACTGGATGTAATGCTCAGATTTGGAGCAAAGATAGTCTTTTCCAGTCCAACCTACAGCATCCTTAGTGTTAATTCCTGGCAGGCTTGTTAATCCTGAGTAGAAAGGAGAGACTGTCCTCTGAGTGATCCAAAGCAGGGGTAGGTGGTAGTGCCAACAGCTAGAAAAACACCTCCTCAGCTGATGGATCTTCTGAGACCTTCACCTCGTGGCAGTCAAAACAAGACCTCAGTCCTGTCCACTTCTGACTTTGTTACTGTGGGGGTTGTGTTGTGGGGCTTTTGGGTGGCTGGGAGTGGAGAAGAGTTCTCTTCTTGTTTTGTTTGTAGTGAAAGTATCACAGAATCACTGAACCTCAGGCTGCTTTGGGTGGGAAGGGACCCCAGTGCCCCCCTGCCACAGGCAGGGACACCCCCACCCCAGCCCAGGGTGCCCCAAGCCCCCTCCAACCCAGCCTTGAACCCTGCCAGGGATCCAGGGGCAGCCCCAGCTCCTCTGGGCACCCTGTGCCAGGGCCTCCCCCCTCCCCAGGAAGGATTTCTGCCTCCCAGCCCCTCTCCATCCCCCTCCTGCAGCTGAAGGTCGTTCCCCTGGGTCTAGCAGTCCCTCTCCTTTCCTGTAGACTGTCCTGGAAGTCTGTCTTGAAAGATCCTCCTGCCTTTCCAGGAGGAGTTCCTGACTTCTGTTTCCCCCAGGGTGCCTGGCTACACTTGATTCAGGGGATGTGTGTGTTGTGGGAGATGCACAACACTAAGGATTCTGGACTGCTTCAGTCCCATACCTGGATAAGGTCTTTGCAGCAGAATTACCTGTGTTTACCAGGAGTCAGAAATATCTTTATCAGAGAGCTTGTGGTTTCTCCATGGCACGAGATCTTTACTGAGGTTGTGACGGTCCCACGTCCCTCTGCCTCACACGTGCTGGGCTGCTCTGGTCAGGGCTGTAAGTGCTTTGCAAGCAGACCCTGGGAGTCAGGTTCTTTTTAACATTCCATCTCTCCAAATGATCCATTTCATGTTCTTGTATTGTCAGCAGGAATAATTGGTGGTATTTCTCTTTCCCAGTTCCTTTACTGGTTTTTACCATGTCTTTTCTCTTGGGAAACAGCTCACTGTATTTTTCTGCCCTCTACCTGTATCCCTCTGGTTAGTTCTGAGAAAGAAGCTCTGGCACAGCACAATTCCCTTTGTCCTCACAATTGGTCTGTTAATGATTTTTTTTTTTTCCTCCTTTTTTCTTTTTTTTTCCCCATTTGTGACCTTTTTGTTCTCAGGCTTGGAAGAAGAAAGGTTTTCTTAGAGTAGAATTAAATGGAATATGATTTGGGTTTTTTACAACATACTTCATTTTAACAGCATGTAGACAAATGCCAGAGTAGTTCTGCTCAAAGTGTGTTGGTTTTCATGGGAATAGCTGGACTGGGGGAAAAGAAAGGAAGAAGAGAACACAGGAAATTCATAAAGCCATATGCCTGAAGTAAAAACCTACTGCGTTCATCCTTGTGTTAAAGATGGAACTGCTGGTTCTTCCTGTCTTACAGCGAGTAGTTTTACTTTAAGCTTACAACTTTTGGAAGTTTCATGGCACAATATTGGGATTCCAGGTTCAAGATGATAATGAATTCCAAAAGAGTCACCTGTCTGATACAGGCAACACTCAGAGGTCGACTCAGGAACTCCCAGGCAGGGAAGAGAAAGAAGAGCATACAAAAAGCTCAGAGGTACAGTGGGAAACCTGACATGCACCACGCGTCAGAGGTGGAGGATTTCACACTCTGCACATGCTGCACTCTCCTTTATTTCCCAAAAATGGCTTTGGGGAACTTCATTGCACTGTGCTAGAAGGTGGTTGTGCTGCACTGGGAAAAGGCCATTGCACCAGCGTTAGCTTTCAGTTGTAGCTACATCACTGCTGACATGTTAGAAAGAGCAGGCACGAGAAGGGATCTCTGCATGTGGAAGTAGTTTAAAGTCTTGAGTATGTTGCACGGGGTAGGAACTGCCTGTATGTGAGCACTGAGGGCTGAACTCACCGGGCGGTGACGATACCTGTTCTTTGCTGTGCTGGTGTGGTACCACCTTCAGCCAAACACCAGCTGCAGGATTGCAATCTCTGTCGTGTCAGTGTGAGTTAAATCACGTGGTAAATGCTTCTACAAACCCCTGGTTCCAGTGTCACTACACAAAGTAGTTAATGGTGAGTAAACACCTGCAAGATTTCTCCTGAGTAGCAGCAAGTAAATTTTAAAAAAATACCATAGCATTTTGCAGCTGAATAATGGGAGTTTGGTACATTCTCCCTCTGAAATTGTTTCTCTACATGTTACATCACTCTTGGAGTCGCTGGAGTACTTTTAATGACAAAATGTCAGGGTACAGAGATCCTCCTAGTGTCTCCGTTAGTGTAAGTTCCCTCCAAAGTATTTTTCTCCTCACCATTTCCTTGCTCATTTATGGTCCTGATTACTGATTTTCTCCTAATATCTCTTCAAAGCTTCTACTTTTTTACTAGGTACTCTCCTCCTCCAACTTCCATCCTTTCACAAATGAAATCCCCGCTCATCACTCACTTTCAAGATATCACAAGTTTGTCAATCGCCTCCTCACAGGATCTTGACTGGCCTTGGCAGGGCTTCCCAGCGCTGCTGTCCTCATCCTCACCAGTTCCCTTCCCATGCCATTTCCCTGAGCCCCCAGAGTGGGTTTCCCATGTTGCTCATTCTTCCAGCTCCCATTCCATAAGCCCCCCGCTGCGGGCAGGGTCACTGGTGCCATTCCTCTGGTGCCATCCCTACCCCACCTGCCCAGGAGACCAGGACACCACCAACTCACAGCACCATAGAACACATTGGGTGGGCAGAGACCTTCAAAGGCCATCAAGTCCCACCCCCCACAGTGAGCAGGGGCACCTTTAACTACAGCAGGTTGCTCAGAGCTTCGGCAAGCCTGATCTTCAATGCCCCCTGTTTGCATCTTCACCCCCTTCCAGCTATCCTATCAGCCTAGTTTCAATGTCCTAGTTTGAAATCTCTCAGGCTACATCTCACTTGCCACATTTTAACTCCTGGTATTTTTAGTATATATCCTGTGGTTGGCAAGAACAGCAGAACAGTTGTGCAGGACAGTTTTTGAAGGTCAAGATCTGCTGAACTCTCAATGAGAAGTTTATGAAATCCAAATCACTTTAATTTAGCAAAAAACTCTTTTGAGACAAAGTGGTTTTAATTAAATACAGCTCTAGGGACAGATGAATCTATAGAGGGACTTTGTGCCATGATTGAATGAGTGAGGAATACTTCCTCCTGGGATAAGAAGTAAATGTTTATTCTGAATCTGTATTTATTTCTGCTGGCAGCTTGCATTTCCCTGACCTTTACTTCACTGAGAATGTTTACACGGCCTTGATGTATCTTGCAAGTTCCATCTGTTTTGTCCCCATTTTCAGGATGAGCACATCACCATAATTTTGGGGAGTATTTATGTAGGGCTAATTAGAATGTTCAGCTGACAAATCAGCATGATTAGACACTGCCCGTGTGGTGGGGTTGTGGTGTGTTGTCACATTCACGGGAAGAAGGCTGTGAAATGTTTGTTGGTTGCAGTTTGAAGTGCATCCTGCCTCCTATGTTTACTCTACGTTATTATATTCCTCAGGATGCCTTTGGACATCCTGCCAGTGAGATGAGGATAGGGGAACTTCGGCCCTCCATGCCAGAGACTCCGTTGTACCCACCCAAACTTGTTCTCCTGGGTAAAGAAAAGAAAGGTACTGACTTGACTTCCAACCTTTTAGATGAAAGCCTATGGAATGTGCACAGATAGATGTCGTGTGCACAGATAGACATGTTACTTAAGATGTTCTACATTGCACTCTGGTTTTAAAGCATATTACATGCATCTCTGTGTGTATATAGAGATATACATAATACCAATGTCAGAATGTATTTTTCTGGAGTCTAGCTGACAAGTAGCACCTCCTGAAAATGTTTGCTGTGTTTTGTTTCAGAGTCGACAGACGAGTCTGAAGCAGATAAGATCCATTGTCTGAATAACAGCGTTTCCTCAGGCACTTACTCAGACTATTCCCCTTCCCAGGCTTCCTCAGGGTCCTCCAACGCGCACGTTAAAATGGGGTCCTTGCAGACAACGGCTAAAGAAGCAGTGAATAACTCTCTGTGGGGGAACAGGTGTGATCATCTTTCTTAACACAGCTTTGTTAACACAGCCTTTTGTCCTAGGTTTTGGAAGGGGTTGGATGCTCTCTGTTGAGGCATTCCATAAATAACAGAGCTGTGCTCGGTGTGGTCCCAAGCTGCAGCTGGCTGTAGCTCAGCACAGATAGCAGGCTGTATGTCTCTTGTATTATTGCTGTCCTGAGCCTTGCTGGACCTCCAGAAAACACATTTCTTTGAAAGCTGTAATTTGCACTGGTCGTCAACAACCTGAACATGCTCTTGTACCACACCAGGAACACCCTGCCCCGTCTATTCCTGCCATACATCACCTAACGCAGCCCCATCCTGGATGGAGTCCCTGCCACAGGCTCTTCCCTCTTAAAGAGGGGCTGGAGATGGGTGGTGAGACCACACAGAAACTGAATCTAGTACTTCTGTTTACAAGAAGAATAACCCAAGTGTAAAAAATCTCCCCCTGCACCCATAAAATATTATTTTATAGTGGGAATATGTTCAGCTGGGTTTATGTGAACGTGGCGTTGGGCCACCCAGGACTTCTGACTGACTGCTCAGGGTCTTTGTGCACGTCCTTACACAACCTGCACTCCAGTGCAGAAAGCTGGGATAGCTCCATGCCAAACCAGTGGCACAAGGTGCACATCTCCTAGTGCAGTCCCAAAGCCAGAGCATGGGTAACAGGGGAATATGAAATGGCTTCCTTACTCCACCTTGCTGATGACCACCTGTGTGCTCTGGTAGGGGGCATTTTATCTTGTTCCGCTGTTTTTTCTGGTTTTTGCAGGCTGGCACAGTCATTCCCACAGCCCCTCGAAACAAAGCCATTGCTCAGCCAGAGGGAATCCGCGCCGGCGGGGAGCCTGCCGCAGCGCACCGACCGGCGCCCGCTGAGCGACACCTTCGCCGACAGCTGGAACGACAGCTCGCACTACGACAACACGGGGTTTGTCGCCGAGGAGAGCGCGGTGGAGAACCCCAGTGCCAACCCCCTCCTGACCACCAAATCCCGAAGCACATCGGCGCACGGGCGCAGGCCGTTGATTAGACAAGACAGGATCGTTGGCATTCCCCTGGAGCTGGAGCAGCCGACGCTCAGAAACACACACGAATCTGAAGTGCCTCCTCCCAATCCTTGGCAAAATTGGACCAGAACCCCTAGTCCTTTTGAAGACAGGACAGCTTTTCCTTCCAAACTGGAAAGCACCCCCACCACCAGCCCTTTGCCTGAGCGGAAAGATCACATCAAAGAGTCTCCTGAAATGACTAGCACTTTCACTCCAGGAATAGCATGGGAATATCACGATTCAAACGCTAACAGAAGTCTCACCAACGTCTTCTCCCATATCCACTGTCGCCCAGATCCTTCCAAAAGTGTGATCTCCATCAGCAAGAGTACAGAACGGCTTTCTCCAATGATGAGGGATTTAAAAACTAACAAATTTAAGAAGTCCCAGAGTATCGATGAGATAGACATTGGTACATACAAAGTGTATAATATACCCTTAGAAAACTATGCATCTGGTAACGATACTGTAGGAACCCACGAGAGGGTGGACAAGCTCCTGGGCCCGGAGCACGGCATGCTGAGCATGTCCCGCAGCCAGTCGGTCCCCATGCTGGACGACGAGCTGCTGACCTACGGTAGCATCAAGGTGCAGCCGCAGCAGAAGCCGTCGGTCACCAAGAAAGTCTACCAGTTCGACCAAAGCTTCAACCCGCAGGGAGCAGTGGAGGTCACAGCGGAGAAGAGGCTGCCGCCGCCTTTCCAGCTCAACCCCGAGTACATTCCCCAACCGAGTAAAAACCTGCCCCAGGACCTGGTCAGCCCGCGGGCGTACCGCGGCTACCCGCCCGTGGAGCACATGTTCTCCTTCTCCCAGCCGTCGGTGAATGAGGAGGCGGTCAGTGCCCCCTTCGTCAGCCAGGGCTCTCGGCCGGGCTTCCTGAGGAGGGCGGATTCCTTGGCCAGCTCCACCGAGATGTCCATGTTCAGGAGAGTCAGCGAGCCCCACGAGCTGCCCCCCAGCAATAGGTATGGCCGGCCTCCGTACCGAGGAGCCGTGGAGCGCCAGGGCAGTATCTCGGTCTCCGAGTCTCAGTTCCTCAAGAGGAACGGCAGGTACGAAGACGAGCATCCTTCCTACCAAGAAGTGAAAGCCCAGACTGGAAGCTTCCCAGTTAAAAACCTTACACAAAGGAGGCCGTTGTCTGCAAGAAGCTACAGTACAGAGAGTTACGGCACGTCCCAAACCAGGCCGGTTTCAGCGAGGCCTACAATGGCAGCTCTGCTGGAAAAGATACCGTCAGACTATAACTTGGGTAACTATGGCGACAAGCCTTCCGATAACAGTGATATAAAGACAAGGCCTACCCCTGTGAAGGGAAATGAGAGCTGTGCTAAAATGCCCGCTGACTGGAGACAACAGCTACTTAGACATATAGAAGCTAGAAGGTTAGACAGGGTATGTTTGGCATTTCTCTGCAATTAATGCCTTTAGTTGTGTGTTTTGGTATTTCAAACTATTTGCACGTACAGTGGTAACCACCAGAGTTCCCAGTACCGAAATTCCTGCATCGGTGTGAGAGGAACCGGCCCGCAAAGGGGCCTGGGGGTGCTCCAGGGCAGCTGGAGTGAGGGGGTTCCTGGGTAAACGAGTGATCAAGAGCCTCTGCACGAGTAACGCACCGCGGTGCACCTTACTAATGTAGTAACTAACCACTGCAGCACCGCCTGCACTAATGAAACCCGTAAAAATCTCTCCTTACCACCAGATGGGAGCGCGCTGCTGAGGTGCACCCCTTCAGCAGCCGTCTCTGAGGGCACTCGGAGATGCTGGAGGCATCTCTGCAGTGACAGACAATAAAGAGGAAAATCACAGATAAAAAGTCAAGTCATGTATTTTAACTTTCCTGTCACTGCTAGTGGAGGGGATTTTAAGGTCTTAACTCTGAGAAATACCACTGGATATCCACTGCCACTGTTTTTAATGAGGAATATGATTATTACTCCTTTTAGCTGTAGGAAGTTATGCTTACTCGCCTTCTATACAAACCAAGTATATAGTGCATGATTGCAATAATAAGCTTGACTATTTAATGGCTTACTTCATGAATCGGATTTACTTCATAATCTGAAGTGGTTGTGAAAAGTTAACCGTTGTCAAGTGCATAAGTTAGGTATATGGACAGATTTTGAAGCTATTTTCTGCTAGCTACTTTGGTGTGAATCTGTCCGTTACCTTCCAGTCTCTCCGATGTGATGCATACTAAAAATACCATTCAGGATCAAATGGGTAAACTTTAAAAACTGGCTTGAGGGCTGAGGCTTCCTTCTGACCTCAGCTGCTGCCCTCAGGATGTGTAAAACCCATTGGAAAACACCTAGGCAAAACAGTGCACCCCCGTGTCTGGTGGAAATAAACACTTCCCAGGCGGTGTGTGCTTAAGAAGTACCTTACACTTCAGTTACAACGTGTACTTGCTTAAAAAGTACTATTCTCTCCTGGGAGGCTGACGCTGGCGATGTTCTCTAGTTATGAATTGAGGTCTGAGTAGTCCCTGCAGTGCCAGCGAGGTAGTTGCTAGGTGTGTTTGCACCACACAATAATCACAGCTGTAAGGAGCTGGGCTGGCGGTTTTACCGCTGAGAATGCCCCCCGGGTGCTGCGATGCCGCGGCTCCGGAAGAGGCTGCCCGGTCCAGGCAGGACCTGGGTGCCCGCTGTGCGGGGCCTGACCGGAGCTTGTCCCTCGTGGGCAGCTGCCAGCTCAAAAGATGGCTCAGAGCCTTCTCCTAGAGGGGTTTGCACAGGCCTCTGCCTCTGATGCTCTTTGATGTGTTTCCTGGCCCACCCGTGGCTGCGCAGGCGTACCAAAATCTGGCCTCCTTTGCAAAATAAAGACTTGTACCATGTTATATGCTGCAGTTTCCAAACTACAGATAACGACATATTTCATCTGCTGTCAGCGTGGAAGTCTTTTATGGTATCCATTTTATGTACAACTAGCGATGTACTTGCTTCCGTGTGACCCAGTGCATGCACCAGAAAGCTATTTATTCCTCGGTACCGTTTGTTTGCTTAAACTAAAACTCTGTGAATTTAACCATGTATGTGTGATACTTAATTCGATGAGCATGTGTGTTCATATCCTGTCACGTGGTTGTTTCCTCTACTCAGACCGCTGCTTACAAACACAACACAGTTAGCCTTGGCATGCTGCACTCTGGAGGGTTTTCAGCAATGCATGCCGGCAGAAGCATGACTTTAAACTTGCAGACTAAATCTAAATTTGAAAGCCAAATGCTTCAAGAGCTACCTCTACCGAAAGTAAGTATGGGAGAGCCCGCATATGCCGGCATTACGAAATAAATTCCTAATACTCCTTGCTTTCTCCTGGTTTAGCTTTTGCCTATTATCCATGCTTATACGATACACAATCCAAAAAGCAAAGATGATGGTGACGTGTTTTTTCTGCTCAAGATCTTGCTTTTTGGATTCAGTAGCTCACATGGCTGTCATTACTGCTTTCTGCTCTCTGTTACAGCCCGATGCAACCATTCTATCTTCTTGATGACTTAATCTGTGCACAGAAACGGGAGGATATGTTTTGTTTTGTGACTGTTTGATCTTAGCAATGTTAATGTAGAAGCGTTTAATGTGCGTTTAAATAGGCTCCAAGAGACAGGGGTTTTAACGTGTGAGCGGTAATTGGGTATGCTGTAATAGCTGATGAGGTTTGAGCACAGGTCTACCACACCTAAATTAACTTTAGTATTTTTTTTTTTGAGTAATGCCTATAGAAAGAAGATCATTTGCTCATTTTTTCTCTTCATCTTACAGCTGTTAGTGATAAATTGCTGCTACGTACGTACACACAGAGTTCTATACAAACACCTGATGGGAAAAGCGCGTATGACAAGCCAGAGAGGGATGTATCAGAGGAGGTATCAGAGAGGAGATGCTGAGACCTTGCTCAGTGCCACGTGTGGCTGCAGTGTCGTGACAGCAGCAGCCAGGTGCAGTCGCAAGCGGCCGCCCTGACATGGCGTGTGAGGGCCGGGGGCTGTGGTGGTGCTAGGGTCAGAGAGCCTGGATAAGCACCTCCCTGCACTAGCACCGGGAGCTGCTGCTACAAATTAGCTACTCTCTGTGAGTAATTAAAGGGCAACAGAGCACAGATCCGGGCGCTGAAATGCGATCATCTGTGCTGCTAATTGCGGGACTGGCCGCAGGCGCGGTGTGCCGGGCCAGCTGGCCTCCTCCCCGGCAGCTCCTGGCCAGGGCTCCGGAGTCAGCAGTTCCCCAAGGAGGATTCCCCGCCCCAACTAAGAGTTTACACCCAAGCCTGTATAGAAGAAGAAGATAAAGTACTGGCAGGAAGGCGAGCAGCTTGTACAGGTTGGCGGGAGGACAGGCCTTAGCACTGCTTAACTCCTAACGCGGGCCTGCGCGTCGTACGCCGTGTCCCCAGGGATAGCTCAGCACGCACACAGGGCCCTGTCAGGCTTCCCTTGCTGTAGCTCACTGTCCGTGCAGCGTTGACCTTGTGTACACCTCCCATTCAGCTGTCCCTGGGCTCCAAGGAGTCCCAGTGTTAGTGTGTGCTTCTCTGTTGCTCAGTTAGTGACGTCTGGGTCGAATCTTCTCCGTAGGTGTGTGTGTTTGGACACAGACAGCTTTCCAGTGTTGCTCATGCTGTTTCTCTCTTTCAAAGAATTTGTTTGTCTATTTGGGTATAAACTTCCCACAAGTCCTTGAAATAAGCCCGTTTTTGACATCAGCTCCAAGCAATGGTGCTATTTCTCCACACACGTTAGGCATGAGGTATTATCCATCACTTCAATCACTTTAGGCTCCAGGTGAATATGGAACTCATATATGAGGGGATCTGTGGAACTGTTCAGGGTGACATGTTTTGGGGTGTGCTCTTCTGTGAATTATTCTGCTTTATATTTCACCAGCATCTCATTGCTACATACCCCCTTTAAACTGTGATGCTGAACTGCATGAAAGGGTGTATTCTTTTACTGTACTGTGGGAAAGTGGTGAAAAATTACTGCTGAACAAGTGATTTGTATGTTTAGTATTGTTTAATTTTATTCCTTCACACGTTCTAAAGCATTTTGCATTTCTTAATGAATCCAGGCCACAGCAGCTCAGTATTCACCTCTTCTTCCTCATTCTCGTGGCCTAGATTCAAGAGAGTAATGAGTGAGGTCTAATTGTCCTGGGGAAGATCAGGAAATCAAGTATAGCAATTGCTTATTTCAGAAAATTTATTACATCGATTCTGCTCCATGTATTTAATGCTTGAACAGCTGGTTTTCATCTTTACCTAGGCTTAGCTATGATGTAGCTTGTTTGCAGTCTGTCAGCTCTGGAAATGAACAATATTGCAAGTAGATAAATTCATGTTGCAGCAGAAAATGAAAAGAAAAACCTGTTACCATGGGATCTTCCTGTTCCCTGGGAAAGCAGAAAGCTCCCTCTGTCCTCCTTCCTGCTCCATTTTGAGTGTGAACTCACCTCTGCAGCTCCAGCACTCCACAGTCCTCGTCCTCAGTGGCATTAGAAACACCAGAAGAACAGCTCCAGTTTCTGGCCTCCAGCTCACAGCTCTGCTCAGTGCTTGTGGCTGGGTGCAGGCTCCTTGGAAGGGTGCAGTGCCCCCTCCCCGTACGAGCAGTCGGCGTGCTCACCTGTCACTGAGTGGAAACCCAGCGTGTCCCTGAGGAAGCTGCTGCAGTATCCAGCCCTGTCTCCGTGGGACCAGGGTGGGTTGTAAACTCATCCCGCCGGGAAGTGAGCGGGTCCCAGCCCAGCCTGGGGCACCTCGTGCTGCGGGTGGCTCCGCAGAGGCCATGGCCTTTCTTTTTCCCTGGTTTTCCCCTCTCCTCAGAGCTGAGACTTTTGCAATTGGACTTTTTCGGTTTGGAAGCGGTTTTACTGCCCCAGGCCCAGATGATGTGTCTCCTCTCACCCCGTTCGGATGTGGGTTACATGGGGACAAGCAGCAAACAAGGCAGAACGGACAATTTAGAAGTTCAAGTAGGCACGAAGAGCCCTACCTGAGCCCAAACTGGGACCCAGTTCGGGTCTCTGTGTGTCCTGGGTTGGGGAGCCTCAGTCAGGGGCTCCCCCAGCAGCACCCTCGGGCTGGCTGCTCGCAGTCCTGGGGCCCAGCTGGACGCAGCTTCAGCTGCATGAAGGACTTGGAGCCACACAGTCGGGTTAGAGGTGTCCATACACTAGCACATGGCTCTGTGCCCCAGTGTGCCAGCGCTGGAGAGAGCTGTGCTGCCTGTGAACGGTGCTGCAGCTCTGGGCCCAGCCATGAGGGGTAAGCTGGGGAAAAGTGCTGAGCTTGGGCTCGCTTTCCCTTCCTCTTGTGTGCCAAGCCAGCTCTGTGGGGACGTCTTGGAGGGTCAGTAGGGAAAATGTTTTTCTAGTGGTTTTTAATATGTGGAAAATCACATCTCCTGATTTTTTCCAGAAGACTTCTTGAATGATGAGGGAATTATACTGACAGTTTTGCTTGATTTTAAATAATCAGGCTCGTATTTTTTTTTTACTTAACCTCTGAGGAGCATGATTTCAATCACAATTTGCTTTGATCTATTTCTAAAGGATTTTTAAGCTTGCATTTACAGAAAGTTCATAATTGATGGGTTACCAGCTTTACTATTTCACAGCAAGTTTCAGTTGCTCTTGGGTCATCTAAAGGAGCATGTCATGATTTTTTTTTAATCAAAGCTGATGAAGTTGTGTGAATGACAGAGGAGGAGAAGACTTTGCCTCTTTGCAGATTACCATTAGAACTGAATAACCAGCTATACCCAAACGAGTGCCACGTACTGCTGAACGCTGCCAGCTGTAGTAAAGTGCTGGTGTTTTGGGAAGTCTGACACCAAAAGCTGTACCCATGTTAGCAAAAATTCCAGCAACAGACAACAGAAAATCAGGATGGGACGGAAGAAGCATCCTCAGAAGTGCTGAGAACAGGAGTCAGAGAACCGGGGGAAAAGCAACATCGATGAACCATCTATAGAAGGAGAGAAAAGTGGAAAATAATAACAAGAAGAGCATCAAGTGCATTTAGGAAGCTTTTACATGTGTTTTATGTCCACTCACCTGCAGGAAAGCATTTGAGTCCGGCTTAAGGTTGTACATGTGCCCTGCTAACTTGGAGCAGAACCAGCCATGGCCTAGAGAGCTCTGAAGGCACAGAGCACAGTGCGAGGGGGCCGCAGGCACGAGTTCAAGATGGCCATTAAGGAGTGTTTTCTGAAGGAAATCCAAGCACATCATTTAATCTTGGTGGCAGGTGCTTAATAAAAACATTTCTGATGCCTGACTGAACAGCAAGGAAGCTTTAACTCCAGTGATTAATGGCAGACTGCACGGTTAAATGCGGGGCTTTGCCAAAATGTGCTTCCCTGAAAATAACGAGCTATGTTCAATTAATTTTCTCCTTTCTCTCATCATTCATTATTCTCATTACTCCCCTTACATGTCTTTCGAGCTGTCCTGCTTGCAGAGAGTCCCACAGCAGTGTGGTTACACCCTAACGAGATGCTGTAGCCCTTTAAAGAGGCTTTCTGTCTTTACCAGTAGCGCGTTACGGTTTAACTGGGTTGGTTGCTGAACTAAATATGAAGAGAGGCTTTTGTGCCGCGGTGTGAGCGTGACTAAAGGCTGCCCTACCGTTTCTGCAACAGACCCCGTCGCAGCAGAGCAGCATTCTGGACAACGGGCAGGAGGAGGTGTCTGTGAGCAGCCAGTGGAACCCCTACCCGCTGGGGCGGCGGGACGTGCCGCCGGACACCGTCACCAAGAAGGTAAGCGGCACCAGCGGGCTGCTGGCCGGGCTGCTGGCACCTCCTCTTCCCGGCGAGTGGCTGGAAGGAGGGGGGCAGGTTCCTGAGGACAGGTTTGGGAAACACATGGGTTGGTTTCAGGGCTTAGTTGTTACAAACTGAGGTGTGTCCATGCCTGCTACCTGCTCTTGTGTCCATGCCGATGCTAGTAGCTACGTCTGGAGTGTGTGAAAGGGGCACGGTGGGCTTGGCAGGCGCCTTCCTGCACGTGTCAGACAGCCCTCAGCTCCCTCCTGTCCTGAGAAGTCTTCATTCAGCTTTCTCATTTCAATTACATCCTTCAGTTCATGGTGAAACTCAAATGTGTGGAGATGGAGGCCAGCCCAGTGTCTGAACAGCCACAGGAATATTGGCAGCGACCTCCTAGGCACACATTGTTCGCTGATAAACTCACTAGAAAAGGTTCTAATTTCTCCTACCTTGTGGTGGTAGATATTCAGTTCTCAGGTCAGATCTGGCCTGGTTCTGTGCAGACACTGGCTCCTCTCTCCCAGCCCCAACTTGGCTCTGCTCGTCCACCAAGAAGCTGTTTTCAGAGGCTCTGACCATCAAGCTGGAGAATGGGGGATCTTGGCAAACTCTGTTTGCAGTCAGCTGGAGGAGATGGAGCTGCTCGTTTCAGGAGCGACAATTAGGCTGATTGTTCTGTGTGTGGAGATGGGTCCTGTGCCTTCCTGAAGTCAGGTCTTCTGAGTGCATTAACTGTCAGCCCTGATGAGGCAAATTGCTCCCTGCTGGCTTCACATCTCTTTCTCCAAGACAGCTGGAGAAGCAGTAGCCCTTGCCTCCATGCAGAGGTCACGACAAGAGATACACACGGAGAGAAGTGCTTGAAGACAGGACACGACAGCCATCGCACCTCGAGCAGCCCAAGGGCTCCTCCCTCCCCAGGCACAGGAAGTGCCCTGACATGGTCTGAGGAAGCTGGCTCTGCCAGCTAAGTTATCCAAAGGGTTTCTTTATCCTCTGACACACCAAAACCCTAGGATAAGTTATTTAAGAGGAGTTACTGCTTTTCTTCACTGGTGCAGTGGGATAAAACTCACAGTTGGACAGCCTGTGACTTGCTTTTGTGCATCATCAGCGTTACTGCAATAAGAAGCTGCAGATTTGGATCCATTCTGGCTATTTCAGTGTCTGGCTGCTCAGCTGGGGTAAGTACACACGTCCTGTCATGGTACTGAAATCTGCTTAGCCTCAGTGCAGCGATCCATTGGCTCAGCCATTGTTAGCTACGTTAATTGTGCTGTAGGTATTGGACACTGTGCTGAAAAGAATTAGCTTTTGTGGTGGATGTTAAGTAAAGAACACAAGTGGAGTTGGGGAAGCAGCCTGCAGAATGGAGGTGTTTTTCTGCAGAGTAAATAATTCCTGTTTTCAAGCAAGGCAGCTTCTCTTCCTCCAGCAAGAGCCACAGTGAGAACACACGAGGAGCAGTGATGTGATCAAAGTCCATGAACAGGAGTGGGAAGATGAATTCTGAATGTTGGTTACGCCCCATCCTGGGAGGTGAGGGGCTCTTCCTGTCCTTTTTGCTCTTCAGAATACAGATTAAACACTAGTTTTACTTTAAATATCATCATTTATGTGATCATCCCATAATTTATGGGCTATTTCTCCTATGGAAAAGCTGGATATTTTAATCTTGGAGTGGAGTAATCCACGGATTATTAAAGGACTGCAGAATTTATGCTCCCTGGAAGACCACTTCTTCCATCATGCCAACAAGTCAGCTGCTTGCCTGATGAATCAGCTGTGTTCTGAGCTGGCTGCTTCCCCCTCAGTGGGAAAGGGGTAGAAGTGTGCTGGGGGATGGCCAAAAGGGAACCTGGAAATCCCTTCTTAGGAGAAAGAGAGGATGAAGAGTGAGAATGAAGATGGAAAACGAAGTGACATCAGGCCAGCCAACCTGGGTGCGGGGCAAGGACCCTCTGGGAGTATGAGCTGCACAGATTTGGGGATGCACAGGACTCTGTTGGCCCCGTCT
Source organism: Gallinula chloropus (assembly GCF_964237585.1). NCBI lineage: Eukaryota > Metazoa > Chordata > Aves > Gruiformes > Rallidae > Gallinula > Gallinula chloropus. Next base: position 972,115 of record NC_140091.1, on the reverse strand, counting down.
GCAGCTGCTGCAGGATGGCAGCAGCCCACACAAAGGCTGAAGGCATGTGAACTCCTGGAGATCCCTGCGTGGGCTGTAAGGGGCTCACTGGGTGTGGAAGCAGCACATGCTGCAGACCTGGAGCAACGCAGCTGCCTCAAAACCGGGACAGGCAAGATCTGAGTCAGCATTTCTCTCCCTTTCTGGCTTGGGGTTATTTCTGGCAGGCATGACTGAGAGGCTAGAGGCTCATTCTCTTTCATTTCCAGCATCTGTTGTTCTGTACAGAGGTCTTCCAACCTGGTAAAGAAGATCTGAGTTTCTTCAGTGAAGCAGCATGGTATTTTTTTGTATTCCAAACAGCCACCTTCCTCTGAGGCAGACAGGCACCTGCTGTGCTGGACCTGGGGTTATATCTGGGGCAGAGAGCAGAATTAATGGGATTCTTCTTTTGGGGGATCCTCTTGTGATGAGTATGAGCCAACATGAAGCACAGAGCTGTGCTGCACAGTCGCCTGCTCAGCTGCATCTCTGCCATGATCCAGCAATTGGCTGTGGGCTTGGCTGTTGGTGCTGAGGAAATCATGATTAGCTCCAAAGTGTGTCCTTCCCTTCTGACTGTGGCTGAACAGAAGATCTCTGACCTGTAAAGTGGGATGTTCACAGCACAGACTGACCACCAGGCTGCTCCTCAGGAAGTCTGTCAATGTCCCCTGAGCACTTTTCATGTGCACAGGCTGGAGTTCTGGGTACAAGCAGCAAGAGATTTCTGTCATTGCTCACTTTGAGATGACCCCTCTGGTACTAAGCTAAAGAGCCAGCAGACCCTACTCTGCCTGGTCCCTTTCCTCAGAGGGAGTCAGGAGGATGGAGCAGATCGGCTTTGCTGGCAGTTGCTGCCTGTCCCCCTGTGCCCAGTGCCACAAGCAGCTCCAGCCACGTCTGTGTGAGCGATGGGGCCTGTGGGTGAGTCCCTTCAGCTGTCTTTCTGGTACAGCAACAAGCAGTTAATGCCCTGACTGCTGTACCTTCTGAGGCTGGATGGGTGGCCAGCAGGTAAGGAATGTTTTCATCTTTGCTCTATTGAATTTACTCTCAGCTAAAGTACAGTTTTGCAATTGGTGGCTCTTCCAGCAGGATCATGAGGGCTCCATAGTACTGAGGATTAGACCTTCACCCCAAGGCATGGCTGGGGTGTTGGGTGGTGTATACCACGGGTCTGGTTTGCCACAGGGACTTGCAGACACCGAGCCTTGCAGTCACAATGCTCTTTGACATTCAGGCTCTTCAGACACCAGCACTGGCTGATGGGTACATGTGGTCTGAAACCTCCCAGCAGCAATGCTGGGATGTTCTGTGGGGGCAGTGGTATTTGATCACAGCAGGCAGTGTGCATTTTGCTCATTCATTATGGCTAAGTTGCATGTGGTTATTTCTAAACATCACCTGAATCCTGTAAATATGGATAACATGGCATTTTCTCAGCTGAATTGATTTTGCCTCAAATATTTATGTGATTCCTGTGCCTGAATGGAGACACTGTGTTGAAGAGTAAGCAAGTATGCAACTTCACCATGGCAGGGACAGGGCACAGAAAGCAAACCTCACCTGGTAGAGGCAGAGGCAGTGGGGATGGAGGGACAGAAGGGCCAAGTCAATGTGCTTGCAGCATTCCACTTAAAAATGTTAGAGCTTCAAATCAGTAGATATTATCCTAGACGTTTGATAATTTGATTAGCTACATTTTGTACAAGCCACATTTATCCCTTGGGCAAGGCATGGAATTTGGTGTGTGGTCTCCAGGTACAGCACCAGCCAGTGTCTGTACTGGTGCTGCAAATCTTAGCCCAAGTGATCTGCAGAAAAGATGCATCCTGGCATCTTCAGGTGAATAATCCACCCCACTTCCATTTATTAAACCTTTTCAGTTCACAGAACACTCTGAGCAGGAGCATAGATCGTGACAGGAGGAAAACAAGAGTACTTTCAGTTTGTAACCCATCATGTGTGGAGCTGATGTCCCTCAACCCAGCCAGGGTGGCTGCACGCCCTGGGCGCAGCCCTGCTGCTGCTGTTAACCACGGCAAGCCTCTGCTGTGCTCGAAGAGGTTTGCTTTTCCTCGACTCTGTAAGTTGTAATAATTGCTTCTTTTCAGCTTCCTGAATTTCTGGCCTAACGGGTTACGTTGCCCACAGGCAGGTAGCCACATCCAGACTTTAATGGGGTCACAAAGCCTGCAGCACCGGAGCCGCGAGCAGCAGTACGAAGGCAACATGAACAAAGTCACCATCCAGCAGTACCAGCCACCACTGCCCATCCAGATCCCCTCCTCCCAGAGCTCCCGGGCACCGCAGACAGGGCGATGCTTGATCCAGACCAAGGGGCAGAGGAGTACTGATGCCTACCAGGAGCAGGTGAGGAAGCACCTCTGGAAAGCGACACTGTGACAAACGCTCTGTGGCTCTTTCTGCCTTGTGTGCAGCAGCAGAAGGGAGCCCAGGGCAGTAGGAGCCCCTTTTTAATGTGTTTGAAAAAAGGGTAGATCAGGTGCTCAGGGATCTGGGTCAGCACAGGACAGGAATGGTTGGACTTGGTGATCTTAAAGGGCTTTTCCAACCTGGGGATTCTGTGATTCAGTATCCCAGGGCAATAGCAGAGCGCAGCAGAGCCAGCCTGGGGAGGTCAAGGCAGGCTCAGCAGGTCTCTCCTCTCTTCCCCAGTGCTGGGACAGGTGCTGTTTTTTTCTTGGGTTGGCCAGGCAACAGAATTTGGCACCAAAGTTCCTGAACAGACCTGACATCACTGGGTTGCACCCAGTTAATCAGCAATTTCTGCCCATTGCCCAGCCGCCTGGCTCAGTGCTGAGGCTGCAGCGTAAGTGGCAAGATGCTGCACCCTCAGCACTGAGCTGAAGGTCAGCTGAAGATGCTGATCTTCTTGGATTTGGATCAGCTGCTTCAGTTTAGCCCTGCGAAAGGGCAGCTGCAGCTCCAGTGCCCCCAGTATAAACAGGTGCTGGTGAGTTTCTTCGTTGCCTGACCCTATGCCCACAGCATTCAGCTGGAGCTGTCTGGGGCACCCGACTTGCAGAATAAGGTTCAGCATCATTAGCAAACCTGTCTCCTGTGGAAAGTGTTTTCAGCACAAAAAAGGAGCTGCCTGTATTAAGTCTGAGATCCAGAAGCAATCTGAGTGTGGCTCAGTGCCTGCTCAGCCCAGCTCAGTGAGTAGCCATGAAGCTGCACTGAGCTCATTTGTATTTTCTATTCAATTACCCAATGCCATCTAGAGTCATCTTGGCTCCAAGATGAGATCCAGCACTATTTCCTGGAGTGTGGTGGACAGCAGTTGGTGCTGTCAGGCTGTAGCCCTGATGCTTACAATGCTCTCAGGGTCTTGGGCTTCAGCATACTGATTCCTCAGCTCCATCCCAAGCACAGCACCAGGGATCCTGCCTGTCTGACACCTGGGAAAGTCAAATGCACAAGAGAAGCCTCACTGACAGATTTATCCCGATGTTTAGGTGAAAGATCTGGCCAATGTGGACTGTTCTTTCACAAGTCTAAAGGGTTGGCTTTATTCTCCTTGAAAATACCCAAATACATGTGCAGCACTGTGGTTATTGTTACGTGACCATCGTTGCAGCACACTGAAATCATGAAAATGTTTCGAGCTTAGAGTGATACTCTACTGACACTATACACTGGAGTGTGCAGTGACACAGCTCATCTGGTTAACAGTGACGTGGGATGGAGGAGGAGAGGAAGATGATGTTTAGATAGGCTCTACAGTTGCCATGGGCTTATCTTGCCTTATCTTTTCAACCTAGTTTTGTGTGAGGATAGAGAAGAATCCTGGCCTTGGTTTTAGTATCAGTGGTGGAATAAGTGGACAAGGAAATCCATTCAAACCTTCTGATAAGGTAAGTTACATCTTCCTTTCTAAATAGTCCTTATTTTGGTGTGCTGTACAGTGGAGCCATGGGTAACATCAGTGAAATTTTAAAGCACTTTCTGTTGTGATAATTGAAAGACCTTTTCCCATATTTGCCCTTTTTTTATGCTGTTCACTTTTTTCCCCTGGTTAATGAAGATGAGAGAATGAAACCAGAAACCACATGGGTGTCTGCCTTCTGTTTTGTGTGTAAGATCATTCTTGAGACTGTTTTCTGGAGAACCATCTCTCAGTTTCAGAGACCAGTGGTGCCTTGCAGACACCACAGCAAGCTGGCTGCTCTGCTGGAATGCCAGCCACAGACATCACCCCTATGGGGCACCATGGCCAGGGAGAGTCGGTGTTCACTCTGGGAATGGTGCATTTAGGACATTGATAAATCTCTCTACAGTACAAGGAAGTCCAGTAACAATACAAGGTGTGGTGATGATCACCCAGGGCTTTGGGATTAGGAAATGGACTCTCAGGCCTGTGAATTCTCTGTTCCCTGTGGGAAAACTGGCTGGAGCATGTTGAAAAACAAGGACTATGGGTACCTCTTGGTTAAATGTATTCCTAACTTTTGTATTCCTTGAAAATGCTGGCTTGGGTTGTCAGCAGCAGTCAGAACCCCTGTAAATACAGAGAATGTTTGGCAAGTCATGGAATCAAAACGCTTTTAAAACCTGAGCTCTGCAGCACAAGGTTAAAGAAGAATTGCCCCACCTCTCCAAATTCCAGCAGAAAGCTGCCTGGAAAGGCAAAATGCACTTGGATGTGAAAGGTGCTCTAACAGGGCCTGAATTCCTGTCGATGTTGTCACTGATGGTCCCTGTTTTGAGCTCCAGGAACAGCCTCATGTGAGGTACACAGCCATCAGGGGTGTGAGTGATGGCCCCTTAAGCACGCTGGTTGCTGGTGTCCTTTGGGACAGCGTGCTGGGGCTGCTCCTTGTACCATCCTGGGCTCCCCTCCCACAGCTTAATGTTAGCACTAAGCTGTACTCCACTGCCTGCCACGTGCTGGAAGGCATTAAGGGTGGCTCTGTGCAGGAAAGGGTCTGCTCTAGGGAGACAGGGTGCAGTTGGAGGGGTTGGCTGGCAGGCTCGTCTCATCACCACGGTGTGTGGGTGAAGCACAAGCAGCCCCTCGCCGTGCCCTAGGAGAGCTCAGGTTTTACACAGCTAACAGGAACCCCGGGTGGCACCTTGCTCCAGGAGGCTTTAAAAATCTCACAGGGACACACGTGACTTGCATGATGGTACCGAGCAAGGAGTTTCTCAGGTGTCCCTGGAGCTCCAGTTTGGCTGGGCTCAGTCCTGGAGTCTGCTGAAACACCCTCACCCGCGGCCGGTGAGACGAAGGACTGCGGGGGACCTGTTTCAGATGTGTGCAGCAGCTTCCATTTGGGGCTTTACTCACATATTTAACTGATGTTCTGAAAAGGAATCTAACAGTATCCTTTAATGCTTGGCCATTTTCCCCCTTTCCAAGTCAGTCTCTCTCAGACACCGGATAGGGGAGCCCTGCCAACCATCGTCCTGAACACTGAATATCACACTGTATTGAACTTTTTTTTCCACTAGAGGAGTACACAAAGATTGCTGTATAGCTCGTGGTGTCCATCCTTCTAATAATTAATGCTTGCTCTGTTTTAATTATCCTCCTGATAACCCTGTTGCCCTGTTCAAATAGGTCGGTATTTTGCGTTGTACAGTCTGAGTTTCAAATGTCCCCCCAGTTGTAGCCATACCAGGTGAGCAGTAGCTGCAGCTCACAGAGAGCTACTACAAACCCCTGCTCCTGTTTGCTTGCAAACCTTAAACCACAAGTTTAGTGCTCAGACCACTCCCAGAGTGTAGAAAGCCCCCAGACAACCAGTTAGGGAGACAACCTGTATTTCGGGAACTAGTTTTTGGTGATAGCATCCTAACCTCTGTTACTTCTGACTTATAGGGTATCTTTGTTACTAGGGTTCAGCCTGACGGACCAGCATCCAGCCTGCTCCAGCCTGGCGATAAGATCCTCCAGGTACGGATGGGTTTAAGTAACTGCTTAGTAACTCAACTCGGTCCTTGCGTCTTGGGCATACGGTGGCATCGCTGTTGGTACAACTTCCCTGCTGGCTTCCTTGTGGTACTCGAGTATTGGTTCCTAGTGGTGTAGCTGGTGGTAGGTTGGGAAGCTGGGCTCTGGAGGAAGGAGTAAAGCTGCTTGGAAACAAACTGGGGCTGTGAGAAAGAGGTACTGGGGTGAGCTGTCCCAGGAAAAGGGGCTGTACAAGCAGTTCCACCAGCAGCCTGTGACAAAGCAAGGCATGTTTGGCACGTTCACCTTTGCAGGGGTGGGACCCCGGTGTAAGGAGCTGTGTAGCTTTTTGGACAGGACTGTAAGTGGCAATATTCTTGCCTCTCTTTTGCTGCCTCAGCACTTCTGAATGCTCACATGAGACCCAGCCGCTGCCGGATCCACTGCTGGAGCGTGGAGCTCCTGTACAGAGAAATCTCAGCGTTTCAGGGTCTGGGTTGTTCCTGTAACAAGCATTTTCTGTGTTCTGGTGACCTTTTTGAACAGAAGGCCAGGCTGTGCTGAACACAGCTTCCACAAATTCCTCATTCACAGAAAATAATGGCTGGCCCTGGAGAAAAGGGTTTGTTCTGCATCCTGCAAGGGCAGGTGGTTGTCAGGGGGTTTTTAGTTCAGCCTGGACAATGGGTTGCCACTGGCAGCAGAGTGTTGCACTGGCACAAGGCAGGGAGTCGTTTTGTGTGTCTGAAAGGCTCATGGCAGTTTTGAAAGCCATTGACATGGATCAAGGAGAGCATGTGAACAGCAGGTTCACTGTGACATGAAGGAAGGCAGCCAACCAGGGCTGTTCCATCACACATCTCCAGGAGCTTCTCTCCTCCTGCCTCCCTCTCTCCTTGGCTCCCCCTGCCCCTCCATCCCTGCACAGGCACTGCTGGAGTTTGCAGCCCCAAAGGTCCTGCTGCGTTTTCCTCTTAGGCAGCAAACTTCACTCTCCTCATTCCTTCATCACTCTCCTCGTTCCTTGATCACTCTCCTCATTCCTTCATCACTTACAGTGATGGAGTTTGTGTGACTTGGCACTCTCAGTCATTCCCGTGGGACTGTGGATCGGTCTGAGCAGAGTTTCTCATTTGTCACTGTCAGGACATCGTTTCACGTTCTCTGGCAAGGCCATTTTCCCTTTATTTGCAGTTCCTTCTACCCTTGCATCACGCCTGTACCAGGTGTTGATTTCTGTAGTGGTGAGGAAGAGGGTGCTCCTGAGTCTCGTGAAGGAATTAACAGGGACAAAGCCACAACTGGTTTTACTTTTCAGATATCAGCGGTGCCTTTAGCTGAAAGTATCCCTTGAGGACTTGACATCCTTAACCCTCACTGGCATCACTTCCCCTGTTACCACCACATCTGTGCTCATCTCATGCCAGACTAGGGCTTTGTGACGCTGCTGCCTGTGCTGGAAGGTGCTGGTGTGTTCAGTCTGGATGCTCTCTTACAAATGATCTGATGAGTTGCTGTGAAGAGGTTTTGTTTGGTTTTTTAGTGGAGTGTGCAAGTTAAGAAAGTTGTCACAGTATTTTCTAGATTCTTGGGGGGTTTTGAGGCAGTTTTTCCGAACTCAAAACAACAGTGGCCATCAGCTCCCTAAATCCTCCCACAACATTGACCCCAAAAGAAGAATAGCACCTCTGGAAGATGCTCTGCCTCTAGTACACTGAAATATGTCAAAGCAAAGTGCAAAGAATCCCACAAATTTATTTTTGACTGCCTACATGTATAATAGATGTGCAGATGCAGTGCTTAAGGACATGGCTTATTGCTGGGTTTGGCAGGGTAGGTTGATGGTTGGATTGATGATCTGAAAGGTCCCTTCCAACCAAGACATGGCTCTGTATGCCACATGTCTGGAGTTACTGAGGTGTCCCAGACTGGTCCGGGTTGGACAGGACCTGAGGCATCATCCCTGCTGTGGTAGCTCTTCTGTGAGGCTGTAACATCACAGCCATGGTAGTTTACTGACCGAGGCATGAAGGGTCCCTGGTCTAGCTGTCAGCTCTGGCTACACCCCCAGTATATGTCTATTGATAGTGCCAGGTGTTCAGGGAACTGCCGTCAGGTAGAGACCAGGTGGGCACGGGCACCCCACAGCCTGTCTCTCCCTCACCTGCCCAGCCCCAGCAGCCTCTGTAACCACCACAGAGATGTCCCCGTTCCCTAAGGAGCAGCTTGAGGCTCTCAGGGCTGCCCATGGGCAGGTGTGTGCAGCCAGCCCTGCCCTGCTGCAGACCAGAGGCCCCGCACAGACCGGGTTTGCTCTCTGGAGTGGGGGACCCTCAACTTGAGCTTATCAGTCACACTCAGGAAATCATTGATAATGCCATTTAACACTGGGCTGGTTTGAGAGGGTTGTAACAGACAAGTTACAGAGGATTGATTTAGTGCTAAAGCAGAGCAGCTCGTTCAGTGGACGTCCCCCTGTTCCTATACGCAGCGTGTCTGCATCTGCTCCGTGCCGGAGCCTCCCTGGCAGCCAGCGCCGCAGCAGAGGCCACGGGAGCTGCCTTTGGGCCTCCAAAACTCTCCCATCCCAGAGCTGTTGGCTCTTCAGAAAACACACAGCACGTCCTGGGCTCCCAGAGCAGTTTGGGCTGGAGAGGCCCCGCTCCCAGCCCGGGGTGCAGTACCGGTGTGAGGGCAGGAGAGAGGAACAGGTTCCCTCAGGCACACTCCTGTTTGTGGGAGGCCATTCTGCAATTACCAGTCACTTCAGCCCTGTTTTTAATTTCCACACCCCCCTCTGCCCCCCCAGCACCAAGACACCAACAGAACCTCATTCCCTGTCTCTTCTTCTTGCTTTCCAGGCCAACGGACACAGTTTTGTACATATGGAACACGAGAAAGCTGTGCTACTACTGAAGAGTTTCCAGAACACAGTAGACCTAGTTATTCAACGTGAGCTTACTGTCTAAATATTTTTTTATAAATAGTAAATATGTCTAGCCAGACCTAATGTTCAGACAGATTTATACATAGGAAAACAAATTTTTTGCCAATTGCTGGACCAATGGCAAACGGTAGTGCCAAATGTATAATACTACTCTATGTTAGTACTGATCATCTCAAACAAAAATATATTACCAATATAAATATAATGTTCATGTGGCTATGTATTAGTTTTAATTGTCAGCCTCTGGCTGTGCATTGGTGCGTTTTTTTAATCAAGTTCCTTCTTAAAGTCAATTTCATATGATTTCAAAACACAGAAGCACATAACAAATCCTTTAGGAATATTCTGCTGTCCATCAGAAACACTGCCTCAAAGTTGTATATGCCTTTATAAAGATAAGATATATTAACCTGTACTTCCCATGAAATATTTCTATCATGTCGCATACGAAAATATAGAGAAAAAGATATTTTCATAAACACCTCGAAGAAAGTATATATTAAATTAAATTTAATAATGTTCATTTATTTTCAATGCAAAGATGTTATATGCCTTATGAAAATACCTGTACATATGCAGTGTGTATAGCTGGCTCCATATTAATTAGTAAAAAAATGTCACTATACAGGGTGAGAGACTTAATAAATTGTACTGTCAACTCTGGGACCCAGGTACACCCAACCTCCACGGGAACGGGGCACCGCCTCCTGTCCGGCGCTGCCCGGCGGTTCCCCGTGAGCACCTTCAGTGGCCGAGCAGTGAGGGTAGACAGGTATGGTTCGTACGAGGAAGAAGGCTGTGATGGGTGGCAGTAAAACTTCTTCTGTTGCTGCTAATTTTATGATTTAACTTTTTAATTGACATTTCTTGGCCCTTTACTTACATTCCCCCCAGTTCCACACGTTCGCGCTGGTCCAGGCTGTGCTTGCCCCTGCTCGCTGTATCTGTGCTGAGTGAGGCTGTACCCCCACCCCCCCCAACCCTGTATCTGAGTAATAGTCTCTTCAGAGCGAATGGGAGCAGACTGGGAGCAGTGGATGATGCTGAGCAAGCCAGGGAAGAGCTTTCCTAGCAATGCACGCTGCTTGAGACCCCTTGGGATCAAAGTCCTGGTGCTCTTCCCGACAGAGAACACTGACAGCTCGGAATTTGGCAGACCTGTTGGTGCAGCCCTTCAGGTCTCCACCACATTGGTAACAACAGCAAGATGGGCAAACATAAGCAAACCTCCCGGGAGCTTTTCAGGGGATCCTGTTTCTGCTGACCCAGACGATGCTGATGGCAGTGGGGACCTGCTGCAGGGAGGCTTGGCTCGCTCACACCTTTCCCCACTGGATTAGCACCACGTGGAAAGACCCAAGGAGCGCGTGGGCACGGCCAGAGCGTGGTACTCTGCTGCTTGCAAGAGCCTGGAGAAAGTCTTAACCCTTCCTCCCTGCCCATCGTGCACACTGAGCAAGGTGACCCTGCTGCAAAGGCAACAGAACTGCACCGGGTGGCAGTGCCCTGCGTGCGGAGCCCTGCCTGCCCCCCAGGACAGCCAGCACAAGGCCTGAGCTGCGCAAGGTGCTGTTGCATTCCTGCTCCCCTGTGTCCCCCCAACATCACGCCTGCAAGGGGGGGTTGGTGGGCAAGGGGCTTGTGCCAGGGAAACAGGGCAGATTCATGGAGGAGGAATCTGCCGCGGTCCCTCGGTGCCACGCGATGGCCTCAGCTCTTGGGAAAGGCGGCTGTTCCGAAGCCCTCCTGAGCACAGAGAGAGAGCACCCCACGCATCAACATTAAACTGCCAGGCTCTTAGTGCAGGAGGACCCATCCCCTGATGTTATTCCGAAGCTCCAGCTTGTTAATTGCTGGGATTTATTTTTTTCCCTTTTTTTCAAGCTGCCAGGAGCTGCCGGGCAGCTGCGGATGCCGGGCTGTGGCACTGCTGCTGTGCTGCAGCACAGGGAGAGCAGATCCAGCCAGGGGCACTTCCACGCTCACCTGTAGGCCCTGTACTCTCTGACCACTTGCATCTCCCTTTTTCTCCCCAGCCAACAGGAAGGATTCAATTTGTCAGCATAAGTATTAATGAGACTGGAATGCCAAGCTGACCGAGCGGGAGTTTCGCTTGATCCGTGCCAGCGTTCCTGCGGGAAGAGCTGCTGCACCACCAGCGTGGCCACACCAGAGCAAACCACAGCTGACCCTACTCCCAGCACTTGCAGTGTGAGTAAGAGATCCTCTCCACGCCCCAGGCTGAGAGCTGGATCCACCTGATTTAGCTCTGGATCATTCTCTGCTCAGTCTTTATTCAGCTCTTGGTTCCCGTCCCGCAGATGTGGTTTCTCAATGTGCCATCAAACCAGGCAGGCTCTGGCAGAGCCCGGCCCTGCTTTCCTAACACTGGTGGCATGTCAGAGCCCAGAACTCCCCTTCTTGAGTCCTCCTTGCCCTTTGGAAGAAGAAATAAGGCTTTATTTGACATCAGGTCGGAAAACTGTGGGCACCAGCGTAGCTGTTAGTTAATGAAGGTGAGTGGGGATCAGTCCCTTTGCAGCCATTCAGGCACTTGCGATCCTCCACGGAGCGTTTGGGCACACAGACGGCTGAGTGTGAGCACACACACACCCACCTGCATGGCGAAGCGGCGTGCCACAGCCACAGGCATGTCACACCAGCACAGCCCCCAGCTCAGGGCAGGGAAGTGGAGCTGGAGATGAGGGCAGCTTTGCCTGTGCTGTAAGGCTGCCCGGTGTCATCGCGCGGAACAGGACGCGCTCACCCGCCGCCCCGCAAGCAGGACAAGGCAGAGCCCGAGGCGTGGGGCAGCGCTGAGTGTGCGTTATGTACGTAGGACTGGAAACCTGGCAGGGAGTGTGGCTGTGGGGAGGATGAGGAGGGCTCTGCCATAGGGCCTGGAGCTGAGGTGACGCCTTCCTGGTGAAAGGAAGTGAGCTGTAGTGCGTGTGAGCACCGTACGCTGCTTGGTGGTTTCTCTGCAGGCCGGGTGTACGAGCTGTGAGGCACAGGGGCTGTGAGCAGAGCTGAGGCACAGGGGCAGCTCGGCCAGGGCTGTGAGCAGAGCTGAGGCTCAGGGGCAGCTCAGCCAGGGCTGTGAGCAGAGCTGAGGCACGGGGCAGCTCAGCCGGGGCTGTGAGCAGAGCTGAGGCTCAGGGGCAGCTCAGTCCGAGCTGTGAGCAGAGCTGAGGCACAGGGGCAGCTCAGCCAGGGCTGTGAGCAGAGCTGTGGGTCGGGGCTGCTCGGTGCTTTCACTAACAGGTCATGGTGAGAAGGATCTGATGGCAATGGCAGGTTTGCACAGGGGGAGGTCACAGGTAAGACACTAACCAGGGCAAAGCCCCACTGGCCCTAGAAAGGGGCTGTGGGGAGAGTTTGGTCTCCTGGCTGGAACACACCGTAGTGCAGCTTTGCTGTCCCCCCACAGCTCACACATCACGAGTCTCCTCTTGGTGGCACTGATTGTAGTCAGATGGGGTGAGATGGTGTTTAGCTGGCACTAGGGCTACGAGCAAGTACAATTCCTTTCCTGGGACTGCTCAGGATGGGCAGGCAGTCCCTCGGGAGCACCCACAGGTTTTGGCTGTCCTGGGAGGTTTCCTGTAGCCTCAGACCCTGGTGTACAGCCCGAGCTGCACCGGGCACCGTCCACCCTGCGCACTGACCGTGGTGTTTGTTACTGCGTGTGGGTCTGAGGTTCTGTGGCCAGTCACATTCCAAAGGCAGATGGTGTCTGGGCTTCAGGCTGTTGGGCACTCCCAAGGACACCCGTGTTCCCCCACACAGCTCCCAAATTCCATCAGCAACCTAAAGCTCCGAATGGGAATTTCCATTCCGACCGCAGCCGCCAGCGGGGAATCGGGTGGGGAAGCCCAGCAGCTCTTCCCCACCAGCTTCCTCTAGCGTGGCAGTTCCTCTGGCAATCCATCCCTTAGCTCAGCTGATCCATGCAATAAACACTGATCCTCAGGGAAGGGCTAGATTGGAAAAGGAAGCCTGTGCTGTAACTCCCTTATCCTCATTTCACAACAAGTTTCAAGGAGCAGTCCCAGTGTGCCCAGGGCCGGGCCGGCAGCACGCTGGCTGCTCTGTGGTCTCCTTATGAGGCAGCTCAGAAGAGGAGGAAAAACAGAGGAAGGAACAAGAAAAAGAAAGGAAAACTGAAGCTGCTTCCGAAGTGCTTTTCCTGCTCTGAGGTAGGAGTCTGGAGCAGAGCCCGGGGGCCTGCCGGCCCCTCCAGGCCTAACGCTTCCCCCTGTGCCTGTTCTTGGCGTGCAGTTTTTGTGTTGGTGCTGACAAAGGGGATATTTAGCAGCCAGATGTTCACAGCAGCGACTGTGTCACATCTTCAAATCCCATTTGATGTTGTCCAAGCCTTTTTTCCCCCCATGCCCACACCAGCTCACGTGTCTGATGGCACCAGGCTGCTCCCAAGGGGCCTCGGGCTGTGCCACAGGCTGGGCCGTGCCCGGCTGCAGGTCACTGGCTGGGGCAGAGCTGAGCGAGTCAGCTGAGGGGGGAGTTCCCAACGCTGCAGCCGCAGGGTGGCAAACACAACCCATCGTGGGGTCTGGGGGCAGCCTGGAAGGTGCTGAGGCCTTTACGGTTTCCTGAGCGGGAGCGGCCCGACCTTGGAAAGGTTTCAGCTGAGGTGGCAGCTCCTGAGCAGCTGCTGATGCTGCAGGAGCCAAAACTCCAGCTACACGTTCTGGTCAGACTCACTCTGGAGATGGGTTTGCTGTTGCTAGAAAGCTCTTTGAATGTAAAGATGCTCCTGGGCTAAACCTCTCTGGCTTGTAACATAGCATCCAAGTACCTTATGCAGCCACGAAACCACGTATTTCTGGCTGCAGGTGTATATATGTATATATCCAACAGAGATATATGCAACAGGCAATGCAAAGGCAGGTCAAGGGCACCCCGCAGGTGTCAGTGCGCTCAGGGGCAGGATGGGTCGGGGGCTCTGGGTGCTGGGAGCTGGTGGTGGGGCTCCACTCCCCACCACCCAGGTCCCCAGGACAGCTTCGGCCTCCCACTGCCCCCCTCATCCCACCCAGCCTGGTCAGACAGCGGTAGGGCCGACGCACGCGCCCAGCACAGCCTCACCCCCCCTCCCTTCACAGCCCTTCACCTGGTGGGCTTTGGCGTTTCCAAATGGGAACGCTGTTAGCAGAAGGTTGAGCCCCCTCCCCACAGCCGGCGTGACCCCCCCCCGCTCCCCACCCAGCGCTCCCCCTCCCTGCCCGCGGAGCCCCGCGGAGCCCCGCGCGGCGCCACGTGCGGGCAGCGAGGCGCGAGGGTTCCTGTCACCCGTCCCTCTCGCCAGCGCGAGTGGAACACACCGCGACCATACAACTTTCAGGCCAGTAGTTTGGATAGGATAGGGATTAATTGGTGGTTTGGTTTTTGTGTTGAATCCCCCCCCCCACCTTCCTTCGGCGATGGCGGGCAGCGAGCCCCGTGTGCGGCACAGCAGTGGCACCCAGAGCCCAGGCCGGCTCTCAGGGGAAGGCAAATTTCTCAAGTGGGTGTTTGGGACTCCGAGGGGTCTGATTGGGTCTCTTAAATGAAAAGAAAAGAAAAAAAAGCCCCCCCTAAAAAGAGGAAAAAAAAGAAAAAGACAAACAAAAAAAAAAACCAAAAAAAAAGAAAAAAGCCAAAAAAAAGGTAAAAAGCAAAAAAAAAAAACCAAAAACAAACCCCAAAACCCACTAAAAAGCCTTTTGCCAACCCTCTTCCTGGAGAATTCCAGCAGAGCTGCTGGGAGGGAAGGACACCCCAGCATTGCGTTAGGACTCCATGGCCCTTGCGAGGCGATTCCTGCAGCACCACCAGCCCAGCCACAGCCCCGCAGCACAGGCGGCTTCAGCTCTGCCCGCCGGGGCCTCTCTGCTCCCACGCGCGGCGGCCCCCGGCCCAACACCCGCTCCCATCCGTTCCGTTTTCTACTTGTGAGTTCTGTATCCAGTTCAGAACCAACGGCTTAATTACTTCTTTATTAAAAAATTTTACCATTTTATAAGAGACATGTTTAATTATGATGGAGATGGCTGTATTGTAATTAATATTTTGAGATAATCGTGATTTTGAGCTTAAATTATATACAGAAAACTGGTCATTTTTGTATGTGTTAAAAGATTGCTATATTCCAGATGACTGACTGTACTTTTCAGTTTAATTACGGTATCGATGTAAATAAAGCTGAATGAAGAAATATTTACTACTTTATTAACATAGATTGTGAATGTACTTAATGGTTTTTGCAGTATAAAGACTTCCTGAACTTGAAAGCTGCTTCATTTTCTGTGCGAAAAGGTACTTCAGACACCTCTGTTAACCCTCTCCTTGCCCCGGCGCCCTCCACCCTCTGCTCAGTTCCTTTGCACACGCAGGCTGTACCCTCCCCGTTTCAGTTCCCCGTAGGCCACTTCTCCGTACGGTGCACATCGTGTTTCGAATGCATTTTGCAGATGCTTCTGTACATAAACAACTACAGGGACTAAACCAATGCTGTGCAGTGTATAGCAGAGCCATTTTTCGGCTTTGGTGTACCCAACTTTTTCAGTATTTAAAAAAAAAAAAAAGGTGTTTTGAATAACATTAAAAAGTCTCTTTATTGTACAAATAATAAAAATGTCACCTTATTGTAATTCACTGTTGTCATCTTTTACTGCTGGGAAGGATGTGAGGCTGCCCAAAAGGCTGCTCTGTGCAGCACGGGGGTGGCACTGACCTGGCCCCTGGTCACCAGGAACCATGTACACCTTACACAGCTGGCTGGTACCTCACATAGAATCATAGAATGGTCTGGGTTGGAAGGGACCCCAAGGGTCACAGAGCTCCAACCCCCTGCCACAGGCAGGGACACCAACCTCCAGGCCTGGAGCTACACAAGGCTGCCCAGGGCCCCAGCCAACCCAGCCTTGAACACCTTCAGGGCTGGTGCCAGCCAACACAGGGAGCTGAAGGAAAGGTTCTTTTCCATGCCCAGGGATGCCAGGGCTGGCAGCAGCTGCTGCCCCAGAGGCTGAATGGGAGATGGAGGCCTGGTTCTGTTCCTAGAGCTTGGCAAGGGTCTCCTCCACATGCCAGCTCTGCTGCTGGGGCTTCGCTTGCAGGGCAGTCAGGGGCCTGGCAGCCCTGGGAAGAGGCGACAAGTGCTGGGAGCCAGGCAGCTTCCTCGGCTGGCGCAGCACGGTGCCTGCCAGCCCCTGCCAGGGGCTGTGCACACCCTCCCTCCCCACAGCCCCACACTGTGCCTACACGGGTCCAGCGCCGCTTCTCGGGGTGGTGACACCAGTGTGCAGTGTGGCTTCCAAGCCAAAGCAGCAGCAGATGCTGCCCCACCCTGGGATCCAGCCCCCACCCTGGGATCCAGCCCCCCACCATGGGATCCAGCCCCCCACCCTGGGATCCAGCTCCCCCCACCCTGGGATCCAGCCATCCTGCCTTGGCCTGGGATGGTCAGAGGAGCCGGACCTGCAGCTGCAGGGCAGTGTCAGCTGCTGCCCTCTCCTATCCCTGCAGCCCAGGCACTGCTGCAGCTCCTAAAGCCATTGCTGGCAGGCACAGAAGTGCCTTTACATAAAACAGGCAGAATCTAATCATTACTGGCTAGAAAACCAAATACTAGCACGTGCTTAAAAAGAAACCCACACCATACATCCCACTGGAAACATTTATTGTGAGCACAGCCACCAACAGCACCAACAGCAGCCCAGTCTTGCTTTACATGGGGCACTGTGACCCAGCCCTGCCTGTGGCAGAGTGAGACCACACACGGGGCAGGAGGTTACACAGGGGGTGCCCGAAACCCAGCGCCAGTTCTGCCTCGAGTGCTGTGGTGCTTCAGCCACACAAAGCTGCACTTCAGTGCTCAGGATGCTTGTAAAAATGACCTTAACTGCAGGAACCCATCAGCACCGCGGCTGCCAACAGCAGGTGCTGTTACAAGAAGTGTAAACAGGTAGTGTGGGCATTTAAAACAGGGGGGATGTGGAGGGGAGGGGGTGTTCTTCACATGCAAAGCCCACGCGGTGTTACACACGTGTCACGGACGGGCAGGTGAGCAACAGGCTGTGGAAGCAGGAGGAAGGTGGTGAAACCCTCAGCCCCTGGTCAGCAGCGCTGCCCCAGGGCTCTGCCCAGGGCCCGGCTGCCCCTCAGGTGGGGATCCGGCTCCGCAGGTACTCCAGCACCGCGGCCGTGCCCTTCGCCAGGACGGCTGCCCGCGGCGTGCGGAAGGGGTTTCCTTCCAGCAGGAGCGTCCTAGAACAAGAGAGAGATGCCTGGGGACTGGGTAAAGGTGTTCCCCTTACCACACACGTGCACACTGCGTGTGGACTCCACATTCCTCATTCCTCTCCTGCTCCACGTTTACATTCCCACTCCCCCCCCTGCACACGCTGCTCTCCTTCAGAGACATCTGACTTCTCATTCACACTGTACATCAGTGGTGGCCTGGTAACTGTGGGGACACACCACACATTTACACCTCCAGCAAGCCTCTGCCAGAAGGGAGAGCAAGAAGAACTTCCAAAGCACAGAAATGACACAAGGGGAAAACTCCAGTAAACCACAACCCTCCCTCAGCCTGCTGTGCTTCAGTACACACCCAGCTCCAGAGGCTGCTGCTGGGGGGTATTTGGTATTTCTGAAGTTCCTCAGGTCAGTGTGCTCAAAGGGGGAACCCAGAGGCACTGGTGATCAAGACGCTGGAGGGGCGTCAGGCCACTCCCAGCTGCCTCCCTCTGTGCCCTGTTTGGGGCACAGCAGCCTGGCCCCACGGGCTACACACCAGGAAGGAGCCGAACGCCCGCCCAGGGCTGTCTGGAGGCACACGGGTACCACCTCTCCACACAGAGCATGTAACCAGCTTAGGCTCCAACAGGACTCTCACGAACCAACAGACCCTTTCCAGGATTTTTTAAACCATGAAACAACTCCCCAAATTCTAAACAACCCCCAGGAGCAACTGTCTTGCCTTGCAAATGGTGAGAGGCCCCTTTCCTGTGTGGAGACCCCCAAACCCTCACTGCCCCTTTGTTCTCCTCCCTCTGGCAGAACACACCCCGGAGGAACCAGTCACCACCTGGAACACCCACCTCAGAGATTCACAGTTCCCCAGTTCTGGTGGCACGTGGAGGAGGTCGTTGTTCTGGAGGTCCAGTGTCCCCAGCCTGTCCATCTTCTGCAGCTGCAGAGGGTCCAGGGCCCCAACCTGATTGTTGCTGAGCAGGATCGTCTCCAGCGCCAGGAGGTGGTACAGGACGCTGGGGAAGACTTTGAACCTTCAGGAAGAGACAGGAGGCAAACCCAGGGGAGTCAGAGCAGGGAGCTCAAAGAACCCCCAGCTCCCAAGAGCAGACAGCACGTTAGCTTTGCTCACTCCAGGTAAAGGATTAATCAGGCTGCTCTGAAGGGGGAAAGCGCTGACTGCTGGAGAGGGAGACAGAGCTGAACCACCCCCACTCCCCTCCTGCCCCCCGGACACTCAGAGCTGCTGCAGGATGGGGGCCAAAGTGCAGCCCTGCTGGGGTCCCTGCTGGGATCTGCTGTCAACAAGGCTCTTCAATCCCTCTTGTAACCAGCTGCAACTGCCTCTCTCCAAAACTTTGGTGGCATTAAGATCCCAAACCAACCGCCCCCATGGTATGTCCATATATATTAACTTTTTATGTATATTTATATATGTTTATTCATCTATATTAATTATAAAAATAAATACATTCAATATATTAAAAGATATAATAAATATAAAGAAAAATACATACATATAAAAACTATATAAATGATATACTGTTTATATTTATATATTTTGCTAAATAAAATATATATTTAAAATATGAAAATGAAATCTGCTTATTTATGTATTTATTTTTATTTTAGACACTTATATATTTTATATATAAATATATATTGTGTATATATATATTTATATTGTGTGTGTATATACATATATATTTCTACTTCATCAGTTTCAAGCTCCTGCTAGCTGATCCAGCACCTCCTCATTCTCACATCACAGGAAAATGAGGCTGAATTCAGCCCAACTCTGTTTACTACTGTCTTTAAAAAACAAATCTAAATGGTTGCTCACCTATTGAAAGAGAGGTTTATTATCTGCAGCCTTGTCAGTGCCTCCATTTCTTCAGGTAAAGATGTCAAAAGGTTATTTCTGCATGTCAAATGAAGACCAACAGTAATCACCAACTGCAGGGAGGTTTTAGTGAAGGACCCACAGAGACTGAACATGCTATTTATCAGTGCTAACAGGCTTACCCCAATTAGCTGCTTCATAAATGGGTCAAGACCATGCTCAAGTATGACCTTTACTAACAGAAGCCAGGTTTGCACTCTCATTTCCAGCAGCAGGAGATTTGAGAGCCTGTCCTCTACAGGTTCCCCAGCATTTTGAAGCATCCAACACCTCCACCAACCCACAGGCAGTTGGGGTCCTTGGGGTGTAGGGGAACCACCCACATCTCGGGCACCCACCCCCTCTCTGGGCAGCCCCTTCCAGCCCCTCACCACTCTCTCTGCAAAGAACTTTCCCCCAATCTCTCCTCTCCCCCTTCCCTCCTCCAGCTTCACTCCAGCCCCCTTGTCCTGCCAGTCTCTGCCCTTTAACAAGCTGATTCCCCTCCTGTTCCTGGGGTCCCTTCAGGGACTGGGAGGCTGCAGTGAGGTCCCCCCACAGCCTTCTCTTCTCCAGGCTGACCCAGCCCAGCTCCCTCAGCCTCTCTCCCTAGGGGAGCTGCTCCAGCCCTCTGAGCATCTCCATGGCTCCTCTGACCCCTCTCCACCAGCCCCACATCTTCCTTGTACTGGGCCCCAGCTCTGGACACAGGACTCCAGCTGGGGAGGGCAGAGCAGAGAGGGACAATCCCCTCCCTGTCCCTGCTGCCACCCCTGGTTCTCTTCAGCCAATGCCCAAATCTAGGCCACTGGCTATTTCAGAGCTGTCAGTCACTGAGCTTTCACAGGGACATTTTGGGAAAGGAAGGATCATCCCAGCACTGGAACAGATGGCTGGTTTAAAAAGGCACGAAAACAAGTTCCCAAGAAAGGGAGCCCAAGGCACGTCACAAACCTGATATCCAAATGTGTCAATTTATGGAGCAGGCAAAGCTCTGAGGAGACAGAGGAGATTTTATTGAAGCCAAGGTTGACATCACAAACTGCATCTTTCAGCTCCACGAGCCTGGAACCCAAGATGAATACACTGTAATTAGGTAAGCTCACATCCATGTTCTGTTTCCTAAGTTACCACGGGGAGGGAAACGCTTCATTCTACCAGTCAGGGATACTCTGTGTGTCTTGGGCATTTCAGAAGCAGTTTTGTGGAGTGATGATGATGGAAAAGCTGCTTGTCCTGCACTCTTACTCCTGGTGTAAAGGCAAGGCTCCAAACCACTTTTCTACAGTTATTAGGAGAGAAAAACTTCTCCTACTGATTAGGAGAGCAAATTTTACTACAGAAGCTGCTCACTTAAACACAGCAGAAATGATGGTACAGAGAAGCCATCCCTGTCACCTCCTGCCCAGGGAAGGCTTTAACAGAGAGGTGGGCAATGGTCTCTGCAGCCAGGGGACAGGAGATGGGACAAGGGGCAATGGGCTCAAGCTGCCCCAGGGCAGGGTCAGCTCAGCTGGGAGGGCAAAGTTCTTCCCTGGCAGAGTTGTGGGGCTGTGGCACAGGCTGCCCAGGGAGGGGGCTGAGTCCCCAGCCCTGGGGGTGTTGAACAGAGGGGAGATGAGGTGCTCAGGGAGCTGGGGCAGCACAGGACAGGGACAGTTGGACTCGATGGGCTTAAAGGGCTTTTCCACCCTGGGGATCCTGTGATTCTGCAAGTTCTGTGTGCTAAAGATCCCATGCTCAGCATGCCTGGGTCCCAGTTACCCCACAAACAATAGTGGTAACCTCAAAATTCAGCTTTCATTATTCTCTCAAGCACCAGAGATATAGGAACCTTCCCCTCCTTACACAAAAAGACTGTTCATTCCTACAAGAGCAGACACAGAAAGCTTTCCCCTGCCTGTGGATGAATAGTGAGTGCAGCAGCAGCAAATGCTGCATGATGGGACACAAAACCCATCCAAGAGAGCCATGGAAATGCTCAGGCTTCCTTACCAACCCCCACAAACAACTATGCTACCTGAAGAATATGAATTTAAATACAGCCTCAGCCACAGCAGTGAACTGTCCCCCAGCCACGTGGTGAAAAGCCACTGTGTGGAGGAAACAATGCTGCTCTGTGGTGAAGTGCTGCACTTCATCATCAGGAGAAATCACACCAGCCTCCCCTCATCCATTTCAGAGCCAGATGAACACCAACAGGCAGTGGAAGCACCACTGAGTACAGCCAGGCTTCGTTCTGTGCCAGTCCCCCAGCTCATCAATGAACCCTGCTCACCCTGGAGACACAAGGGTATTGTAGTCAGCATCTCAACTATGGTTTTGCTTGTGGGTGTGACTGTACACACACAGACAGAGACACACACACAGACAGAGACACACACACAGAGCACAGTGCCTAAATGCACCTGATTGGGAAAAACTCCAGATGCTGAGGAACAGAAGCAGAAGAGAGAGTAACAGCTAAGAAGGACCTTTGCACAGGTACCTGGGAGGAATCTCCTTCAGCTGGTTTTTGCTGAAGTTGACAGTGGTGACAGGATTGCTTCTGACTGCATTGAACATGTCATCAGGGATCACAGCTGCCTGCTTCTCACTGGACAAGGGAAAGGGGTTAGCTGAGCAATGCAAACAGGTTCATCATTTAATCACTTCCTATTTATTAACAAGGTGTTTTCATCTTCTTCCAGAAAGAGATGAGCAGTAGAATAGGTATCTAAGGACATAAACCACCATCACCACACTCACAGGACCCGACACCCTGCCCTGTTCTCCTGCTCAAGGAACACCAGCAGGAGCTGAGTGTGTCACTGTCCCACACATGAGTGCTGCACACAGGGCCAGGAAGTGCAGTGTCACTGGCAGGGAACAGATTCCCCCCTCAGCACTGAGGTGTAACTTGGGTCACTGCTCCTTCTGGAGGTCCTGAGCAGCTGTGGTGACCAAAGCCACCCAGCCCTCTCACCAGCAAGGTCCTGGCCACATCCCAGCTCCCAGCAAACCCAGAGTTCCTTCCCTTTCCTAACCTAACAGGCTACCATTGTTGGGTGGATTGAAGAAGAAACCAAAGAGATACTCATGTACCACCAGATGTTTTGAGACTTAATTGCTAAAGCAGCTCCAGAGGTACCAAAAGAACAGGAAGGTATTAAGCATCTGGGTGAGCTAAAAGGGATGTTACCCTGGGATACCTGGTAACACAAAGAAAGGGCTTTGAAACACCTGCAAATCAGATCTGCCTGTTGAGCTCAGTGACTATAAAGGGGAAATGCACAACTGCAGGAGGATTTGCAGAGTTCAGTATGTATCAGGGAGTAAAACCACAGGAGGGTGTTCCCCCAGCTTCAGGAGAGGTCATATTTCAAAACCCTTACCTATATTCCAGTAGTTTTAGTGAGGTGATGGCGTGCATGTTAATCCTTGACTCACTTGGAAGAGTCATGGCTGTCACAGGAGGCTCCTCCTTTGGGCTGGTGACATCATCTAGAGAGGGAAAATGTCTACAGTCACACAAACTACAGGCTGCAGCCATGTGTGGTGCTCCCAACAGAGAGGTTCAGTGTCCCTGTCACCTGCCATCACCCTCTGTAACTCCTCCTGTACTCCTGTAATCTGCTTTTGGGGGGGAGAGGAGGGAAGAGGCAACTGCCCTGGGTGTTGAAGGAACACCCAAGAAGCAATGGAAATGTTATGGTTAAGGCTGGGAGAGCTGGGCTGGGTCAGCCTGGAGAAGAGAAGGCTGTGGGGGGACCTCACTGCAGCCTCCCAGTCCCTGAAGGGAGCAGAGGAACAGGAGGGGAATCAGTTTGTTAAAGGACAGAGACCTCCTGAAGCGATTCTCCAGGCTGCAGTAGCCTAATTAATGCTGCCATCCTCTGGCAGACAGAGAGACAGCCCACCCAGGAAGAGGATAACTCACAGGTGCCACTTTCAGTGCCAGCTGCCCACCTGTAAACCTGTAAAACCTTCTAAAATAAAAGGTTAAGCTTTTCTCTTTGCCATTTAAGTACAGTGTGACCGTTTCTGTATCACACTGAACATGACCTGGGTCATTTTTCCTACTTTAGGTCTTAAATTTTAAGAAAGATGAAGATTTCTAAAGGTCCTTTTGGTGCTGCCTCATCCCCAGAGGCAGAGCTCTGAATCCCAGAGGAACCTGCAACACCACACAGCAGAGCAGGAGCCTCCCTGAAGCTCTGCATCTGACTGTCTGCTTTAGGGCTTTCTTATCACTTCCATAGGGAATGCTGGGACCAAGGCTGGTACAGGGTGGGAAGATGAATTCTAACAGGGCAGGGGTGGGCTGATGTTTAAAATAATCAGCTCCTTTCCCCTCAGAGCTTCTTAGCATGTTCTCATTCACTACCTGCAAGGCAGACTTGCTCCATGCTCATACTTTCTGGGAGCCACAGGACTGTCCTGCCTGTGTTACCTTTGCCAAACAGCCTCTGCTCTTTGCTACTGTGAGCAAGGCAGCAGACAGACAGACAGCATGCTTAAAAAGAACCACCCCTTCTGTAAACTCCCCATGGTGATCAGGGGGAGGGAAAATTTAAAAGAAGGTAAAAAAGCTCCTGGAATTCCCATGCAAAATGTATAAAGGGACCAGGGGAAAAATACTTAAAGATTACTTATAATCCTCAATAATGAATAGGTTTGTGCTTAGTGTTATCTAACAGAATAAGACAAAGAAACAACACTGAAATATAAGAGCAACTGCCCAGTAAGAGAAAGGTCTATTACCATGGGATACCTGGAGGGAACTGGGTTGGGACAGCTACCCCTCTGCAGGTTCTGACTGGTTTTATAGAAAGGCAGTCTTTAAAATGCAGTGTGATAGAGCAACATACCTTGGATTTTGCTTCTTAGGTATTTCAGGAGTTCCTGAGTGCCTTTCTTAAAAACAAAGACAAGGAAAGGTGAGTAAGCATTTGCCTGGCAGGGCTGATGGGTGGTGTGACAAGGAAGAGCAGTGATCCCCAGTGGCTGGCTGGAAAACCCACCTCACCTTCCTAGGGAACAACCTGTGCAGCACCTTATGAACTCCCAGCTTTTCAGTGCTGTTTGTTTATTCCAGTTGAAGATTTCCAGTTGCCAGGTTGGATGGGGCTGTGGGCACCCTGGGATAGTGAAAGGTGTCCCTGCCAGTTTGGGCTTTGAGGTCCTGCCCAACCCTGCCCAGCCTGGGGTTCTGTGATCCCTGTGTCACTGCCTTAGGCTCTGCCTTTGCAGCTTTTTATCTCGTTCTCCAGTCCCAAGAACAAGATAAAAAGCATTTAAATTCACTTAAGCTTCTAAAAAAAGTCTAAACCAACTATGAATTGAAGAAGAAATTGAAGAGTTGTCAAAGCAGCTGACTGTTCAATGTTCCAGGAACTTTTTATGTCTAAAATTATAAGCTCTGGGGAAAACACTGCAGGTTACATCATCTGGATGGACTTTTAACATCTGGATTCTCTAAAGATTTGACTTTGACTCCTCTTGTAGCCACTACTACTGGGTAAACACAGTTACCACCTGCACAAGCCATGAGTGAGTAACCATAATCCCATCCAGCCCATTTGTCTCAGGATAAAGCTCTGCTTTCCTCACAACCTTACATGCTTCTCCTTGATGCTTTAAAGCCAGGGACCCACCTGAAGCACTGACCATGAGTCACCACCTCTCACTCCAGCTGACAACTGTACCCCATGCAGCAAGAGACAGACTGATCTGAAGGCAGAGTGGATACAGGGAATGTGGAGGTGGGAACCTGGCCAGACATCAGAAACCAGACAAAAGACTGTGGGAGAGAGAGGTGGGAGGGACTGGGACTGCCTGCAGGCATGGCTTGGCACTACAGCCCTCAGGCTGAGCAAGGCAAGGGAAGCCCTAAGGAAGAACCTGGAGAATTCTAAGGGAAAGGTGAAGGTCAAACACAAGGCTGAGTAACAGTCATGTGGCTTGTGGGAGAGGAAAGCAGGACAGTCAAATCAAAGCTCAGCAGCCAGGAGAGGGCATGTTACACAAAAGGGAGAGACTAGGATTCAACAGAGGATGAGTGGAATGGGTT
Source organism: Gallinula chloropus (assembly GCF_964237585.1). NCBI lineage: Eukaryota > Metazoa > Chordata > Aves > Gruiformes > Rallidae > Gallinula > Gallinula chloropus. The sequence goes on along the minus strand of NC_140091.1, from coordinate 947,034 downwards.
TGGGATGAGAATGAGAGGTCTGAGAGGCAGGGAAAGATGACATGGAGCAGGGTCAGGCAAGGGAAGAGCCTGTGCCTGTTGGGCTACACATCCCCCTGCCTTTGCCAGTCCCTAACCTCAGTATTCACCTGCTGCTAAGAGGTGCCTGGGGAACCCTACTGCCTTTCCCAATCACTCCTCTGCATCCAGGGAGGTGTGTAATTCCTGTCATACAGATGTGTGGGAATGGGTCCAGGGAGTATCAATACCAAATGTCACAATGGAACCCTTGGACCTGTCGGCTGCTACAAACCTGAATTGCACAGAGGAGATCACACCCATCTGTGCTCTTCATTTCAAAGACAGTGACCCTGAGCAGTGAGGGAAAAGCAGAACTCAAGCAGCCAGGCAACCCCAGCTCCTTTGCACGTGCATTTTAAGCCAACTCTGAGCTCTGGAATCAGGTATGACTTCCACCCAGGAAGCCCTCTCACCAGGTCAGTGCACACCATGCTCCCTTCAGCAGACAGATGATGTTCACCCTCCTCTGACACACATTACCAAATTTGATTGCAATGGTCTCCTGTGCTGTTTATTTTTAGAGAATCCCACTGCTTTGCAAACACTTGTTTTACTACACTGGCAAGAGCAGAGAGAGGAGTAATGTATACCACCAAGAAGAGGGGCCTGCTGGAGAACAAAATAAAAGGGAATTCTATAGCAGCAGTCATGCCCACAACCCCAGCCTCCCTACTGCTCCAAGTGCTTGTTTCCTCATGCACAGCTCCCACCTTCACTTTGCTGACTACCTATAAAGAGAGCACAGAGCTGAGCTGCAGGTTACCCTTGAGAAAATGAGGTACACCTGACTGTCACTGCTCAAAACCCAACTGCCATCAAGTATGCTTTGGAAACTGAATCCTAGATCCTTAATTCAGGGAAGTGGGAAACAAAAGCCAGAACCCCATGCTCAGCTAGGGAAGAACTGATGTCAAGGGCTTGCCTAGCACTGGAATGAACCCTGACTGCAGCAGGGCTAGGCAGCAGACAGCTGCCTTGCCCTTCTCCTCCCAGACATCCATAGCTTCATTCACAATATAAATTACAATCTCAGCAGCAGCAGGTCCTGTGACAACCCCCTCTAATCCAGAGTCTTACACACTGCTCCAGACTCCAGTGGAGAGGGCACCCACAGCACAGTGTGCACAACCACCCCGTGGGTAAGAGGCCCACAGGCAGGGCCAGCCAGCCCCCCACACTGCTGGTGGTGCTCACCTGCAGGAGGTCCCTGCGGATGGTCCTCAGAGGATTGCCCTCCAGGGCCAGGAACTTCAGCTGAGGGAGGTTCCCCAGTGTGTAAGGCAGCCTGCAAAGGGAAACAGCTCCTTTCAGAGCGGGTCTGCCACACAGCCTGGCTCTCTGAAGCTCAGGTTCACACAGAAAGGTGCAGAACAGGTTACATTTAAGGAGGGCAGGGTTTGATTGTAGTGTTTACATAGCACAGAAAGGGCTCGTTCATTTTAGCAGAGCCCTTTTTTTAACTGCATTTTGCAGAGTGAGCTGCGTCACCTAAAGGATCATCTCTCACTACATGTGGAGCTATGCCCCAGCACAGGCAGTCCTTAATATTACCTACTGATATCATTGTTGGAGAGGTCGAGTCGCTCCAGCTTCTGAAGCACAGTGATTTCATCAGGGACTGACTTGATCTTGTTGTCTCTGAGTTCCAGCACTGAGAGGGAATTCAGATGCTTCAGATTCTCTGCATTCAGTATTTCAATCTGATTTTCTCCAGCATGTAATTCCTACAGGAACAAAGATCACCCACAATCCTGTTACTCCAGTGAAATCCCTTTGTAACTTGCTCCTCCTCTCAATCATGACATCAGCAAAACGATGTGGAGAAAAACAGGTCACTAATCCCTTTCATCTGCCTATGTCACATCAAAGCCTCTGAAGATCCAGAGACAGGAGCCTGAATTTAGCTCCTCTGAAACCATCACAGCACCCTCAGCTTTGAGTTCTGTTTCCAAGCTGGGAATAAATTCACTCTGCACCCATCAAGGACTCCTCAGCAACTTCTTTGCTTAGGAATTTTCCTAAATTCCAAGGCAGAGGAAGTTGAGAGGGCAGCTCTCCATGCCCCTGCTGGAAATGGCTCACTTGTAATGGAAAACTGAGTTGATCTTTAGACCAAGAAGAGTGTAGGCATGCTGCTGGCCCCAGTCAGACAATGAGCTTCACCTATCAAAGTGAACTTCTGTTAGAGAATGCTGAAATAGCTTGGGATTTTAACTGCTGAGTTCAGAGTTACACAGAACTAAGCTATCTGCTGCCTTTGATGGATCTGGTCACTGGAAACACCACACTGATACAGCCATCTGGGTGGCCCCACTGTTTTTCTGTGAGTTGAGCAGCAAGTTGCTGCTGTTCTGAGGCAGGCAGCTATCAATTGTAAACACATGGGGAATTAAGGCTGCAAAGTATTTGGAAGATTGGGTTAAAAAGAAAAAAAACCAGTCTACTTTCTCTGCAGTTAGAAAGAAAAAAAAAAACAGTGAACAACAAAGTAAAATTATCAAAAAAAATGTTCCTAGAGATAAAATAGAACCATTGCAGGCAGTGTTAGGGCTCAGTTACTCCTCTTCTAGGTATTTGTTTTCCAAACCTGAAGAGTACTGCTGCACATTTGTCTTCCTGAAGATGGGCAGGAAGAACAACAGCAAACAGGGACGTAGTACACCAAGGTCTAAAGACAGAAATGCCAGCTTCTGATCACAGCACTGATCAAAACCTTGTGTTTCAAGTCAACAGCTATTATTTTAAGAGCTTACAGCACACACACTTGCAGTGCCACCCATTTCAAGCCTCACCTTCAGCAGTTTGCAAGAGGGGAATTCTGGTAAGGAACGTAGCTTGTTTTTCCTCAGGTAGAGCTGTTCCAAAGATGCCATAGTTGCTAATTTAGAAGGTACAGTTTCCAGGTAGTTTTTAGTGCAATCCAGGTGTCTTAAGCCTACAGAAGCAAGCAGGCAAGAGACAAACAGAAACAGAAGCAAGCAGGCAAGAGACAAACAGAAAAGTAACAGAAAACACACTAAGAATCTATTTTTCTCAATCCTGAATAGTATGTTCTGTATTTCTGAATGGCAGATACAGAACTGGCTGGGTGGCACTTCATAACCTGGGGAAACTCACTCACTTTTCATGGCACTGATATCTGCAGGCAGGCTCTTGAGCTGATTACAAGCCAAATTGAGTCGCACCAAGTTAATGAGCGAAGCGAAACTGGTTGGAATGTCTGAGAGATGGTTGTTGGACAGATCCTGCAGAGAGAGGGGGGGGGTTAGAAATAGATGTTTAAAATATCCCATGAGTACTGTGACTGCAAAGTTAATTACTGGCAGAACATTAAAATTAGATTGCTGAAACCTTTGGGATCTCCCTGGTAGAAATGTGAGTGGAAGGAACAGATCTCCCATGACTGACAGATCACCAGGGACTGTCTCCTTCTTAAACTATTGGGTAAAATTTGGGTTTAAAACAACCCCCAACCCAAAACCATGCCATATAATAACTGACAGCCTACACAAGCTGTTGGACTATTCACAAAGTTCATAGAATCACAGAATCTTAGGGGTTGGAAGGGCCCTCCAGAGCCCATGGGGTCCAACCCCCTGCCCAAGCAGGGTCCCTAGGACAGGTCAGGGCTGGAATCTCTCCAGAGAAGGAGACTCCACACCCCCTGGCCAGCCTGTCCCAGGGCTCCCTCACCCTCACTGGGAAGAAGTTCTTCCCCACATTGGGGGGGAACTCCCTGTGCTCCAACTTGAGCCCATCACCCCTCGTCCTGTCCCCACAGACACTGAGCAGAGGCTGCCCATGGCCCCCTGTGTCCCACCCTTCAGCTATTGATAAACACTGATCAGATCCCCTCTCAGGCTTCTTCTCTGCAGGCTGAACAGCCCCAGCTCCCTCAGCCTTTCCTCTCAGGGGAGATGCTCCAGGCCCTTCAGCATCTCTGTCCCTCCTCTGGACTCTCTCCAGGAGATCCCTGGCTGTTTGATCCCAGGGAGCCCAGCACTGGACACAACACTCCAGGTGGGGCCTGGCCAGGGCAGAGCAGAGGGGGAGGATCCCCTCCTGTCACCTGCTGCCCACACTCCTCCTGATGCCCCCCAGGGTCCCCTTGGCTCTCTCAGCCCCCAGGGCACTCTGGTAAGCTATGGGGGGGGGGTTAATTAGCAGCAGCAAAACATGGGTAAATCAGCCTTTTTGCAGAAAGAAGTCTTTTTCAGAAAGTGGTGATTTACTAATTCTTCTAAATGGACGAGCTGTCCAAATCCCCCCGGCAAGTGGCTCAGCTCATTGTGCTGGAGGAGGAGGCTCTTCAGACGCGGCAACTGCATCAGCTCTTCTGGGATGCTTTCCAGTTTATTGTGGCTGCATTGGAACAGGGAACACAAGGGGCAAAAGCAATTACTGAGTGCTTCCAAGACCTTAACTGCCTCGTTACACCACTTACACCAGCCAGGTTACACTAGCCACACACACGTCCTGCTGAAACACAAACTCTGCAGACCTGAGGGTGTGTGCAAAGCACACCCAGCATCAGACACACCAGATATTCCATGCTGGGACCAACTACTAATTACATCTGGACTAAAGCTAAAGGAGGGAAGGTTTAGATTAGATATTAGGGGGAAGTTCTTTGCAGAGAGAGTGGTGAGGGGCTGGAAGGGGCTGCCCAGAGAGGGGGTGGGTGCCCCGTCCCTGGGGGTGTTCAAGGCCAGGTTGGATGGGGCCCTGGGCAACCTTGTGTAGCTCCAGGCCTGGAGGTTGGTGTCCCTGCCTGTGGCAGGGGGTTGGAGCTCTGGGACCCTTGGGGTCCCTTCCAACCCAGACCAGGCTGGGATTCTATGATTCTATGATCTGCAGCCAGACAGGCTTCAGCAAAACCCTCCCACACTAGAGTGTGGATGGATGGATGGATGGATGGATGGATGGATGGATGGATGGATGGATGGATGGATGGATGGATGGATGGGTGGATGGATGGATGGGTGGATGGATGGATGGGTGGGTGGATGGGTGGGTGGATGGGTGGGTGGGTGGATGCCTGCAGTTCAGGGCACTGTCACCTGGACGAAAAATACGTCTTCTAAACTGTTACAGCCCTCTACAGTGGATTAGCTTCCTGGGAGAAATTAATTGCCTTTATTTGCTCAAGAACACTTTAAAACCCTCATCTGAATTTACAAAATTCCAGCTGGATCTTTCATTCACCTGTTTCACTTGGTTTGTGCACACAGCAGCAGCACAACCCTCTCTCCTTGTGCACAAATTCACAACATTACAGAAGAATATGAACTTTCCCACATGAACAAGATCTATACAATGATTTCCAAGGCACACTATTCACGACAAAGAGCATTCTCCTTCCTTTAAATCAAAACAGCCAGAGCCAAAGGAACACACACTTTGTTTGGGTGTGATTATTCCAAGCAAGGCTGTGACTTCAAGCATCAGCAAAAATCATTTTCACAGACCTAAGATCATCAGGTTTTATCCAAAACTTAAGGTTTTCAACACACTAATATGCCTTAGCTCAAAACCTAACATTCATTTACTGGAAGAAAATGTGATATCCTGGATCTCTTATCCACACCACAGAACCCACACCACAGCACTTCTCATGCTCTGAGTCTGTGCCACGATGTGATGTCGCTTACTTACCTGACATCAAGTTTCTGAAGATTTTCTAATTGTCCTAAAGCAGAAGGCAGAGATGTCAGCTGATTATCATGCACCTGGGAAACAAAGGGTTTAGAATGCAGTTACTGATTTGTACCTTGCAGATTTTTTTTTCTCCTACCCCAGAAACAAAAGAGAACTGAATGGTTTTATATGTGCCTCAGAGCAATTACCAACTGCAGCAAACATCTGAGACTTTGTTTTCCCACCTCCACCAGAGATTAAGGCCCTTCCATAACGGGATCATCTGAGGGAGCTGGGGCTGTTCAGCCTGGAGAAAAGAAGACTAAGGGGGGACCTTATTAAAGTTTATAAATATCTGAAGAGTGGGATGCAGGGGGACACGGGCAGCCTCTGCTCAGTGTCTGTGGGGACAGGACAAGGGGCAATGGCTGCAAGTTGGAGCACAGGGAGTTCCCCCCAATGTGGGGAAGAACTTCTTGCCAGTGAGGGTGAGGGAGCCCTGGGACAGGCTGCCCAGGGGGTGTGGAGTCTCCTTCTCTGGAGAGATTCCAGCCCTGACCTGTCCTAGGGACCCTGCTTGGGCAGGGGGTTGGACCCCATGGGCTGTGGAGGCCCCTTCCCACCCCTGTGATCTGTGACTCACGGTACTTACATCCAGAACAGTGAGCGCAGGCAGCAGCTTGACATCCTCTGCGAGGCACTGCAGCCTGTTTGAGGCGAGGATCAGCTTGGTCAGGTCCGTCTGCTCCCACCAGCGGTCGGCAGCGCCGAAGGAGAGGTTCTGACGAGCCTCCTCGGGAGTGTCCAGGTTGATGCGCCACACGTGCTGCGGCACTGCGAGGACAAGCACACGCTCTCACTGAGGTATCCCGGCATTTACTCCCAAACTTCCCCTGCCACGGCGACTCTCACGTCCGTGTGCACGCTCAGTCAGCTCTTTGTCCGGAGACGCTTCTCCAGGGCTGACACGAAGGATGGAAACCTGCCCCCGGCAACCGAGAGCGAGCTGAGCTGCAGCCAGACAGCAGAAAAGGCTCGCTGCTGCTGCCCGCTCCGTCCTCCCCTGCCCCGCCTGAGCCCCCCGCTCCCCGGGAGGGCCGAGGACTCGCCCCCAGCCGGCCGCTCCCCGCCGCCGCCGCTTCCCGCCCGGCTGCGAGCCCGGCTCGGGGCTGCCGAGCCGCGGGGGAGCCCGGCCGCCTTCCTCCAGCTTCGGGGAGCCAGGAGCGGCGCGGCCCCGAGCTCGCCCACACCCGCCCCGGGAGGCAGCGGGGCTGCGGGGCCGGCCGGCCGCGCTCACCCTCGCTGAGGCCCCGGCCCGACAGGTTTAACTGGCCGCTCTTCCGCGCCGCCCGGAGCAGCCCCTGCGGCACGGCGGAGCCCGGCTCCTCCGGCGGCCTGAAGCCGGCGCGGGGATCGCCAGCCCGCGCTCGCCGCGCCGCCGCCATCCCTCGCCGGAGCCGCGGCGGCACCGCCCCGGCGCGCAGGCGGGGCCCAGCCCCGGCAGCCGCCGGCTCCCCCTGCCCGCCTCGGCCCCGGCCGCCATTTGCCGTGCGGGCTGGGAGCCGCGACGCCGAAATGGTGCCCGAAATGGGAGAGGGGGCCGGGGGCGAAGCCTCCAACCCTCGCTCCCTGCCGTGCCCGGGGCTGCCGCCCGCAGGGGCCGTTTGCATCTCCCCGAGGGGTGCTGGAGGGTGCTGGAGGCTGCTCCGGCTCCTGCCACACTGAGCAGCCCAGCTGCTGCCTTTGTGCAAGGTGATGGTGGCTGTTCCCATACGGATCTCGGCTCTGTGTGTGGGTTTCACCATCCAGACCAGAGAGTGGTGAGGGGCTGGAACAGGCTGCCCAGAGAGGGGGTGGGTGCCCCATCCCTGGGGGTGTTCCAGGCCAGGTTGGCTGGGGCCCTGGGCAGCCTTGTGTAGCTCCAGGCCTGGAGGTTGGTGTCCCTGCCTGTGGCAGGGGGTTGGAGCTCTGGGACCCTTGGGGGCCCTTCCAACCCAGACCAGGCTGGGATTCTATGACCAGTTTGCTGCTCATCCATCGCTCCCTCCAGCCACGGGAGGGCAAAGGAGAAGCCCCGTCCCCTCCACAGCAGCGCTCCCCTCAGCACTTGGGACAGACACACGCCCCACACACGAGGCGAGACCAGGAACTGTGGCTGCCAAGGCACTGAGGACACAGAACCCTCAGGAAGGATGGGAGGGCCGGCAGCAAACCCGCTGCTGCTCTGCAGGCCGTGGGATGCTGCTCCTGCTTGCTGCCCTTCCTCACCCCTGTTCCTTCTGCTAAGGGCTCTCTCACAACTACGAATACACACTAAACAGCCCAAGAGCTTCAAACACACACATATCATGCACCAAATAAAAAGCTACCTTTAATTAAACTTGCTGCTTTTCTTTCAGTCCAGAGTTTGCGAACCAAACAAGGTTCCAGACTGAAAGAGCCTGGCTGCCCACCAACGCCTGAGCTCACCAGACAGCCACTGCCACCTGATCTGTAAACCAGCCCCTCGTCTGCCCGATCCTGCTGGCTGCTGCTGGCCAGGGCTGCAGTGAAGGAGTTGTACACACCACATCTGTGGGTCAAACACTACCCTCGTTGAAAGAAACCACTTTTACTTGTAGTTCTGCTGAGCTTTAATTAATTAAGGCCCCAAACCCACATTGTGTATATAAGCACTACTCCAGCAGCAGCCACGCTCCAGGTATGAGCTCTTGACTGAGCATTTCAGCCTCATTAGCTCCTTACCACCGCCCTCTAATGCTCCCTTTCTCAGCCTCCTCTCTTTGGCTCACCAGGTAGCTCCCTAAGAAAACGCTGGGTATGTCAATCAAACAGTAAAAGCTGCACGGCTGGGAATGCCGGTTTGTGTGAAGCCTCTTGGCTACGGTCCTGTTTGTCACCCTAAGAGGAAGCTGGGCTTGGGAAGGGACAGGAGTTGAGCACGCTGAGGCAGCTTGGTCACAGGCAGAAATTACGGGGATGGATGGACAGGGCCGGGGCAGGGCCCAGCTGCCAGGAAGGAGCAGTACTCATCGCTGGGAGATCACATTTAGGAGCAAGTGCTGACGTGCAGCGGGACGCCAGCAGCACGCTCAGCGTTAATCGCAGCCAGCCCAGGCAACGCGTCTGCGTGAGCACACTCAGCCCGCCTTCCCTTAAGGCTTTGAAGGAGTCTGAAGGCCGAGCAGAACACCGCGGGCACGGCGCTGGCGGCCACGCCAGAGCCCGGCTGAGACCCCCGCCCCTCCTAACACCGGCCAGGAGCCCAGCCGGGCGCGCTCCTCGGCACAGGACAGCTCGGGGCCCACCCAGCCGGGCGCGCTCCCCGGCACAGAGGACAGCTCGGGGCCCGCCCCGCCCCGCCAGAGCCCTGAGGGCCCAAAGGACAGACCGGCCACAGCCCGCCAAGGCCTCGCCCGCCCCACCCGCCTCCCGCGCCCCCGCTCTGCGCCTGCGCCGCGCGTCCCGCGCGCGCGGGGCGGCGCCGCTTCCGTTCCCCCCCCCGCCACTTCCCCTCTTCCTCCGCGCGCGCGGGGGGGGGGGGGGGGGGAAGTCGGCTGCGCACGCGCCGGCGCCGCGCGTTCCCGGGAGGGGCCGGGGGCACGCGCGTGCGCACGCGCGGCCGCTGGGCGCCGCGAGCCGGCGTTGAGTCCGCGCGCTGCGCGCAGCGCGCCTGCGCGGTGGGCGGCGGCGGCGGGGGATTGTGGGATACTGCGGCCCAGGCAGGCTGGTGAGGCGGGCGGGCGGCCGGCGGCGGGAGCCCGGGCGAGGGGCGGCCGCGGGCAGCGGCTCGGGCCTAACGCGCTTCTTCCCCCCCCCGGTGTGTCTGTAGCAGCGGAGCGGGCGGCGATGGCTTCAGGCAGCGGCACCGACGTGATCCAGGTCACCAACGTCTCCCCCAGCGCCAGCTCCGAGCAGATGCGGACGCTCTTCGGCTTCCTCGGAAAGATCGAGGAGCTGCGCCTCTTCCCCCCCGAGTGAGTGCCGGCCCTTCCCCCCCCCCCCTTCCCCGAGAGCGCGGGCCCGGCCTCCGCCTCGCCTCGCCTCGCCGCGGCCCGGCCGCCGCCTCCGCCTTCCCCTCCCCCAGCGCAGGCCCTCGGCCCGCCTCCCGCCTCCATGGCGGCCGACGCGGGCTCCCGCCGCGGGGAGCCGGCCAGGCCCCGGGCTGCCCCCGCCCCCGGCCCGCCGCGGAGCGCGCCCGATGGGGAGGCGGCGAGGAGCCCTCCGGCCCGCGGGGTCAGCCGCGCCGTGCGCCTGTGCCCGGGGGGGGGGGTTGGGGGGGATCCCGGCCGGCTGAGTCGCAGCGAGCCGCTTTCTTCTGCCTCTGCCGTTTCCTTTCTTCTCAGATAGAGTTGCTGGGCGCCAGCGCCAGCGTTTGGACCTGTTCCAGGTGTAATTGCTCACGTAATTGCGTTATGCACGTATGTGGGGAAGAGGCCCAGGGTGTGATTGCATGCAGGGTTCCTCCAGGCAAATGCCCGTTTTCCTGTAGGGGTGGTTTGTTCGGGCTGGCTGGCTCCCCTCTGCCGTCTGGTTAACCTGCAGCACTGCACGGGGCCTGTGGGCACCTGGCCATAAAGCTAAAACTTGGATACACATACTCCTTTTTTATCAGGGCATGGAGGTACAGGGTGTGGGCAAATGGCCTTTAGCTGAAGGAAGGCAGATTTAGATCCCATAATTAGGAGAAATCCACCCCGGGGCAAAGAGGGGAGACCCTGGATCCCTGGCAGGGTCCAAAGCCAGGTTGGATGGGGCTTGGGGCACTTTGAGTTGGGAGGGGTGTCCCTGCCTGTGGCAGGGGGGCACTGAGGGGCGTCTGGGATCCCTCCCAGCCCAAACCAGCCTGGGGTTCTGTGACTCCTTGCAAAGAATCCTGAGCAAAATGGGCAGGTAATCACTAACATTGATTTTGGTCATGGCAGCTTGATGTGTTTTACAGCACCTAGTGCCCTTATGTATTGATCTTTTGTATTTTTATTATGTGAGTAAGAAGGTTTTTTAGCCAGGATGAACGAGGATTGTTTGATTGCAGAAAAATCAAAGAACACAGTCAATTACTTTAAATACCCAAAACTACTGGGATTTTTTTATTTACAAAAGAAAGCAAGCTATCACAACACATGCAATGCTTCTCCCCATCCCACCCCCTTCCCCTCTTGAGTCTGCAATCCCTGCTAGCACAAAACCAGGGGAATTCACCCAGCCTGCCAGCTGGTGGTATCTGCAAACACAGAACCTGTGTTTCTGGTGGTGGTGTGATTTCTTACTTCAGTTTTGTGTTGGAAATTGTTGTGTGGAAGGAAATGAAAGGTGGGTGTAGCTGAAATGGAGGGACAGCTCCAGACAGGAGGGTGGGGGTGTTGGTAGCTGGCATAATCACAAAATGACCAGGTTGGAAAAGACCTTTAGGATCATCAAGTCCAACCATACCTGTCTTCTACTGCACTTAGATGGCAGAACCATTAGTGCTCCACAGCCAGCAAAGTAACTCACCTTCAGAGAGATGCAGGTGTTGGATGTGCTGCTCTCTGTTTGAACATTTTGTCTCTTTTTCAAGGAGGGCTCTTAGAGGTGAATTCTGCTCCTGAAACTTTCTCATTTTGGATACATATATTAGCTAATCCATTAAAAAATGACTTTTGGGATATCAGAAAGAAGTACTGTACAACAGAAATCCCCAGAACCATAGCCTGACCCAGCAGCTCTGATTTTACCATCCCCCAGACTCTGTACACTCTGGATGGGGTTCCTCTGCACGAATGGGTCGTTGAATACTGACCCCACAGGACCCTCCTCAGAACAAGCATTGGATCTGCCTTGGGGTTGTGGGCTGGAGGGACATCTGTGGTGGAGCTGGGCTGTGGGAGGAGAAGAGATGGCTTCTGGGAGGCCTGTAACGGTAGGTACCTGCAGATCCCAGTCTTCAAGCCACATGTACTGGTTTGTATCCTGGTGTAAGTTTGTTTTCTGCTCAGACACCACGTGACTGCTGACTCCTGCCTCCTTTGTTCTGGCACTGGTGTTCTGGTTGTTCTGGTGTGACTGAGGTGTGTGTAAAGGCTGCTTGCCAAGGGAGGAAAGGCAACAAGGTGCCAGTAACTCATAGTCCAACATTTAGTCTAAATTCCTTTTGTATTTCAAACTCCTAAATGAAAGAGGATAATATATCTTCATCCCGTAGGGAGACTGTGAAGGACCCTTTAGTCTTTATGAATTGGCTGTATCTGTAGAAAAGCCACTGAAGAAATAGAGTAGCAGATACTGAACAGCCCTTGAAGTGAAGGAGATCAGGTCTCTTCATTCACCAGTGAATGTCTTGTTGGGCAAACAGCATTTGTGAGAACTGGATGAAGGGCTCTGCAGGTGATACTGGACCTGGCACTTGTGTGGACTGGGGCTGAGTTTGAGCCTTACTCTTTTAAGGAGGTGTGGAGTCATTTCCTTTGTGGTGTTGTCCATACAGAGATGCTGAGGGCTCAGGCACCTCTTTTATCTGTTTCTTCTAAAGCCTTTTCTGTTCCTTCTTGAAACTTCAGGTCCTGACTTTTCTGGTGATATTTATTCATTTGTTGAGGGGCTACAGGGCATAAATTAGAATTTCAAAATTCACTGCATAATCCAGATCTCTTTATGCCCCACATCATAATTGGATTCATTCTTGCACATAGGATTTTGTGAGCAATCAGTCCCATTTCTATTGCTCTGCCTTCTTGTTTGGCCTTTGTCTCATCTGCTCTGATTCTGCTGTCCCTTAGTAGCCCCTTATTCTTCCAGACTTCCCGAGCAGATACAACTTCCTGAGCTTCTCTACATCCTTGTTTATCTTTCCCTCCCCTCATCCACTTCCTTATCCCAGTTTATTTAATTGGCTTTTACATGTTTTATGTACACCTCTGCTTCATATTGCAGCTGTAATCCACAGCCAGCTCTGTGACTCCTTCTATTTCTCATCCCCAAACCCTTTGTTATCTCCTGCATTCCTCCAGCTCCACTGCCTGGTTCTTGCTGTAATTGTATTCATGTAACTTCAGCCATTGTGGTAGCCAGAAGTGAGAGGTGGAGGGTGTGGAAAATAAACAGTAAAGAGAAAGAAAGCCTGTGTTGTGTACACACACATCTATAAGAAGGATATATAGAAGCTGGTTCCAGCATATCCTGTTGAGCATCTGAAAACTGCCTTTCCATCCAAACCTCAGTTTCTGCTCTGAAACTCAGTGTCCTGGTTTGGCCAGGCTGGGGTTAACTCCTCCTGCAGCAGGGGTGGGATGCTGTGTCTGGTGTCAGGATGGAGCAGTGCTGGTAACACCCTGATGGTGTCAGTTGTGTCACAGTCAAGGACTTTCTCAGCTCTTCATATTTCTCTGTCCATGAGAAAGGAGGGTTGAAGCCAGGACAGGTGACCCAGACTGGCCAAAGGGGGTGTTCCATGGCAGTGACACCCTGCTCAGTGTAAAGGGGGCTGGGGGAAGGAGGAGGGGGCAGCTCCAGGACACACAGTTTTTGGGGGATGGTGGGTTCTGGGACGGCTCTGGGTGGCACAGCCTGAGCTGTGGGGTCGGTGGGAACCTGCACTGTGTGTCAGCAGCTTCAGAGATTTTCTGCTCTAAAGTCCTGTTGGAGTTGTGATATTTGATCTTTCTGCTATTCTAGTAAACTGTCCCTATCCCAACCCACGGGCTTTGGGTTTCTTGGTTTGGGGTTGTTATTTGCCCCTTCCTCTTCCCTTCCCTCCCTGCCCCCCCTCTTCTCCCCCTGCTCTTTTCCTTTAGAGAGCAGGCAGCTGTGTGGGTCTGGGCTCTCAGCTGGGGTAAAACCAGGACACTCAGGCACAAGAGGTCTTACACCACTGGTGTCTGCTAGAGAAGCCCATGTGCCCTCTGCTCTCCTTTCTAGAGATGAATGATCCCATCAGATCTTTACAGACAAAGAATTTTACCAAGAAAAAAAAGCACATCTGATGGAAAACAAGAGTCTGCAGAGCTAAAGCTTGACGAAATTAGGAGGGTGCTTAATAATGATTTCCTATGTTGCATGGCACAGTAATGTGTTGCCTTGTCTAATCCAGTTACACAGGGGTTCTGTTGGAATACCAGCACGAACTCGCAGAGGCCACTGGTAGTTTCTCTGCTGAGAAGAGGGTGACAACCTCTGTCTCCACCTGCAGCACGTGGGTTGGTTCTATTTGAGTGGTTTGGGTGGTTTCTTGTTATTCATTTATTTATTTATGTAGATCTGTTTCTTCCCACCCAAAGAACACAGTAATGTCGCAGACATTCATGGGCAGTCAGTTTATTCTGCCCTGACTTTACATCAGTAATAATGTTGATGTAAGTGGCAGAAATAGCCTTTAAAAAGAGAGATTTAATATTTAAGATGCAATGTGAGGGAACGTTGGTGGAGTGAGTAGTTGGAGGCTGGTTTTCCCTGCTCACCTGCTGTATTCAGGGTCAGCTGTACTTCAGAGCAGGTTCAGGCTCCAACCACAGCAACACAGTCCTTGTGTGTCTTGACATTCATTGGTGTTGGAGGGAGAGTTACTAAATTTTTCATCTCTGGTGAATCAGAATAAATGCCAGCCTTTTTTGGGGAACAGTTGGGAACATTCTGTTCCTGATGAATTTCACTCAACCACAGCTTGGATTTATTTTAAAAGCACATTTTTAAAAATGAAATGCACTGATTTATATTAAACTGCAGGCTGCATTAGCACAGCCTTGTGTATTTTCAGCTGGGTTTGTATTTTCAGCTAGCTGTGCAGCTTGGGATGGAGTGGTACTCATGTACCTAGGCAGTCACTGCCCTGTTGTGTGTTCCTGTAGACGTTTTAAGAATACCTGAAAAGATTATACTACACTTTTGTAAAACATTGTTTAACTTTTTAGAGCTTGGACCAGTCAGGCCATAACTCCTTAATTCACTTTAATAAAACCACAGTAGTACAATTTTAAACACTGACTGCTAATGCTTCTCTGGTTTCTGTGCAAAGGAGGTAAGAAGAGGCACCATTTGGGCAAGCTGCTGTGTCTTGGTAGACACAAAAGAGCTAGTAGTGTCACTTTATTCCTCTGCCATTTATCACTACAGTTTTACTTTGCAATTTATTAAACCTGTGAGATGTTGCACGCTGGGGACGATTCTGATTTTTATATTGTAAAAGCTGCAGTGTGGTTTCACTGTCAGATTAAATTCAAAATAGATCAAAGTGTGACCTGGTTGATGTTCAGGGCAGTTCTTGAGCTTGTGTCAGTTGAGGCTGCCCAGGGAGGGGCTGAGTCACCTTCCCTGGATGTGTTTAATAAAAGGGGAGATGAGGTGCTCAGGGATCTGGTTTAGCTCAGGATGGGAGTGGTTGGACTTGGTGATCTGTAAAGGTTTTTTCCAACCTGGTGATTCTGAGTCTTGAGCCTGTGCTCAGTGGTGGTGACAGCTGGGTAGGTTTTGGCATTTGCACAGACAAAAGAGCTCTGACATGTTGGTCTTGATGCCATTCTCTGTTCTCCTGAATTCTGACAACTCCACGCTTCCAGAGCTTAAAGATTTCATCAGTGTTCTTCAACCCAGCTCCAGTGGGTTTGGCAGTGGGAGGCATGTGGAGGAGCTCCTCTTAGAGCTGTGCCTGGGAGTATAGTTAGTAAAGAGCTGTGGAGCTTTGTGTTCAGTTGGGCTGCTGCTGAATGCCAGGGGTGTGTTGAGCAGAGCACATCCCTCTGGAATGACCTGGGGGGGGTTCTGTGTGTGTGAGAAAGTGTGGTGAAGTCTGGCCTGGAAGCTTTTATGAAATTGTGTTGATAAGTAAAATCATAGTGATCTTTTAAGGGTTATCTTATTTCATAGAATCCCAGCCTGGTCTGGGTTGGAAGGGACCCCAAGGGTCCCAGAGCTCCAGCCCCCTGCCACAGGCAGGGACACCAACCTCCAGGCCTGGAGCTACACAAGGTTGCCCAGGGCCCCAGCCAACCTGGCCTGGAACACCCCCAGGGATGGGGCACCCACCCCCTCTCTGGGCAGCCCCTTCCAGCCCCTCACCTTCTTTGTTTCCTAATTTATCTTAGTAATTAAACAGAGTGTGAAACCACTGGTGGTGTCACCTTATCTGGTATTCATGGTGGGTTATGTTTCACCTTTCCTGAGCAAAGCTGTTCTTTGTCTCCTCCTCTCAGAGAGCAGGACAGCTTGCTTGCATTTAGGTGACTGCTCACAGGTAACACATAGTAGAGTTAATATCCTGTTACAGATGAGTGAAGACATCTGTTTCTGCAACTTCCCAGTGAATTGGCTTAATTGAGTGTGACTTTGTACCTGTGGCCATGCAGGAGGGGTTTGGTACAGAACCTGGAGCAGTGCTCTTGCACAGAGGAGATCCCACCCACCTGGGGCTGGAAGCTGATGGTCTCAGGCTGGGTTTGCTCCCTCAGAGTAACGTCTCCCTCTCTCTCTTGCAGTGACTCTCCTTTGCCCGTCTCGTCGCGCGTGTGTTTTGTAAAGTTCCACGACCCCGACTCGGCCGTTGTGGCGCAGCACCTGACAAACACTGTGTTCGTTGACAGAGCCTTGATAGTCGTTCCCTATGCAGAAGGTTTGTGACTTGTTTAATGGCCTATGAAGCCACCCTGTGATGGCATTTTATTCCAGTGTAGCTCACAGAAGTGAGGATTAGTGCAATGCCAGGCATGCTAGCTACTCACCTTTTGAAACCCTTGGTATATTGCCATTGGCCCATGGATTAAATAATCTCTGTAAACCTAGTGGCACTGAGGGAAAATGCAAAGTTCACCTCTTACTGGGTTTGTGTGTCTCTTTAAGTTCAGGATATTAACGTTTTAGGCAGAATTACTTGCAAATTTTGCTCTTTATGAGACGTTTTCCTCAACAGAGTTATGCAAATGGGTCACTGACACATTTTAAGAAAATCTTGCTGTAATAACTAAGTGCTTGCCACTCTCACATAGGCATAAATCTCTTCATGAGAACGGTTCCTCCCTCCCTGAGGAGAGTAGGTTAACCTCTCTGTGAGCTGCTGCTGCTGCCTTCAGCAGGGAACACCCCTGAGAAGGCACTGGCTCCCCTTCTGAAGCCCAATATACCAAGGGTTTGAATAATTATGGTGTAATTTGAAAGTGAGATCTTCCAAGAGGTGCCAAATGGGCACTGGTACTAGTTTTTTATTCCAAGTTTTCTTGTTCATCCTTGATATATTTGATAGAATTTCACTAAATAATAAACTCTTCTCTCTGTTATTTGTGTGTGTGATTTTTGTAGTGGAGAAGGCAAATGCAAAGCCCTTCCAGATGACTGAAAAACAGTGGGTCCTCTGCAGCTACAGGGGATTCTAGACATTAACTAAAGGCCAGCAAGCACTCAAGTCCCCAAGTGTTTTCCTGGTGTAACCACTTGTTAACTACATTTTCTCTTCTTCTTTTTATTTTTACATTTTAGGGTGTAATTTGAAAGGCAATGAGCAGGGTTTTTGGAACTTACCTTAAAAACAAAGTGCTGAGAAGACACCTCTTCTTACAGAAGTCTTATTAAACTCTTCTAGACTTGCTTTAGAAGTAACTGATTTCCATTGTACTGTTTCTTGATTTACTTCTGAAATAATGGATTTTCCCAGATCGCTTGAATTAAGTAAAACCTCTGCAGATTAAGTCGTGCTGCCGTAAGAAATGTAGTTCATGGCCTGGGTCCAGCCCTGTAATGAAGACATTGTAATGCTGTAGGCAGTCTGTGGAGGCCTGGGGAGCTGTCTTATCTTTGTATTCCTTAAAAGATACGGATACTTAATTTCTGGAAGGTAGGACTCTGACCTTTGACTGAGACGTGCTGCTTTTTGGGAGCCTGGAGCACATTCTGAAACTGCTGTTGAGTTCCTGCTTCTCCTCCCACTAGTATAGGTACAGTAGCATAGCTGAAAGGCATCTTGTCCTCCTCTTTGCATTAAAGCACGATAGAGTCCCTCTGAATTAGCACTGAAGTGTTCTCCAAGGCCTGTGGTGAAGAATGCCAGTGTCTGACTTCTCCAATAAGGACAAACCCACTTTTCTCTTTGTCAGTCTGACTTTGTCCATTGTGCTTGATGGTGGATGAACCTGGCACACAGAGAAATCTGCCCAGTAGTTTTGGTTCAGATTGTGTAAAGAGAATAAAATGAATCAAGCAGAATAACTCTAACAGGCCTGTTTAAATGGAGGAGCTCCTCATGGGCTGGTCCTTGTGGTGGTCTAGTGGTTGATGGCTTTGGCACGATGATGTGGCATATCACAAGAGATATGTTGAGCCAATAACAGTATGCCCCCTGGTTTTGCAATCATATGTCTGTACTGGAGCATAGTTTACCCAGCAAATGCTGTCTGCCAGGGTCCCAATTCAACAAGCTACTTAAGCACGATTCAGCAAGAGCCTTAAAAGCCTAGTGAAACTGCTCATGTGCTTAAAGCCAGGCAGATGCTTAACTACTGTGCTGAACTGGGCCCTTTCTTATTTTCTATTGTGATGAATTCTGTCTTAATATTATTGCCTGTCACTAAAGTGAATGTTTATTATCTGTCTAGTGCAATAATTACCCCCTATATCACAAGCTCCCTCCAGTTTTAGCACACACAGACATTTTGGTGTTGGCTGTTGCTTTGTGTTCTAGAACTAAACACAAAGTCTACGGTAAGGTTTAGTATTTGTCATTTTCACTGTGATATTCCTAGATTTGGAAGGAACTCTTTTATCTTAAAAGATGGCTGGGGGGGATATTTAGGTTCTTTGGTTAATGTTTGTTTCTTTTGTCTGTTTCTTTTTCTTTCATTTCTACACATTCATGCAGTATTTCATGGTTCTAACAAAGCAGCAGTAAAAAAAGCTCTTGAAGCATGAAAATTAACTGGTGAGGGGCCTCATTGCTTTTTTTTACAAAAATTGTAGTTTATTTATTTCTAAATACTTTTTAAAAAAAACAATTAGAGGATCAGATGCATGATTTTTTTTTTTTAATGGATGCAGATCTTCTATGAAGGTGTCTCAAGATAAGTCTGAGGATTTGTATTTAGATGCCAGAAATGTTGTAGTTGCACTAATTTGAAATGTTTAGATATAATTGATAAATATCCTCTGAGACATAATTTTGCATGCAAAATGACCCCATAATCTCTCTGTAGGTATGTTAATATATTTATGCATTAATGCCCTTTATCTAAATGACCTTTTTCCCCCCCTCTCCCTCCATAACTTTGGGTATCTAAATTGATGACAGCTCAATGACACAAGCAAGATAACAGTGCTGTGTATGATACATTTGTTTATGTTATCGGCACTTCTCAGTATAGGTGGAAGGAACCATTACCTTTATTTAACAGTGGTTTTTCTTTTTTGTTGTTGTGTTTTACAGTTCTTTTCCCTGGTTCAGCCTGAACTATATACCAGGCCCTGCTGAAAATACCACCCAACAGTTTTCTTCTGCAGCTTATCCAGTTTCTCTTAAGTGCCCTGTACATATTGTATGTTTTATGATGAGATGCAGTTTCTTAATATGTATTGCAGAAACACTACTGGTATTTGCAAATATATAGTAAAATTGTTTTATTGAACTCTCATTTTGGGGGCTTGGGCACATTAACAAATTAATCCATCTGTATAGGGCTTTTGCTGTTGGATAGAGTAAAAAAAAAAAAATACCTAATAATTACTTGTTTTGTAGTAGGACCCTTAAAATTCTATGTGCAGAGCAGGCAGTAAAGTAAGACTCTTGTCTTAGTTGGCTGCAAGATTTTGGGCCAGAAGTTTCTTCTGCAGTGGCAGTATGTAGCAGCATTCTTGGTACAATAAGCATGGCACATATTGGAACAAATGCATTTTACTGCACAGGTAAGGCATGTGCCACCATGTACTGTATGTATGCACCCATCCTCCCACAGACACACGTCCACAGCGTGTCTTTGAAGACCTGCAGAGACTTTTCATTGCCATTTGACAAGTCAGCAAAAGCCCTACGCTTGATTCAACCCAAATACAAAAGATATTTCCATACCTTCTCTCTTTTAAGTTTGACAAAATTTGTGTGGTAGGTGTAAAAGAAAACATAGTGAACTGTACCATATTATTAACCCCTAAATCAAACTTTTTTTGTCTTGTGTATCTTGATTTTTCTGTGTGCTTTGTAGTGAAGCAGCCGACACGAGTCGTTGTTCATAAAACAGCTTTTGAAAGTTGAGAGCACACCCCTGGAGAACCGACTGTGCTTGCTTACGTTTGGTTCATGACTTAAAAATCGAGTACAGGTGATGAAATCTTGGCAGTGTTAACAAAAAAGTAGTGTGTATTGTGCTATTCTTTTGCTCTAGAAACTTAACCATTTGTAGAGAAAAAGGAACAGTCAAATTTTCACACATTGAAGTTTCATTCTGACAAAAAATAATTAATGATAAATATTAATAGCCATCAAGCTTTGTATTTTAGCCAACATAAGTACTTTCAACAAACTCAGGTGGTGTTTCAGGGAGACATTTTCTGGGTGTATTTGTGTATTTTCTGCCTTTGAAACGGGATGCACTCTAATGCAAGGCTGTTTCTCTGCAGGAGTTATTCCTGATGAGACTAAGGCTTTGTCTCTCTTGGCACCAGCTAATGCTGTGGCAGGTCTGCTGCCTGGAGGTGGACTCCTACCGACTCCCAACCCACTTTCTCAGGTAAGCCTTTGGTAGCCTGAAGTGTTTCAGGACAAACAGATGCCTGGCACGTGTTAGCCTCTATCCCTTGATAGGTTGTCACAGCTCTCTGGTAGGAGTTGTGGCAGAATGGGGATAAAATGCTAGATAGGATACTTCTGTTTCCCCAATACTGATGTTTCTGCTCTCTCAGTGGTGCTGTGTTTCCCTCTCTCACATCCCTCTTTTAGCCAGTGACAAGCAGTAGAGATCTCAGGGGTTCTAAATTCATGAAGCTCAAGGAGCTGGTGTGCTGTGGAGATACCTTCAGTTAGTACCCCAGCTGTACACAGTAGCCTGGGTCTGCTTTCTGACTAAATACACAAGAATTTGTGTGAAAGATGATCAGTAAGAACAGCACATTGTGGGAAATGTTCTGTTAGAGAACAGAGGACCAGCGTGCAAGAGGCAAATTAATTAAAGCTCCACTAATTCTGCCATCCTCAGATCTGCAGCTCCAGCTCCTGCTTAGCTCTTCTTTGTGTAGCTTCTGCTACGATTTCTGATTGCATGAGAGATACACTTGCCATTGAGATGTTAAGAAGGCCTCTTTAGACTTTTCCCTCTACATGTGGTTAAAGTTTAACTTTGAAACTCAAGGAAAGGGATGGAAGAAGCAAATACCATCTTAAAGATTCCTCTCACCAAAAACTGTATGTATATCAATTCCTGGAAGTGATAGTTGAGCCACCTTGATTTTAGTCCTGTCACTCTGGATCCCAGCCTCCTCCCAGCCCACTGATGATAGAATTTATTTAATGCGCCCATTTTAGGGGTTTACTTTGTTTCAAACACACCTTCAAAGCTTGTTTCACAGCTCCTTTTGACCATGACTGGGAGCTGGGTGTCTAACTTGGTAAAAACAAGTTAAGAGCTGCAGTTTCTGTTCACAAAATTGGGATGTGGGAACGTGGCTTTTCCTTCTGAGGCTGCAGGGAGTTACAGAGACCACTGGAACACTTGTCAAAAAGT
Organism: Gallinula chloropus; assembly: GCF_964237585.1. Lineage (NCBI taxonomy): Eukaryota > Metazoa > Chordata > Aves > Gruiformes > Rallidae > Gallinula > Gallinula chloropus. Next base: position 925,675 of record NC_140091.1, on the reverse strand, counting down.
GGAAGGTTCAGCTCCTGCTTTGCTGGCTCTGGAGCTCATCAGGCCCTTTTGTGAATGACTCTGTGAGCTTGATGCAGACAGCTCAAAACTAAGTTCTCTGCTGGCACAGTGGGTTGAACTGGCTGACACATGGGTCCCAAGTGCAGTTGGGAGGCAGTGAGAAGGAAGGAAGGGAGAGTGAGACCTCAGCAGCAGCTCAGCATTTAATTAACGTGAGGTCCCGTGGGGTTGAGCACAGCCTGTGTTCTGCTTCAGCCTGCATTTCGGTCATCTCTCTTGAAATGGCCAAAAGCCAAGCTCTCTTCTGAGGCTTCTAGTCTGACTTCCTTAAATTCACCCTGTGCCATCATCCTGCTTTATCCTTCCAGGAGCTTTTCAGCCCATTTGCCAGCTCTAACCACATCTGAGAAATTTGCAGAGACACAATAATACCCTGGTGCCCTTCAACAAAAGCCCGTGTTCATTTCAATCCTGAACTGACTTAGATATGCAGTAGTTGGCTCAGAGACTCACAATAAATATTTTAACACTAGAAAAGGGTTTAATTTTAAACTGTTTCTTGAATGTGGTGGAGTGTTTCTCTTGATCCCTTTTCCCCCTGCCCATCGGGATGCAGACGAGACGATTTCACGTTAGAATGTTTCTAGGAGAAAAGTCTTTGGTGTTCTAAGCTTTGGAGTGGCTGAAGAAGGAAAACTGCAGTACCCTCACTGAGCTCACCATAGTGTGCCTGTGGGGTGAAACTGAAGTAAAACCCAGTTCAGGTTTCCCATGCCTGACGCTTGGGAACCTCCCAGCCTGCTGCCCGCGGAGCCTGGCGCTGTCTGACTGCTGTCTCTGTTGCAGATTGGTGCTGTTCCTTTAGCTGCTTTAGGAGCTCCTGCTCTTGATCCTGCCCTAGCTGCTCTTGGGCTTCCTGGAGCAAACTTAAACTCTCAGGTACGTCCCACATTCTGAATTGTTCTTATCCCTGGCACTGACCTAGTCTGACAAATCTCAGTGATGCTCCTGGTGTTTGTGAGTATAGTAACGAGCTGAAGGTCTGGAAATCCTGTGCCATGAAGCATTTTAAAAAGTGCACTTCTGCTGCTTCCTTTTGTGGTTTTAAAAATAAATCTCATTTGTATCAGTTTGAAAAACCCAGTGACTGATTTTTCTGAGCACCAGTTTGGAATCAATAGTACCTGTAGGAGAGTGGAACAATACCCCAGAAGGACCTAAAGATAATGGGGAGCTGATAATGAAATACTTCAAATCTGTGTCACTGTCAGGCTCTGAACCTCTCTTGTACTTACCCTAAAAATAATTGTTACGCTTCCTATTGTAGGTGTAGGAAACACTGAGGAGAGCTTTGTTAGGCTCCATGGTCTTTTTAAAACAGAGTCAAAAAAAGACTCTAAGTTACACTGTGTGGAATGTTGAGTTAAAATTTAAGACATATAATTAAGAATAATACAAGAATATATATTAGGAACCAAATACTGTGGTGAGGACATGTTTTACAGGGACATACTGGGTTTGTGTGGCAAGGTTTTGGGAGCAGGAGGCTCCAGGGGTGGCTTCTGTTACAAGAAGTATTAATAATGGAATAATTAGTAGCAATAATTCAATGCATTGCTAGGAAATCCATCATTTAGCAGTCTCTTCCTGCATGCTGTGTGGAGTAAGAGGCAGATAATGGTGGTAAGGAAACAGCAAGTGGAAGAAACAGGCATTCTGGGTGGTGGGTGGTGGAGAAATGCACTTTTGGGGTGAAGGAGCTTCCTTTGATGGTCACTGCAGCTGATTGTGACAGACTCCTGGGGCTTGGTGCATGCCTGCTGCTGTGCAAGGAAGATTAGAGGGGAGAAAACATTTTCCTGTTGATGTCCCACTGGTACAGGAAGAGACCAGTTGGAAAAATACCTGGATTTTCCTAAGAGCTGTAAAATTAATCTTCTGTGGAATTTTTAGAGTAAAGAGGCTCTTGCTTATTGTTCATAAATGGACACTGAGGGCTTCCCATGGACAGGCAACCTAGTTCTCTAGTGACACCTCTGTCCTCTTGAAGTAAAGGAGAAATAACTGGTAAATCCCAGAAGGGTGGCTTGGCTTTGAAGGGCTTGGATTCTGTCTGGGAAAGAGCTGAATTTTGGGCAAAGTACCTCAGCACCCCTGAAATGTGATTGTTCACACCCTCCCCACCATCCACAAGTTCAAAACCACGTGCCTTTTCACCTGTAACCTCTCAGGGGTGCTGGGTTCATCAGAGAGGCTTTGTGCTGTGGCCACTGCTGAGGGTGCGTTCAAGGAAGGTAACTTTTAAATGTCTTCCAACATGATTTTAACTTACATTTTTCTCTCTCAGTCTCTTGCAGCAGATCAACTGCTGAAACTTATGAGCACAGTGGATCCAAAGTAAGCTTCAGTCTTTACAAGTACTGGTACTATGCCTGGTCTTGGGAATGTCTGTGGTGATGCTCTGGTCTTTCTCCTGCTGGATCTCAGTAGGGTTGGAGCACACTGGTGTCTTGGGGATCTCGTGCAGACTCTTGTCTGTGGTAGGGAGGAGGAGTGGGGGGAATGAAGATGGTTCAGCCTTGAATCTCTGGGACTTCATTCACTTTGGTAAAAAGCAAACACAGGGTGTTTGTGTAAAGGTGCTGAGAGCCGTTAGGTCTGCAGGGCTGGAGTGACAGGGCTGGGGGTGGGAGCGAGCTGAGATCCATGACTCCTGTGGAAGGCAGCAGTGAAAGGGCCTGGGTGCTGGGTGACAGCAGAAGACACGGTGCCTTAGTAGTTGGCAGAAAAAGGGAGCAAGTAGCAGTTGAGTCACCTTCCCTGGGTGTGTTTAAAAAAAGGGTAGATTGGGTGCTCAGGGATCTGGTTTAGCATAGGGCAGGAATGGACTTGTTGAGCTTCAAGGGCTTCTCCAACCTGGGGATTCTGTCCAAGCACAAGTATTTGCCAATTTGTATTTCACTGTTCAGGGAAAAAACTCAATTTTGTTCCAGATAGCTTGGCACAGGACAGGCAGCGTGGCCGGGCACGGCTCTCCCTGTGCCCCCTGCCACGCGATGGGGAGAGCTGGTGGGCACAGCAGCAGCTGCAAAGTGTCCTGAGCAGAAAGAACACCCCCTGCCTCAGGAAGCCCTGTTGCTGGGGATGGCAGGAAGCTCTGGAGAGAGTTCTTTCAGCTTTGGGAAGGTAGAGCAGCGTGTGCCTGCCCCACCACCGTGTTAGCTAAACCGGGTTCTCCTCCCCCTGCTTGGCTGTCGGGGGCTCTGAAGCGTCAGAGCTGTCTGGCCTGTTCCAGGGATGAGGCTGTGAAGGTCATCTGGCTTTGCTTTGAGCTCTGTGCCAGCATATTGATCTGTTTGAAATGGACATTCCTGTAAGCAGGGAATGATCCCTGATGGAACAGAAGAGTCACCCAGACAGTGGATTAGCTCAACACCAGTCGGGTGTATTGGGTGCACCCAGGCGGCGTCAGAGCCACCTCACAGAACACATCTCCTGAGCTGGAATCCAGTCACTGTTTGTAGGCTTCTCTCTGTGGCTCCCCACTGTGTAGTGTTCTGCTTCCCATGGAGCTGCTCTTTCAGCTGATGAGAATGGAAACTGTGCTGTACAAAAACTGTTCTGAGAAGTGTCATTAGAAACACATCAGTGTGTGACAGCACAGACCTTCCTGCTGCTTACAGGGCACTGGAAGGAACTCCCAGAGCTGCAGGTGCTAGTATCTCCTGCCATGGTTTGCAGCACAGATACCATGTCCTAGACCTACTCCTGTTAGCTGAGTGGTGACACAATGGTGACAGAACACAGGCAGGTCCTGGCTCACTGAGACCAGTCGCTTTGAATAGGCTGAGAATGGAAGAGTGTGTTTCTTGAGGGTGTCAGCACAGAATTTCTAAAATCCTTGTGTATTTTCCAGGTTGAACCATGTAGCTGCAGGTCTTGTTTCACCAAGTCTGAAATCAGATACCTCCAGTAAAGAAATAGAAGAAGCCATGAAGAGAGTACGAGAAGCACAGTCCTTAATTTCTGCTGCTATCGAGCCAGGTAACTGCATCCCAGAATAGCTCCTTCAGGTCAGGGTGGAGTTCTGATAAAAGCTGATGGTCTGCAGAGCATTGGCTCAATGCTTCCATGTTCTGCAGTGACCTGATCTATAGGTGACAGGGTTTTACTTGCCCTGCAGTGTGAATGCTGTGTGTGTCCTGCAGAATGATGCAGGGAATTAATGATCACTTGTTTTTCCCAACATTCACTTGATTTGGAAGCTGGGAAAAGCTTGGGCTTCCTCTGCTGGAAGTTCACACTGCCATCCCTGAGGTTTCATTGGAAACAGCAAGTGGCTTAACCCCTTGGCTCCCTAGGGATGTTTGTTCTTGGGGATGCCTTCCTCCCTGTTAATTCCCAGGCTGTGGAGGTGTGTAAAGGCTTTGATTGTAGATGTTGTTCTGGAACAAGATGCAACACTTTATCCACAGATGTCACATCCACCAAATCTGAGCAGCAGGAACTGAAAATGCAGTTTTGCAGCCTCCAGGAAAGAACAGAGCTCCTGTTCTGTTGTTACACTGGAAAAATGTGTGGATTATTTTGATTGAGGCTTTTGTGGGGGATTCAGAGCAATAATTTGAGAGATTCTTTATCCCTTCACAAAACAGCAGAGACCTGAGATATTTAACAAGACTTTCCACTGCCCTGCAGCTGTCATCTTCTAACTGACTTCTGATAAAAACATTTTCTGGGGTTTGACTCAGTTTTATACAACCTTCATGTTGGTTTTGTCACAGGTCTGCCTTTGCTGTGCTCATTCTTTGTGTCAGCTTTTGAGGAAAAGGATGGATAAACCTTAATTTCAAATGTCAAAGGATTCCTTACCTTTCCCTTACTTATATCTGTAGCATGAAGCTCTCAACATCCTTTTTTAATGAAATCTTTCTCAATACTGAAATAACATTTGTTTTTTTCCCTGGGCTTTTCCTTTGTAACTCCAGACAAAAAAGATGAAAAAAGAAGGCATTCAAGGTCTAGGTCACGCTCAAGGAGGAGGAGGACACCTTCTTCATCTAGACACAGGTCAGTTAGCTTATTTGCTTTTAAAAAAAACCCAAAACATCCACGTGGCTGCAACCATTCCTTCAAAAATCCTTCAGCTCCTCTGCAGGAAGGGGGCTGGTGGAGGCATCGTTGCCCTTTGACATCTATGTGCTGCCATTTTCTCTCCTAGGCAGACTCACTGTGACTCCTCTGCTGTTTTCCTTTGTAATCAGCAGAGGGGTGGCAGCAGGGACAGGGAGGGGATTGTCCCTCTCTGCTCTGCCCTCCCCAGCTGGAATCCTGTGTCCAGAGCTGGGGCCCCAGGACAAGGAAGATGTGGGGCTGGTGGAGAGGGGTCAGAGGAGCCCCGGAGATGCTCAGAGGGCTGGAGCAGCTCTAGGGAGAGAGGCTGAGGGAGCTGGGCTGGGTCAGCCTGGAGAAGAGAAGGCTGTGGGGGGACCTCACTGCAGCCTCCCAGTCCCTGAAGGGACCCCAGGAACAGGAGGGGAATCAGCTTGTTAAAGGGCAGAGACTGGCAGGACAAGGGGCTGGAGTGAAGCTGGAGGAGGGAAGGGGGAGAGGAGAGACTGGGGGGAAGTTCTTTGCAGAGAGAGTGGTGAGGGGCTGGAAGGGGCTGCCCAGAGAGGGGGTGGGTGCCCCATCCCTGGGGGTGTCCAAGGCCAGGTTGGCTGGGGCCCTGGGCAACCTTGTGTAGCTCCAGGCTGGAGGTTGGTGTCCCTGCCTGTGGCAGGGGGTTGGAGCTCTGTGACCCTTGGGGTCCCTTCTAACCCAGGCCATTCTATGATTCTTTTCTCTGTGTGCTATATCCCTGTGCATCACAATACCCTTAGCCCTGAGCACATGGGTTTGAGGGGCCTGTCAGAATTCCCTGTGTGTAACTGCCATGTCCCATGTGCTGTGCAGACGGTCGAGGAGCAGATCGAGGAGACGCTCCCATTCGAAGTCGAGGAGCAGGAGGCGATCGAAAAGTCCGAGGCGAAGAAGATCCCATTCCAGAGAGAGAAGCAGGAGGTCCAGGAGCACGTCCAAAACCAGGTAATTCTCCAGCCAGTCTCTGCTCTTTACTGGAAGTTCAATTGTTAAATGTTGGTGTTTAATTAAGCACCAGAAAACCCCACAAGCAAAACATCTGGGGCAGGATGAAGCAGTGGCTTTTTAAAGTCCCGGTCTCTTGTCATGTCCTCCAGCGTTACGTTATGCTTGCCCTGCACATGTGTGCAGTTAGCTCTGTAAGGACGTGTACTGTGCTTTTCTGAAGAGCTGACAGACACAGCAGGCATTAGCTGAATCATTCAGCAGCTGTCTTTGGGAAGCAGGAAGTGTGAGCATCCAGACTGGCAGGTTTTGAGCTGGTTTCTGCTTTGCTGTAGATAATTGTAATCGTTGTCTCCATTAATAGAGCACAACTGGCCCCAGAAATGCCAGCCAGTGTGTGCCAGCCAGTGCAGTGCTTGTCTCATTTGTTCTGCTGTGTAGCTGAAGTAGTGAATGCTGCTTGAGCAGTGTGGAAATGACTTAAACCCAAAATCTGTGTTTTCCTAAAAGGGATAAAAAGAAAGAAGAGAAAGAAAAGAAACGTTCCAAAACTCCCCCCAAAAGCTACAGCACAACCAGACGATCGAGAAGCACAAGCAGGTACAGGAATGGGGAAGTTTTCCTTGGGCTCTGTTTCCAGCATGCTGGATGATCCCCTTCAGTAGGAAGAACGTTCTTGAGTGAGGCAGGATGCTGATTGTGTCATGGATGTGTTGGGGATCTGCATGTGTCCTCTCTCTACCTATGTCTCTGAGGTGGTTCCCCCTCCCCATGCTGTGATTCTCTGGAGGTGTTTGGGCTTAGAATAGTTTCTGCTTGCTCTGTGTCAGAGAATGGGGCTTGGGGGTGGCTGCTGAACTCTCTATTTAGTCATAAATGAGGATGCAAAATGCATGCCACTGTTTTGTAAAACAACTTCCAAGATTAGCCTGCAGTACTGACAAGAGCAGGCTGGTGTGTGTCTGTGTGCAGTGAGAGCTGGGATCCCTCACGCAGTCTCAGCTTGCAGTTTGTTCATGGAGGGGGAGTAACTTGGTGAGCAGCTGTGTGGGCTTTGCAGCGCTGCTCGTAGTACTGTGTTAACATCAGAGGTGTTCAGCGCCTCCTGGGCAGTGCTGGGCTTGGAGCCAGGGCTGTCTGTGCAGCTTTGGAAAGGTAAGAAACCCCCCACACTGGATCTGTTCCCTGCAGAGAAAGACGACGCAGGAGAAGCCGGAGCGGAACGCGGTCACCTAAAAAGCCCAGGTCTCCGAAGAGGAAAATGTCCCGGTCCCCATCTCCACGCAGGTCAGGGAGCTGCTGGGCTGGGGGAGCTGCTGGGCTGGGGCAGGGGCTGGCTGGGAGCTGCAGCAGTGGCCTCGGGGCTGCTCTGGAGGGGGCAGGGGTCTGCCTGCTTCCTTACCTGTGGCTTGGCCTCCAGAGGGTCGATTGTCATTTAATTGGTGTCAGGCACAGAGCTGCTGTCTCCGTGCCAGAGATACCCGAGCCTGAGGGGAGGGGGGTACCTGAGGTCCTGGCCCATCTGGCTCTGACAGCAGGAGTCAGCCAGCTTTGGCTGACTGGGGTTTTGGGGTCCTGCTCCCAGGCTGGGGAACCCAAGGCACTCCCTCCTGAAGCACTGTAGCGTTGCTGCTCCTGACCTGGTGCTGCTTAGGCTTGGCTTGGTGGTGGTGGCTGCTGCAGAGCCCAGATGCAGGGATGTGGGGTGTTCACTGAGAGCGAGTGGTGTGGTGGGGGTGGGAACTACCTGGGCTTTAAGGCCCCTTCCAGCCCAGCCTGGGATCTGAGCTGCACGCTGCCCTTCCTCCCTGGGGTGTGGAATGAGCTGCAGGACGTGGTCTGTGTCCCAGTGAGGGAACAGCGTGCTCACGGTTTTCATTCCTGTACATGCTTCTCATTGTAGACACAAAAAGGAAAAGAAGAAGGATAAAGACAAGGAGAGAAGTAGAGATGAGAGGGAGAGATCCACAAGCAAGAAAAAAAAGAGCAAAGACAAGGAGAAGGATCGGGACCGGAAATCTGAGAGCGATAAGGATGTGAAAGTATGTTTAATAACCTGCCTACCTCCCTGCCCGGCCCCAGCGCTGCCCTACCCCCCGGGGGCTTGGGGAGAGAGTTTTACCTTTGTTGTTCTATCCTGGCAAAGCAGGTCACAAGGGATTATGATGAAGAGGAGCAAGGGTATGACAGCGAGAAGGAGAAGAAGGAGGAGAAGAAGATGGCAGACTCGTCCTCCCCCAAAGGAAAGGATTCTGGCGCTGACAAGGGCAGCGGGGATTCAGCGAGGGAGTCCAAAGTAAACGGGGATGATCATCATGAAGAGGACATGGACATGAGTGACTGAGGTTTGCCTTGCAGTGCCCGCAGCTGCAGACGTGCATCAGTGTCATTCCTGTGTGATTCTTTTATGCTGTACTTGTTAATCCTAAATCTAGATGTATACAGCTCTGAGCTATACCTGGTTTGTAAATCTCCTGATACTAACTCACATCCAAAGCTTTGTAGAGAGGTAACCATCCTTGTTCTGGCCGAAAGGGATTGCGTAGCCAAGCGATTCTTACTAACTTGGTGATGCTTCAAGCAACAGTAAAAAGCTGCATGCATCTCCAGCAGGCATGGACTGTTTGTTGTATGATCTCCTTTAGTAAATCAGCTCACCTATGATAGTGTTTCTAGAATTTGATTCATTGCAGTACTAGAGCAGTATAGGGAATGCACTGACTGCATGGTGATTGTGGCAGAAACATCCTCAACGTTCTACAGCCCTACGGTGGATCTACTGAAGGGTCTGAAGTGCGACCGCGCACGACAAGGACGGGACGTGGGACAGAAAGATTCTGATAGCGCTGGGGGGTCTGGTTCCTTTTGAAGCCGTGTGGCTGGGGGTGGTTTGGTCTCTCTTGGTTTTCCCAGTGGGTTTTGTTCAGCTTTGACAAAATTAAAATGCACTGACCTTTTTGAGGGCTTTATTTTTTAAATCTCTCGGTTCAAATCCATCTCGGGCAGTTGTAGTGGCTCCAGCTTCTCTTCTCCAGCCCTGGGAAGGGAAGCTCTCCGCTTGATCAGCGCCCAGCGATTAAAGGTTGATTTGTGCAGTTCTCATAACCCAGGTTGTTTCCTTTGTTCAGGAGCTGAACACGTCACAAAAAGGTAGTGCATTTTAAAACTGACCTTCGTATGCTTTTAAAAGCAAGTCTACTTGATAATGTACTTTTTACTTGATCTCAAGTTGTATAAACTACTAAACTTGTGTTTACTGTCACTGCAGTAGTAATCTTATGCACACAGTGATTCCATGTTATATGCAAAGTAGTTAGGCAAGCTGTTTTCTTAGTTACAGAAGTTCAAGAGCTTTTACTTTTGTGCAGGTAAAAAGACAGAAGTAGGCTACAGTCTGTGCCATGTTGATGTACAGTTTCTGAAATTGTTTTACAAAACTTTGATAATAAAACCCTTAAACTTCCACTCCTGTTCCTGGAAACCTCTGCTGGTGCTTCTTTCCACCCCTGAGCATGGGAGATGGTGCCTCAGTTGTTTGGAGTACAGGTTTTTCTTCAGCTCCCTCTTTTAAAAGGACCAGGACAGCTCCCTGCCTTCAGGACCCTGTTCCAAGCTGCTCTTCCAGCTCCAGGTGAGTGTGTTCACTAAAGGAAGTTCCTTGGCTTTGGGGAAGGGGCTGAGGTGGGGATCGGGTCAGACTCTGGGACAAGCTCCTCTGCAACAAAATATGTGTGTAAATTGTATTTTCACTGAAATAGGAAGGGGGGGCTGGCAGAGACGGGCAGCAGTGAGTGTGTGTGTGTATTGAGCAGGCTGTTGTGTCAGCTCAATCTGCTGCTTTAAACTGAGCTGTGGCATGAAACTGCACGTGGGGCCTGAGCATCTCAGCTCTGGGGAGGTGCAGCCCCGTCTCCAACTGCCCCTTTGCCCAGGTGTGCACAGGGAGTCGCTGCCTGGGTGTGCACAGTCACTTCTAGAGCTTGTGGGAAGGTAAATCCTGGGTGTTCTGTCAGGAAGGAGAGGTGTGTGTCACACAGCCTGGGTGGGGCTTCTGTTTCTGGTGGAGACACAGTGCTCGTAATACCTGGAGGTAGCTGAGGTGCCCCTGTCCTTGCAGAGGGACAGCCCTTGGTTGGTGCCGTTAGGGGATTTGTGTGCAGAGCACAGTGCAGCCCGATCCACAGCGAGGAAGCTGAACCTTGTTCCAGTCCTGGGTGTGTGGACAGAGCAGATGTCCCCTCACACCTCTGCACTGCCTGAGGAGCTCAATCCGGAGCCAGCAGCTGCTCCCAGCTGGAGGGGTTTGACCCAGAGCTGCCCCTGGCTGCAGCTGGGCGATGGAATTTGCCAGGGCCCAGGCAGCAGCGTCTGGCTGGGGCAGCACCCATGGGTGCAGCTTGGTGGCCTCAGGAGTGTGGCTGTGCTGAACTGCAGCAATTGAGTCATCAGGGTCTGAAGGGTGAGTGAAAGTGGTTTCCTGGTTTCACTGCTGGGGCCAAGCTGCCCCCAAAGGTGGGCGATGGGGTGGCTGGCTGGAGAGGGGTGGCCAGGAACCTCAGGTGAAGGAGATGCTTGGGGGCTGTGAGGCTGCTCTGGATGGAACCTCTGAACAGCTGCTGTTCAGAAAGGAGACATTTCCTCTCTGAGAGAGCAGTTGGACATCGGAACAGGCTGCCCAGGGGGTGGTGGAGTCACCGTCCCTCAGGGTGCTCAAGGGAAGGTCGTGTGAGGCACTCGGGGACGTGGGTCAGTGGGGGATGGCTGGGTGAGATGATGCTGGGGACTCCTGGCAGGGCTTGGGCTGTGGCACAGGGGACAGTGTATGCGGAAGGAAAGGGTCTTGCTCAGTCCTTCCTCAGCAACCTCCCTGGCCTGGGTTCCCCTTTCTGCACTTCCCCAGGGCCACAGTACAGTGTTCAGTGTTGCAGCAGTGTGAGGGCTGCAGCTGGTCACTCACTGAGCTGGCCAGAGCCTGGTAACTCCTTACCCTTATAAACACAGGATTTTAAAGTCAGCAACCCCTTAACTGGAGCAGGATGCTGGATCTCCCCCTGCACTCACCTGCTGATGCTGGGGGGAAGGCAGACAAAAACCCCAGACCCCCCCAAACCCTTCTCCAAGGTAAAATGGCCCTGCCCAGGTGCCAGGTGCTCACCCTGTGCTCAGAGCCTGTTCTGCAACCCCACCATCTGAGCTTGTTACTCAGAGGAGGTAAAACTAGTGTACAGGTCTGTCTGTCTCCCTCCCTCCCTTCAGGGTAGGCATCTCTAAACAATCCAGCTCTCTGGAAGGGCCAGGAGCTGCTCCACCACCTCCTGCCACAGGGTACCAGAGTCCAGTAACACCTGGAGCTCTGTGGGGGCCAAGAGCAGCCTGTGAGGAAACAAAGGGGTTGAAGCACTAAAGGCCCCTGTGAGCCCTTGAGCCCTCCCCTCCCTGGGTCCCGAATCAGGCCGGGAAGGGGCTGTGATGGGCGGCGAACGCTGCGTTCTCCCCTGTTGAAGAGCTTCAGACTCCAACAGCGCAGTTTGGTCTTTATTCTAAGGAAGGATACAACCAAAATTACTCTCAGTGAGGGCAGGTTAAAAACATGGACCAGACAACCAGTCAAATGCAAAAAAGTGACGTTGTTTCCATCAGAGTTACAAATTGTAAGGAAAATAAAGGTGAAACTGCAGCATTACAGGAGAGTCGTTAATACAGATTAAATAACGGGGGATCGGGGTGTGAGTTACAAATTAAGAACATTTAAAAATAAACAAACCTGACAGGTGCTTTGAGTATCAACTGAACAGGGGGGTTTCCAGCACAAACATATCCAGAGGGTCGGTAAGGAATCCTTGCACTACGTGACTCGGGAATCGCAGTAAAGTGAGTACAGTGACTGGAACAGCAGCTCCTTGGAAGGAGAAAGAAAAGGCTTTCCCTTTGCCCCAAATTAAAGCAGTGTTTTGGAAGACCAGTAAGACAGTTTGGTTCAGAAACAGCCCCAGGAATTCTTTTGCAACGATTTCTGATGTCAATTTACCAAAGTTAACCGCTGTCTTTTCCTAATTGGTCATTAAAACCCTGGCAGCTGCCACACCCAACCCCAAGGGCTGTGAGCAGAGGGAGCAGCACCCTGACCTGGCCTGCAGCAGCCAAGCTGAGGTTCCCTGCTCCACCTACACCCCGCTGTCCCTGTGTCCCTTCTCTTGTCCCTCCCTGTGTGATCATCCTTTTCCATCCCTCGTGGTACCCATGAATGATCCCGCTGCAGCCTGGAAAGGTGCTCAGGGGGCCTGAGGGAAGGGGAGTCCCTATGCAGACACGGGTCACCCACCAAGGGTGAGGGACTGTAAAGTTACTGTGGCATCAGACCTTCCCCCTGCACCGTCTTTGGGAAAAGAGCAGGGAAATGAAAACAGAGTTTGTCTGCCTCAATCCCACCAGTAAAATTCATTTCCCAAAGGTGGGAGCAGCGATCGTGAGGGGGGAAGGAGCCCAGTGCCCAGCACAGCTCGGGTGAAGGTCCCTGTGCCCAGGAAACCCTCACCCTCTGCTGCTGTGCAGACACAACCGACCAGCAACACCTCAGGACACCACCAGACCCTCTGCAAGGAGAACAAGTTACAGCAGAAAACACGTGGCTACTGGTGTGGACAGTCAGCAGGACACTGGGGAGCTGCAGGGAGCACACCCCTGGCTTGCTACACTTGTGCCAGGACACAAGTCCCAAAGGTGTCTCAGCCTAATGAGCCTCTGGCTAACGAGGATTCCTGCAGCTCCCAGCGTATCCATCAGGAAACCATGTCCCAGCTGTGCCCTGAGCCTCCAGACTCATCACCAGGAATGTTCCAGACAGACAGGAGGCAGCCTCAGTGCAGCAACACGCTGCAGCCAGTGTCTGAGTGCCCCAGATGTTGGTACCTGTGTGCTCAGGAAGGTGAGAGCCCCACAGCATCCTGGCTGGAGTCTGTGGAAATCACAGAAAGCATCACCAGGCACTGCTGGGGCCTGGACATGACCCAGAGCAGCTCTGCAGGGGGACAGAGCCCTCCCCTCCCTCTGCAGGGCCCTGAAAGGCAGCTGAGCTGCTTGCTTTGTTCCCAAGCCGGGACTCCAGCCCAGCTCCAGCCCCCAGGGCTCTGCAGTCACCACACAGTAAAGGGACAGGAGACAGGCGGCTCCTTCCCTGGAACTCCCAGCCAAAGGGCTTCTGCCAGCCGCTTCCTGAGCAGCCACACGGTGCCTGCGCTCGCCCCAGCTTCCTGCCCGGCCCCAGAGCGGCTCCAGCAGCACCACAGCAAGGACAGGAGGGACCTGTGCTCAGGACCCTGACCTCAGCACCCAGGGTGATCCCAGCCCCATGCACATTCCCCCCCAGACCCAGGGGAAGGACCACAGCCCTTCCCCAGGAGCGGGAGGTGAGTGTCCATCCTCCCTCTGATGCAGAACGCTGAGGAATTCATAACAACTTGGCAGAGCAAGTTCTGTCCTTCCTCTGCCTGTTCCACACCTGCTGCAGGTGCAGAGCTCCCAACACAGGGACAACCCTACGCTTCCCTGGGCTTTTTCCCTACCCTTCCATCTGCACTGGTGGTCAGTCAGTGGCCCCAGCGTGTCAGTCACCCCCTGGCACAGGCTTAGGGTGCTGCTGGAGGAGGATCAACCTCCACTCCCCCCTCTGTGGGCTCCTGGGCAGCCCCTGGCTGTGCTCAGCTGGGCTCCTGGGGAGGGTCTGCTCCAGGCTCCATCGCTGGGCCCGCCAGCGGCCGTCACTGCCCCCTCAGGAAAGGCCCCACCTGTGGGGTCAGGGGGTGTTACCTCTGCTGAGCATCGCTGGGCTCCATTACCACCTCTGAGAGCAGCTCTCTCCCCTTCCAGCCAAAGCCTGAACTCCAGTGCACAAAGGATATCGTCACCTGGAGAATATTTACACCTCTGTACCACGACACCACAGCACTTTAATCTAAGTTCCTTAACACAAACGAGTAGCACCATTAGCCTGTTGCACAAACGCTTCCTAACGAACCAAAGAGCTGGATTATCATCACATCAGGAGACCGGGACCACGTGGAATGAGAAGCAGCTCAGCGAGCTGGAGTACTGAAACACCAGCCTACTCCAAGTAGTAAGAGGAGGGAAATTTGGAAACATCTATGCTGTTGCAAACAAAACCTTCCCCTGGGCACCTATTCCATGTGCACTACAACTGAACTTTTTCTTCCATGAAGATTCAATCCTTGATCTTACTGTTCTCAGCACTCCTTGTATGCATCCCAGGTTCTGGAGCAGAACATGAGACAACCCAGGTGATGCTCAACCATGATGGGGAGAGTCTCCCAAGTGAGTGTGAGGAGAGGAAAGTGCCAATCTCTAACTACTGAGCTGTTAGTGGCTCAGCACAGCGCCATGGACACAGCAGGGACTTCAAGCCACGGGGATGAAGAGCAGTTAAGCACAGAGCCAATGAGGGGGAGAAGAACCAAGAGCTCCAGGGAGAAAGGAGGGGTCCAGAGCCGTGGGCAGCACCACAGCAGTGCTGGGGGGCAACCCGCTTCCCTGCGGGGCCGACGCCGGCTCTCAAGCGTAGTGAGGGAGGGAAACACAAGGAGTGGTTCCCCTTTGGTTCGTTCTCCTACAGAAGATGCATTCCTTCTACCACACGTTCCACTAACATTCAAGTTACTGAGCTATACAGAATGATACAGAGTTCACAGTCCATGGAAACAAAGCCTGACAGGATAGCATGTGGTCAGCTGAAGTAGGGCTAATCTCCAGCTAGGACATTCCCCCTGGTAACGCTGATGGTCCAAGAGTGCTTCTCCTATCACCAAGAAATGTAAAAAATTTAAAAACATGTGCCAGTCCTCCCAGCAGGGATGGGCACCCAGGGGCACCGCGCACCCGGGGCCGGCTGCCAACGGGAACCGGCGGAGCCGCCCGGCACAGGGGCTGTTGGATGCATCTTCCCTCTTCTCCTGGATGGAGTCTGTCCCTTCCATGAGACCCAGCAGTGTCTCTCCATGGCCATGGGCCCCCGCTCCCCTGCCCCGGGCTACGCTGGTGTCGCTACTGACCGTGGCCCTTCCGGCTGAGTTAGAGGTCGGGGAAGCGGCTGGGGTCCTCCTTGTAGTCGTCAGGGATGGTGAAGATGGAGTCATCAAACTCATCGTAACGGAACTCCTGGAAGGTCACAGTGGCTGTGATGGTGGGAAACACAGGAATATCTAGGAGGGAAGCAGAGTGGCCCAGTGAGGAGCAGAGAACCAGTTCCCTACTTGTCTTGCTTCGTGCTGTGTCCCAGAGTGTGCTCAGGGTCCCACACTGCGGCCACTCGAAGCTGGAGGAGTTTAAAGAGAGTTCTCTTGGAACACACAATACCCTGAGCACAGGAACAGCCCCCAGCTCCGTCCAGTATCACTAACCCAGTGTGTTTCCCTTCCTGACATGGAAAACGAGGTGCTGCACAGGGACAGAGCAGCTGGGAACACAGAGGAGGGGGCTGGGCTGGGCTGTCCCACAAAGCAGCAGCCTCACGCCTTCCCACACCGCTGGCAGTTGGTTCTCTACTGGGGTGCAAAGGAGAAATCCCTGACCTGCAGCCCCTGAGGGAAAGGAACCACAGAGATGCTGCTGAAGACTTAACCCTGTGATGGAGATCAATGCCTAACAGGAGGGTAATTCAGCCCTTCTGCACTAAGTGCTCTCAGAGCTAGGCCCTCATTAGGAAGATGTAAATGAGAGCTCTCTCCCTGGCTGGGACAGGCTCACATTGCAACTGCAGGCTTCCTCCCTGCCCCTGCCTAACCCACCTAACCACGTGCTCCTGAGACCCACAGCAACACACAGAATGACAGAATCCCAGCCTGGTCTGGGTCAGAAGGGACCCCGAAGGTCACAGAGCTCCAACCCCCTGCCACAGGCAGGGACACCAACCTCCAGGCCTGGAGCTACACAAGGTTGCCCAGGGCCCCAGCCAACCTGGCCTTGGACACCCCCAGGGATGGGGCACCCACCCCCTCTCTGGGCAGCCCCTTCCAGCCCCTCACCACTCTCTCTGCAAAGAACTTCCCCCAATATCTCCTCTCCCCCTTCCCTCCTCCAGCTTCACTCCAGCCCCTTGTCCTGCCAGTCTCTGCCCTTTAACAAGCTGATTCCCCTCCTGTTCCTGGGGTCCCTTCAGGGACTGGGAGGCTGCAGTGAGGTCCCCCCACAGCCTTCTCTTCTCCAGGCTGACCCAGCCCAGCTCCCTCAGCCTCTCTCCCTAGGGGAGCTGCTCCAGCCCTCTGAGCATCTCCGTGGCTCCTCTGACCCCTCTCCAACAGCCCCACATGTTCCTTGTATTACAGGCCCCACACCCCAGGTAGGAGAGTTCTTCCAAAGCCCAGCAGGAGTTGAGCTGTGAGTAAGAACTCACACTTTGGGAATACAAAGCCCTGAGAGCTGCTGGAGTCACCTTACCTAATTTTACAGGAAAACCTGGTGGAAGTTTCATCTGAACAAATTCTCTAAGTTTGTTAAAGTGCTTGAAGGGTGCAATTACTTCTAAAACATTCAACAATCTGAAAAAGAAAAGAAGATTTCATCACAAATTCTGGTTTCACAAGCTTTCCCCCTAAAAAAGACACTAATGGCTCCCAGCAGAAGGCTGAAACACCCACCTGTCCCCTCAGAGCCTCCACCCTGTACCCCCATTCGGGTCCTGGGCACCCAGATCATGTCACCACAGGTGTACAAATAAACACCCAGACATCATTCCCTGTCCCTGCTCCACACAAGGGCCTGGAACACAGCACCACAGCCTCTCCTCCACGGGGGTAAGGAGCCCAGCATGGCTCTGGGTTGGTTCAGAGGACACAACCCTTGGGGATTCTGTAGAACCAGGCACCTGGGTACTGTGACAAGGGTAAGTCAGACCTCTGCTCTCTTGGTTTCAGAGCTTAACTGCTTAAGCCACACAACTTCATCCCCAGGTTTTAAATTGCCAAGTGCCTGTTCCTGAAGCCAGGAAGAACTCTGCAGCTCACACCTTTGCTACACAGAACATCCATGGGCCACGCTGCCCACTTACGATTCGATTCCCAAGGGGAATTCCTGGCTCATGGCTATCGTGGCTTTGAAGGTCTTTTTGCTTTCCTTGCAGACCAGCTCTCTGCCCAGGTGAGGAGCTCTGTGAGGGGGAGAGGAGAAGGACAAGGTCAGGTTGTCTTGCAGTGAAACCCTGGTTTGCAAGGCAGGCAGAGCCAGCATCCCTACAATAAAGCACAAGCTTGGAAAGTAGAAGCTCAGCATAGTAAAGACAAGTCAGTAACCACCATTACTTAGATCCCTGTGAGCTCTGCTAAACCAGGAGACAAGACAAAACCAGGGAAACAAGAGAAGTCTTCAAGCAGTTCCCCATGAACAGGAGAGAAAGCCATGCCACCCACCCCAAGGACAGGCTGAAGTAGCCTACACCTGAACAAAGCACCAGGCTGAACTAGAAAAGGGTTAATTTGCTTTCAGCTGAAAATACAAAATACTCTGAGAAAGCAGAAAGGTGACTCTGCTATGGCTAGAAAGCCATGCTGGAGCCCACCAGACAGAAAATTGCCATGGAGGTACCAAATAAGGTGATGGGTATTTTCCCTTTTGTTTTGTATTAGCTAGAAGCTGAGGCTGCCTGTTAAACTGCCTCCAGTTCATCAGGTTACAAAGAAAATACACATATTTCTGTCCCAAGAGCAGCAGCTGCTCAAGCAGAGTGTGTTTATTCTGCTTGAATATTCCCTGGGCCTCAACTGCTTTAACACTGAAATAGCTAAAAGCCCCTTGGAAAGCCCAAACCTTGGCTGGAGGTGGGACTGTGGAGGGCAAGGTCCTGCCTGTGGGTTGGGGACATCCCCAGCACAGCAACAGGCTGGGGGGTGGATGGAGAGCAGGGCTTTGGGCACCCTGAGCTGCTGGGGGTGGCCCTGCCCATGGCAGGGGTGGCACTGGGGGGGTCTGAGGACCCCTCCCATCCAAACTGGTCTGTGATCATCATTTTCCATCTGCACAGAGCCTACTCCAGTGGCTTTGGAGCAAGGACTGCTGTGCTGTCACCTGTGTGACAGCTCAGTGCACAGCCTGGCACTGGTCAGCAGCCAGTGCTGGCAGGCAAACACAGCCACTGGCACCCTCCACAAATGAAGCTGCTGCAAACTGACTTAAATTTCAGCTACACACTTAGAGGAGAGCATCTTGCACAGGGGTGGGCACTACAAGGAGGTCTGTATGTCTTTGCATTCCAGAAGAGTGCAGCTCTGTACACTGCCACTGCTACTGGTCTCATTAAATCACCTACTTTTAATAAGATAAATGGATTTCAGCACTGAACTTGTCAGAAAATAATCAAAAGAAGCCAGCTCAGATGTGTGTATTATCCAAATGCCTAAACTTCAAGCCACAGGTATCAGGCAGCCATCCATCCAGTGGGTTTAGTACCAGCTGATGCAGTCACACTGTGTACACACACGGCCCCAGCTCCCCTGCACCTGGAACACCAACCCCAGAGGTCCCCAGTCCTCCCAACACAATGGACAAGCAGCACCCCCAAACTGGAGGACACAGACAAACCCAACCCCAGCCCCCAGCAATAAACCCAGAGGTGTGGAGGGAAAGTAAAGGCAAGAAGAAGATACTCACTTGCCGTTCTCTGCTGATATGTACTCCTCCCAGGTGATTGTGTTGGGCGATGGTGGAGTGAGGGACTGTCGTCTGACAGGCTGTGCAGAGAAACAGGGCTCAGCTTTTACCTACCTCACATTCCCTGGGGATTTTGCATTCAAAATAAACAACTTCTGGGAGGAACACAGCAATACAGCCTGTCTAGTTCACAGCTCGTTCTGCCCTGGGCTCTTCCACCTCCTGCTCTTCCCCTCATCGCCTCCATGCAGCTGTGTGGCCTCAAACTGCACCCACACAGACCTGGCTGCCTCAACACTGGGTCCAGCTCTGGGCTCCTCACCAGCAGAAGGACATGGAGGGCCTGGAGTGAGTCCAGAGATGGGCAACCAGGCTGGGGAAGGGGCTGGAGGGCAAATCCTCTGAGGAGCAGCTGAGGGAGCTGGGGGTGTTGAGCCTGGAGAAGAGGAGGCTGAGGGGAGCCCTTCTCCCCACCTCCCCTGCCCTGCCAGGAGGGTGCAGAGAGGTGGGCGATGGTCTCTGCAGCCAGGGGACAGGAGATGGGACAAGGGGCAATGGGCTCAAGCTGCCCCAGGGCAGGGTCAGCTCAGCTGGGAGGGCAAAGTTCTTCCCTGGCAGAGTTGTGGGGCTGTGGCACAGGCTGCCCAGGGAGGGGCTCAGTCCCCAGCCCTGGGGGTGTTGAACAGAGGGGAGATGAGGTGCTCAGGGAGCTGGGTCAGCACAGGACAGGGACAGTTGGACTCGATGGGCTTAAAGGGCTTTTCCAACCTGGGGATCCTGTGATACATCAGCTAATCAGTTAATTGCAGTGTCTGAGTGACAAGTAACAAAGCACAAGCTAACACAGAACTATATTAATCTCTTCTAAAAGGCTGTATGTGTGTTCCCAGATGTCGCCTGGCTCCTCCTGAATAGCTCTTGATTTCATGGCAGTAACAGCAGCCCCACTCCAGTGAAGCTGAGGGAAAACCAGGAACAATCTGAACAATCAGCTTCTGGGCTAAAAGAAGTTCAAGCAATTTGCCACAGCCAAACCCATCATCTTTTGCTAAGAGATAAATTAAGACTGAAATACCCAATATAACCACAGAAATCCCTCAATGTGTGTGCTAATCAGGATCATTCATTAACATATCACCATAATTACACTTGTGGAGCAGATTTATTATTTTGCCATTAAGGCAATCCAAGGCAAATAAAAACACTGTCTATGGGTTTTGCTAAGAGGCTGGTGTGAGAGGATTCTCCCAGGCAAACCCCCTGTGGTGTGAGGAACCCCTGAGGCAGTACCTCGAAGTTCTGTTCCATGAGGTTGCCACCTTTGCTCAGGCTCTCCATGATCGCCTTGTTCCGAAGGATATCCTCCTCACTCAGGTGCTCTCTTCTCTTCCTTGACTCCAAAACAAGCCCATTCACCAGGTAGAAATCTGCCAGGAAGTTTCCCACTCTTTCCTGCAGGAAAGGAGCTGGCCATTAGTGACTCACAGGAGAGACAATAAACACACTTACATGCTGGTCCATCCAAACAGCTGCTTTTCAGGGTGCTGGGGTGATGCCAGGATTGAAGGGTTGGGATTCACACTGCCAACCAGGCAAGTTATCCATGGAGAATCCCAGCACGGTCCATACAGCACAAACACAAGAGCTCCATTGGAGCAGGTATTTCATATCAATGACAGAAAAGATGGTTTAAGAACTTCAGAGTGGCCAGGGGAAATCTGGCTAGAGACCCTTCAACAGCAAGGTCTGTTAAGGGATGATTCACCCCTGTGAATATGGACTTGGTGTCCAAAAGGAGAGAAGCTCTGAAGCAGGAGCTGAGCTGCAAACCTGGGGTGACTGGCACTGCCTGAACTGAGTACCAGGGAAAGCAACACTCCCTCTTCCTGCCTGCCTGCCACAGGAGCACACAGAATCCTCACCACACACCCCAGAACAGTCTGCAGAGACTGTGTACTCTGAGGGTAAAGGCATTTTCCATACAACCTGCTGTCTCCCTGCCCACTAGCTACAGTTTGTTATCTTCCTTCCAGGCCACACTCATTTCCTCCTTAACCATGGGAATTTTGCTATTCTTCCCCTCTCTGTCAGCCAGATCCTGAGGATGAGTACTCAGGGAATAACCATCTTTACTATTACAGACTGAGGTAAAGAAGGAATTAAGGACCTCAGCCTTGTCCTTATCCCTTGTCACTAATGTTCCCTCAGTATCCAACTAGGGCTGGAGATTCTCCTCGATCCTCCTCTTACTGTTAATGCACCTATAGAAGGACTTTTGATTATCTTTTACAGAACTGGCCAGTCTGAGTCCCAGTTCAGCTTTAGCCCTTCTGACTTTCTCCCTACATGATCTCACTACATTCCTATAGTGGTCCCAAGACACCTGCCCCTTCTTCCAAAGCTCATCTTTTTCCCTCTTTTCCCAAAGACCTTCCTGGATGTCCCCACTCAGCCAAGCTGCCTTCCTTCCTCACCGACTCCTCTCCCAACAGACTGGGACAGCCAGTTCTTGAAGAACTGAGGAAGTCCTTGACTGTCTGACAGCAACTAAAAACATCAGGCTGTTATCAGCACTGCTTTCATTTTAACACCCAAACACAGCATTCCATCCACTGCTACAGAAGAAGTTAACTCCATCCTGACCAAACCAGGACAGGAGCCCAGAACTGGACCCAGCACTCGAGGTGCAGCCTCACCAGTGCCCAGCCCAGGGGCACAATCCCCTCCCCAGACCTACACTCCTCAGGGCAGCATCCATCGTCCATATTCTACGTGCTCAAACTAGTGGCAGCGGGGCGGAGAGGGAGGTATTTTTCCTCTGTCCTGCACATCCTCATCTCTTACTCCTTCCCAGCCACTCAGGCTGCCTGAGCCACCCTGTCTCCAGCTGTGCAGCCTGTGGCAGCCTGCTCAGCTTACTGTTTTGTCCTCTCGGAAGAGCCACCCCGTCTGGGCGCGCGTGAAGGTAATGGACTTGGTTGATAAGGTTGCGGAGTAAATGTCACTGCTCATCAGAATGTCAACCTCCTCTTCTGTTTCCACCTCAGACTCCTAGAAGGAAAAAATCCCAAACAGCAAATAGAACTTAATAACAACGATTTCTTCTAAATATTTAAAATAAAATAAACAATAAACTTCTCCCTTTCAAAGTTTGCCAAGAATCCCAGAATCTCCTGAGCTGGAAGGGACCCATAAGGATCATCAAGTCCAACTCCTGGCTGCACACCTTTCCCAATTTTCAAACTGATTTACAGTGGCTTTGGCCAAATGGTTACCAAATAATCTTAAATATTAACACAAATAAAGCCACAGTGTGACTCAACAGCCACAAAGCAGCAGCACGTTTGAAACCCCCTGAGGACTCCTAGATTCAGCCCTCTGGAAAGATGACAGGGCACACGTGCCATAACTTCAAACGTGTTCAGAATGATCAGAGATCTTTCCAAGAGGTTCCCACTGTAGCTTTTTCCTCACTTTAGAAGTCTGTATTCAAAAGCACAATCTTTAGTAACAAAATTTTATGTCATTATCAGCTTAAGTTGTAACAACTGGACACAAAACTCACAGAATCACAAGGTTAGAAAAAACCTTTGAAGATCATCAGTTCCAACCATTCCCATCCTGTGCCAAACCAGATCCTTCAGTACCTCATCTACCCTTTTTTTAAATACCCCCAAGGGTGGGGAATCAGCCCCTCCCTGGGCAGCCTGTGCCACAGCCCCACAGCTCTGCCAGGGAAGAACTTTGCCCTCCCAGCTGAGCTGACCCTGCCCTGGGGCAGCTTGAGCCCATTGCCCCTTGTCCCAGCTCCTGTCCCCTGGCTGCAGAGACCATCGCCCACCTCTCTGCACCCTCCTGGCAGGGCAGGGGAGGTGGGGAGAAGGGCTCCCCTCAGCCTCCTCTTCTCCAGGCTCAACACCCCCAGCTCCCTCAGCTGCTCCTCAGAGGATTTGCCCTCCAGCCCCTTCCCCAGCCTGGTTGCCCTTCTCTGGACTCGCTCCAGGACCTCAGTGTCCTTCTGATGGTGAGGAGCCCAGAACTGGACCCAGCACTCGAGGTGCAGCCTCACCAGTGCCCAGCCCAGGGGCACAATCCCCTCCCCACACCTACTGGCCACATTATTCCTGAGACAGGCCAGGATGCCCTTGGCCTTCCTGGCCACCTGGGCACACTGCTGGCTCATGTTCAGCCTGCAGCCACCCAGCACCCCCAGGTCCTTCTCTGCCTGACAGCTCCTTCAGTTCGCGTTTCTTTGGCGCTCATTTGTGCCTCTGAGCTCTGTGTTCAATAACACAGGTCAGCCTTCTGAGCTGAAGCAGAAGCTGGAGGCGTTTCCCACCCCAGAGAGACCTGTACCTCGTGGTGGATGCGCTGGTAGACCTTCTGCTCGTTGTCTAACACTACAAAGGATTCGGAGGGTGCGGCGTCACCGTTGAAAATGAAGCTCAGATCCCCTCGTTGGCACTTCATGTCGGTAAAGTCGATGAGGGTTGTGTCCAGCCTGTGGAAACACACCAGTGACTCAAACAAGTTACCCACAAACACTCCCACACACCACTAGGTCCAGGCTGCCAGCAGAAGCATCGTTACTGGTTTCCATCCCAGCCCACACTAATGCTCACGTTCCCAAGTGAAGCCCTGATGTGAAGAACTGCTCTTATTAAACCTCACATTCTAGCATCTCTACCTTTATAAATGCATTCTGAACCACTCTTACACCAATTTCACAGGAAAAGGTGAAGTTTTCCATAGAAAATTGTGTTTCAAAACTGCCAGCCTGAGGAAGCAACAGAATTTACACAGCCAGGCTGTGCTACACGTCAGGAAATCCAGCTACTCCATGTGATCAGCATCCAGCTCTTGGAGAAGCTGGGTTCAGGAACAATATTAGGACATGACCCAAATTATGAAGAGGACTAAGAGAGAGGCTGAGTCTTTTTTTTTTTTTATTTGACTTATTTTAGTTGCTATTTCTATTTTTACCCCTGGCCAACACAAAAGAAATGCCTCTGCTGACCTGAATAAGTAGAAGATGGAGCCAAGGACGGAGATGTCTCTAGCAATTCACAGCCAGTGTTGCTACAACACTTACTTCTTTGACAAAGATGGTTAAAGAACCTGACTGCAGTGACCACCTCAGCTCTAAGTGACCACTTCTCTCTGCTTAACACCCACCATACCTTGGCCTCTGATTTCAAGAAAAAATCTGTAGCTACTCCCACTCTGTGCCAGTCTCATGATCCATAGTCTTGTACAAGCAGAACACACAGAAATGAGAAGGGAAGGAAAAAAATGGTCTTGCACTCAAATTTGACCTAAAAAGTCAGTTCACACCCCTATGCCAACAGCTTGAACAGAACAAACTGTCTAGAGATTCAACCTTCTCACTCATAGTCTTGACTTTTTGTTTGGTTTAAAATTTGGAACCTAAAGGGAAAACATTTGAATCCCAAACCTTTCTGCTTTCTATTTTAAGTGACTTGGGAACTCTGAAGTTATATTCAGACCAACTGAGGGGTGTGGGGGGAAGACAACCTGAGGTTCAGACCACTTCTTGCCTCTGAACACCATGGCACCAGCACGATGCTGTTGCACCAGTGTGAGCAGGCTGCTGGGCAGCGCCTGTCAGACCACACTGGAAGCCAGTGGCTGCACTAACACACAGCTCCTACAGCTCAGGGAGTGCCCTCTGTAAAATCAGCACTTACCTGATATTTATACCTTGCTTGTGTATTTTACATGCATCAGAAGGCAGGATTCGGGAAAGTAAAGGCACTAAAGAGGAGAGAGGATGCAGTTAGCATGTGAGGTGGCACTCTGGGGACTCTACTCAGTACTTCCATCAATCACAGAGTCACAGGGGTGGGAGGGACCTCCAGAGCCCATGGGGTCCAAGCCCCTGCCAAAGCAGGGTCCCTAGGACAGGGGCTGGAATCTCTCCAGAGAAGGAGACTCCACACCCCCTGGGCAGCCTGTCCCAGGGCTCCCTCACCCTCACTGGGAAGAAGTTCTTCCCCAGACTGGGGGGGAACTCCCTGTGCTCCAGCTTGAGCCCATCACCCCTTGTCCTGTCCCCACAGACACTGAGCAGAGGCTGCCCATGTCCCCTGTGTCCCACCCTTCAGCTATTGATAAACACTGATCAGATCCCCTCTCAGGCTCTTCTCTGCAGGCTGAACAGCTCCCTCAGCCTTTCCTCCCAGGGGAGATGCTATACACCAGTTTGAATCTCAGTGTATTTTAACACAACTACAACACACCCATTTTCCAGCAGAATTTCACTACAAATACAACTGCTACCAGGGTTTCCTCTGTTCAGGAACTACAAACCTGGGCTGTAATCATACAGACCACGTCCAGCATAAGGACATATCTGTACATGCCCTCAGCCACCACTGTATCATGTATAAACTCCAGTGGCTCCTTTGAGCTGATTGGAATTTTCATCCCATGATCTGATAGCTCACAGACTGTCCCAGCTGAAAGACTAACTGCAGCTACAAGTAGGAAAACCCCCCAGAAAACCCAGTGCACTAAGCTTAAAACCTCAAGCAAAGGTTAAACCACTGGTGGAACTGAGAGTCGTGAGGGTGTTATGAGATGGATATATCAGACTCCAGCTGCCCTTATTCTCCAAAGGACCATTACCAGTTCAGCAGGATGGCATTTCAGTGCTATCTTCCAAAGGAACTACAAGGAATTACAACCTCCTGGACAATGGAGTTAGAGCAGAGGACCAAAATTCAGGACACACCCATTTCCCAGAGCATCTTTTTCCCTTCAGGAGAATTTATGGAGAAAACTAAGTAGTGTCAGCAGAGGCAGAGTGAGTCTCCTGGTGAAGAGGACCCCTGCACCAGTTGGCTTTCCTGCTGGCATCACTTCTTCTGCACAGTGCCTGACTGGCACCAGGACAGTCTGCATGCTGGGCTGCAGCCTCATCACTGAGCCCTGTCTTACCTCACCCCACAGCCAGCTCCACTCCCTGTTGTGTGCTGACTCGACAGAGAGGTGTTTGGTGGAGGCCTGGCTGCCCTGCTCGCTCCTCCTGGCTGAGGCAGAGGCACAGAGAGCAGCAGAGACTCAGGCTATGCTCACATGAAAGCAAGTAGAAAGAGCAGCTTCACTTTCAGCCAGTCACAGGAGGTACCACCCTTTGCTGTTGCGACGTTATTCAGGCCCAATCATCATCATTAATACATTTTTGCCAATTTAGGTTTTTCTTCTACAGGTAAGAGGAGCTGGAAGTTGAGAAAGCACTGACTGTCACACAGTCACATAAAGGGAACTTCTAGGTGGAGCTGGGGCCTGAAGGCCCCACCACACCTTGTGCTTAGCTGAGAGGCACACTCAGAGTATTCCAGAAGTGAAACGCCCAAGCCCAGTTACTCAATTAACTTCTCCAAACCACTGCTCCACAGTGACACCAATCCATCAGGGAGACATTTTGGTATTTTACTTTTCTAGTAATCAATTTCTTGAAGTAAACAGCAGCTTGTGCCCCCCCTCCCCTCCACTTTGTGTAATTAGATTAAGGAATACAATTCAGCTCTGAAAGAGAGCAAGCCAAGAGAATTCAGCAGAGGAGCTGCCTGCTCTTTCTTCAGAGCTTCCATCCTGAGAACTGGGTTGTGAACTGTCCAACATGCCACCCAGCAGAAAGCTTAAGCTGGAGAGAAGCAGCCTGCTGAAGTCTGACTGCATCATCTCCCAAGGAAACAGAACATGCAATTGCTTACCCCAACTTTGAAAGTCCCAGTGAAGCTCTAGATAGAAGTCACCTAGCTGAGATGAAAAGAACATATTAGAACACTTTATGGTCTGAAGGACAACTGTAAAACTTGCTGAAAGACATGCAGAAGTTGTATTGTGCCAAACAGAAAACCTGCTATGTTTGTATTTGAACTTCTACTGCACTTAAGCATCTCTGAATCCTTAACTGGACCAGAATCAGTAATGATGAATGACATAACTCATCTGAACTACCCACCTGCAATGGCTTCTTGGAGATAATCACTCACACAGCTATTAAACTGTGGACTGGAACAGATTTATTGTAAATGTGTTTTATAAAACCCCAACCACCTCCAGACCTCCTTGCTTGCTTTGACTGACCACATCCAATCACAGGGCATTACAGGCTCTGGCTCTAATTAACAGCTCCAGTTTCTGCCAGCAGAGTTCACACACACCAATTTCAATTTATCCTCTGGAAATAAGCTTCAGCACCCACCTAAACACTCCTCTACCTCCACAAACACAGGCCAGCCAACTCCTGTAAACCACAGGCAAAGCAAAGGGTGACTTCATTAAAATTAGCAAATGTTGGTCAGCGAAATATTCACTGAGACAAAAGACTTGGGAAAAACCTAAAAGTCTAATTAAACAAACACAGGTTAACAAGATATTCTTTAACTTTCAGATTGCAAAGACAACTCCAGGTCTGTCCTACATAAACCTTTGGGTTTGAATTTCTAGAAGTTGAGAAGTAATATCTTAAAAACCTGTAATTCTGGGACCCTTTGAAACAGACACTGTAACCCCAGATGGTTATTCAGAGAAGAGAGACCTGCACAAGTAAAAGCCTCACCTCTTTCAGGGCTTTTAATAAACGAGGTCGCTTTTCTTCAACACTTTCCCTGGACTGCTGTTTCAGCTTCCTCAGGAGTGCTGTAACTAAAGAGGAATGAACTGTGAAGGGAATCTGTTTGTCCAGTACAGGTTGTGCCACTGTCTGACACCTTTACAAAAAGAAACCCCAACAATGTGACTGTAACATTTCATCAGACCTGGGAGAAAACCACTTCAGGTTACAGTAGTTACACACAGCCTACTCTGATCACAACACCTGTTCAGGGCCAGGTTGGATGGTGCCCTGGATAACCTTGTGTAGCTCCAGGCCTGGAGGTTGGTGTCCCTGCCTGTGGCAGGGGGTTGGGGCTCTGTGACCCTTGGGGTGCCTCCCAACCCAGACCATTCTGTGATTCTATGATCTGCCTGCTGAGATGCAGCCCAAAAGCCATATCCCATTGCTGACTGATCCACCAGGCACACGTGTGACCACAAAGAGCAGAGACCATACTGCTAAAACTCATTCCCACCTCCTAACTCTGATTTGAAATGCAAATGCCAGTGTAGAGCTTCTACAGTCACCTTAAGCAAAATCTTAACTCAGCATTATGCATCCTGATGCAATCAAGGAAATGGATGTGCACACAGATTTTATCATGTTTCAATAAAAAGAGAGACCAGCTGATTAAGATAAACTCTTAAGGACAACTAAAACAGGAGTATTACACCCCCCCCCTTGGTTTCAAACCCTGTTTTCCAGCCCTGAACAAGGCCTTGTTTTCTGATGATTGGGAAGCAGAGGTTCTTACTCATCTGTCTGTCTCCATAGCTGATGGCTTCTGCCAGAGGGCTCCATCCCTGAGCGTTTTTCACCTTTACAGGAGCATTATGGGCTAAAAGCAGGTGGGCACATTCTGTAACAGAACAGGAATCATTACTTACAGTCCACAGCAGGGATGAAGCAGTGTCCTTCATGGTGAAGGAAGCATTAATCAAGCAAAAGGAGTAGGTGTTCAGTGTATCAAAGAGTTTATCAAAATACATATCTGGATTCTGAGTCAAATGTTTGCTCAGAGTTTACTGGAGCACTCAGAGCATTCCCCTGTTAAATACCAGCACTAAAACCACAATTGGGGATCAACCACCCACTGAGAAACGTCCCTTCTGCTGCAAACCAGCAGACTGCCCTCAGAAAGCCCCAGAGCCACAAGTAACTGGCAGTGCAGGACTACAAGGTGGCTATCTGTAGCCCTGATAACAGGGCACTCAAGTCAGGGCCCTGTGCCCTGCCAAGGCAGAGGCAATGCCTGCAGTGCCCTACACCTGTCAGCATCAGCCTCAGCACCAGCCTGTGTCAGTGCCATCCCCACGCTCAGCACAGGGACTCCGTGCCAGGAAACCAACGTTAACATCTTTCCAAAGCCACAGCAAGTAACCACAGGGCCACAGCTCAGCCTGCACGGGTAACAGGGGACGGTGGGGTGATGAATCATCTTTAAAACCGAGGAGAGAAGGCGGCCTGCAGTGTTTTCACGCTCTGAATAAGCTGTCCTCCTTTGAAACGGCTCTTCAGCTTCCAACGACTCAGAGTTTCCTCACCACACCTCATCAAAACCAACCTGACCCATCTGCAAAGGGGAGCAGTTACCAGCTGGAGCTGCAGGCTGAAGAAATGTCTCATCAGAGGGGAGGGGCAGGCAGGGTGGATAGAGGAGCTTCCCGGAGGTTCTCCTACGCTAGCTGCTACAGGAAGCCCTGCTAGTCATTCCAGATGCAGCAGCTGTGACTCACTGGCAAGCACTGGTGTTAGGAAGGAAGAGATACTTCACTGGTGAATGCATCATCTCTCGTGGTAAACAAACAGAAGCCCTGACTACTTGGCCAAGGAACTCAGAGGTATTTGTACAGTGGCTTAAACACAGTGCCTAGGACAGCCACCAGTGCAAACACTGCATGAACCAACGACCAGCACAAGCCCAAGCTGGAAACAAACGCTGCCACGGGGCACAACAGAGGGAGAAAGCTTCTCTCTCACAAAGAAAAGGCTGAGGAGTTAAAGAAAGGCTGCTGTGGCTGCTGCCTTCTGTCCTGCCAGCCTCTGGACGAGGCCCCTCACTGGGAAACAGCAGGTCTGACAACGCACTGCTTCTCACAGGTTGAAAAAACCTCCTATCTCTGACTTCCAGCACTTGGAAAACATATCTGCCTCATCACCATCTCAAAAGGTTTTTAAACATCTTCTTTATCTTCTGCTTTTTAAGATTTTGTTCCAGAAGTATCACAGGCCAGACCAAGGCTGGCAGGTTCCAGCTACTCTACTGCTGCTGCTTCTCCAGCCACCTTCCAAATTACTTCCCAACTCAACTCTCAGTCAGCTCGGATCAATCCCTCCATCGGTGTTACCAAGTGTGCTGAGACAGCTCATTGCACATCCTGCACCCCCCTCTCCAAACCTGCCAGGGGTTTGGGCTGACACAGCTCTCTCTCAGAGCAGGGCCACGTGCCAGTGTGGGACTCAACCCAAACCACTTCCATTCCAGCACTGAAACAGCCTGTCACTGAGACTGAACAATCACACTCCGGGTTTCCTCCCAGTCTCAAAACATGTCTATTTCTACAGTTTTAATTTGAAGTGGAAATTTAAACCCTGTGCCTTGAAATCCTGCTGGGAAGGGTGTGTGGAAAGAGGAGAGCCATCACGACTCTGGGTGGTTTGATGCATGGAAGAACAGCCAGGCAGCACGCCAGAGACTCCAATCAAGGGGTGAGGGAGGGTGCAAAGAGCAGGTGAACAGTCACATCTGGACTCTCAGAGTTGGTTTATTCTGGAGGATGGTTTCTTCTGGTTCACTTCCTTGGGAAAAGCTAAACGGGGCTGTTCAGCATCAGCAAGGATGACAGTGACACCCCCTGCCAGAGAGGTGTCAGCAGAGAGAAAGGGCAGCGTGTCCCAGCCAGCAGCTAATCCCCCTCCTGTGCCTGAGCTGACTGCCCCTGACCACAGAGCTGGAGGATCAGCACCCGGCCTGCACGCCCTGGGCATACCCACCAGCATCAGCTGCCAGCCCCCATGGGAAGCAGGGGGCACCTGCCCACCCTCAGAGCTGTTCCTCAGTCGTCTACAACACCCTGAGTTTCCCAATTTCTCTCTATCTCTGCAAAAAGAGCAGAGCTGTGTCCACCCGCTGCTCTTGCCCCAAGGAGTCCAACGGCTCCAACCCCTTTCACCCCATCCTACTCACCCCCATCCCCTTGATGGGGCCTGAAGAATGGCCCTAACTTCTTCTCCAACCTTTCTCCACCTGCTCGGTGCATTCTTTGCAGAAAACCTCAACTCTGAACACTCAGAAAAGCTGGAATATCTTACCCTCCAGCCCCCAGGTCTTCAGGAGAATTGAAGAGCTTAAAAGAGAGAGATGTCTTTACGTACCTTTATGTCCCAGCATCACAGCAAGGTGTAAAGGAGTGTTTCCTGAAACACAGAACACACAAACATGTGAGATGCAAGGCAGCAGAATCAACTGCAGTTCCACAGGTGTGCACACACACAGCCCAAACGTTTCAGGGTAGGAAACTCGCTGTGTGACCCACCCAAGGGACACACTGAGCACTCCAGCACAGGGATGTTCTTCTCAGCCAGCACTTGGACTGTTCCTGTTCAGATAGGTATCTCTGAGATGCACTTCATGGGCAGAGAGATTTCTTTCAGGACACCTTGAAACCTACTGCAGCCAACTTCCTTTCCTCAAAGGGGCTCCTGAGGTCACAGGAACCAATGGGGAATTATAGAATCACCAGGGTTGGAAGGGACCCCCAGAGCCCATGGGGTCCAACCCCCTGCCAAAGCAGGGTCCCCAGGACAGGGCACACAGGTTGGGGTCCTGCCCAGTAAGCTGGCTGGATCTCTATGATGGAGTTACAGCCTTGGTGGGTAAGGGAAGAGCAACTGACCTCATCTACCTGGACTTGTGCAACGTGTTTGACACAGACGTGCACAACATCCATGTCTCTAACTGGAGAGATGGATTTGGTGGGACAGAGCACTGGGTGGATAAGGAACTCACCGGATGGCCACACTCCAAGTTCAAATCAAGACCAGTGAGGAGTGGAGTTCCTCAGGGGTTGGTGCTGGGACTGGTGCTGTTTAACATCTTTGTCAGACGTGTGCAGCAGGACCAAGGGCACCCTCAGCACCACTGAGCCAGCAGCACCGAGCTGTGTGGTGGGTCAGTCCCCGGGAGGGAAGGGACGGTGCCCAGAGGGACCTGGCCAGGCTGGAGGTGGCACCACGTGAACTTCATGGAGTCCAGCAAAGCCAAGGTCCTGCCCCTGGGTCAGGGACATCCCTGGCACAGTGACAGGCTGGGCAGGGAATGGATAGAGCAGCCCTGATAAGCTGGACTTTGGGATCAGGAAAAGCAGCTCAGCCTGACCCAGCACTGTGGGCTGGCAGCCCAGGAAGCCCCCCGTGTCCTGGCTGCACCCCCAGCAGTGGCACCAGCAGGGCTGGGACAGGGGGATTCTGCCCCTCTGCTCTGGGACACAGACCCCCCCCACAGCCCTGCCTCCAGCTCGGGGGTCCCCAGGACAAGGGGGACATGGAGCTGTTGGAGCCAGTCCCCAGGAGCCCCAGAGATGATGGGAGGGCTGCAGCCCCTCTGCTCTGGAGCCAGGCTGGGAGAGCTGGGCTGGCTCAGCCCAGAGAAGAGAAGCTGCTGCTGGGGAGAGCTCCCAGCCCCTTCCCGTCCCTCGAGGGGCTCCAGGAGAGCTGGAGAGGGGCTGGTGCCCAGGGCAGGGAGGGCCAGACCCAGGGGAACGGCCTCCAGCTGCAGGAGGGGGATGGAGAGGGGCTGGGGGGCAGAAATCCTTCCCAGGGAGGGGGGAGGCCCTGGCACAGGGTGTCCAGAGAAGCTGGGGCTGCCCTGGGATCCCTGGCAGGGCTCAAGGCCGGGCTGGATAGAGCTTGGGGCACCCTGGGCTGGGGAGAGTGGAGGCACTGGGGGGCTAAGGACCCTGCCCACCCACACCAGTCTGGGGTTCTAGCAAGGGATAACCCAAACATCTATGCTTAGCATGGTCTGAAAAGCCTGGCAATTTACAAAGATGACACATCTAGGTTAAAAGCTACTCTAAGATAAGATACTGATTAAAATTTTAAGAGCTTATTTTATTAATTTTTCAGGGATTTAGTTCAAAATTTCTACAAATACAGTACTGGTTAGATGGTGAAGTCATGGCAACTTCACTCCAAAGGAAAAAAAAAACTAAAAAGCCTTTTGGTTCCTCTGATGCCCAAAGGGAGCCTCCCAGGCAGACATTACAAACATGACCCCGTTTTCCTGGCTGTGCACAAGATGATTTATACTTTGGTTCTCAACTATGCACCAAGGTTCAGTGGGTGCTGGATTAATGCTGCTACCAGAATCCAGGTGTGTTTTATTAACATAACGTAAGGACACAAAATTCTTTGTTTTAGCTGCATTACAGCTCCAGTACTGTTGTACTGGGCACTGGTGAGGCTGCACCTCGAGTGCTGGGTCCAGTTCTGGGCTCCTCACCATCAGAAGGACACTGAGGTCCTGGAGCGAGTGCAGAGAAGGGCAACCAGGCTGGGGAAGGGGCTGGAGGGCAAATCCTCTGAGGAGCAGCTGAGGGAGCTGGGGGTGTTGAGCCTGGAGAAGAGGAGGCTGAGGGGAGCCCTTCTCCCCACCTCCCCTGCCCTGCCAGGAGGGTGCAGAGAGGTGGGTGATGGTCTCTGCAGCCAGGGGACAGGAGCTGGGACAAGGGGCAATGGGCTCAAGCTGCCCCAGGGCAGGGTCAGCTCAGCTGGGAGGGCAAAGTTCTTCCCTGGCAGAGTTGTGGGGCTGTGGCACAGGCTGCCCAGGGAGGGGGCTGAGTCCCCAGCCCTGGGGGTGTTTAACAGAGGGGAGATGAGGTGCTCAGGGAGCTGGGTCAGCACAGGACAGGGACGGTTGGACTCCATGGGCTTAAAGGGCTTTTCCAACCTGGGGATTCTGTGATATGTTTAAAGGTTTTCTCAACAGAGTTAGAAGTTGCTGGGAAGCATGTTTCTGTTGCAATTCTAACAAAGTCCTTGATTTTAGGGTTCCTTCATGGTATCACATTAGCAGGACACCCCTGCTGCACGCCAGAGCTGATGTGCTGTACATCCCAACACACAGAGGCTGCTCTACAGGTAACTGCACCCTGGTATCAGAACATCTCCCATCAAGATAGGCAAGCAGTCAGAGGCAGAGTTCCAAGTGGGTGTGGATGAGCTACCCAACACCCAGCACAAACTATTCTCCCGGGTCACCAGCCACATCCTAGTTCATCTTACACACTCAGGAAGCCAACCTCAAACTGTCTATTAATAGATCCTGTCAGGCTTCCAAGCCAGAGGATGACTTAGAGCTGGGGATGCAGCCACTCTTTGCTAAGTGACTGACATACCGACGCACAGAGGAACAAACTTGAGCCTGAGCCACACTGTGTTCTCAGCAATCCTTACATAAGCCACTTCCTCACCTTACCAAGCCCCCCACAGGACACCTTCACCCCACAACAGCTCTACGCTAAGTCTCCTCTCCCATTAGTAAACCTGCCCGGTGCAAAAAGCCCAGCCCACCTTTGAAAGGCTGAACACAACGCAGCCAGACAGCTCCAGGAGCAGTGACAGCTGGGGACAATGGCAAGGGACAAGGGAACAGAAGCTGACCAGGCCCCCAGCAGCTTCTTTCCCCAGCACCGTGTCAGATTTCATTCAGGCAACACGCGGAAAGCGCAGCTCTGTGACAACACACGGCATTTCACACTGAGGACCTGAGCAGCCTGAGCTAACCCCAGTGTTCTCTCTGCTTTGGGCAGGAGGCTGGGTTAGATCACCTCCAGAGAGCTCTCCCAGCACAGATTTTTCTTTGACTCAGTGGCTGTCTTCACACTGAAGAGCAGGCAACTCCAAAGGAGCTCGGAGAGTCGGGCAGAGCAGATGGGGGGAGGAAGAGCAGCATCCACAAAGGCAGACAGGACAGTAACAGGGCACAGAAACCAGGATCCACCCCTTCTAGAAGGAAAAAATAGCTATTTGTGAGGAAGCTGAGATGATGTAACATCCTGCTAGGTGGTCTTCAGCCAGTGAGCCCCTGGCATGGTGTCTGAGGTTTAACAAACATCAGTGAGAGCAGAGAAGAGGTTAGCTGCTGTACCAAAGGGAGGTGAGCCCCACTGAGAGGAAAGCCCCCTTCAGAATGGGGTGAGAGACCACCTCTCCGAGCCCCTGCCCAAAGGGAAGCAGCCTCAGCAGGAGCTGAGGCACAATGCTAGCCCTGGCACCTCCAAGCACCAAACCTGGACAGCGTTTTGCACAGTTCCATCACTGATCACCTGGCTTAAGATCTGAGTAACCTGGGGATGTCTGGATGCTCTCTGGGCCAAACAAAATGGGCTTTGTCAGGTTTAACTCTGACTTCTTAAAGTCAGCCATCAAACTCTGTAAGGTCACAAAATTAAGAGATCACAGCAAGGAGTCACTTGCTGAGTGCCTCCATGCAACCTCCAGCAGGACAAAGGCAAGAGCTGTTCAAGCAGAAAGACTCTGCTCTTGTCTGAGCAGAGGTAAGCTTCCACTCCTCCCAGGAACACTGAGGGAAGGCACCAGCACCACTGGTTTTGTATATTCCTTTACCATTACCATTTTCTCTCCCTTTTCTGTCCTATTAAATTGCCTTTCTCTCCCCCTCCCACTGAGGGGAGCGAGGGCTCGGCCATGGGCTTGTTTTATCTGTGGCCAGGTTAAAACACAACAGTCTCAGACTGATAAATTAATCAGCACCGGGTTTTTTTACAGGACTCAGAGGGAACCACTCCACTGGAATCTATCACACTGCAGCCCCCCCAGAACATTTACCAGCCAGAGTAATTCTAGGTAAAATTAGTCTGATGGAACACAAATGAAAGGGGTGAACTTTAACACTGATCAATGTCTCCCAGGCAGTGCAGAGTGCAATGAAGTGTTCCTAACAGGACAGAGAGGAGGTGGAGAGGGCAGTTACACTCCTTGCAGTTGCACAGATGGCTCTAACAGCTTGAGGTTTCCCCTGAACCACAGCTCAAGCCACAACAGCAAGGGTTAAACTCCCGGAAAACAAGCAGCTCCGCAGGAGGCAGCTGCTGGAGACAGAGAGAGAGAGAGGGGGGTGCAAGTGTACAACTACAGCATTTACTTGCAGGAGAGCACTGCAATGAAAAGGGCACTGGCAATCATTAAGTGGCTGACGTGTCGCTGTGATGACTCCCATGCAGTTCAATCAAATGATAACAGGTTTAGGATGATGGTTTCTAAACACCGACTGGGAACGTCACCGGGCACACACCTGAACAGCTGCAACCACAGCTTGATTCACCACACAAACAAGCCTCACGCTCCCCTTCCACCTGAAGACAACTTCCTCACCACCCAGAGCTTTGGGAGATCGGCATGCATACTTCCCTCCTCAGATTGTATAGCCCACAGGGCCTTCTGCCACACAAACAGTGATACAGCAGTGCCTAGAACCCCACAAGTGCACCAAACCACACGTGAACTCGCCCGTGCACACGTGCATGTGTGACTCCCAACCTTTGGGAAGGCACCTGACACACCTACAAGGAAGCTGTGCCTGCTTCCAGGACTAACCCAGCAAGAAGTCTGGTCTGTTCCAGATAGTAACATGGGTTTACTCTGAATACATCCAAGCTCTTAAGAGCACAGTAGAAATAAGTAACTCAATAGGTATGTTACAACCTTCTCCCAAGAGACTTGTCCCTTTTGGGATAATGACACCGACCTTCTGATGGGTAATGGGTTTTGAGGTTAATTTAGAGAGCAAGCAGGCTGTGCTCAAGTCACTGAGCCAGCATGGTGTTCTGATACAGCACAATACCACAAGGTTTACCTTCCACAGGCCTTGGCTTTCTGCACCTCACCGCAGGCTAAAAATGGGCTGGAGCTGTAAACAGTAACTGTTACTAGAAGTTCTTCCTTCCCTCAGTCACTTCCTTGTCATGCACCAGGATTCTTCTGCCTTATTTCCCAGCACAATTGCAGGCTGGAGCTTTCTTCCCCAAATCACTCACAACTCAAATATGTAAACAAGCAACAGAGGGATTCAGGCAGAAAGAACACAATAACAAGGAAATACTAGTCAGGCCCTCGGTATGCCACGGCACCAGGGGGGTGGGGTTGGGTTGAAAACTTAAGAGCAAAGGACCACAGAATCAGCAGGTTGGAAAAGACCTTTAAGATCATCCAGTCCAACCATCCTGAGCTAAACCAGATCCCTGAGCACCTCATCTACCCTTTTCTAAACACATCCAGGGCTGGGGACTCAGCCCCTTCCCTGGGCAGCCTGTGCCACAGCCCCACAACTCTTTCAGTGAAAAATGTTCTCCTAATATCTGATCTGAATCACTTTAAGTAAAAACATGGAGGCATTTGTCATGGTTTTACCCCAGCTGAGAGCCCAGATCCACACAACTGCCTGCTCTTTAAAGGAAAAGAGCAGGGAAGGAAGGGAAGAGGAAGGGGCAAATAACAACCCCAAACCAAGAAACCCAAAGCCCGTGGGTTGGGATAGGGACAGTTTACTAGAATAGCAGAAAGATCAAATATCACAACTCCAACAGGACTTTAGAGCAAAAATCTCTGAAGCTGCTGACACACAGTGCAGGTTCCCACTGACCCCACAGCTCAGGCTGTGCCACCCAGAGCCGCCCCGGAACCCACCGTCCCCCAAAACCCCTGTGTCCTGGAGCTGCCCCCTCCTCCTCCCCCAAAACCCCTTTACACTGAGCAGGGTGTCACTGCCATGGAACACCCCCTTTGGCCAGTCTGGGTCACCTGTCCTGGCTTCAACCCTCCTTTCTCATGGACAGAGAAATATGGAGAGCTGAGAAAGTCCTTGACTGTGACACAACTGGAACCATCAGGGTGTTACCAGCACTGCTCCATCCTGACACCAGACACAGCATCCCAGCCCTGCTGCAGGAGGAGTTAACCCCAGCCTGGCCAAACCAGGACAGCAGGTTTTTACTTGAAGTGATTCAGGGACAGAAATCCCCAAAGCCTTCTGTAGACAGTGCTGAGAAAGCAGAGAGATGTTCACTGGGTCTATATGTATATGTGTGTGTGCACATTTATATAAGAGAAGGATGGTATCAACGTTGTCAATGCACATCAGAGGAGACAGAGCAGCAGAGATGGGCAAGGGAGCACCTTCAAAGGTACTGAGCTTATGGTGAGGAATTATCTGATGAGGAACTGGAGCTGGTGTAGGGGAGAAGTCAGCAGGAGGAACACGGTGAGGGAGAACACCTCTCCCCAAGTGTTGCTTCCATGCTACCAGTCTCCACTGCAACGCTTGGAATGAAGATGACAGGATAAGTATACCTGTGGCCACGCTGACAACAATGTACTTAGAGACATGTTATGACAGTTGTAAGAACTACTCCTCCCTGCCCCGATTGGGAAAGCAGAGCCCTGTATTACTCCACACACACCAGCCTGTGTGTCAGAGTGCCTAACGTTATCGTGGACCCGGCTTTTCATTTCCTACTGCATCATTATTCCCACTCCACCAACCCTGAAGATTGCTCTACCTTAATGCTCCTTTTTACTTTACACAACACAATTAAGGAAAAACAAAGGGGACATCTATCCCTTAATCAGGAACAGAAGGTAACTGTAGCCTTGGAGCACAGCCTCTCCAGACACCACACACGGCAGGCACAGCGTCGCATTCCCCAGCAGAAGCAGATCATGTTGCTCTTGGAACAGGTAGGAAACATGGAGATGAAGACTAACCATGCAACTTAAGCTGACTCGACTGGCTGATGCATTTTTCAGCCACGTTAAGGTATTCCCCAGATTAAGGGTATCGTTTTAAGATGCCCTAGCAAGCTTCTGGGAATGTCTGCACTGTGGAGTGACACAAGGGTGGCACCTCTGCCTCTGCTGCTGCTGCTGTACGGCCAAAGCAAGCTTACAGAGGAGCAGGGAGTGAGATCTTGGCTTGTTCGAGTCTCAGAACTGAAGCAGGAAGAAGAGAGTAAGTTCTGGGGTTTCACCCCAGGGAAGCATCAAAGGCAGGTCCCTCCCCGCCGAAGAAGCGCGACCACCCGCTCCAGAACCCGGCAGCAAGACCTCGCTCCCGAGTCCCGGGGGGTGCGGGCCCTGACCGAGTCAGCTCTCGGGAGTGAGGCAGCACCCGGTGTGAGGGAGCTCACCCGGCCCGGGCCCCCCCCCACACAGCCCGGCCCCGGGCCCCCCCACGCCGCCCGGCCCCGGGCCCCCCCACGCCGCCCGGCCCCGGGCCCCCCCACAGAGCCCGGCCCCAGGGCCCCCCGCGCCGCCCGGGCCCCCCCAGGCCGCCCGGGCCCCGGGCCCGCCTGGCTTAGGCAAACCCCCAGACCTCTCCCAAGCGCCGCCACCGCCCCGAGCCCAGAGGGGCACCACCGGCGGCTTTCGAGCAATGGGCGCGGAGCTGCGGGCCGAGCCAGGGGAGCAGAGAGCCAGAGAAGGGCCGCGCGGCTCCCGCGGAGCTCCCGCCGCCGCCGCCGCCTCCCCGCCGGGCGGAGCGCGCAGGCCGCGCCGCTGCCCCGGCACTCACCGTGGCTGTCCTTCTGGCCGATGCCCTGCGTGCGGATGAGGGCCGAGAGCCGCCGCACGTCCCCCTTGAAGACGCACTCGTGCACGGGGAAGTGCGCCGGGCACCTGTCGGGCTCGGCGGGCGGGCCCGTCCCGCCGGCCGCCGGCCCCCCCTTCAGCGGCAGCCGGTGGTGGTGGTTGCTGAAGATGCGGTGGCCGCCGGCCCGCCCGCCTTTGCCGCTGCTCCCGCGGCCGCCGGTGAAGACGCCTCCGGGCGCGGCGGCCGCCTCGTCGTCGCCGGGCGCCAGCAGGTCCCCGTCCTCCTTGCTGGGCTTGTGGTCCCTGCGCAGCGAGCGCAGCTTCTCGCCGGTCATCGCCAGCGGCGGCCCCGCGGCTGGCGGGGCCCCGCCGGGCAGGCTGGCCGCAGCCCGAGGGTCAGCAGGCTCAGAGCCGCGGCGGCCAGGCCCGGCTCGTCGGCATCCCCCGCCGGAAAAGCCCCGAGCCCGCCCGCCCGCGGGGACCCGCTCAACGGCCCGGCGCCGCCGCCATCTTGGCCGGCTGCTCCCGCGAGAGGCGAGGCAGGGGGCGGTATCGCGAGACTTGGGGCGGGGCCGCGGTGAAGGCGGTAACCGCGCTCGGCTGGGCTCGGCACGGCTCGGCTGGGCTCGGCTGGGCTCGGCTCGGCTCGGCACGGGTCGGCTCGGCTGGGCTGGGCTGGGCTCGGCTCGGCTCCGCTCAGAGACACCGGAGCATCACCCTGACATCATCTCCAGTCGCTCCTGCAGTCCCAGGCACGGTTTATAACTGAGCAGCCCTTATTAGATCCCGTCATAACGCGTGTGTCCCGCTTTAACCCCACACCAGTCACACCGGACAGTGCAGCCACCTGCGGAACGGAGCAGTCATGCGACAGGATTGTAGGGGTGAGCAGGGCCCCCCAGAGCCCATGGGGTCCCACCCCCTGCCCAAGCAGGGTCCCTAGGACAGGTCAGGGCTGGAATCTCTCCAGAGAAGGAGACTCCACACCCCCTGGGCAGCCTGTCCCAGGCCTCCCTCACCCTCACTGGGAAGAAGTTCTTCCCCACATTGGGGGGGAACTCCCTGTGCTCCAACTTGAGCCCATCACCCCTTGTCCTGTCCCCACAGACACTGAGCAGAGGCTGCCCATGGCCCCCTGTGTCCCACCCTTCAGCTCTTGATAAACACTGATCAGATCCCCTCTCAGGCTTCTTCTCTGCAGGCTG
Source organism: Gallinula chloropus (assembly GCF_964237585.1). NCBI lineage: Eukaryota > Metazoa > Chordata > Aves > Gruiformes > Rallidae > Gallinula > Gallinula chloropus. Next base: position 885,499 of record NC_140091.1, on the reverse strand, counting down.
AACAGCCCCAGCTCCCTCAGCCTCTCCTCCCAGGGGAGATGCTCCAGGCCCTCAGTCTGGGCTCCTTGCAGGGCGGAGGCGTCAGCCCCGCGCTTGGCCAGGAGACCCCCCGCGTCTGGCCCCGCCGTGACCGCCGGGCGCTGCCCGGGGCCTCAGGCGCTCACCGGCGGGCTGTACCGCTCCGGTGGACACCGGCCCGCCGGCTGTGAGCGGTTTAGGCGCTGCCGGGCTCGCTGCTCGCCCCGCGGTCCCACCGGGCCCGGCAGCGGGACAAGGCGCCGGGTCAGGCGTGTGCCGGGGGCCGGAGCCGCCGAGCCTGAGGCGAGCTGCGCCCGGCCCGGCGCGCTGGCGGTGCGGGGAGACGCGCTGCTGCGTTCCCACAGCGCCCCCTGGCGGGCGGGCGGGCGGCAGCGCAGCGAACTGCCGCTCCTCTCCCCGCGGCGAGGGCGCCTCCCGGCCCCGCCCCGTTTTCTCCTCAACCAATCAGAGGCGGAGGAAAGGGTCCCTCCCGCGCCAGGCCCTCGGGGCGGGGGCGGGGCGTGCGCCGGTATCAGCGCGCGGCGGCGCGGCGGCGGGAGCGCGGCCATGGAACGCGGCGCGGCGCGCGGGTTCCTGCCGCCCTTCCCGCGCTTCGCCACGCGCGCCATCCACGCCGGGCAGGAGCCCGAGCAGTGGCGCTCGGCCGCCGTGGTGCCGCCCATCTCCCTCGCCACCACCTTCAAGCAGCGCAGCCCCGGCCAGCACGCGGTGAGCGCCCCGGACCCCGGCACCCGGCTCGGCCGCGCCGGCCCCGTGCGCCCGGCTGGGGGGTTGCGGGGCGGGGCGGGGGTCTGGGGGGGTCTGAGGCGTCGCTCCCGGGAGGGGTGGTGGCGCGGACGGGGACGCTGTGGGGGTCTGCGGCCTTGCACGGCGTGGCCCGGCATCGGCGTGGCCCGCCATGGCCCCGGCCCGGTACAGTCCGGCCAGGTATGGCCCTGGCCCGGTACAGCCCTGTACAGCTTGGCCCGGCATGGCCCTGGCCCGGTACAGCCCGGTGCAGCTTGGCCTGGCATGGCCCTGGCCCGGTACAGCCCGGTATAGCTTGGCCCGGTACAGCCTGGCCCGACCCGGCCCGGCCCAACCCGGTGTAGCCTGGCCCGGCATGGCCCCGGCCCGGCCCAGTGCAGCGTGGCCCGGCATGGCCCCGGCCCGGCCCGGCCCGGTACAGCCCGGTACAGCCCCGGCCCGGTACAGCCTGGCCCGGCATGGCCCCGGCCCGGTACAGCCTGGCCCGGTGCAGCATGGCCCGGCATGGTCTGGTTTGGCCGTAGCCTGGCATGGCCCTGGTGCAGCCCGGCCCGGCATGGCCCCGGCCCGGCACTGGCACGGCCTGGCCCAGCATCGCCTGGCCCAGCATCCCCTGGCTGGTGGCCCCGGGAGGTGCTGGCTGGGGGGGTCCCCGGGGAGCAGCAGCCCTCGGGATGGGGAGCAGGGGAGTGGGGCTCCCGCTCCGCAGGGCCAGGCCCGAGGCTGCGGGGTACCGCTGCCCTGCTCGGCCTCAGCTGCGGGTGGGGAGCGGCTGCCTGGGCTGTCCCTCCAGCCTGGGCGAGCGTTTCCCGGGTCAGCCGTGTCTTAGGAAGCGCTGGGAGGCTTTGCAGTGAGTTTCTGTGGCTGCCCCTGGTGTACGAGGGGAACGGCAGGGCTGCACACCTCCCGAGTCAGTGCTTGTCCCAGAGCCCGGGCTGAGCGCCGCAGGGGCTGCCCAGGCAGGCAGAACTCACCCTGTGCCCTGTGCCTCCAGCCAGAGCCCCGTCCACAGCCTGGCACGGGGACTGTCTCGTGGCTGTGCTGAAGAGGGCTGCGGAAGGAGCCACGCTGTCCTGATGACAGAGCAGCTGCATCCCCCCAGCAGCGCTGTGCGAGCAGCCTGCTGGATTCCTGAGCGTGACAGAGGTGTCATTAAACCCAAATCCTCCAAACACACAGATGCCAGGGTGCTTAGCCAGGTCCTCTCTGTAATGAGGGTGCCTGTGCTTGCGTGACTCTTCCCTTTCTTGTTAAGTTTTCTCAGTAGTCACCTAAAAGCTGCTGCAAGTTTTACCTTCCCAGGTAGAACGTGGTCTCCTTGATGCCAGGGAAATGGATGAGCTCTCAAGAACTTCTGGTGGGCACAGGCTGGAACTGGCCAGTGCCCTGTGGCATCTCCCAAGCAGAGAGCATCCTGGAGATGGGCCACGCTCTTCCTGATCACGTCAGGAGCAGTGGAGTGGCAGCCCCAGGCCTTTTTCCCAGCAGTCACCAGATGGGTAGCTAGGGAGACGTAGGCAAGCATGGCTAGCAGAGTGATGCTTCCCCCAGAGCAGCTCTAGGAACCACTTCCAGGCTGGGGATGCCCAGTTGGATGTTGGGGTGCAGCAGCTTGGCGTAGCCAGCCTGCTGCTCTGGGAGGGTGCATCAACAGCAAGGGCTTCCTACCAACCCACAGCTGTGCCTGTACCAGGCCTCCTCTCCTGAGCTGTGTTCCTTGTTTTCCCAACAGGGCTACGAGTACAGCCGGAGCGGGAACCCGACCCGGACTTGCCTGGAGAAGGCTGTGGCAGCACTAGATGGAGCTAAATACTGTGAGCAACTAGTGGCTCCTCAGAGGGGGTGTCAGCGTGTGTCTCTGGACTGGCAGCAGTGGGCATGACCTGGGGAGCGAGGAGGGGGCAGTGGCAGTGGTGTGTGTCCCCACGAGGCTGCCCAGGGGATGGGGGTGGGAAGAGCCCAACGCCTGCGGCTCGGGAAGGTCCATCTGTGCCCCTGGGCTGTGTGCAGGGCTCCTGCCTCCCACGCCCGTGCTGCACCCCACAGACACTGAGCAGAGGCTGCCCATGGCCCCCTGTGTCCCACCCTTCAGCTGTTGATAAACACTGATCAGATCCCCTCTCAGGCTTCTTCTCTGCAGGCTGAACAGCCCCAGCTCCCTCAGCCTTTCCTCCCAGGGGAGATGCTCCAGGCCCTTCAGCATCTCTGTCCCTCCTCTGGACTCTCTCCAGGAGATCCCTGGCTGGTTGATCCCAGGGAGCCCAGCACTGGACACAACACTCCAGTGGGGCCTGGCCAGGGCAGGGCCTCCTGAGGAGTGAGATCAGGAGAGGGCCAGAGCAGGTTCCTTTTGACAGGGAAGGGAAGGGAGGCTCAGCAGGGGCATCACACAACTGCAGCCTGCTCACCACTGAACTCTCTTCTCTTCCAGGTTTAGCTTATGCTTCAGGCCTGGCTGCTACTTTGAATATTACTCACCTGTTGAAGGCAGGGGACACTATTATCTGCATGGATGATGTCTATGGAGGTATGTAAAGCACAAGTGTGGGTTTGCTCTTCGTTGTGCAAAGGATTAAATGTGCCTGTCTGCAATCCCAGCAACCTCTGAATTTCCCACTGTAGGACCTCACTTCCTTCAAGCCTTTTTGCTTCCTGGGAACACTGAGTGCCTCTGCCTGGTGGTAGGAATGAAAAGATGGGAAGATTCAGTAAACCCCCACAGCATGGAGTTTAAAAACTACGGCTAAGTAGTGATACGTGCTCGAATGAGGGGAAATGTGCTGGCAGAGCAGGACCCTCTGCAGTCCAGCACAGCAGAGCTTTCCAGCTTCTGGGATTCCTTCCCTAGGGGGGTGACCCTTTCCCAACCTGCATTTTGCCTGGACTGTTTCAGGCAGCTTTTCCATCCTCTTCCCTGAAAGCCCAGTTTACATCTGTCAAGCCTGTGTCTTCTGGATGCTCAGGGATGCTGCAGCCCACGCTCAGGCTTCCATCCTGCACAGAGATGTTTCCAGTCCATTCTTCCAAGAAACTCCCCAGTAACACCCACCTCTGCCAACGTCCTGCACTGGGTCCCCAGCAGTGCTGCTGGGTTTCGTGGATGAACAGAGCTGGCTGCCTCCCTCAGCCTCCCCCAGGGCCTTGGCACAGATCTGTGTTTGCACGTGGGGCAGGGGCAGGCAACAGGTGGTGCTTTCCCAAGCCACAGCTGGAGAGCCCTTCAGCAGGAACAGTCACCTTTGCCATCACCAGGAGCAGCTGCTGTTTGCCAGTCAGTTCTCCCAGCCAGTTTGACTGCACACATCTGCTGCTGTCTGAGCTCTGTCATGCCACACAGCTCCTCTCCAAAGCACCCAGGGGGGTGGAGGCAGCAGGAATCCCCCCTGACATCCTGCTCCCTGGGTAAATGATGGTCATTTGGCCAAAGCACTTGATGGTTTCCTCTCTTCAGAAGGGCCCAGGGGGGTATTTTTCCAGCAGAACCAGTTTGCCTGCTGGTTGGAGCCTCAGCCAGAGGTGGTTACTGCAGACCTGAATTTCACTGCTTCTGCCCTGCGTGTCTTTCATGCTTGTGCCATAGAGAGACACAGACACCCTCACCCAGGGGCATTCACACCCCCTGACTGGTACCTGTGCAGACTGGCGTGCCCAGTATGAGCTCAGCCCCTTCCTCCTTCCCTGGATGCCAGAGGCTCCTTGTCCCCTGAGCTCAGTTCTCTCCTGGCTTGTTCTGGGCAGCTTCCCAGCTCTGGTGCTGTGTGCTGCAGCCTGGTGCTTTGCCAGCTGCTTCCTCACTGCTCCTGTGCTGGCTCCTTTTGGCCAGGGCAGCTTCCCTCCCCCACCACACTTGTACTCTGGCCCTAGACCACAACCTTTGGGGCACTGGGAACCAGGGACTGGCACGTGTCCTGGCTCCCTCCAGGGTGCACAGGCTGTGGAAAGTGTTGAGCCCAGAGCCTGGTGGGATGGGGCAGCAGGACTGGGCTGCCTGATGCCAGGGAGACAGACACAGTACCCAGGCTGTCAGAAACCAGGTGACCAAGGGGACAGGAGAGGGGACAAGGGGCAATGGGCTCAAGCTGCCCCAGGGCAGGGTCAGCTCAGCTGGGAGGGCAAAGTTCTTCCCTGGCAGAGTTGTGGGGCTGTGGCACAGGCTGCCCAGGGAGGGGCTGAGTCCCCAGCCCTGGGGGTGTTTAACAGAGGGGAGATGAGGTGCTCAGGGAGCTGGGGCAGCACAGGACAGGGGTGGTTGGACTGGATGATCTTAAGGGGCTTTTCCAGCCTGGGGATTCCATGAAAAGCAGTGAAAGTGAAAGGTTCATGGGCAGTGCTGGGGAGCATATTGCCTGGGATGTGTTTAGGGATGCTGTGTTTTGGGAGGCATGAGGGGGGTTGTAGGACTCCAGCACCCCTGGATGCTGAGCTGTTGCTGTCACCTCTCAAGGCAGTGACAGGACTGCCAGTGTACCAGCACACTTCCAGCTCAGGGCTTCTGCCCTGTGCTGCTGTTAGAAGAGCAGAATAGCACCACAAAGCAACGTCCCTGTGGCTTGTGTTTGCAGACCTGACAGCCTGGGTGAAAACTTCCCCTCCTGGGGTGAAGTTCTTGGAGAGGAAGAGAGAATATATCACTTATTGTAGAAATAAAAGTGCTTCCTGAAAGAAAAAACCATTCATGCACAGCATTCAGCCCAGGGACTCACACCCTGCCTGTGCTCTGACTTGGTGGCAAACTGCTGTTCTGCCTGAGTGAGTAAATGTTGAGTAACCTTGGCAGAAAGACCTAATGAATTAATTTTTAATCCAGGCAGTGTTGGCAGGTGTGCTGCACGTCTAGTGCTCAACTGGCTGCTGCTGGATGCTGCTGCTCTCTCCAGTGGAAGGCTTCAAAGGCAGAAAGGAGGGAGATGCTCACTGTGTGCTTATTTACTGGAGTGATAGGAAACACCATGGCTGGAGTCTTCCCCTTGGTGGTTCTTCTCCCAAATTCTCAATTTAGCTTATTAAATACAAAAAAACCCCAAGGAGTTTGAAAATACATGGTGGGAAAAAGTTGCTATAAGTGGGGTGGAGCAAAGAGGATATAGAGCCTGGAACCACCAGCATGGCAGGGGGCTGCAGGGGGAGTTAGAAGCAGGCAAACTAAAGGGGGGCTGTTTAATTTTCCAATTAAAACCCCCCTGAACCAGCTATTAACTGAAAGGGCTTGAAAAATCACGTTGGTTCCTTGTTCCCATTATTGCTGTTCCCTTCCCAGTGTTACTTTTCCATGCTGTTTAGAACTCCAGCAATCTCTAAACTTCTCAGAAGCAGAATTGCCAGTGAGTGTGCTGGTCCTGGAGTGCAGCACAAAACTGTGCCCTCCTCCCCCAGGGCAGAGGTGTCACCCTGTGCCTCTGGTGCTCACCTGTGCTCTGGGGTTTCTCTTGCAGGCACGAACAGGTACTTCAGGCAGGTGGCCATGAAGACAGGCCTGAATGTAGTTTTTGTTGACTGCACGAAGATGGAGTGTCTGGAAGCTGCCATCACACCAGAGACCAAGGTAGGGGAGAGGGAGCTTGCTGAGCTCCCTAATCACTGAGGGGTTCTGCTCTTGCTGTTGTTGTAAGGGGGGGTCTGTGTCACGCAGAGGGGGCTGTGGGGGTGGTCTCTGTGGGGACAGGTTGGGGCTCTCCCAGCTCCCACACCTCCCTGCTGCTCTGATGCTCGTGGTGCCTCACTGAAAACATCTTTAGAAGGGCAAAGACCCACCAGAGAGAGGGAGAGGAGGGGGGGAAAGGGAAGAAACAGCAGAGAGAACACTGAGGTCAGAGGAGGAGGAGGAGGAGGTGTTCTGCAGCACTGGAGCAGATCATCCTCTGCTCTGCTGGGAGATAATTCAGCTGGAAAAGGGTTGCCAAGGCTTGGGTGTAAAGGCTTCCTCTGCCTGGGTCAGGTGTGGTGCCCTTAGGTTTGCAGAAGCTGTGGTGTTCTCCCCATGGGTCAGCTGCTTTTGTGGGGAGAACATCACAGCTCCCAAGGAGCCTGGCAGCTCCTCAGTGGGGATGTGTCCCTCCTCCCCCTCTGCAACCCCCAGGGGAAGCTGCTGCTCGGTGCCCTAAGGCTCCAGAGCACTTAGGGCTGACACAGGTGCCCCCCAGAACCCCCCTGCTGATGCCTTGTGGTGTTGGGTTCCTGCAGCTGGTCTGGATTGAGACGCCCACCAACCCCACGCTGAAGGTCATCGACATCCAGGCCTGTGCAGACGTGGTGCACAAGCACAGGGGTGTCCTTCTGGTGGTGGACAACACTTTCATGTCTGCCTACTTCCAGGTGAGCCCCTTGCTTCTCCACAGCTACCCCAGTGCTCCAGAGGACACCTCTTCCAAGTGGAAGCACCACCAAGGGGCTGCAGCTCTGCTCTGTGTGTTGGGAAGGCGCCTGCTCTGGCTCTGAGTGCACCCCAGGTACTGCTGCTGCTCCCAGCAGCCACGGTGCTGTGCAGAGTTTGACAGCCAGTCATACACCAGCATGATCCCAGCAAAGCCAGTGTCATTTACCAGCCAGGTAAACACTGCATGGAGACAGTTGGGTAAGCCATGGGGAGGATGACTGCTCTGGCATTCAGAGGTCCTGGGGGTCAGGTCTTGCTGGTGGAAACCCTGTCAGGCCTCTGGAAGAGTGTCCCAGCTCCAGCCTGTCTGTGTCAGTGTGTGCTTGGCCTTTTTGTGCCAGTTCTGCTGCATGGGCTCTCTGGGGTCTGTTCTGAGCCAGTCCAGGGCCTGAAAAACAGGAGGGGAAAAAAGGGGGGAACCGAGGGGCAGGGAGAAGGGGGGAAGCAAGGGGCAGGGAGAAGGGGGGAAGCAAGGGGCAGGGGAAAGGGGGGAAGCAAGGGGCTGGGGAAAGGGGGGGAAGCAAGGGGCTGGGGAAAGGGGGGGAAGCAAGGGGCTGGGGAAAGGGGGGGAAGCAAGGGGCAGGGGAAAGGGGGGGAAGCAAGGGGCAGGGGAAAGGGGGGGAAGCAAGGGGCTGGGGAAAGGGGGGGAAGCAAGGGGCTGGGGAAAGGGGGGGAAGCAAGGGGCTGGGGAAAGGGGGGGAAGCAAGGGGCTGGGGAAAGGGGGGGAAGCAAGGGGCAGGGGAAAGGGGGGGAAGCAAGGGGCTGGGGAAAGGGGGGGAAGCAAGGGGCAGGGGAAAGGGGGGGAAGCAAGGGGCAGGGGAAAGGGGGGGAAGCAAGGGGCTGGGGAAAGGGGGGGAAGCAAGGGGCAGGGAGAAGGGGGAACCAAGCAATCAAGTTCTAAAAACACTTCAGAAAACATGAACTTCAAAGTCTTGTTCATCTTAACATGGGCAGGGAATACTTCCCAGGAGACCAAGCTGATCCCTTGTAGAAGTAGAAGGGTTTGGGAGTGTGAAAGGCAAGGTGTCTTTGGTTTTGTGAAGGGTAAACCATGGCAGATCTCTGGAAGTGAAGAGCTTGACAGGAAGTGTTGATGCTCAGCTGAAGCAGCACTTGGGTTTGTGTTGTACATACCAAAGGCTCAGTGATGCCCCCTCCTCCCCAGCATGGGCATTGGTGTTTGCAAAAAGGGAGGATCTGGTTTGGCACAGGACTGGAATGGTTGGACTTGATGAGCTGAAAGGTCTTTTCCAAGCTGGTGACTGTGATCACAGTGTGTGAAAGGGAGAGTGAGTGGCTGGGTACAGGAGCCAGTTAATGCCTCTTTTATTGGGCTGGTGCTAAGAAGTCAGCTGCAGTGATTGATTCCAGGAGGTGCACTGGGTGATGCCTGTGAAGCCCTCGGGACTGCTGCTGCTGAGGTGGGGGTGGCAGTGGGAGGTTTGGAGCAGGGGCTGGTGGTGCTGCTGTGCTCCTGGGGGGGGCACTGGCCCCCTTCCTTGAACAGGCACCTGTGTTCCCTCCCACAGCAGCCTCGAGTTCTGAACCTGCTGCACTTCTTACCTGTGAACACAGTGCTGCTCCCCAGCCTCTGTAACCCCTTCATGGGACGTGCAGAGGCCTTTCCTTAGTGCCTGGTTAAGGAAAAAGCATCATTCCTGCCATCAGCCACCCCCAGCAGGGCTTTTCGGGAGGTGAGGGGGGAGAGCCCTGCTCTTGGAAGAACTGGTGGAGAGGGGTCAGGGGAGCCACAGGGATGCTCAGGGGGCTGGAGCAGCTCCCCATGGAGAGAGGCTGAGGGAGCTGGGCTGGGTCAGCCTGGAGAAGAGAAGGCTGTGGGGGGACCTCACTGCAGCCTCCCAGTCCCTGAAGGGAGCAGAGGAACAGGAGGGGAATCAGCTTGTTAAAGGGCAGAGACTGGCAGGACAAGGGGCTGGAGTGAAGCTGGAGGAGGGAAGGGGGAGAGGAGAGACTGGGGGGAAGTTGTTTGCAGAGAGAGTGGTGAGGGGCTGGAAGGGGCTGCCCAGAGAGGGGGTGGGTGCCCCATCCCTGGGGGTGTTCAAGGCCAGGTTGGCTGGGGCCCTGGGCAGCCTTGTGTAGCTCCAGGCCTGGAGGTTGGTGTCCCTGCCTGTGGCAGGGGGTTGGAGCTCTGGGACCCTTGGGGTCCCTCCCAACCCAGACCAGGCTGGGATTCTGTGATTCTGCCAAACCCTTCCCACATCCATCAGGTTTTTGGTTGGGCTGCAGGGGTAGTGCCACCAGCACTGGGATCCAGACACCACTGCCTTTTTCTTTATCATTTTTCCCCTTTGCAGGCTGTGGTGAGCTCTTCATTTTCTCAGGCATTCCACTTTAATACCTGTCCCTGTCCCTGCCTCAGCTAAGCAGAGTACCTGGTGTTCTCCCCAGTCCATACGGGCTGGATGGTAGCTGTATGCAGTCACTCCTCTCCCTGAAGCTGGTGGGAATTAGACCAGTGCTTTTAAATGATGTTTCCTTGTAGTTTCCTTTCACTGTGCCTGTCTTTACAGCACTCCCTGTGCTGTTGGGGTTGTCACATCCCCTGTTTATCTCCACTCTCAGCTTCTCATGCTTAAGGTGTTAAGGTTTGTATCAAGTTCTTGTGTGTTCTTTGTTGAGTTTCTCCACCTGCTGCTATTCCCCAGCCTTTCCATTTAGCTTGACATGAACCAGAGTGCATGGAGCTTTAATCCAACCTTCTGCTTTCTTTTCCTTCCAGCGTCCTTTGTCTCTGGGGGCTGATATCTGCATGTATTCTGCAACCAAATACATGAACGGTGAGTGTGTGTGTGTGTTCAGCCTGGCTCAGGCTGGCTGCTCACAAGCCCTTCTGGCTCCAGGCAGTTCCCAAAAGCCAGTTTTCCTGCCAGCAGTTCCCAGATGTACCACAGAATTAGTCTCTGTAGCTCCTAAACTGCACCTGGGAGAAGGAATATTGACCTGACTGCAGGTAACAGCCCTGCAGGTGTTTGTAGCTTTAATTTGACTGCAACAAAGGGAGTGGCCTCAATGGAAAGTGGCCACCAGAAATGATGGCAAGGCCCAGGGGAGGCTGGAGCCTGCCCAGAGCACGTGGCACTTCCCAACAGCCCAGACTCTGGGCTGACATGCCCAGAGCCACGCTGTAACCACACATTCATGGTGGAGTGGGCATGTCCTGGCTCTGGCCAGGCCAGGGTTAACCTCCCCAAGCAGCCAGCCCAGGTGAGCTGAGCCAGCCCAGGTGAGCTGAGGCAGCTTTCCACACCCCCTGACATCATTCCCCATACAAGCAGCTGGTTGGGGAAGGGTAGGGGCTGGTTGCCTCCAGGACAGTCTGAGTGCAGCTGGGGTGTTGGGTTGGTTGGTCCCTTGCTCCTTGCTGTCAGGCAGCCCTCTGTGCTCATCAGCTCAGTCAGGTACTGTGTCAGCACTGGGTGTGAGTGTAACTGGCCACTATTGTTCTATATTCAGGTGATTTTTGTCAGTGACTGTCCTTATCCCAACCCACAAGAGGCTCTGTCCCATGGGAGGGAAGGAGCAGCCCGTGGTGCTCAGCCACTGCCTGGGGCTGAACCACCCCAGGGCAGAAGTGGCAGTTGTCTGGCTGGTGTCCCCTGGTGCTGGACCCCCTGATTCCTGCACCGTGTCCTGCTTCCCAGAGGCAGGCTTGGGAAGTACCTGGGGGCAGGAGTGTGGCACACAGCCAGGCACCCTGCTGGCTGGAGCTGCAGAATGAGCTAAAAGCTGCCTCCCAGTGCCACACAGGCAGGATGCTGGGGAGCTGAGAAGGAAGCCAGTGTCTCCCCAGAACCAGGACTGTGTCAGCACTGGGACTGGGAACATGGGGGGGATGTGGCAGAGCCCCAGCACGGGCAGAGGGGCTGATGCTGTTCTTCTCTTCCTGCGTTTTAGGGCACAGTGATGTTGTGATGGGACTTGTTTCAGTCAACTGTGACGAGCTCTACGAGAGGCTCAAGTTCCTGCAGAACTGTAAGTGGCCAGGGAAGGGAACAGCCTGGCAGGCATCATGTGCCAGTACCCAGCTCGTGCTGGGGAGCACGCTGTGTGCACACAAGCATGCCATGGCTCTGGAGATGCAGCTCAGGGGGGTGAACACACACACCTGTACGTGGCTGGGGAGAAACCTGAGGGCATCTGGAGCCTCCTCCCTGCCTCTCACCTCTACCTCGGGTGGCCTGAAGCCAACACAATAGCTGTTGGTGTGCCTCTGTGGCTTCCCTCTCCAGTACTGTTATGGACACTGGTCCCCAGTCCCTAACTGGTTCTCCAAGAATGCTGAGAGCAGTGTGGGGTGGTGACAGGCTGGTGATGGGTGCTCAGGTGCAGGGAGCACTCCTCACTGCCAGACCAATTCCCCTCTCCCTGCCTTCCCCAGAACATGTGTGTGTCCCCCCAGCTCCCAAGGGAGGACTGAGCTGGGGGGCCTCTGCTGTGCCTCCCAGAACTGCTGTGCCACAGGCAGCTCTGCCTGGAGATGCAGCCTGTCCTGAAAGCATCGGGTGCTGTCTGCACAGGACCTGCTGTGAACAGGGGGCAGGATGGCTCCCAAAGCCACCCCTGGGGCTCAGGTTTGGGGTGAGACCCTGGCAGAAAGCCCCCCATCGTTTCTGTATGCCCTTGAAGAGGCATATGAACACTTAAATGACACCTTCATGTAATTTCATCAACCCATGTCAAGCACATCTGGGGGTTTTTGAACCCACTCACTGGGGGAGGCACCTGATGCAGGATGTTCTTGCAGGGTTGATTTTAACAACTTTCTGCCTCTTTAATTGTAATGAATGAGTTTCTGCACAGTGTCCTGTCTGCAACAGGAAGAGTGAAGGTGTATTGTGTCTGAAAGGTGTAACCCTTGAGGGACATGGTTTAGTGGGAGCTAGTAGTAATAGGTGAATGGTTGGACTAGATGATCTTTTAGGTCTTTTCCAACCTTGATAATTCTGTGATTCTGTGATTCTCCAGCTTGCTAATTCAGCTCATTGATTTGCATCCCGTGTGTGTGAGGTGAGGTGAGGGAGACAGGTGGCATCAAGTGTCTTTCCACTCGTCTTGTTCTAACTGTAGCCATTTTGGAAGTTAGGACTGTGTGCAGTGTGACTCAAGGAATCCCCAGCAATGCCAGTCTGTCTCCTGTGTGCCTCTCTCCGTCTCCGCAGCGCTCGGAGCCGTGCCCTCTCCCTTTGACTGCTTCCTGTGCAACCGCGGGCTGAAGACGCTGCCGCTCCGCATGAGGCAGCACTTCCACAACGCCCTGGCTGTGGCTGGCTTCCTGGAGGCTCATCCCCGGGTGGAGAAGGTCATCTTCCCAGGTAGGCTGGGGAGGCTTCAGAGCAGGTGACGTCCTCAGGGCGCGGGGCTGGGTCGGGGACCACGGCGCTACGTGCCGCTTGTGCGCCCGTCCCGCGGGGTGACTCCTCGGCCAGGGGCTCTTCCTGCGTGGCTGGGGTGAGCTGCTTCACCCTTTGCAGCAGCAGCAATTAGCTCAGGGGGATTTCTGTGCGTTTCAGGCTTGCCTTCCCACCCTCAGCACGAGCTGGTCAAGCGGCAGTGCACCGGCTGCCCGGGGATGGTGACCTTCTACATCAAAGGGAATCTGGACCATGCTGCTGCCTTTCTCAAGAGTTTAAAGGTAAATGAGAGTGAACCTGTGCTGCCTGGGGACAGCAGGGACAGGTCCCTCTCACCCTGACCCTCAGGGGGACCGGGAGGGACTGGGGCCTGTCACAGAATCACAGAGCGTCAGGGGTCAGAAGGCACCTCCCCAGCTCACCCAGTCCCACCCCTGCCAGAGCAGCATCACCCAGACTAAACCCCACAGGAACACATCCAGGGGGTGTGGATGTCTCCAGAGAAGGAGACTCCCCAGCCTCTCTGGGCAGCCTGGCCCAGGGCTCTGTCACCCTCACAGGGACAAAGTTCCTCCTGACATTCCCCTGGAACCTCCTCTGCTCCAGCTGCACCCGCTGCCCCTTCTGAGGGGGGCAGTGGAAGGGAGTGGGGTTTTCTTGGGGCAGGGAGACTCTGTCTCTACTTGCAAAGCTCCTCAGGTCTTTTGGGCGTGACCACCTCTAAATAATAGATTATAAATGGGAGGCTAATGAGAGGGGGGAAGGATGCCTCAGCCCCTTTGAAGTATTTGTTTACGTGCAGGGTGCAGTGTGTCCAGGGTAGCCCAGGCATGGCTCCTAATGAAGGGCCTGTGTGCCTGCACAAACAGGATTTGACAGCAGAGAACTGGTGGCTGCTGTAATGCTGGTGTCATAGCTGACTACTCATCTGGAGAAAAACCTCTTGAGAAGTGCCATGAATCACCCAGCAAAGGGAGAGTCCCTCAGCTTGGAGCGTAGCTGCTGCTGCTTTGCTGTGTACTCGTTCTGCCAGCAGCTTTAATGGGTTTGCTGGGCTTGGTCTGTGGTTAACTGGCATTCTGCTCCTGTGGTTTTGCTGGTTTGTTCTTGGAAAAATAAATGGGTGATAATTAACAAAGGTAACTTAGATCTTCCCTCTCCTCCCTATCTTACTCGCCAGCTGACGTCATCAGCTGCAAATGAACTTACCAAAACTGTGATTTTCCTACAAAATACCCTGTTAGGTGAGAGAGGCTTTACCCTGGGCACAGGAGGGCTGCCAGCTCTGACAAAGAGTACTGGGGAGTGTGTTCCCTTAGGACTATCTTCCCTTCAGCCCTTGGCCTTGGCTAACCCTGAGGCAGGCTCAAAGTTAAAGCCCTTTCCTTAACCCAGGCTGAGAAGATGGTTGTTTGGTTGATGGGTGTAGTTGGTTTTGGGGTGGTTTTTTTTTCTTAAAGAGCAACTGGGGCTGCAGCGAGGTGTTGAGGGCAGTGAGTGTGCTCACAGGAGGCAAACCCTGGGTCTGCATGGCTGGCTCTCCAGGGAGGCTCTTTGTCACCCAGCAAGACATGCCTGTAGCTCAGAGACCAGTGCTAGAGAGCTCCTCACCTCACAGTAGGCATCTCACAAATGCTAGTCCTGTGAGGCACTGAGAAATTCAGGCTGGCTTTCAAAATACTTGAGCTAGCCACCAGGCCCAAGGAAGGAGTGAAGAAACCTGTTCAGGCTCCTGGAGGAGTCTGAAATGTCTGGCTGCTTTCCCCACCGAGCCTGCCACTGGGAAGCACGGCTGTGCAGTGGGAGCAGTGCTGGAAGGAGGGTGTCTAAGGATGGGATCTAATCACTTTAAACCTTAACTGGACGTTCTGAGAGGCTCCCTCTGTCCAGGCAGCCTGCTCCATCCCTCTCTGAGCAGAGTGGTGCAGGACCTGCTCCCTGGGGATGTGTGTTCTGCCTTGTGCTCTGCCTCCCATGTGTGGCATGCTGGGAGCTCCTCCTGACCTGGGTTTGCTCAGCATGGGTATGTTTTAATTGCAGTTTTGCACCAGTGTCTCTTCAGAGCCTTTTTAGGACCAGTCTGGTGTAAATCTTCACAGCTCTTACCTGCTAAATGCAGAGGGGCTTTTCTCCTAATTACAGCTAATACCTTTTATATTGGAATGTATATATTGTATTACTGTAAAACTGAGGGGATAAAACCAACCCCCAAACAAAGCCTTCTCCCTGTCTGTCTGAGTGCTCACACTGAATGTGCTGCACAGAAGAGCCCTACACTTCCCCTGTTGACTTCAGTTTCCTTTCCCCTAGGTTTTTGCCCTGGCTGAGAGCCTGGGGGGATACGAAAGCCTGGCAGAGCATCCGTAAGTCACTCCTCACCACCAAATGAAACAGCTGCAGGGCAGCAACGGGATCTGTGGGGGTTCTGGAATGTTCTGGTCCCCAGAGCTGAGGGGTTTGGTGGAGAGATTGAAGGGTAACACGTCGTATGCCACAGAGCCCAGTGGCTGGCCCAGAGATGAGTGTGGCTTCTGTGAGGGTCGGGATGCAGTGATGAGGGACTTCCCACACTGCCAGGGCTCTGACTGGGGGGACTGAGCTGTGGGGCTCTGACTGGGGGGGCCTGGGCCGTGGGGCTTTGACTGGGGAGGGGACTGGGCCGTGGGGCTTTGACTGGGGAGGGGACTGGGCCGTGGGGCTTTGACTGGGGAGGGGACTGGGCCGTGGGGCTTTGACTGGGGGGGGGACTGGGCCGTGGGGCTCTGACTGGGGGGGGGCCTGGGCCGTGGGGCTTTGACTGGGGGGGGGCCTGGGCCGTGGGGCTTTGACTGGGGGGGGGCCTGGGCCGTGAGGCTTTGACTGGGGGGGGGCCTGGGCCGTGAGGCTTTGACTGGGGGGGGGCCTGGGCCGTGAGGCTTTGACTGGGGGGGGGCCTGGGCCGTGGGGCTCTGACTGGGGGGGGGACTGGGCCGTGGGGCTCTGACTGGGGGGGGGCCTGGGCCGTGGGGCTCTGACTGGGGGGGACTGGGCCGTGGGGCTTTGACTGGGGAGGGGACTGGGCTGTGGGGCTCTGACTGGGGGGGGCCTGGGCCGTGGTTTGTTGCCCTGATAACAACCCCAAGCAGGCAGGCTGGGCTGGAGTGGGCGGTGTGGCTGGGGCAGGGCTGCGGCTCTGCCTGCTCACACCAGAGGGCAGGTTGTGTCCGCTGCACCCAGCCGCTGCTGTCCCCAGCTCCCGAGGTGTGGGGGGGCTGAAAGTGGGATTTGTGTGGAATTAGGTTGTTCCACTGAGATCCCGTTTGCTTCCTGAGGGGCTGCTGGCACGTTACACTGAACACACACCCTAAATCCTTTCAGCTACTCAGCTGAGGTCACAGCACGTGTGAAGCCACCCGAGCAGCCCAGGGGTAATGACGAAGGGGCGCACATCAGCGCCCAGGCACGCAGGGGAAGCAGCTCCCTGTCTGTGTCCTCTGTAGCCAGAGAGAGGAAACTCTTCAGTGTCAGTGGGGACAGCTTGACAAGTCATCTGAGAAACCAGTAGTCAAAAAAAGAATCAAGATCAGATTTCAGACTGTAGGTCCTGTGGCGTAGCTGTCTCTCCCCATGCTTAGAGCAGAGCTCTAGGTGCTTCTAGTTAGAAACACCCAGAAGGAAGAGGAGTAGGATTTTCTCCTTTTTCAGTCCCAGATGGTTACGTGTCTGTTCCTGATTCATCACTTGTAGCTTGGAAATGCTGCACTGAAACTCTGGAGGGACAGGTGACTGACCTGTCTGCAGCGTGTGTGGTTTCAGTAGCAGATGACAGGAGCTCTCTCCACCTGTGGGTTAACCACAAGGTGATACACAAAGGTGTGAAAGCTCCACAGAATCTCAGGGGATGCTGGCAGGAAACCAGTTTGTTTGGTCTTTACTGGCACAAGTTAAAACTTCTTAGAATAGAAGTCTATTTTCTGCCTCCAGGGCCATCATGACTCACGCTTCAGTGCCTAAAGAAGATAGAGAAGCTCTTGGAATTAGTGATACATTAATTCGCCTCTCAGTTGGTTTGGAAGATGAAGAAGATTTACTGGAAGACCTTGATCAGGCTCTGACAGCTGCAGTAAGTGTGCTGGTACCCTAGTGCCATCACTCTCAGAGCAGTTTCCCTGCTGCTCCTCTGCCTTTCTCACTAAACCATCTCCTGGTAATTCTCACCTCGCTATTAAACCACTTGTAGGGCTCGTGTGTGCCTTTGAAGTGTCCCTCCTTAGGTTTCTCTGTGCAGGACTGGCACAGGTTGTTGTTTAAATCTGTTGGATTTATTGTTACTGGAGAGGATTAGTCATTACTGAGACACATGAAGTGTGAGTGCTTGACTTGGGCCCAGCACATCAGCCTGCTCCCCCTTGGCAGCTGCAGGCTGGCAGTTTGCTGTAGCAGTTCAGAGTCACAGGGCTGGAAAAGCCCTTTAAGCCCATCGAGTCCAACCGTCCCTGTGCTGTGCTGCCCCAGCTCCCTGAGCACCTCATCTCCCCTCTGTTCAACACCCCCAGGGCTGGGGACTCAGCCCCCTCCCTGGGCAGCCTGTGCCACAGCCCCACAACTCTGCCAGGGAAGAACTTTGCCCTCCCAGCTGAGCTGACCCTGCCCTGGGGCAGCTTGAGCCCATTGCCCCTTGTCCCATCTCCTGTCCCCTGGCTGCAGAGACCATCGCCCACCTCTCTGCACCCTCCTGGCAGGGCAGGGAAGGTGGGGAGAAGGGCTCCCCTCAGCCTCCTCTTCTCCAGGAGGGTAATTAGCTCTCATTTCCCTTCTCCTGGCAGTTTGCAGACCAGAAGCCTTGATGTTTAAAACTGGAACTTGAATCAGAAGGTTGAAATGGCTGAAGAGGATGAGACACAGAGCCACACTGCTGCTGATTTGCCTTCGATCTGCCTTGGAGAACTGAAATCTGCCCAAGCCCAGGCTGCAGTCCCGGGAGCTCTCCCTGTGCTGTCAGGGTGTGGGGCTGTCGCCGGGCTGTGCGCAGACCCTGCGCTCTGCCCCGCAGCCTCTGCTCCCCTGCGTGGTGCTGTTGGGCACCTTGTGACCCTTGGGCTGTGGCATCTCTGGAGCTGAGAAGCTGTGTGTGGGACCAGCTGTGACACACGCCCAGGGTGTCATCCCCTGTCTCTCCCTGGAGATGAGCACTGTGCTGCCGGGGTGATAGGAGGGAGGGCTGGTCTCTTACTGCTCCTCAGGGTGCACAGTTAACTTCTCATTCTTCTAATCCAACAGCCCAACTTAATAACTATTGATTTACCATTGATTTTTTTTTCCCCCCTTTTTTTAATTAGGATGGAAATGAGGTTTTCTCTTGTAGACATTTTATGGAGGATTGAGGTGAAATCCAATGCCTGGTGAACAATGGTAACTTTCCAATGAGGATTCTTTCAGTTGTTTTAGAAAAATCATGTTAATTGTAACGATTTGATCTATATTTGGAATAGTTTTAATTAAAACATGCTTTGAATTTCCCTGATGCATCACTGGTTCTGCCACTTGCATATATTACTTGCATTCAAAATCAGACCATGAAGCAGTGCTGGCTTGGTTTAGGTTTTCTCCTGGGAAAATGCTGCCATTGATGTTTTCACTTTCCCCAAGGAACCAGAGAGAGAAGTTCCAGCCTAGAAGGATTACCATGCTGCATCAGGCAGGGACTGGTCAGGCACCTCAGTGCTGCTCAGGGATGTCTGGGTGGATGCCAGAGGCACCCCACAAGTGTCATCTCCTCTGAGCCCCTGCATCCCTGCTGCCTGCAGCATCTCTGAGCTGAAGGACCACAAGGGAGGCACAGCTACTACAGGTATTTGTTACAACACTGACTCCACAGATCTTTCACAGCACAGGCATTTAGCTTTCCCCACCTACGTGAAAATTAAGACATTCTTGGGGTGTCTGTTTGTTTCTTTCTCATGTTGAGAGCTGATGTGAAGTGGGAGGTGGGTGATTTTGACCAGCTGATGAAAAGCTGCTGTAGAAGGTGGTAATAACACCCTGGCACATGTGGGTGCTGTGGCTGGCTGCCGGGTGCTGTGAGCCCCAGTGGTACCCCAGCAGGGATAACAGTCCTTTGGCTGTAGGAGGATCAAGCCCTCAGGGTTCTGCACTGCTGGGGCAGTGGCCAAGCACTGTGTCTGATCTGGGCCTTGGTGGCTGCTCTGAGTCCTCCTCAGTAGCCTGTCTGTAGCAGGGAACCACACACGTGGCTCTTCATTAACTTGAGTGGGATGAAGAGCGTTGCTGTGGTGCCTGGGTGTGCTCACAGCTCTCAGCCTCTGCAGCACACAGTGGTAATTGCTGGGGAAGGACTTCAGCAAATTCATTTCTTCACAGAGAGTTCCCAGCACAGCTTTAGAAGCCCTGACAAGCTCTGGATGGACCGTGTGGAGCTTGAGGGGGCTGCTGGCTGTGTCAGGAGGGAAGGGGCTGCGTGGGGAGGGTCCATCTGCAGACAGGTGGGAGAGCAGTGGTGGGTGCCAGCTTTGGTGCTGGGTTGGGGATGGCAGAGCAGGTCAGGCAGGGCTGTGCTTTGCATGGGCACGCTGAGCTGGTGTCACAGTGTGTCTGCCTGCTCTCCCAGAGCAGGGAGCTGGCACGGAGGGTGCCTGTGCCTCCACCTGTGGACAACCACCCAGCACTGCCTGCCTCACACAGCCCAGAGCTCAGCAGAGCTTTGAGCAGCTGAAGGCTGCTCTCTGCTGCAGTGAAGATGAAGCCTGTGCTTTCCTTGCCAGGTCAGTACAGCACTTCAGGGCGATGCATCCAGCCCACAGAGAATCCTATCAGCCTGCCAGGGCACCGTGCTGTCTGAGCAGCAAGCAGTTAGGGTATCGACACACAGGATACTCCTGATTACCTAGACTGATTAAATAGAGGTTATTTCTGGGGGAGAGCTGAGGTGAAGGTGTGCATGGCCAACAGCCCCCTTGTGTACTCACAGTGCTGAGTGTGCCACACCAGCACGTGCGGGCTGCATGTGGCGCTGTCGGGGACGTGGGCTGGAGGGGCTGTGGGAACAAGGAGCTGCTGTGGGGTGTGAAGCCCACCATGGCAACTGAGGCGTGGTGGCTGCATGGTGGGAGGTGGTAGCTGTGCTCCAGTGAAAGCCTCCTTCTCTTCCCTGAAAAGCTCTGCTTAAGCTGCCAGGTCTGTGGGCACACGGTGTGTGAGGAGCCCCCTGATGCAACTGCTGCGTTCCCAGCCCGCGTGGGGCTTTGTGGTGTCAGCTAACAGGAGGGGTGAAGGACTGACTGAAGCTGTGTGTGTCTCCAGGAGGAATCCAGGGGGAGGTGTGACTGGCCCCAGGTCGGTGGGCACCCTCAGGTGGCAGCGATGGGCTGGCAGCCCCAGGGTCCCTGCTGGCGCAGAGGGAAGCCCTGCAAGGTGAGCAGCCTGCCTCTCCCCCTTCCTGGGGGACAGGAACCAGAAGTCCCTCTTCCCATTACTCTTTCTCCAGCTGAATGTCCTTCAGCAGCGTTTCCAAATCCGATGACAAATGTCAGCACAAGATTTCATGGAATGTGCCATCCTGGAGCTGCAGTGCTGGGGAATGGCTGTGCTGGGCAGAGCTGTGGCTCAGGCAGGGAGGGGATGGCATCACCAGCACCCAGTCCTGGGCCAGGGAGAGGTGGTGGCCATGGGCTGTGTCCTGCCACCCCAGTATGAGCTGCGCTCCCCATGCAGCTCGTTTGGGTGGAGCAGGGCCCGAGCTGCCCCCTTCCAGCTCGGGAGGTATTTATCCAAGCCAACCAGTTTGCAGTGTTGCTCCATAAACCAGCTTTGCCCTCCCTTCCCCTGAGGCTTTCCCAGGTCTGGCACACAAGCATTAACCATGGTCTTTGCATGGACTGCTCCTGGGAGTGATCCTGAGGAGCTACAGTTTGAGGCTTGGGGTAATGTGCTCTTGTGTGGGCTCAACAGGTCCCCCTGTCCTCTCCACACCGCAGCTTGTGGCACGTTCAGCAGGTCCCTGGGTGCTGTGTGCAGCTGCAGGGGTTTTGGTTGAGTGTTTCTCCTTCCTCCAAAGAATCAGTTACTGTTTACACCAGGTAGTAAAAGCCAATAATCCCTAGGAGACCCCTCATGTGTGTATGTTTTTGTAGCAGCTCTGTGGCTGCTACGTTGTGCAGCGAGCTCTGGGGTGGGAGCAGCTGGTCTTTGGCTGCTTGTGAAGGGGCACGAGTGTCTGGTTTCCATCAGAGGAGTATCTGCCATGGAATGAATAGCTGGGGTGTTCCCTGCCTGCAGCAGCTGCCTTCTGCAGACGTGGATTTCCTTTAGAGTGTGTATTTGGGGACAGGACCCAGGAACCTGCCAGCAGCTGCATTCTCAATGAATTGGTCAGTGGTTTCCTCAGCACAGCATCACCCTGAGGTTGGCTCTAACACCACGTGGGGTGGCCTTGCATTGGTCCTGCCAGAAACTGGGGAGGGCTTGAAGTGTGTGTGGGGGCAACAACTCGCCGAGCTGCTTGTACATCTGAAGGGGAGAGAGTCCTCTGAGCTCTCCTGTCGCTACCCTTCCTTTCTCTGACTTCCCTGGAGCCACCCCACCCTCCCTCTCCTGGGCTGACCCCGGATCCATCACACCCCCCCATCCTTTCTGAAGTTCAAAGGGTATGTTTCCTCTGCTGATGAGGTTTGGCAGATGTGGATTCAGATTGCATTACACTTCAAGGGGCTTCTCCCTTTTATCTTGAGGCCCAGGTCACACGTGTGTTGCAGAGAGATGACATTTGTTCCCTGGCAGCTCACTGTGTAGTACCGAGCCTGGCACTGAGACCCATTAACCCAGGTCTGTTCCCAGAGGCTGCAGCCAGCCAGGTGCTGTCATGGTGTTGGGGGGAAGGGGAAGTGCTGGGGGGAGGCAGCTCCCCACCATCCCTCCCTGCTCTCACAGGGCTGGTCCTTGCCCTGTGGATTTGATGTGCTGTGAGTCTGCATGGTGAGGGATGCAGCTGCTGTCCTTGTCCTCACACTGGTGAGGGCTGGCCCAGGAGAAGGGGGTGTCTCTGGAAGAAACGGGAGCAGAGTTGGCTCCTTCCTGGCTGTAGGAGTGGGCAGAGTGTGTGGGAATGAAATGCCTTGTGGGCAGCTCGTGCTGCAAAACCCTTGTCATAAGCTGCATGGAAGAGCCATCCCCAGCTGGCTGGGTTGGGGTGTTTGGCCACCATGAGCGGTGCTGCTCTCCCTGCAGCACTCGCCCCGGGGTCAATGTGGCCATGAAATCCCCTGCCACAGTCCCCAGGGGTCTTTGGGAGGGGCTGTGGGGGTGTCTCCACCCCCAGTCACCCATGGAGGATGCCAGGAGCAGGCAGGGCAGCCCGTGGGAGCTGTGGAGCGGTGTGGGACGGGGCAGTGGTGACATCCTCCATGGGGGGCTTTGGCACCTCGGCTCCCTGTCCCGCCGCGCTGCGCAGAGGGGGTGCAGCTCCAGCCCCAGTGTTACAAATAGCACCCCCTGTGCTCTCCCAGCCTCTCCTTCCCCTAACTTGAGCTGCTTTCTGGCTGCAGCCACAGTTGTAAAGGGTTGTGCAGCCAGAGCAGGGCCGGGAGCCCTACCACATTACTCACAATACTTCCTAGAATCTTCCAGCTTTTACTTACAGGAAAGTTGCTGCAATTGCAACCCCCCATTTGTCATGATTATATAAACTTGTACATGTAGGAGATGTCAAGCAATGCTGTGCATGCTTTGCCTGTCAGCAGAGACACTGCCCCATCCTGCAGCTCCACAGCCTGGCCCTCACTGTCACCCCTGGCCACGAGCACAGGAGCGTGTTTCAGCTCTCCCTGCTGCTGTGGGGCCCTGTTGGAGTGCAGGCTGGGGAGCAGCAGCTCAGCATCCCATGTGCTCGGGGATTTAGTGGACTCTGAGGTGCTAACTCCAGGAAAGGAGATGTCCTGTGCTATCCACAGCCTCCTGACCACCTCAGGCACGTCTGAGAGAGACACTAACATGGCTTTGAGCCTTGGAAGTGCCTCACAGGGTTTTCTACCTGCTGTTGGGTGCAGCAGCTGACGCACAAACACCATTTCTGTGCCTCCCTTTTGTCCCTGACCTGAGCGTGCTGCTTCCTCCAGCCCAGCGTGGTAATGGGAACACCGACCTTGGGGAAGGATTTCTGCTTCGGATTGTGGCTGTCAAGGACAGAAGTGAAAGGAAAGGGAAGATCTGATGAATAGAAGAGATGTTTTGAGCCTGGCACTGCTCCCTGAGTGAAGTCCAACAGCTCAGAGCCCTGTGTGCCGCTGCGCAGTGGGACAGATGCTGCTGCTCCAGCAAGAGACCAGCCGGGGCCCCACCAGCCCCCAGGACCACGCTGCCCTGCTTGTCATCCCCCTCCCCAGGGACTGGTGATGCTCTGGCACCTCTGGCCCAGCTGGCAGAAGTGGGAAGGAGATCTGTTCACAAACTGGAGCAGGGCCTGGGGACCCTGGGTCTGTGTGACCCTGCGGCACCGAGCGCTGGCCCCGCTGTGCGGGAGAAACAAGGCACAGAGCATCCCTGCGACGGTCCATCCCCCCAGGGATGCACCCTCCAGCCACACACAGCCAGCTCGGGAGGGGTGCAGCCCTGCAGTGCTGTCCTGCCATTTGCAGGAAGAGGAGAAATCCAATTAGCAACACTCATTAATTGAGAGTATTTGGTCTATTAGCAATAAAAAGTCATTTGCCGATGGGTGCACGGTGCTCGAGAGAGTGGATGGGAATTAACCACTGCAGATAGGGGTATCTGTGAGAGATCACAGGGCTTCTGCCATCATTTCCTCCCCCTCTTTTAATTAGGCCAGTTGATAGGAGTTTCAGGTCCATTTCTTGCCTGGGAGATGCTGAGCAAGCAGCTCCTGAAAAGCCTGTGAATCATGTGCCTTCATTAGTGCCTGGAATTAATGAAGAAATTCATGGCTGGAATCTCTCCCTCATCTGGACTCAAGGCCCAGGTCATTTGCAATGAGTGAATGACTCCTGAAGAGCTTTTGCATCGGATGGGATGAAGTGGGAGAGCTTGGCAGCTGCGCTGACCTGGAGGTGGGCACAAGCGCCTCGGGCTGCTGCCCTGGGCAGGTTTTGTGTGGAACTAAAAAAATAAGAAATAATAAGAAATAATTCCCTTCCCTGGTTGGTTTTTTTTTTGACTAGTGCTCAGATGGGCTGCTGGGGGCAGATCCCTGCTTCCTGGATCCACCTGAGGAGCCAAGCCTGGGACAGCAGAGATGCTGAAGATGAGCCTCCTTGAAGTATGGAGAAGGTTCATCAGGGCACCAGCAGGACCAGGTAAGGCTCCAGCTTCAGCACAGCACCACTTTGGCACAGGATTAATCCCTACATTACCAGCCCTCCTTCCCAGAGGATTCAGTTTCTCCCTGCTTTATCATCACTGCAATTAGAACTGTGCATCCTTTGTTTCACTGTGAAGGGTGCAGAAGGATCTGCTGGGTCTGAGATCTGTGGCTTTCAGAGGAGCACAAGAAAATTAGGATCCCAATGCCCTGAGAAACCAGACACTGCGTTTCAGGGGTAATCCATAAATCCTAAACTGCATTTCCCCCTTAGACACTGTGCTGGGGTCCTTAGCACTGATGTTTATTCAAGGCCCATCAGATTGAAGTTCGGATCATCTTCCATGTCCAGCACCAGATCCCCCCTGGATCCTCAGACTCGGGTGTTTCCTCAGCTCCTCCAAGTATCCGCCCGCGACGGGTTTATTTGGGTGTGGGAGATCCTGGCCCTGGACACCACTGTGTGTAGCTGGGGCCCTCGTGCTGGCAATCCCAGTTGTGCTGTGGATTTGTCCTTTGGCAGAGGAGCTGGAAAGGATCCTCCAGGGTCCCGTATAAGGAGTGGGAATGTCCACAGCACCCCGCAGCTCCCCCCGTGATTTACAGCCCAGATCTCCAGCGGGGAGTTTGTCAGCTCCACTGCAGGATCGCATGCAAAGGCTGTTGTCATGTGAGGGCTGTTGCCATGCAAAGGCTGTTCTCACCCCTGTGTTGGTTTTGGGGGGGTGGGAGCTGTTTGCAGGTCTCTCTGCAATATGGGAACGGGAGTTTTGGGGGAGTCTCCAAGTTGGGGCTCTGCACCTGCCACTGGAGCAGGACCACTGCACCCCTTCATGTATCTATAGGTAAATATATGTATATATGTGTGTGTATATACACACATGTATATATACAGGCATACATTTGAGGAGCTCTGCTGAGAAGGAACTGGGGGTCCTGGTTGATAACAGGTTGGCCATGAGCCAGCAGTGTGCCCCAGGGGCCAAGAAGGCAAATGGGATCCTGGGGGCATCAGGAGGAGTTTGGGCAGCAGGTGACAGGAGGGGATCCTCCCCCTCTGCTCTGCCCTGCTCAGGCCCCACCTGGAGTGTTGTGTCCAGTGCTGGGCTCCCTGGGATCAAACAGCCAGGGATCTCCTGGAGAGAGTCCAGAGGAGGGACAGAGATGCTGAAGGGCCTGGAGCATCTCCCCTGGGAGGAAAGGCTGAGGGAGCTGGGGCTGTTCAGCCTGCAGAGAAGAGCCTGAGAGGGGATCTGATCAGTGTTTGTCAACAGCTGAAGGGTGGGACACAGGGGCCATGGGCAGCCTCTGCTCGGTGTCTGTGGGGACAGGACAAGGGGCGATGGGCTCAAGCTGGAGCACAGGGAGTTCCCCCCCAATGTGGGGAAGAACTTCTTCCCAGTGAGGGTGAGGGAGCCCTGGGACAGGCTGCCCAGGGGGTGTGGAGTCTCCTTCTCTGGAGAGATTCCAGCCCTGACCTGTCCTAGGGACCCTGCTTGGGCAGGGGGTTGGACCCCATGGGCTCTGGGGGTCCCTCCCAACCCCTGTGATTTGTGATTCTGTGATTTCACCCCAGTGCACCTCCATCCAGATCAGTGGGAGCGGGGATGGGATGAGGCCATTGGTGCTGGTGCCATCACAGAGCATCAGCAGATGAAGCCCTTCCCTTCTCCCTGCTCTGCAGAGTGGGGATGTTTAGTGGCTAGGGTTGGGGGTTTAATCTTTCCATGCCTGTGTGTCCAGGGTGCCTGCTGTGTCCTCTCCAGGGCACAGTGATGGACATTGTTCTCTCTGGCTCTGAAAGGCTTCGTGTGTTTGACAAGGGCACTGTGAGATCTCTGAAGAATGGAGCGAAATTCCATTTGGGCTGGGAATATTTCCCAAGACAGCGTGTCACAAAGGCTCTGAGAATGAAGAAAATCTTTCTATTTAGATTATGTTCATCATTTATCTCTCCTCCTCTTCTAGGCTTGCTTGAGGACAGCTGAACGTCAAAGGAATTCTTTCTCTTGGACACAGAGACCAGGGCAGAAGCAGATCAGGCCCAGCCAGCCATGATGCTCGCTGTTCCCAGGACCCCTTTCAGGACCAGGATGGTGAGGGAGTTCATCCCAGCAGCAAGTTCTCAGCTGGTTTCAGCACCATGGTAAAGATGAGGCAGCTTAGATTTAAAATGTAGAAAATAACTTCCATTTGAGACATCCAAAGAAACAGTTGTCTGGAGTGAGAAGTATCTTAGTCATGTAAAGGTGCTTCTGCTTGTAGGCTCACCAGAAAGGAGAGTGAGCCTGAGAGGATGCAGAGAGGGGATAGCATAAGCAAAAACAGCTATCCCAAATCCTAAAAACCTCCCCAGATCCCAAATATTTGGCTCGTTGAACTTTATCCTGTGGGTTTTTAGGTGGGACAAGGTCTGCTTGGGGTGATTGAACTTTATCCTGTGGGTTTTTAGGTGGGACACGGTCTGCTTGGAGTGATTGAACTTTATCCTGTGGATTTTTAGGTGGGACACGGTCTGCTTGGGGTGATTGAACTTTATCCTGTGGGTTTTTAGGTGGGACACGGTCTGCTTGGAGTGATTGAACTTTATCCTGTGGGTTTTTAGGTGGGACAAGGTCTGCTTGGAGTGATTGAACTTTATCCTGTGGGTTTTTAGGTGGGACAAGGTCTGCTTGGAGTGATTGAACTTTATCCTGTGGGTTTTTAGGTGGGACACGGTCTGCTTGGGGTGATTTTATATCCCTGCAGGGACATCCCAGCTGCAGGAGCCCATCCCTCAGCCTGGGTCTCTCTGCTGACCCTGCAGTAGAGCCACCTCAGCGGTGCCTCACACGTCCCAGCCTCACATGGGAAATGAAGCCACCGAGCTCAGGACTGGCTCAGTTAAATCCCTTCTGCTCTTTCATCTCTTAAATTGGGCACAGCATCACTAGTGACCTTCTCCCCTCATCTGTTGAGTTCTCTCCAGCAGATGTGAAGGCAGCTGTGTCCCTCAGCGTCAGGAGGTGCCTGGGCTTGTTCACTGCTTTCCTCCAGCGTAGCTCTTCTTCTTGTCCTTCATCTCATGTGCTTGCTTCCAGAAAAAAAGGGGGAGAAACTGCTTCATCCACCTCCCCAGGAGGAAGAGGGCATCCCTGCAAGAAATCCATTTTGAAAAGCCAAGTTCAGTTAGCAGGCTGAGTTCCACTGGAAAGCACAGCCCTCCTTTCCTCCTTCCCTCCCTGCTGCCCCCCAGGAATGCCTGGACTGGGAGAACTGTGCTGGTGTCCTCCTTCCACACGGGCTCTCACTGGTGCTGTTGCCTTTCCCAAAGGCAGATTTTGGAGCTGCTTCCATGCCTAACACCAGCTCCCATGTGAGGGCTTCAGCACCACCAGCCATCCACTGAAGCTGTGGTGTCTGTGAACAGCTGCAGCTCTGAATTAGCAACGTTGCTGCCCACGTCCAGCGTGGATTTCTCTGAGCATCTTCTCCTGAAGGTCCTTCCAGGAGCTCTGGGCATGTCTCTGGCAGGACTCCTTGCTTTTCTGAGCAAACCAGCACCTCCAGGTCCTTGAAGGAGCAAACCTTCAAGGGTTTGCTGCAGCAGCAAAGGTGTCCTGCAGCAGCAGCACATCCCCAGGGAGCTTGTCCCTGCCTCTGCTCTCCCCAGGCAGCTTGCCCACAGTGCCTCTCGTGTCCATTTTGGGTGGTGAGATCCCCTGGTAATCCCTAATGCTGAAATGTGGTCTATTTCCCTGTGATCCATGAAACAATGCTGTGGGCTCTCTTCAGCTGCCCTTTTTTTTCCTAGGAAACAAATTTCTTGCCAACTTGGCCGTTGGGCTCAGTATAATTAATGAAAACTCCCCCTGAGACCCAAAGAAACAAATGCCTCCACTTACAGCAAAGGTTACAATTCAATTTGCTCCATATTAAATCCATCCCTCAAAGAAGAACCCAAACAAAGGCGCTGCAGGACTGGAGCAGAGCCAGGGGTGCCGTGCGCTTCCCGGGTCCCCAGCCTGAAGGGCTCTCCAGGCCCTTGGGCATCTGGTACCTGTCCCATCCGAGGATGGTGTTTGTGCATCCGCTCCTGGCAGTGGGGAGCGTGGCCCTGGCTCTTGGGAAGGGTGCCATCTGCTCTGGCACTCTGCAGAGGTGTGTTCACACGAGCTGCCTGCACGTGGCTCTGCCGGGAACCCGACAAAGGGATCGGAGGGGACGCGCAGGGCGGCCGAGAGCCCATTCCAGCTCTGTGTGGGCAGGTGCTGTTTGGTTCCCTGCCAGCAACGAGCTGTATTGATCCTGCTAACAAAGGAGATGAGGCTTTCTATTAGCAGGCTGTGAAGTGGGTAATGAGGCAGCAGCTCTCCTCTGCCCTCAGATATTCAGCTACACCCTTTGTACCTCCTCCCTGGGCGCTGATCCTTTTCAGCGCTGAATTCCCCCCTTCAGAAAAGCCAGGAACTTCATCTCATCAGAACCCCTCTCCAGCAGCCTGCCTGCACATCGTGTGCTCTCATTCAGTCCTCCCCAGCACAGAGCATCCTCTCTGCCTTTGAGGCTCCAGCCAGAGCCCTTTAATTTGACGAGGGCTGCGGGAGCTGGCAAAGCTGGAGCGTGATTTAGTCCTTCCAGGGCTCCTGCGCGCAGCCGAGCCTGCTGTGGGAGCCAGGGGCCTTTTGCAGGGGTATTTCAGACAGTGGCCCAGGGTGTGTGAGCTGTAGTCCGAGTGCTGGTGGTTTGGGTGGCTGCTGATGGAGCTGACTGGGTGCCCTGCTGCCACAGGCGTGAGGGCAGCTCCTGGCCATCCGTCCAGCTGTGGCTCCACCTCAGTCAATTCATGGGACGTGCCCTGGATTTCCTGTGGAGAACAGCACCCATAGCACTGTCAATAGCATGGTAATGGAGACCTCACTCTCTGCAGCTGAATATTTAATGTGCAGCTTATTATTTCTTTCTTGCACACACTTTTTAGGAAGCTTTGCTCTGCTGATGGGTGAAAAGCTCATCAGCCCCGACATGCTCCGGACCTGGTCACTGCCAACCCAGCAACTCCTCCGAGCTGACCTGATGCAGCTGAGACCCAGAGGACCTTCCCAACTCTCAGACTGTGGCATGAGGAGGAAAACTCCCTCACGACCCAGTCATGGTGTCCCACAGGGACCCAGCTGTTCCCAGCAGCTGCAGCATCCCTACCCCAGGCAGGTAAATAGCAGCGGGGAGGAAGGAAACCCTCACCCCAGCATCTTTTACACAAGACCTCTCGCCTGTCTTTGTTTAGCTACCTTGTGTTTAAGCAGGACACCCACATGAAGTCTATTTACTTTAATCTCTCACTGTCATTTTAAAACTTGGAGCTATTATTTCCAGCCCTTCCACTGCCTTTGTTCTAAGTCCCAGTTCATGTTTTCTTTAAAAGGTTATGCTAACACGAATCAAAAGCCCCACAAGTCAGTTTGCAGATTTTGCTGCCAGCCCTTAATGACCTGCTAAAAATAACATGAATGATTCATCTCCTGATCTATGGAAATGGTAGTTATTTGTTCTTGGCAGCTCCCTTGGGTTTGGTGGGGGCTGCAGGGGATGACAAGTGTTGGCAAATCAGGGAATATTGGAGTGATTTTTCTTCTCCATTTTCCAGGGGAATATTCTATAGACTGAGGTGGGGTTTCTGTGGCCATAGGGGATGTTCCCTGTGGAGGATCTTGGGGCTCCTCAAACCTGGAGTCACCTTGAACATGGACATCTCACACTAATCATGTCAGTTTTGGGCAGAAGCGTTTAAAGAGTAAAAGTTTCGAAGGGACTTTCTCCAAACAGAGTGTCAGAGAAGCCCTGAAACGCCCAGCACCTTCCAGTCATCCAATGGGGATGCTTAAATGCCCCAACAAGAAAGTCAGGGCTGTCCTAATAACTTCTTAATTGCAATCAGCTCCTCAGCTTCATTAAAGCTATTTCCATTCCAGGCCTCCCACAGACCCACGGCACACATCCTCACCGGG
Organism: Gallinula chloropus; assembly: GCF_964237585.1. Lineage (NCBI taxonomy): Eukaryota > Metazoa > Chordata > Aves > Gruiformes > Rallidae > Gallinula > Gallinula chloropus. The sequence continues at coordinate 855,673 of NC_140091.1, read as the reverse complement.
GCTTCTGGATGCCAGCCCCCTCCTGACGCCCGCCACACAGCGACGTGCACGACGGCGTAAGGCCCGCGCCGCGCGCCGGTGAGCGCCGCTGTTTCTGGAGAGGGGCTGAGGATGCTGACCCCTCACTCAGAGTAAGTGCTGCAACAGATGACTTCACTTGAATTACATTTGGCTGGATCAAGTCAGAGAGGTGGGGTCAGCAGCGTGTACTCAGCTCAGCAGAGCACTCGTATCCCTGTCTGTATCCCCTGGGACATCACCCGGGGCACAGGCCATCAGCTGTCCTTGTCTTCACCCGCTGGGATGCGGCTGCATTGCGTGCAGCCGTGCTCACATGTGAACCAGAGAGTGTGCTGCTCCCTCTTACAACCCTGTCTCTATCCCTGCTGCACTGCCAGTGAGTGCAGAGCTTCAGCAGCATGGGCAGAGCGCAGGGCTGATGCAGAACTGAAAGAGTTGTGGGGCTGTGGCACAGGCTGCCCAGGGAGGGGGCTGAGTCCCCAGCCCTGGGGGTGTTGAACAGAGGGGAGATGAGGTGCTCAGGGATCTGGGTCAGCACAGGGCAGGGACGGTTGGACTCGATGGGCTCAAAGGGCTTTTCCAGCCCTGTGATTCTGTGACACCGCCTGCCTGGACTGGCACTGGGCAGCCCACGAGTGTGCATGGGGCTGAGGTTGGTTTGCAGATTATTTTGCAGCTGCTCGTGGAACATAAATAGACTTTCCGAAGCTTGTGGTGGTTTGTGACCGTCTCCTTAGTGGGAAAAAAGGGTCTGTTTCCTCAAGTAACTGGTTTAAGCTGTAATTTAATCCATTTAAGTAATTAATTCTGTTAATGTCAAACTGCCAGGGCCGTTGGGAGGATGCTCAGTGTCTGTGTCGGGAGGTGCTGAGGCGGGTGTCACGGAGATCCTCAAGTTGCTGTGGCACAGGCTGCCCAGGGAGGGGGCTGAGTCCCCAGCCCTGGGGGTGTTTAACAGAGGGGAGATGAGGTGCTCAGGGAGCTGGGTCAGCACAGGACAGGGACGGTTGGACTCGATGGGCTTAAAGGGCTTTTCCAACCCTGTGATTCTGTGATCCCCGCTGGGTCCCAGCCAGAGCTGACCCGCAGCAGGCAGCTGAGGTTCCAGAAAACCCCGGGGAGCAAGAAGTTCTAGGCTGAAGCTAAGCCTGAACCAGAGGATCTGGGAAGCGTGCTGCGTGCTGCAGCTCTGGCTGTGTCTCACCTGCGGTGCTTGGGGCCAGGACGGGCTCCAGTGAATGAGACAGGGCGCATCTCTGTGAAGGGCTGTTTGTTTAAACTCTGCTCTTTATTGCTGTGCTGAGGAAGGGGAAGTGGCGGTGTTTAACCCTGGAAGGGAAATATTTACGTAACTCCAGGAGTTGCAGCGCTTCCCTGCGCCTGGCTGTGCCAGCACTGCCTTCCCACACACCCTGACCGCTCCCTACAGCCCAGTGGGGCGGCACGAGGGAGCCGTGGGAGGAGGTGGCTCCTGGTTTGGAGCCCCCCACCCACCCCTCAAGACTTCATGCTCCCAGCATCTCTCCTTTTCAACAGGGAGACGCGTGGTGGGGGTGGAAATGAGATGATTTATTTGCTGCTGGGTCCGAAAGCGAATGGGAATTGCGCCCGGCTGACTCACATGTAACGAGCAGCTCTGCTCCCAGCTCTGAGCTCTGCCGGCTGCTCCCTCCGTGGACACAATGTGGGGACACAGCACTTCTTCCCTGAGCTGTCCCCTTTGGCAGCCCACTGGAAAGGCATCTGTGCTGCCATCCAACACTCGCTGCCCCGTGGGTGCAGGGAAGCAGACATGGTCCTGGGGCCATTCCCCAAACACTGAGGGGTCCCATCGCTCTCCTGTGCCCTGAAGCATCACGGGGGCCGCAGACCCCACTCCTCTGCTCACAGTGGCTCTGTGACCATGCCCGCTGAGCCCAGTGCCCGGGTACCCAGGAAGGGGAATCATCCATCCCCATCTCATCCTCCCTCCCTGGTGCAGCGCAGGGCGGCTCCGTGGGATGATGACATCCCAGCAGATGCTGTGCCCTGCCAGGGCCACATTGCCATGAGCTCCCTGGAGGTACCTGTCTGCTGGCCAGACTCCACCAGGAAAACCACAGGGACAAGTCCCAGCAGCTCAGCCAGAGCTTCAATGGGAATGTGTTGTTTCTGCCAGTGAGACTCCAGTGCACATGGAGTCTTCCAAGTGGCCCATTGCAGGTCCCCAAGAGCAGCCCCCTGCCCTCCCTGGGCAGCTGATCCCTCGCAGGTCCCAGAGCATCACTCCCAGATGCAGCCAGGGTGCAGGAGGAGCCAAGGGAGCCAGCGCTGTGCCCCAGGCCTCTCCTTACTCCTGTTCCATATGGATTCCTGAACTGGAAGAAAACACTATTTCTTCTTCCCAGACTTAACGATGGGCAGCAAGGAGCTCACTCACAGCAGAACTTGCAGAAAATATATTCAATATTGACAGTGATTAGATTAGCCTGGCTCAGTGCAGTACTGATATTAATTCAGTTAGGCTGAATTTAAGAGGAAACAATGCTTAACTTAATGCCCATAATAAATGAGGAGGAAGGTAGTGAAGCTTTCCTCCTCTGTGAAAAAAAGACAGATCATACCATAAATAATCCTCGTGCTCCGAAGAGATGCTGCTGTGGGTGGGTGGGAGTGCCATACGGCACGGCTCCCCATGGGTGAGCCCTTGGGGGAGATGGAAAGGGACCCACTGGTGGTGGATCATCCACCCAGATCAGCTGCTTGCAGAAGGATGAAGCAACAGAGAAACAGAGAAAGGACTTTAGGGAAAATGGGAGGAGGGCCAGTGGCTCTGTGCACAGCCCCCCCAGCTCATAGCCCCCTTGGCTGCACATCCATCAGCTGGGGTTGCTACTGGCCCCGGCGAGCTCTGCAGCTGGGCTGTGCGGGGCTGAGCTCAGGCTGGAGGCAGCCTTCAGACCTCCTGGCGTCTTGATTTATCCTCCTGTGACAGTTGTTTTTCTCCCCCTTTTGGCTTCGCTCCGTCCTCCTGAGGAAGGTCCAGCAGACGGGAGCAATCGAGTCAGGGGAACGGAGGGGAGTGCTCATCCCAGCAGTGATCACAGCCCTGCTGCCGGCCCAGCCGGCCCCCTGTGCAGGTCAGGGACTGACCCCCGGCCCACGCAGCCCCTCTCATCCCCTGCCATGTTTTCTGGAGAAGGAAGTAGCAGACCTGTCACCGCTTGATGCTGCGGGAGCAGGAGAAGCTGACAGAGCACCGTGGGGCTCCCAGGAGCGGGACCCCCCCATGGGCAGGATGTGCTCCCATCCCTCCCACTGGCAGACACGCTGCTGGGCCCGAGGAAGGACTCGGGGATGCTCAGAGCTTCTCCCAGGCAACCCTCGCGCAGGGGGATGCTCCACTGGTGGGACCCCTTCTCCAGGGGCTCCATCCCATAACCCTCCCCACACCTGGCTGGGAGGGAAGTGCCATCATTTCCCAGGCATCTCCGCTGTGCCAGGGCCGTGGCCCTTGAGATCCCACTGGGAGTTCTCCCTGTTTGGTTGGTCGTGGGTGTTATTAACTCTTTGGCACTTCTCTGTGGGGGAAACTTTAATTTCAGAGGTGAAAACTGTGCTCTGGGGCTTTTTTAGGCTGGGTTGAGTTTAGTGGTTTGAATAGAGATATTTAATCCCACAAATAAGCATGTATTACCACAACTAATGGGGAAATAATTACGTCCTGTTTAATATTATCGTTTCATAGCAGTGGACACAGGATGCTCTCGCTCCTCTCACAGATTTTCTACAAGACCATGTTCTAACTCTACTTTTCTGCATCTCCTGCGTGGCAACTGGTGCTGATATTAATTGTCATGGGCAGTTGGCATCAGCTGCCGAGACAGGGAGACAGAGATCCAGGGATTTGGCAGCTGGTGGGTGTGTTGCAAAGCTGCTGGGCTGGAGTCAGGAGGATTTCTGGACTTCTCAGCTGGAAAGCTGTGCAGAAGTTCAGAGCTGTTAAAAGCAAAGCGATGGCAGAGGGATGTCCATCCCCCCCCAGAGCAGTCGCCTCTCCGCTCCTGCAGCCAGCAGCTCCTGAGCCCCTCTCTGTTAGTGGGAGGGGGGAGCAGGGACCCCGGAGGGGGGAGCACGGCAGCGGGATTGGGATGATAGATGGCTTGCTTTAGGACAGGATAATCTGTTTATCGGGGCTTTGTCGCTATAGCAGCAGGATTTTATTCCAGAGATGTTGGCTGTGGGAAGGAATTCGAGATGTTGGATGTGGGAAGGGGTTTGCTCTGGTCCTGGGCCCTGGGGGACCAAAGGTTGAGTGACGGGGACCTGTGTGGAATGGGCTTGTCTTGGATCTGCGTCCCAACTCCTCCTGCAGCACCCAGGACCTGAGGATGTGCCCAGGATGCGGCCGTGGTTGCCGGGGCGTTCCAAGCCCATCCCTCTGGAGCCAGCCTGCAGGACTGGAGCTGGGTGGTGTGGGCAGTGTGAGCCCCCCGGGGTGAGCAGGGGGGCTGACAAAGACAAGCCCCCCATGGCAGGAATCCTGTTGGGGTGTGTGTGATGCTTTGCAAGGGCTGGTGGCCTGGCCAGCAGCTGTGGGACAAAGATGCTCCCCAGTCCCCCGGCGTCTCCACAACCAGCAGTGCTTTTGCTGGGGGTTCACACAGAAAAACCATTTTTAGTGACTTTGGCTGATCCAGCTTCTCCATCAGGCTGGACACGAGGGGGCTTTTGTTTGGTCTGTGTGTGGGAACAGTTTTCAGTGCAGTAACAGTGACTTTGTTCCTTTCCTTTGTCCGATCAGTCTTTTTTGAGTTGGCCTCTAGATAGGAAGGGAAGTGCCAAGGTCACCCCCAGACAACATCAGCCTGTGGCACTGCAGTATTACAGTACTACCAGCCACCCACTTTCCTAAGCAGAGCACAAAGAGTTACTAAGAGGATGCTCATTGGAAAGGTGGGGCACTGTCATGTCCCAGTACATCACCTCTACCTGTAAACATCCTTTTCTCACAGGCAAATAATGAGTGAGTTAATTTATTACTAATTAGCTATGGACTGGTTGATTGATCCCTAGTAACAGTGATGGCTTTTCATAGACAAGGCTCAGAGTCAAATTCTTACTTAGTTCATGTTTTCCCAAGGTTTCCACTGCAAAGTCCTGCAGATGGGATGGGACAATCCTGGCTGCCAACCCAGGCTGGGGGTGATGTGCTGGAGGGCAGCCCTGTGGGGAAGGACGTGGGGTACTGATGGATGAGAGGCTGGACATGAGCCAACCATGCTCACTGGCAGCCCTGAAGGCCAACGGCACCCTGGGCTGCATCCCCAGAAGTGTGGCCAGCAGATCCACCCCACATCTGCCCCAAAGCCAGAGGAACTGTGCCTCTGGGTTCAGGGGATGGGGACCGAGGGCGGTGGGGAGGCACAGGGCTGCCCACACTCAGTGTTACCCCACACCCTGCCTGAGGACGAGGATGGGAGGATCCCGCTCACCAAGGACCAGAGGCTGCAGAGCCAGAGGGAGAGGCTGGATGCTGCCCTGGGATGATGGCTTTGACAGACCTTGTTTGGAAACAAAACAGATCTTGGCATGATGGGCCAGAGAAATGCAATCCATAGGAATCCAGTGGTCTAGACCGTCCTCCACGCTTAATCTCCCCGCAGCAGCCTGTTTACCCTGTACCTTTTGTTGTGGATATGTTGAAAATTCTTCTCCTTTCTCACACAAACTCCTGTTTTCAGATGATTGTGAGAAATTGTAAAAGCTGGTGGGGGGGAGAAGGATAAAACAGATGGGATAAAGAGAGAGGCATCCTTGGCATGCCCCAAATAACTGCTGTGTGCCTCAGGTGGGGTGGGTGGTACCTTTTGTTAAAGGCCATGTACACATTCCTAGCGATGTGTATCTTGCTCTGTAGAGCAGTGATGTATGGTTGCTGCCTGCCTGCTCACCTCTCTGTGTTCCAGCTGAGATGGTGGAGGTAAATTTGGCATGATGGGCACCAAAACTGGTGCAAAGCGCTGAGGAATCTGCTGCACTGCAGCAAAGTGGCTATTTACAATGATTTAAAACTATTCAAACTTATTTAATTCGTGCCTTTGTAAGGTTGAGCTGAAGCGATGAGAGGCTGAGGTTTCTGCCTTTGTAAGGTGCCTGGTTCGAGCTGAAGCGATGAGAGGCTGAGGTTTCTGCCTTTGTAAGGTGCTGGTTCGAGCTGAAGCGATGAGAGGCTGAGGTTTCTGCCTTTGTAAGGTGCCTGGTTCGAGCTGAAGCGATGAGAGGCTGAGGTTTCTGCCTTTGTAAGGTGCTGGTTCAAGCTGAAGCGATGAGAGGCTGAGGTTTCTGCCTTTGTAAGGTGCCTGGTTCAAGCTGAAGCGATGAGAGGCTGAGGTTTCTCAGGTATCGTCCTGCTCAGGATTATCCCAATCCCACTGTGACTGTTTCATTTCTTCACCACGTGAAGCAGCTGACGTTTTGCTCTCCCCACGCACCGCGGTCCCGCTTGGGGACAGGGTTTGGGGAGGGTGCTCAGTGGCTTTGGGATGGGGGATGCCCTATGGTGCTATGGCTTAGGCTGGGCTTTATGTCGAGTTCTAACCCAGCTGCATCACATCCCTTACCCCACCTCCCTGGACCAGAAAATAGCTTGGGTGCCTATGAATTACAGAATTACAAGGTTGGAAAAGACCTTTAAGATAATCAAGTCCATCTCTGCTGGTTTATTCCCCCTGAGAGGCTACTCAGCTGTGTGTAAAGAGCTGCTTCCTTCCTGTAATTTATACCTTTCCATATCGCTGCCAAAACTCCCCCAGAGGTGCAGGGACGGCCGGTGACGATGCCTGTGAGCATATCTGGACACATCTCCAGCTGGATTTGTGTAACAAACTGCATTAGCTTCATTTGGCACGACTGGCGACCCTGCAGAGGCCTTGTTAAAGGTAATTGCCTTTTCTCCTTCATGAAGGACACCCACAAGGACATCACTGTCACGGTGATGGGCTTTGGTGGTGCTGGAGTGGAGGAGAGGTGCTGTGCTGAGTCACAGCAAAGGGCAGGCTTGGACCTGGGGTACTGGGGAGGTGGGATGCTGGGGTGAGGTTCCCAAGGGTCTCAGGGGAGCCGGGCAGCCTCACCTTAGCAAAAAGCAGCAGCAAGGCCCAGCAATTTGTCATCTTCCCTGGTCTAGTCTTTAAACCAGAGCAGTTTTGTTTCGGGCCTCTGGCCTTAGTCATTAAAGAAGCAATTTAATAACCTACAATTTCAGCCCGTGGGTCAGGAGGCAGATGTGTTTTTCCAGGCTTGTGTTAAGAGCACAAACTGCTCATCTGCTGGCGGCAGGAGCTGGGTTTGAACTGGTCCTCAGTGGCCACAGCTGCTGCCGGTGCTCAGCCCGGGGACAAACCCTCTCGAATGCCATTTGACTCAAGTCTGGCAGTCACTGTGGAGCTGTGCCCAAAGAGGGGGTTCTAGGAAGACCTGGGGTTGGGGGTCCCTCTGTGCTCTGAGCAGGGCTCCCTGCCTTCCCACGGCCTGTTGCCCGTGTTGCCAGCGTAGGCAGCGCGCCGCGGCACAGGCCAGGCCTCTGGGCTGGGTGCAGGCCTGCCCGGCTCCCCGGCGTGAAGCGGCGCTGGTTTGGCCGGCGAGGCTGCGTGGCTGGGAAAGCAAGGCAGGCGGCCAGGGCAAACCCAGCGCGTCTCAGACCCCGGCCTGACCAATGGGTCTTCTCACTTCTGGGAAGGCAGCGCTTGGGGTGGGTCCCTGGCAGCTGCCGTCACAGGGCCGCGGTGCCGCCAGCTCCCCGGGGCTGCTGGGAAGGAGCCATGGCTCTTGCCACCATGGATGTGTGCTGGGCTCTGTCCCACCACGCTGGCCACGCTCTGGCTGCCGGGCGCTTTGCTGGAGCAGGACGGGATTGTCCTGCTGCCTGTTAAGATGCCCCAGCAGGGCCAGGCTGCGGGTGGCAGCTGCCTAACGCAGCTGTTGACTGTAAGTGTTGGCTGTGTGCTTGGTTTCGGGCTGTCTCACTTGCTGTGTGATGCAAAAGGAAGGTTTTCCTTACGCTGCTGCACGGGTGGGATTGTTTTACTCCCAAGCCTGGCAGGGATCTGATGTGGCTGAGGAACAATTGTGCAGAGGCTCAGTAAGAGCACACTCCTTGCTGGCAATGGAATGGGCTGCTTGGTACTGGGGAAAAGGAGAAGCTGGAACCTTCCAAAGGTGTCCGGCTGCCTGTCGCCATGGGCTGCCCAAGGAATTATCTGCTCCTAGAAACAGATGCATGCAGACAACAAAATAATGTGTTAATGCAAAGGAAATGGAGAAACTGCTTGTTATTTACAACTGGGGAGGGAATGGCACTGGCCTGAAGAGTCTCCTGGGGAATACCTGGGGAATGTACAATTGCCCAGGTGCACAGGCAGCCACACGTCGAAGCTCCCTTGTGTACCAGTGAATCGTACATCCAGTGCACACCCACATCCAGGAGCAGCTTGCGTGGGGGCACGAAGGCTGGCAGCAGGACCAGAGCAGTGCACACTAGCTTTGCGCTGTGCATCGCTGCTCCTGGCACCCTGTGAAGGGATGGCACAGAAATAGCTCAGCCCTGACGAGCAGGAGAGGAAGGATGTGGCAGGAGGCATGTTGGCCACAACAGCACCACTGTGACTTTGCCCTGGGTTTGGCAGAAAATGAGAGAGATACTGACTTACAGTGGTTTTAGTCAATGTGCTGATTAAAAACCCCTAAATTGGTGCTTTTGCAGCCCTGTGCGTGCTCGTTGCTGATGCCCAGAGGGATGCTCTTCCCTTGGCCTGCCTGCCACCGGGTTGGGAGCTGCATCCCCACCCCTAATCTGAGAGCATCTGTCCTTGTGTGGGATTCGGGGTCCATGTTGGGGTGTTCAAGGATGTCAAGATGGAGGCGCCTGGAGCCCCAAGTACATCCCTTGCCAGTGAGGCTTTGCCTTCTGTCTGAAACACCTGAGATGAGAAGGTGAGGGGAAGACCAGGGTGAGGAAAGGCAGCAGGGTGGGTTCAGAGCCCACCCGTTTCTACCTCCGTGTTCCTGTGATGTGGGAGCTGGGGGTGTTGAGCCTGGAGAAGAGGAGGCTGAGGGGAGCCCTTCTCCCCACCTCCCCTGCCCTGCCAGGAGGGTGCAGAGAGGTGGGCGATGGTCTCTGCAGCCAGGGGACAGGAGATGGGACAAGGGGCAATGGGCTCAAGCTGCCCCAGGGCAGGGTCAGAGCAGATGTGAGGGGGGCTGCAGGTTGTGGTCCCGAAGCAGCAGAGCTGTGCAGGGACTTTGGGGCAGCCCCAGGGCCGGGGACTCGTTCTGCTTCTCCAACTTCAGCCCCGTGGCCGGTGTCTCTCCTGCTCCAGGGCTGTGCAGGAAAGGGAAGGCTGCTGGGTGTGTGAGAGCCCTTCCAAGAAAGGGCTGGAGGAGGGAAGCAGCCTGGGTGCTGAGGGTTAGACGTGGCTTCACACAAACACCCCTGTCAAGCGCTGCTGGTAAAGGACCTAATGCAAAACCTTGTGGAAGATGAATTTCCTGAATATAGAGCAGAGAAGAGATGCTAAGGGGAGTGTCTGGGGGTCTCTGGTGCCCGAGCTCGGGCCGCAGCCCAGCACCAGGCTCCCGTGGTCGCAGGGAGTGCTTGCTCTGAGCACTGTTGGAGCATACAGGATTAGCAGGGGCCGCTGGGATTTATTTTACTTCTCAGGGGGCAGGTTTTGGCCACAGAGTTCACGCTCTGTTTAATATCTGCAGCTTATGCTGCAGAGGGGCTGTGCTGTAACCTCTTGCAGCATCAGCAGGGCTTTGGTGGCCGGAGCAGAACCGCAGCAGAGCTGAGACTGCTGCTCAGTGTGGGTGAGAATCCCCTCACAGCACAGAGAAGCAGCTTTGAGATGCCAGGGAGAGCCCTGTGCTCTCACACGGCGTTAGTTCCTGTCAGCCAGGCGTCAGAGGATGGAAGCTGGCAGCACAGCCTCTCATGTCACAGTGGACAAGGGGATGGGAATGGCCTCACGTTGGGTAAAGGCATTATGTATGTGTGATGTGGTAAATGAGAGGTGAGGAAGGACAGCCAGCAGCATCCCGGGGCTGGGGATGGAGGGAGGGGATCATCACCCTTTCTCAGCACGTGTCAGGCTGCATCTGGGACCCTGCCTCCAGTTTTGGGCCCCCCAGTACAAGCAAGATAGGTGTAAACTGGCATAAGCTGGGTGGAGGGCTCCAGGATGGGCAGGGGCTGGTCTGCTGGCTGTGTGGGGGGTGATGAAGTGGGGTTTGCTCAGCTCGGAGCAGGGGTGGCTTTGGGAACCTCACAGCAGCCTGACGAGGGGTGATCAGAGCGGGGGTCTTCATAGCAGGGTGGGGGCGGTGGGAGGGTGTGAGAGCTGGACGTAAGGAAACCCGTCTCCCACGTGGACTGTCGAGGTGCCTGGAGATGATGTGCAGTCTCCATCCTCAGAGAAGCCCGGGCTGGGTAAGGTCCTGAGCCTCTCCAGGTGCTCTACTCTGAGTGGATGGTGGGGCTGGAGACCTCCCAAGGTCCCTTCTGACATGGAATACCCTCCATGCCCAGGATTTTCATTTCCCTGAGCATGTTCAACAATTGTTTCGAATCAGTCCTCAGTTCTCAGTTCCCAAAGTCATCTTCTGAAGGCAGATTCCCTTCTGAGGACACGGGCATGGACTGGAGATGGAGCAGCTGATTCATTTTCAAATTATATATAAAAAATGTTCATAACATTTGTCCTCTAGTAAAAGTCAAAGTTGTTTTAACAATTCCCCTCTGTGAACAGAGAGAAGGACAGATAGTAACAAAGGCTGGAAATCTTGTGTACATGGAAATTTCTTTTCCAAGTTGGGTGGGTGTTTTTTCCCCTGTGAAGTAAGGAAATGAATCTCTGTGATCACCCTGGGTCTGTCAGCTGCCTCTGGGACCTGGGCAGGCAATGGACAGCTCTGCTCTGGCCTGGGAGGCTGCAGAGCCCGTCTGTCTCTGCTTAGCCAGCTGCTTTTCAGCTCGTTTCTCTAAGGTGGGAAAGTGTAAGCAACAAGTCAGCCTCTCTCCTTAAACGGGTTCCTTCAGTGCTTGCTGCAGGCTGAAGGATCTGATTTCTGGTGAGAGATGGGTGAAATGCTGTGCTCTGAAGGAGAGGGGTCTGGCTGTGGCTGGGAAGTGTGTGCCCCCTCTGTTGTGAGACCCAGTGGACCAGTTCAGAGCTCTGGCCCTTGTTTTGATCACCCAAGGGGAGCAGCATTCTCTCTAAACAGGTTGTTTCTTTGCTTTGACCTGTGCTCTTCCCCCCCTGCTCTCTGAAAAGCATGGCCAGTGATGCTCAGCAGCCTGTCCATCACGCTCACACCCGTGGAGCTCCTGGCTTCCCACACCACAGCTCCATGAGGACAGCTGGCCCACAGCACGGCTTCGCTTTAAGGGATAAAATTACATCTCAACACTGTGTCTTTAAAATACAAAGGTCCAAGCTCAAACCCAGGGCCCTGAGGGCAAAAGTCCTCCAAAGCTTTTGGAGCTTTCATGGCCCTGGGAAGCCTGACAGTGGTTCTTGTGTTCAGAGCCGGCTCTTGGCAGTGGCTCTGAGAGGTTGGGGATGATGAAATATGGGGTCCTGCCCGTGTCCTGTCCACTCGCGAGTTGCCTCTTGAAGTTTATGGTGCTTCTCAGCTTGTCTCAACAGGAACAACACTGTGCTCGGATTTATCTGGTGTTTAAAGCGGCTGATAGTGCTTTGGAAAGTGTATTTTCGTGGCAGGGGCTTGGGATCCTTTCAGCAGAACGCGGGGAGAAGGGAAACCCGGGGCCGTGCGTGAGCTGAGCGAGGGCAGGTCCCGCTCGGGTGCCCACCCAGAGGGTTAGTGGATGTTCTCCAGGCTCTGCCAGGCAGCTCCATACACCAGCTCTCTTCGTGAGACCCATGGTGGTGCAGGAGCTGGGAGGCAGGGAAGGGGAGGGGAAGGGAGGAGAGGGCAGGGGAGGGTGCCCAACAAGGTAGCAAGTCTGACTTTAGATTTTTTTGTTGCTGGCAACTTTCCCAAAGCTGGTTCAGTGCCCCCTTCCCACGGCCAGGGGGGAAACCATCGGCAGGGCCCAGGCCAGGACACTGGCTGTGGCCCGGGGCAGCATCACCCTGACTGGCAGTGCTCATAGAATCAGGCTGGTGTGGGTGGGCAGGGCCCTCAGCCCCCCTCCCCTGACATGGGCAGGGACACCCCCCAGCCCAGGGTGCCCCAAGCCCCATCCAACCCGGCCTTGAGCCCTGCCAGGGATCCAGGGGCAGCCCCAGCTCCTCTGGGCACCCTGTGCCAGGGCCTTCCCCTGCCCAGGAAGGATTTCTGCCCCCCTGGGCAGCCTGTGCCACAGCCCCACAACTCTGCCAGGGAAGAACTTTGCCCTCCCAGCTGAGCTGCCCCTGCCCTGGCACTACTTGAGGCCATTCCCCCTCATCCCCTTGCTCTCTCCTCACAGGGAGTTACAGGCCAACACAGCACCCGACTCCCTTCAGCTTTCCTCAGTCCTTTCCTACGTAGTCCCCCAGAGAAAAGCTGCCCAACATCTGTGAAGAAGCAGAGTTTGGAGGGTGAAGGAGCCATCGGGCCTCCTGTCAAAAGCAGTTTAGCAGAAGGCCTTTGCGTGCCCTTTCTGACAGGCTCAGCCTCAGCCCCTCCGGCCTGCTGTGCTGAACCCCAAGCTGACTGCTCTGAACAGAAAACTTCCTCAAAACTCTGTGCTTTACAGGGAAACATTGGCACCCAGGCTCCAGCCTGACGATTTTAAATATTAAATAAACTGAAGCAACCTGGGAGGTCTTACATGACACCACTAGTGCTTCTGGCAAGTAAATGCACTGCTTCCCTCCACAGGAGCGCTGGGTCCCGGCTCCTAGCCTGGAGCAAGGCATGGTTTCAGAGCCAGAGAAACACAGAACTGGTTTGCACAGGGATGTTTCAGGAACTGGAGGTGTCATCCCTCCCAAATCCCCCGGGCTGGTGTCGGGCTGGTGCTGCTCAGCTCTGCAGCTTCTTCCCACCCAAGGACAGACCTGTGTGGGGATGTGGGATGTCTGATCTCACAGCTTCCCCACTCGTGCCATGTGGGCTTGCTGGACCCCCAGTTCCTGAGAGCCACTTCCCCTACTTGCCCGGCCCTCCCGTGGCGGTCCCAGTGCTGAACTGGGGAGCAGCAGGATGATGTCCAGCAGAGCAGGACATCCCCTTCTGCAGGCACCATGCTGCGTGCACAGGGGCGACGTCCCTGGGAACTCCCACCCACACCCTTGGCTTTCCTCTGTGCCAGTCCCTGGTTCCCAAGCTCCAGGAGACCCACCAGCCTCTGGGGTCCGAGACCCACCACAAAGTCCACGCTGGTCCTCCCCATCTCACACACTGTGACATGCTCAGGCTGCTGAGTCTTCTGAATTTCTGGAAGCTGAGGCTGTCACACTCTGTATATCTTGGCAGGATATTTAGGAGGACAAACCTGGCTTGCTACCAGTGTGAAAAGATTGTTCTGTTGGGTTTTTTTTTTCTTTTTAATTTTAAACAACTTTCTTCACTGCTTTCCATCACCAGTACTGTACACAGATCTCACTGAACCAAATACTCTGTTGATTTAGGGTGACAAAAACAATCTAGTCATTCTTAAAAAAAACCCCAGTGAATCTCAGCAGACCTCAGCTCTGCGATCTCTTCAAAGAGAGTCCATGTCAATGGACCCTTCACCTCCCCTCCTCTATCCTGTGTCTTGTAAAATGAGAAGCAGAGACCCTCCAGCCTGGACAGAATGAGGGATATCGCCTTTCTCTGGAGAAATAAACTCTAAAGGATAGCTCAGGTTGCTGAGTTTGTTATACCATTGCTTAGAGGTTCAGGGTTAAAAGGCATGAGTGGTGCTTCTGTGAGACACAGTTGGAGTCTGGTGTTGATGTGATTATTCAGCTGGTGGTTTCTCAGGCACGAGCACTGAACAGATATCTGCCAACCTGCCAGTTCTGCCTGGCTCAGGGACCCTGGATGATAATCCTGTGCTTCAGAAGTCACCTTTTCCAGCCCCAAGGACTGTGTTCACGGCGTGTTCGATCTCTGTCTCCCTCTCTTGAGTTTCCACCCACCCTCTACGTGACCCACACTGAAGTTATGTTCATTGGATGTTCCGCTGTCCCCGGGGCTGAGGGAAGCACAGAGCAGGGGCTGGAAGCTGTAGCGCCGACTTGATCTTCACCAGACGCCGCTATTAGTGTCTCAGTGCTGATGAAGCCTGAGCTCATCAGCTTGGACGAGTTCAAAGCGCTGGGTGCGTGTGCTGGTCGGCAGGCTGGGTAGTCATCTCCCAGCTTCACCAGCTGCCCACGTCTCCCTCCAGCTCCGTGTCCCTGGTGAGGCCCTCAGGCACCTGGTCTTGTGTTCCTGGCACTCTGGAGACCATCTATCATCTGATTTCCTCCTTTGCTGAGCTCTCTGGTGGCAGAGACTCCAGCTCCACCAGCCAGCTCCTCCAGCCAGCTTGGACCTTGCACACAGCGCGCTGCTTTTTAGAGCTCTGAAGAAAAGCAGGGCATGTGCATGTGTGTGCATGTGTGTGCATGTGTGTGCATGTGTGTGGGAGCCGCTTTTCTTCCTGGCTTGGTGCTGTAGTGCTCCATGCCCTCGTTTCTGGGGAACATGCGGCACCAAGGTGTCCAGAGGGCTGGAGCAGGAGTCGGGTTATTCATGCTCTAATGACCATCTTAGCCCCATTTGCTGATTAATGAGCTTTAAACTGGTGCCACGGAGCACTGCAAGCCTTAAATCTGAGGGCGCAGCAGCTTGGCAGAGGCTTTGTGCCTCAGGATTTCAACCTGAGTCCCGTTGTTTTGATTTCTGGGTAATTTACCCTTTCTGGAAATGGCTTCATGCTCTGCAGCTCCCCTTCCCACCCTGTCCCCCAGCCGCCCTCCCAGATTCCCTCGCTGTGCTCGGCACTCGTGTCACAAGCTTGGAGGTGCCTCCTGGGAGGTGCCGGCTCTGCATCTCCCCGTGTCTGGCGTGGGCAGGAGATGCCTGAGATACAGGCCATGAAACTGTGACGTGCCCTGCTCAGGCCCCACCTGGAGTGTTGTGTCCAGTGCTGGGCTCCCTGGGATCAAACAGCCAGGGATCTCCTGGAGAGAGTCCAGAGGAGGGACAGAGATGCTGAAGGGCCTGGAGCATCTCCCCTGGGAGGAAAGGCTGAGGGAGCTGGGGCTGTTCAGCCTGCAGAGAAGAAGCCTGAGAGGGGATCTGATCAGTGTTTATCAATAGCTGAAGGGTGGGACACAGGGGCCATGGGCAGCCTCTGCTCAGTGTCTGTGGGGACAGGACAAGGGGTGCTGGGCTCAAGCTGGAGCACAGGGAGTTCCCCCCAATGTGGAGAAGAACTTCTTCCCAGTGAGGGTGAGGGAGCCCTGGGACAGGCTGCCCAGGGGGTGTGGAGTCTCCTTCTCTGGAGAGATTCCAGCCCCGTCTGGACACCGCCCTGTGTGCCCTGTCCTAGGGACCCTGCTTTGGCAGGGGGTTGGACCCCATGGGCTCTGGAGGGCCCTTCCAACCCCTGCAGCTCTGTGACTCTGTGATTCTGTTTGTAAATGAACCACTTTTGGGAGGCAGAATGGAAAAAGGTGCCTGGAGCAGGCGAGTTTTGAGCAGAGACTCGTGTGGCGATGGGATGGGGAGACGCTGGGTGAGATTATCCGAATGGAAAATTCTGAGCTGCTCGACCATAATTGGTATTTATGAACTAGGGGAAGGAGTGCTTGTTTGCTCGTAGATCAGTGATGTTTGGTGTCATAGCAACTGGCTAACTGCTAAATAATCAATACCCCTGCGCCTGGATAAACGCACAGACGTGTGGGCAACTAGTTTTTGCTGGAGCTCTTTTTAGGTCCAAGTGTTTTTGTGCAAAGAGATAAAAAACCTGCCTAAGCCCCAAACATACAGTGCAGTTGTGACAGGGGCTGGGAGTTTGGATCAGTCTGTTTGTGTTCCCACATCTGTGGGAGCTGCACATGCTGATGGGAGGTTGAGGTTGAACCAACAGCTGCTTTCCGGGGTCTTTAGCATCTTAAATTCTGAATGCAGGTGCAAAGTGCTTGTAGCTCCAGATGTGCCAACAAATACCCCTGGGTTGTGAGCTAGTGCAGTCTCTCTAGTTTTAAGGACAACTTAAAGGGTGAGTGAAGCAGGGATGGGTGTCGTGGTGCTCCCCTGAAATCTCATCCCACACTGATGGAGATGGTTGGTGTGTCAGTACCCAGGGTCTGCCCGGGGCCCCGTGGTCTGGAGAAGCCTCCTTCATGCAGGGGAGATCTGGAAGCATGGGGGGATGAGCACCAGAGCTCTCAGATGTGATTAACTTGTATTGAGCAATATCTGGGTTCAGTGTTCTCCCATGTGTGCTGGGGTAACCTCTGGAGACTCGCTTTAAAGCTCTGTGGTTGGGTTCTGTGGCAATAATACATGGCTGAAGCAGTCTGAGCTCTCAGGGGAAAGATATATTTCTGCTTCCTAAAAATTCTTCCTAAAAAATGAATGCAATTGGGGTAAAAGCAGCTAGTGGCTTTGGTTATTCAAAGGGGGGAAGCCAGAGCATCTATTGACAGGGCTGCACTCCCTCCCCAAAGCCCTAACCGTGGTTGGATGGCTGAGGGTTCATTGCAGGCACTGCTCCATGGTGGAATGAATGATCTCCTTCCTCTTTTATTCAGCTGATTCCACAGGAACGCTTCCTGAGCACAATAGACCCTGGTGCAAACCCCAGCAGTGGTTTGGACATGCAAAGGCAGGCACTTAGAAAGCTATACACTGTGGTGCTCTCAGGTTTTCTTCCTTCTCCAGAAAGACATGCAGAAGGCACGCTGTGCCTCAGCCTTGCTGGAGAGAGGTCTGGGCAGAGGCCTGAAGGAGCCCTGTGGGCAGAGGCACAGCAATGAGCTGAGTGTCCCATGGTTTTTGTGTTCCTTTTTAGGAAGGGTGATCCCACAGACCCATTCCTCCAGCCGTTCTGCCACAGCAGCCCTGCGTCCGATTACTCATGCGGCGCTTCTTTCCGGGCCCTTTCATGTCTCCTGCTTCAGAGGACCATGTTAGCAGCACAGGTCAAGTTGTTCCTCGTGCTTCTGTCCAAGCACTATAAATTTCCCATATTTTCTCTGCATATCTTCAGTCCCTGGAAATAACTGAGCATTGTGTCAGCTGTGTCTTCAGATATTCTCACTGGAGCATCTGTGGTGACGTCTGGGCTTCTTCCCACAGGGACCTCACCAGGTTGAGCACTTTGGGGAGTGTTGATGGAGCTTGCAGAGACAGGCAGCCACCACCAAAGAGCCCCTTCCTCTGGCCATCTGTGGGCAAGGACCTCTCCTGCTGAGCTTCAGTACTGCTCACCCATCTCGTCCCCACAATGGGTCTCAGCAGCACAACTCCATCATCCCCAGTTTGGAAAGAGAGGGAAGTCCTGCTGGAACGGGCATTCTGTGGGCTGCAGGCCGGGCTCAGGCTGGGAGGGCCTGGTCTGCCCTCTCCAGCTCTTCCAGGAAGGTAAGACTCTGTCTTAAAACTTCTGTCTCTTAATGTTCTGCTGCTGGCTTAAGACACACCACCTCATCCTAGCTGAGAGAGGAAGTGGTGTCAAGCCGTTTCTCACCATCCTGCTCGCCAAACCAGGGTGCTGCTTTCAGCATGGTACCCCATGGCCAGGATGAGGCCTGTGTCCAGGGGCTAATGGGCCAGAATGGCTCTCCCAGTGACATCTTTGTGGGCTGGTTTTACAAAAACTAATGACCTTGAGCCCAGAGTGGTGGTAAAGGCCGAGGAACCGCAGCGAGTGCCGTGCTGAGCTGCTCACTGAGGGATGCTGGCTGCTGGCTGTGGTGTTGGAAGAGCTGCTGCTGCCTGCAGGCACTTCGGGTTGGTACCAGTTGGATGGCTCACGTGGTGAAAATGAGCTGAACGATGAGATGAGGTATCTGGATCTGGGTGCTGCTGCGCTTAACGCCGCCTCAGACCCGCAGCGTTGCGTGGCAGATCCAAGGGAAGGGATGGGGGGTGTTACCACACACATTTGGCAGCAGAAAGGCTGCCAGATGACCTGACTGCAGCCAGGCTTGTTTTTAGTAACCCAGGGCCACGCTGTGCCAAAGCTGCTGCTGGCCCTGCGCTCCTGGGGTTCTTAGCAAAGGCTGTGGGAAGCGGGTGAAGGAAGAACTGAGCTTTTGAGATGATCTTTTGCCCTCCCAGAGGGAGCTCAGCTGCAGCGTGGCTGTCTGAAGGTGCTGTATGTCCTCCTCAAATCCCACCACACGCTCCAAGGCACATGGAATGTGTGGGAAATTGTCCCTGCTGTGAGAAGAAAGCAAGAATCTGCCAGTTGACTTGTTCCACTCAGTATTTAGGCTTTACCCATAACCACATCTGTGCTCATGTACGTACACATCAGTGAACTGTGGGCATGGCTGTCAGGGCAGGGTCTGATCCCCCCCAGCCCTGCTGCCCCCAGCACATTTGCCATGGGTGTGTAGCCCAGCCAGCCCTAGCCCAGCATCGAGCAACGAGCTTCCCCAGTGCCTGCCAGACAGACAATGCTCTCTCCAGGTACTCAGCTTTCCCTGAAGTTCAGCCCCTTGAGTCGTTCTGTTTCTTTGAGTCCCTGGGACATTGTGCAAGGGACAAACCTTCCACTCCAGCATCCGGGCTGCTCCTCCCCACTGCCAGCAGCCTCCTTCTTCCAGCCCACAGGTAATGAAGCAGGTAACGAGCTTAGGCAGCTCATAATAGATACTGAAGTGAGAAAAAGAACACAACCTTCACACTGCACAGCAAAGGAAAAGGGGAAACAGCACGATGAGGCAGGGAAGAAAGCGTCCAGGCATTGTTTGGTGTGACAGCACGGTGTGTCAGAGAACAGTGTTTTACAGCCGCTCATCAGGCTTGGAAATCCTCCTTACTCACACACTGATCGACCCAAGGAAATGGAATGTACTTGGCCTTTGAGTAACATTAGAAAACTGAATTAAAAACCACAGAAATAGTGAGCAATGCAGAAAGAAATCCCTCAGATTTCAGATCAGACTCAGA
This sequence comes from Gallinula chloropus, assembly GCF_964237585.1. Classification (NCBI taxonomy): domain Eukaryota; kingdom Metazoa; phylum Chordata; class Aves; order Gruiformes; family Rallidae; genus Gallinula; species Gallinula chloropus. Next base: position 836,557 of record NC_140091.1, on the reverse strand, counting down.
CAGAAGGCTTCATGGGCTGGGTTCCCCTCCGAAGGCGGAGGGGGAGGATTTGTTTGGGCCCGGTGAGCAGCAGAGATATTCCGAAGCAGATAAAAAGAATCCTTCCTCCAAAGCTTCCCAAAAAAGGAATAAATTGTGGCTCTGGTGCTTAATTTACGGTGCTCAATGAGCCTCCTGCGAAATCCAAGGTGCAGCCGCTGCGGCTCGGCGTGTCCCAGCCCACGACAGCTGGTGTCGGTGCCAGGGGGAGGTGAGAGAAGGTTTCCAGGGGGATCAGTGTGTTGCAGGATGGTGAAGGGTATCCTGGTTTGTAGGAGAAGATGGGAATCGCCACTTAGCTGTGCCCTAAAGTGCGGCAGAGATGGGTGGTTATCCCACAGGGTCCAGTCCTAGCTGGGTAATGCCCAGGCTGGCTTCTCAGGTGCCGGACCCTCAGGGCTCTGGAGCTCTGGGAGGAATCTGGGACAAGCAGAACTGTGCCAGGGGTTTTTTGAACTTGGGTGGCTTCAGGAACCTGGAGCTTATGGCCAATTAAATTAATGAATCAAATGTAAAGGCAGAAGATGTTGCCTGTGGGCATGTCCCGTAGCGATCCTTTCCTTTCCAAAGGCACCAGAGAGCTTGGGATGTGCTGGTGATGGGGGGAAGGATGACCCAGCTCCCCCCTGACAAATCCAACATAACCTTGGTGGGGGTAGGGGGTGTGTTGGGCTTTATGGGCAGCTGAACGCTCTCTAGCTTTTGGCCAGGTTTCTTTCATACAGGGAACGGCTTAAACAAATGGTGCAAAGGACCCTGCTTTGGCAGGGGGTTGGACCTGATGATCTCTTGAGGTCCCTTCCAACCCCTAGGATCTGTGATTCTGGGATTTCCTGGTACAGGTGCTTTCTCCAGAGGAGCTTCTCCCACCCAGGTCTGATGTCACCCCGAGCAGTGGTGCACGATGCCTTACTGAGGCTGGGGAGCGACTCCTTTGCCCTGTGAGAGCAGCAGCACAAAGCCAGGGGGGCTCAGGACCCCCTGGTCTGTAACCTGGTACAGCTCTGGTACGTTGCTGGGGTACATGTCTGGAACAAAAGGATGCTGTTGGGTTATAATGGCCACTGATGTGATTTTAGACAACACTCTCCCCCTGCCCCAGCTCAGCAGTGTGTTATCCACCATGAAAAGGCAGCAACAGCCATGTTCTTGCTGGAGGGCTGTGGCCACCATCATTCCTTGCTGTTCCCTGGCACACAGCCCCGACTGTCCCCTTCAGTTTTCCCTCCCTGCCTTGTTTCCTGCAATCCTTCCAGGTGCCCTCCTCATGGACCCCATGGTGGGGGATCCATTGGCACAGACCTGGACCAGGTAGGACCTGGTAGGATCAGGTAGGACCTGGTCCAGGCAATGGCTGGAGCTGCTGATCTCTGCTCAGAGCCCGGCCGGTCCCAGGCGGGATGGTAATTCCAACACCGTTACACAATCGCTCCGTGGAGCTGCCGGGCTCTGTTGTGAAACGTGTGTTTCAGAGAAGATCCCTTTGGGGAGGGCTGCCAAAGTAACACTGTGTCCCAGAGAAACAGGATTGCTGACAAACAGCTAAAATTAAACCCCAGCTCGCCCAGCAAACGTCCCTGCGAGATGCACGGGGCCTCTTCTCCAGCCACATGATGTGCCTGAATCATAGAATCACAGAATCACAGAATGGCACGGATTGGAAGGGGCCCCAAGGATCATGGAGCCCCAACCCCCCCATAGAGCTCCCATGTGTCACCTGTACCAGCTAAACCTCCCGCAGCAGCAGCCCCAAAAGTGTCTGGCAGGGAACTGAGGCATGAAGTTCACTTCTGGAGTATCATGTGCAGGGCCAGGCTCTCCAGATCGGGAAGGACAGGGAGCTCCTGGAGATGGGACAGCAAAGGGCTGTGGAGATGCTGAGGGCACCAGAATATCTCTGGCACAGAGAGGCTGAGGGACTCGGGGCTGCTCAGCCCGGAGAAGAGGAGACTGAGGGGGATCTTCTCAGTGCTGAGCAACCCCTGAGGGGTGGGCTCAGGAGGAGGGGTCAGGCTGTGTTCAGGGGGGCCCAGGGACAGGACAAGGGGCTGTGGGAGTCTGGGATTCAAAGCAGAGAATTAGGAGGTGGGAGCAGGTCCCAGGCAGCTCCAGGTGGATGCAATGGAGGAGGGAGGGGGTGGGGGGGCGTGTGGGACTGTGAGAGCCCCAAGAGCAAGCAGGGGTGCTCCCGGGGCTGAGGAACATGGGGACACCTTGCTGCCCAGCGTGGCATGCTGGCCCTTGGCACGCCGGCCCTTGGCACGCTGGCTCTTGCACTCTCACCACCCTTTCTCAACACCAGCAGCGGCTCCAGTGGGATCCCAGTCTGGGAAAGGTCGTGACTGGTGTGAAGCCAGCGCAAGTCTCGAGGGATGCGGCACCGGGCAGGCAGACCGGGAGTGTCCAACCGGCAGCGTCAGCCCCGTCTGCTGCTGGTGAGGCAGAGCCTCAAGGGCACCCCTTGCACAAACCACCTCTTGTTTGGGTTCTTATTTTCTGGGCTGGTGCTCGCCCCCAGCTCAGGGCTCTGGGCACACTGGTGCTCCTTCCTTATGGATTTACGGGGAGTCCTGGGGAGTCCTGGGGCTGTGCTCCCCCCAGCCCTCTGCTGCTGAATAAACCCAGCCGATAGCGATGCCGAGCCCGGCAAAACACCAGCTGAATCATTAACTTCGGTGCTGCTGCTGTAATCAAACTTCATTATTGACAGAGCCGCCCTAATAATTAATTCCCAGTCACTGGGTGACTGCGCTGTGTCAATACGCACGAGGGGACGGGGCAGCTGGGCCAAACCCCACCGCAGTGGCTTTGTCATTGTGCTTTTAAAGCAAGGTGAGAGGGTTGCTGGGGACACTCACACCCCCACACAGAGTGTGTCGGGCGCCTGGCACCTGCCGGCTCTGCAGCTTTGTCCTTCCCCAGACCATGGTGCACAAGCCAGAGTGGCCGTGTGGTCTGCGGCTGATACCCGAGGTGTCAAAGCCAGGCTCTGGGGGGGGAGCTGGGGATTAAAACCAACCCCCCGCTCAACCCGGCGCTTGTGCAGTGTGTGAAGCGATGGAGAGGTCTCTGTGTGTGTGGAGCAGCTCCATGGGGCCGCAGCTTCTTGGTTCCTGAGCCCTGAACTACCCCAGGCTGGCTCTTACAGGCATCTGTGCTTGTGCCCATCATCTGTCGGCAGCACGGCGTGGGTGGGTTTGCCTGGTGTGCTGGCTGTGGGAGGGGGTGGCACAGGGTGCCCAGAGGAGCTGGGGCTACCCCGGGATCAGGGACAGGTTGGATGGAGCTTGGGGCACCCTGGGCTGGAGGGTGGCAAGGTGGCACTGGGGGTGCTCTGAGGGCCCTGCTCACCCAAACCAGGCTGGGACTCTGTGATCCCAGTTTTCCAACAGGGACATGCAGCACCCAGGGCTCCCTAGGGAACCCATGGAGCGGGGGTTTGAATGTGGCCTGTGGAAAAGCTTTCAGATAGCCACACGTGGTGACTTAGGGAGCTGAGCTGCAACCCAGCAGCCCCTGAGATGGGGGTTTCTAACCTGAAGCAACAGGCCTGTTAATAGCAAAGAGATCTTTAGTGATGAACAAAGGGATTTATTATTTCATCAGCAAAAGATGCTCCCAAGCAGGGGTTCCCAGAGCTCCCCGGGGCGCTGATGTGCCTCTATGGGAGATGGCACTGCATCCTCTGACCATGAAGGAGGGCACAAAGGCACCTTGGACAGACCTGCAGTGTGTGTACATGTTGCAAGTTGGCACTGCTGTGGTCATGATGTGAACAGCCCCTCTGATCACACCCAGCAGAAGGTTCTCCTGGCGATGGGGCACCTCCTGCCTGAGGTCAGCGGTGCTGAGGCTCTGTTGGCTGCAGCTCATTAGATCAGGTTATCAAGGGCCTGATAACACCTGGGGTTACTTCTCCTCTCCCAGAGGTATGCACCCACATGCTTGGCAAATCTGGGAACCACTCAGGGTGCAATTTGTCTTTGGCAAACCTGTAATTCGGAGACGAACATCTCGGCTGCCTTTGCAGCACAGATCCTATCTTCTTCTTTCCTTGGATTGAAATGACTCATCCCTAACTTCATTCTGGGGGAATTACCAAAATAACTTCTGGGCAAGTACATTGCTAGATAGTGTTTGTGAGATAACAGTGACATCAGCCAACAGGAGCTGTGTTTGTGTAGGCTGGGGCCACGCAAATGAGAATGGAGTTATCTGGACCCGGCGAGGGAGCGGGGCCAGGACATGGGGGCAGGACCAGCTCGGGGTCTCAGGGTTCCTGAAGCAGTGGGAGTTCTGAAGGCACCAGACTGGGAGGAGAGTCCTGACCCTGGCAGGTTTGAACGTGGCCTTCAGTGAGCGGTGCAGAGCAGGGCGGACGGACAGACCGTCCCTCTCTGGAGTATGGCTTCTGCAGCAGCTCTGGCCTTAGGTTTCGTTATCTCGTGGCGCTGGCTTCACAGCCCAGCCTGGCACAGGGCTGTCCTTGGTCTCCTGTGCCGTCCTGGAGTGTTGGGACAGGGGAACTGCTCTGTCAGAAGCTCCTCGGCTCGAATAGAACAGAACTCATCACACCCCACACGTGTGCTCTAATCACACAGCAGCAGAGAGACGCTCCAGGACTGGGACTGCATTTAACAATAACTAATAATAATCAATAACATTCAGTTTATTAAACTCCCTGAAAGCACCCACAGAGGGTACCCTTAATAACTTTCCCATCTGGTTACAAGAGCAGGGAATGGCAGTTTTAAAGCTGGAAAGACACCTTCCACAGGGTGAATCCTGTGGTGCTGTGGGCTGGCAGAGGCTCGGTGGCTTCTGACAGAGTTGGGATGGTTTGTGTCTCCCACAGACCTCTCTGTCTGGTCATGAAGTGTTTCCATAAACCGAGAGGTCCTTCTCTGGGATTGCGGCCTGCAGCTGAGCTCTGGGATAGCTTGGATCATCCACTGTAAGGGAGGTGTGGGAGGTAGGGGATCTGAGCCAATCCAGGTCTGGGTTGGTCTTTATGTTGGGTTTTTTTTTTTCCATTGTATACTTAGAAAAAGCCCTGGTTGTAAACGTGGCACTAAAGGGGTCTGTACTCTGTCTGTGGAGGTCGCTCTCAGACTGTCCCCATGATGCCACCGTACCCTGATCATGGAAGATGTGCTGTGGTGGTGCAGCACTTGGGCTCTTGGGCTTTGTGGGGTGTGAACCGACCTTTGGTTGGAGGAACCACAGGCTGGGGCCTATCTCAGGGGTTTAGAGAGAGCCAAACCCTGCAAACATGGGACTTGGGTGTTTCTGGAGGAGACCTTTTGCGCTGGCATCAAAAAACATGACTCATGTTCTTCGTTGTTATTTTTGGTTTAATCCAAGGATGGTGCCCACCTGCTCCTGCCTGGGAGATGTCACTGTGGATGCAGCAGCCCCAAGGGTCCCCTACCCCACCGGTGGCACTGCTGTCAGCCACCTCTGCAAGCACAGCGTCCTTCAGCAGCCAGCGAGCCATGTCCTTGCCCGTCACCTTCAGGGAGCAGCCGGCAGCCTTGGCAGGGGACAGAAAGGACAAGAAGTTCTTGCCCTTCACAGCGTGAATTTATCTGGAGGTTGAACCCGCCAGGCCATCGCTTTATCGCTCTGAGCGTGGCGCTGGGCCAGCGTCACGGCCTGCTGCTGAGGCCAGCAACGTTAAAAGGACGTTCTTCAGCAGAGCAGAGATCAGGAGGGGGTTTATCATTATGGTTTGGGTAAAAACCTTGTCATTGAAAGGCCCTGGCTGAGCTTTGTCACCATGGAAGTAACAAGGGGCTCAGGAGGTGACCCACTGTGGGGATGGCTGACGAAGGGCACAGCGGGTGGGGAGAACATGATTTGCAGGGTCTGTAGTCTCATCCTGTCTAGGGCCTTCAAAAGATCAAGAGCGGCAGTGTGAAAGGAATGGGGTGGGGGGGAGACACCTGATTAATCTGGAGCTAAATCATCGATATCCAGTGTGTTTCCAGTCCCTGTAAATGAGCGACTCTCCCCCTCGTTAGACCCAAGGTAAAAGTGCAGCTTTAGCAGAGAACTGAGCAGCCTTTGAAGGCCAGGAAGGGTACTGAGGTGGTTCAGTGCGAGGTCAGGCTTCACCAGTTCTCTTCCCAGGAAAAGTCACAATGGGTCCAGGCAACAGCGATGCTCAGGTCAGGAGGCTTTAGCTGAAGGCCTCTCATCCCTATGGAGCACGTGAGCTGCACTGTGAAGCTCTGGTTTTAGCCTTGAGCTACTGATCTGTGCTGGGTTTTCCTCTGGTAAATGCAAAGCCCCATGAAAAGCTGATCACTCCTTTGCCTCTGTGACATTTACGTACCATAAGGGATGTTAAAGATCCCTTTAATTTGAAATACTCCCAGCTGCGATTTAAGGGCCTTTACACCCGAGCTACGGGATCCATGGGGAGGGGAGACGCTGGTGTGTGTCCGCCCGTGCAGGGGAAGGACTGAGTGGGCTGTGGTGGGCCAGCTCTGACCACAGGCGACTTCCCACCCCCACCCCACCAATACGTGCCGTGGCGCTCAGTGCAGGGGTTTGGGCCCAGTGGCACGTCTTCCATCTCCCTGGTCTCAGGCTCTGGCCTGGTGCTTCACCACCAAGACAGGTCTGGCCCTGCTGATGTGTCAGCACCTCGCCCAGCTCTCGGTGGGGGGACAGGCAGGATGTGGCCATCCCTGAAATTGGCAGGACAGGAGAAAAACTTCACCCAAATGTTGGCAAGGGGTTCCTAGGCACGTTTGTGTCTCTGTTCTTTAGAGCCAGCGAATCACAGGTACACCAGGCAAAATCCAGCCGGCTCCCGACTGCCACATAAGTCACAACATGTTGGGAATTGTGTCTTTGTGCTATAAAGTCACTCTGAAACGGTGTGCACACTTTGCCTCTGCAAGCCCCAGAGCCTTTACAAATGCTGGATTTATGTCTCCTAATGGAGGCATGAAGTAGCTGCGGCCTCCCCCACGCCAGCAGCCTGCATGCGAAACCGGCCTGTTTACAAAGCCTCGTAGTAGCTGGGGCTCCTATCCTTTGCTACAATTTACTATCAAAACAAAGTGGCCCACAATATAAATATATTGTCTTTAATAAAATGCATTTCAACATATTTAACGTGTTTCATATGCAAAGTGGTTCTGCTGTGGGCCGGAGCGAGGCCTGAACTGTGTACCCCCCCCCCAGGCGTCGGCGTTGCGGCCTGCTGAGGGCCTGCGGAGGCTGCTCCGGGCCTAGAGCAGTGCTGGCTGGGGTGAGCCTGGGTGACCTCAGAGTTAATTCTTTTGATTTCATCCCTGAAGCATCTGAAGTGTTCAGAGGGAAACCAGAGCTTGAGGAAGCCAGAGGGCTGCCACTGGCTGGGGTCAACCAGACACGGTTTGGGTGGATAAAGTCGGCTGCAAATCATCGGGCCCAAGTCCTGCTAGGCTACTGCCTCCGAGCGTGCTGCCTGCCTCAGGCTGCCTGCTCCCGTCTGCCTGCTCCCATCTGCCTGCTCCGGGCTGCCTGCTCTGATCTGCCTGCTCCAGGCTGCCTGCTCTGATCTGCCTGCTCTGGGCTGCCTGCTCTGCTCTGCCTGCTCTGGGCTGCCTGCTCTGATCTGCCTGCTCCCATCTGCCTGCTTCAGGCTGCCTGCCTTGGGCTGCCTGCTCCAATCTGCCTGCCTTGGGCTGCTCTCATCATGCCCTGGCACTCTGTGGGCTGCTGAGATACAGCACAGATAAACTGGCAGGGCTCTGTATTTTAGAGGCGATGCTGGGCACAGGCAGCAGTGCCACAGGTAGGATGCAGGCACGGATAGGGTGCTTCCCACTGAAGGTGCCCGGGGTGGCCCTGTGGCCACAGCACCCCAGCACATCTCTTCCTAAAGCAGCCAGGTCCTGACAGAAATGGGAAGTTTGGCTTTGCACTTCCCAGGGTGAATGGAAATACCGAGGAAAATGGAGCAGGGAGGTGTTTGGCTACAAGACTCCCAGCACTAGTTTTTGGGGTGTGCAGCCCAGGAGCAGGATAACACCAGGCGTATGCTCTGTTTTGCCATCAGTGGTGCAAGGAAGGGGCTGAGCTCAACCCCACAGGGAGCACTGACCCTCCCCAGGGCTGCAGGCACTGGGACATGATGCCCTTGCTGAAGCCAGGACAGGCTCTGCCCCTTTCCCAGCATGGTGCTTAGTGCCGTGCCCACGCTTCCGCTGAGAAAAACCTCGGAAACTGCAGAAGTAGCAGCTGATTAATTTACAACCTGTTGTTCTCCTGTGAAATGGCTGCAGGTTCCCAGCGCACAGGAAGGAGCTGGCGCTCAGCTGGCCACCTCAAAGGAGGGATCTCAGGACCAGCAATTCCTACATGATGCCTCGAGTCCCCAGAAATCATCAGTGACCCGCAGGACGCAGCCTGTAAATACCTTTCCGGTCCTGTCGCCCTTGCCAGCAGCTTCTGGAAAAGATCCACCAGACCCAAACCTGCTGGACACAGGAGGCCTGTGGATTGCAAGCTGTTGCTTCACAAGCCAAGTTTGGGTTGTGGCTTATTTGAAAGTCCCCGGGGATCCCTGGGTGCCAGCGGGGATGGCTCTTCCTGCCTTTGCAGATATTCCTTCGTTTCCCCCCCAGCATGGAGCTGGGAGGGCCAATTTTGTCATGCAGCCACATTGGCCCTTGTTGTGGTGGAAATCCTGCTTGGACATCACAAGAAGCTCCTGCTGCTCCCAGGGAACTTCTTCATCGGGAGCCTGAGCAGGAGGAAGTGGCCCCACGGCCCCATGGGAGGTTTGGGTTTGGGATTTGGCAGGAACAAGTGCAGGAGCACATGGGTGTATCTATGGCACACAGATGGTCACACGTGTAGCTGAAATAAACAGGCATTGCACGTGTGCACCATCAGCCACACTCAGAGCCCGAGTTAGTGAAGCCCAGTGCTACTGGGGGAGCCGGAGAGGGTGCTGGGCACGTGGGACTTGGGAGGGGGGGCTGAATGGAGGGGCCAAGGGGCGGCTGCGAGCCAGGGGAATCCCATGTCCTTCATGGAAAACCATACACAGCAGCGACTCACCCCAAATCTCCTACCACGTTGGTGTCACCCAAAACACTTGCCTGACCATGGCACGGTCACTCACAGGCAGCACGATGCTCCCGCTGGCCAGAGACCAGCTCACCCCGTGGCTGTTTCATTGATGCCTCCGGTAACCCCATGTCACACAGTGGTTTGAAAATCACTGTTTGCTGCCTTTGTCACCCTGCCTAGAATGTGTCACCACAGTGTGCTGAAACCTGCACCCCAAGAGCCACGGGGTGCCCCTGTGAGGCTGAGCACCGGCTCCAGCGCCGCACGGAGACTCACGATGAGCCGCAGGTGGAGGAAGCACGTAGCAAACCACTGCTGGCTTCCCCGGGGCTTGCCCGGTGCCACGGGGCAGAGAGCCAGTGGATGTGCCCACAGCAGCATGGCCAGGGGCTGGGGGTGAAATCTGGGCGGGGAGGGTGCTCAGGATCAGCTCACCAGCTCTTCAGCTCTGGGTGAAAACTTCATCACAGGAGCCCGGGCAGGGGTTGAGCCTGTGGACGGCACTTCACGTCCCACCAAAGTCCCCGTAACTCCGGGCAGAGACTCAGCTGTTTATCCTTGCTGAGAGCTTTGGGCCGTCTCTGGGCAACCAGACCTATCGGCTGTTGCTCTTCCTGCTGCTGCTGGAGATAAAATAGATTTGCTTTCTGTGGTTCCATCTCTTTCATTTCGTGCCCCTTAATGCTCTCTTGCGTTCTGCCGGGGTTTTTTTAAACATAATTTCTTTGTTGTTTGCTTTGCTGTTTGGGCTCTTTTTAACCCAAGATCAAATTAGCTCATAAGAGGAACGTTAAACTCAGCCGGGCTGCGGGTCCCAGGCTGGGTGGTGAGGTGTTCCTGCCACCACGGCTTGTGCCCAGCACGGAGCTCTGGCGAGGCTGAGCATGCCAAGGAGCTCGTTCCGTGACAGCGGTGCCGGCTGGTGGCTGAGGGGCAGGAGCCATGGGCAGCTGTGCCTCAGGGATGCCCACGGCTGTCTCAGCAGGGCAGTTTTCCTGCTGCCAGGACTTTGCTCCTAAACCCTCAGGAGGAGCCTGTGCCAGGCGGTGGGAAGTCTACGGATACTGGCTGCCACCTCCCTCTCCTGGCACTGTCCTGGGCAGCTCCAGCCACCAGTGCTGACGGAGCTGAGCTCGTCCCGCGCCAGTGCTGGAGCCCTGGGGAGAGCCCTTGTGCTCCCCTTCACGTTCACACCCTTCACCTTTCCAGGACTGATGGTTTCAGCCTGTTCAGCCCCTTTTTATGTTGAGACCCTCAGACTGGAAGCTGTTCGTGCCGCAGCCGCTGCCGGTCGCCCTGTTTGCACACCCACAGCCCAGCGACGGCATTTCCAGTTCCACGAGCAGCCACACGCTCGGCTGAGCAGTAAGATCAAGGTCCCCTGGCACTCTCAGCGCTGGTTCCAGGCTCCAGCTGCCCCTGACTGTTGATACTGACCCTGCAGCCGCCGCACAGGCTCTGCCCCAGCTGCCGGAGGGGTTTACACCATCAACAGGCACCCACCCACGGGACCCTTCAGGAAGGGCTCCCGTCCCTCCTGTCAGGGCAGCAGCTGAGAGAAGCTGCCCTCTGAAAGGTGGGCTGTGCTGGGCTGCTCTCCTCCATGCACGAGCCAGCAGCCTTCTCTCCAGGGTGCCAGGCCTTATGAAGTGGGGTACTGCCTACGGCAAGAGCGGCACATCCGTCGGGCAGGATGGGAACAGGCAGGGTGTTAGGAACAAGGGAGGATCGCCTGCCATCACCTGCCACTTCTCCTTTAACTCAGGGGAATTACAGGGTGAGATTTACACCCTGTGAGAAATACAGGGTGAGATTGCCCTGCCTTGCCGGAGGAGCATGGACAGTCCTGTTGTGGTGGTGACTGGGGTTGGCTCATCCTAATGACACTGGCATTTCCCTGCAGATCTGCTTCAGAAGCTCTGACATTTTGTGTTAACACTGCAAAATGCTGCAAAAATAACTTAAAATACAGTAAATAATGTCAAATTCAGAGCCCACACTGAGGCAGCAAAGCAACCCCAGCCCTCCTCAGTGTGCTTCTTACGCACGGGCACCAGCTGGAAGACTGTGCAGATAAAATCTGCTCCATGTAAGCCTGTCCAGAGCTGTAGTGTTGTATGAGCAGAGGGTTCAGGGGCGGGTGTTGCGGGCTGTGCTTCCACCCGCGGCTCCGCACAGGCGGCTGGCGTGACGCTGAGTCCCAGGCACGAGCGATCAAGGAAATCCAAGCAGGTTCCTCTGCCCAGCTTTTATTCTGACTGGTACAACACACACGGGTTTGGGACATGGACAAGCTGGGGTTTAAGGCAAACAATGATCTCCAAAGTCATTTTTCCATCGGCTCCTGTATCATCTCTATCAGAAGAAGCACATGATGGTAGAGGCAGTATCAGAACTAGGACTGTAGTGGGGTTTGAATACATCACATAACAGGCATCTCTGGAGAAACGCACCAAAAATGCACCTTCCCACCCAAACAAGTAAAGGGGAAGGAAAAGCTCTTTGCTTTCTGCTTGGCTCCTGGAGTTCACCTGTGGAAGTGTGTGCCTCCACCACATTCCGCCCAGGCAGCCCTGGCTGGCAAACAGTGCGTCAAGGCCTGCCCTGTACACAGATCCAAGCAGACCTTCTGTCCCATTTCCTGGTGTTTTGAGTGGTTTCTTCATATTCCTGCCCCCAAAGATGGGCAGAACTACCTCTTCCCAAGCACAATGTCAAGTGTTCTACTTCACTGAGGAAAGGCACAGCCTAACAAAACCATCTGCAGTGGGACCCCCCTGAGACTGAACAACACCAGCTCACAGCCAGCTCCTCCAGACCCCAGCAGGGGCCCTGCCCACAGCCAGCTCCTCCAGACCCCAGCAGGGGTCCCTGCCCACAGCCAGCTCCTCCAGACCCCAGCAGGGGTCCCTGCCCACAGCCAGCTCCTCCAGACCCCAGCAGGGGTCCCTGCCCACAGCCAGCTCCTCCAGACCCCAGCAGGGGTCCCTGCCCACAGCCAGCTCCTCCAGACCCCAGCAGGGGTCCCTGCCCAACAGCTGGCTCCTCCAGAACCTCCAGATCCCTGCCCACAGCTGGCTCTGGGCAGCACCATGCATGAGATGTCCCCAGGGAAGTGGAGGGGAAGGAACAGCCCTTCCCCACTCCAAATTGCTGCTCAAAGGGGGACTGACTCCTCCTTCCCTGCAGCATCCCCCTGCTCTCCCGGAGCTGCCCAGAGATGTCCCGACCCAGAATGACTCAGCCTGACTGCTGAGGTCACCCCGACATGTTTCACAAGCGACTGGGTTGGTTTATTTGTTTGGGAGAGCAAATGTGCACAAACCAACCACCACAATCCCTGCACACAACAACAGCCTTTTTAACATCCAAGTCATGGGGGTTTTTTGGAGTGTGGATCCTGCAAGGTGCTTTCTTCCCCAAAAAGAATAAATAATATTTGCACTTCCCCGTGTTCCCCGGAGTGCTGGTCAGGAATTGAGCTGGGGGTAGCAGACACGTGCAGCCACCACACTCAACACCAGCTCGTGCCCAGCAGCTGAGAGGGGAATTTCTTTCATTCCACTGCAGAAGGTGAAGGGCACCCACACAAGGCAGGCAGTGCCTTCCAGAGCGTGCCTCTGGTTTTCAGCTGGCTCTTGAATTCAAGACAGGCTTTAAGTTGCACTCAGACACCACCCAGATTAAATTAGATTCATGTAGACAGTGGCTTCTGCTGCCAGATTAATTATTTTTGATTGACTGATATGAAGATAAGGAATTAGACAACGTGGCAGCAGAACAAGAGGAGGGAGTAGCTACACTTATGAATAAGGAGACTGGGAAATGAAGGCTCCTTGCAAGAAACCCCGATCAGATGCACCAGGACTGCATCTGCCTTTAGGGCCCTGGACTGGGTACTGTATGGCACACACTGTATGTGTACACTGATATGATATATTCTATCTGCATCTAATTTCACCCCAAAAGCCCTGGAACAGGAGCCATTAGAGGCTGTTATCTACAAAGGAAAAGATGCAGCCCTTCCAACTTCAGGCGGGACACAGAGGGATCAGGACGCAGTTCTCTGACAAACCCTCAGAGCTCCCTGGGAGAAGGACCTGACTAAGGCACAAACACTCCTACCCACCTCTTCTGTCTGCTTCATTTCCAAAGCTCCCAAAGCTGCCATATCTCTCAAGTCCATCTTTTTGGAGGAAAGGAGGAATGTTCTGCTTCAGGGCACCGTTCTGCAGGGCACTGCAGTAAGGAGGAAGCTCTGAGTGGCGTCCCCATCGCTTAAAAACCATTCCCATTCCTTTTATTCCCAGTCACTTGCACCTCCAAACACAGCAGCTCCTGTGAAACAGCCCTTTTGGCTCTGTAAACCTTTGCCCTTAATCGACAGGAAGAAGAACAGCTACTGTCTCTCCCAGCGGGTTTATCACCCTCTCCATCTGCTCAGCGTGGTTTCACGGTGCGTGTTCCCAGCAGCAGCAGCTCTCCTCAGCCCTGGGTACTTCACGGGCTGCTGCTTCGAACAGAAACCAACCCAGCCATTTCTCACTGGGGCTCCATCCTCCTCAGCACAGCTCACTCCAAGCAGAGTGAGGACTTACCAGGACCAATCCACGTGTCTTGAGGCTTGTGCCACCTTCAGATCTCGATAGAGAATGAGGCACTGTCACTGGTGTGACACAACCTCATCTGTTCTAAGCCACTGAAATCCAAACAAGGTTTCCTAATTTTGCCTGCCTTTAATTCTTGTGGGTTTTGCCCCTTTTCCCCTTTGTCCCTCTGCAAAAACAGAGGAAGCAGCACTCCCTGAAGGTGACAATCTTAGTATTAGAAGATGCATAGGAGTGGGGCCCTTCAGTCATTCAATCTGGTGAACCTGCTCCAAGTGTCCCCTGGCAGGAAAACCAGTCCTTCCACCTCGACACCAGAAACCCCCTCCCAAACTCTATTTCAGGTCTAGAAAACACCATGTCCTGCAGCTCAGTTAGGAAAGGCAGGAACACCAGCCCGCAGAAACAAACCCAAGTCCTCCTCCTGCAGCTGAGGGCTTTGGCACAGGGGATAAATACCAATTTGGCACTAGAAGGCTGCCCAGTAGAACCGTCCTCAGCGGTTTATGCTGACCTGTTACAGACACCCCCGTTCACAGTAAGGTTTAAAACTCCTCACTGGCCACAGCAGCTTCCAGACAGAGGGAGGGATGTTCCCTCAGGCCGCTGTCCGTCGGATTTCCTCCGACAAGGTGATGGATCTCTCCTTCCACTCGTTGTTGGAGCACTTGGAGACAGCGCTGGCTGCTTGGCAGAACTTGCGGAGGAGGATCTTCCGCAGCAGCAGGTACACCCAGGGGTCCAGGATCTGGTTGAGGGAGGCCAGGCGCACGGCTGTCAGGAAGAAGTTGCAGTCCCGGTGCCGCTCCGAGCTCTGGGCGTCGCTGGGCAGCTGCCGGCAGTGAGCGAAGGAGCTGCGGCTGGACAGCATCTTCAGCATCGTCACCTGAGGGCAGTCAGGAGGAGAGGATGACCCGGTGAGAGTGTCATCTACGGGCCAATGTCCCCAGTGCCCCAAGGACTGACAGCCACAGTGCCCTTCGCCTGCCAGTCGGATCAAGAGGAGTGTGGGCAGCAGGTGAAAGGAGGGGATCCTCCCCCTCTGCTCTGCCCTGCTCAGGCCCCACCTGGAGTGTTGTGTCCAGTGCTGGGCTCCCTGGGATCAAACAGCCAGGGATCTCCTGGAGAGACTCCACAGGAGGGACAGAGATGCTGAAGGGCCTGGAGCATCTCCCCTGGGAGGAAAGGCTGAGGGAGCTGGGGCTGTTCAGCCTGCAGAGAAGCAGCCTGAGAGGGGAGCTGATCAGTGGTTATCAATAGCTGAAGGGTGGGACACAGGGGGCCATGGGCAGCCTCTGCTCAGTGTCTGTGGGGACAGGACAAGGGGCGATGGGCTCAAGTTGGAGCACAGGGAGTTCCCCCCCAATGTGGGGAAGAACTTCTTCCCAGTGAGGGTGAGGGAGCCCTGGGACAGGCTGCCCAGGGGGTGTGGAGTCTTCTTCTCTGGAGAGATTCCAGCCCCGTCTGGACACCGCCCTGTGTGCCCTGTCCTGGGGACCCTGCTTTGGCCCCAGCTCCCTCAGCCTCTCCTCCCAGGGGAGATGCTCCAAGCCCTCAATCAGCAGAAGGTGTTGGGCAGATACAGTTCTCCATGGTGCAGTCAGCAGCTGCTGCCTGCAGTTCCCTCCGGAACTGCCCGTAGCCCCGGCAGCTGCTTACAGACACGTCAATAAACGCATCACTTGGAGCTCCAGTCGCTCCTCCACAGATAGGCTGGGTCAGGCCTCACATTGCAGCGGGCACTGGGCTTTCCAGGAGCCTGTATGCTGCCTGAGCAGCCCCAGCCGTGCCTGGTGATGTCAAACACCGGCTGTGTGGTGGGGAAAACAGCCGTGCTGTGACACCTTGTGACACCCCTGCCTGCTTTAGAGCACACACAGAGGCAGGGCTGATGTGAGGCTGGGACACAACACATGCCAGGGAACAGCTCGTGGGTCTGCTCACTGGGTAGCAGCACCCACCGAGCTGCGGCAGCGTGAAGTGACCTCAGGGTGAAGGGATGCTCAGGATGCTGGGGTAGGGCCTGCATGCTGCCTAACTTGTCCTGGACAGACCCCTTTTTTGCTTGCAGATCCCTTCCAGGCATGACCTGAGGACCCCGTCTGCATCTCCCACCTGGAACTCCTGCCCAGGGGAGATGCAGAACATCTGCCGGTGCCAGCACACAAACAGCTCCACTCTGGCCAAGGTGAGTGGCACTGGACACTAACAAGTGGGCAGCCAGTCCTGACACCTCAGGGAACAGCCCAAGGGATGAGACTGGCAGTCAGTCCCTCACAGCCCTGCCTGACTCCTTGACTCCAGCCTTCCCAAGGAACCAAGACAAGGCAGAGCAGCACAAGCTGACTGAGCCCAGCCAAGGTTTTCCCACGGAAGGCTGTCCTCAGAGCAGAGCATCGCCCAGAAAGGTCACGTCTGCACTGCCACTGTCCCCAGCGACCAGCACAGGCAGAGCAAGAGTGGCCAGAGCAGGGGCTATGGGGGAGGATTTTTCCATTCAGAGGGATATTCTGGGTGCCAGATCAATAACCATGTGTTGACCTTGGAAAGGCTCAGATGAGCCCGGAAGGCAGGGCGGCTCAGACAGCAAAGTAGAATTGTTTCTGTTTCTTTTAATAGAAGCAGCTGAGGATTCCTTCTGGTGCAGTTCATTTTAATACAGAGGACAATCAGCAACCACTGGTGGAGGGCTGAAAGGTACTGACAGATACTGCTCCAGACCACATCAAACAGCCTCTTGCACACCACAACCCCGCTGCCTTCTCTGCCACCTCCGGCTGTTTTGGACACAGTCACAGCTGGGTTTACCCTGCCTACAGCATCCCTGCTCCAGCACAACCCACATTACAGGCAGTGGAAACCCCACCACCTTCCTCATTCCCAGTATTCAGCCAGATTCCTCCCACATCTTCTGGCTCTTCTCCCTTGGGGAAGGCTGCAGTGACCCTTTTGCTGTGCAGACCTCCTTGCCTTGTTCTTTTGTTAGCAAACCCACAGAGCTACAAAAATATTGGGCTAATAAAGTCCATTTCCCAAGCAGACAACCAACCCCTGCTTATTTTGGGGTTTATTACATAATATATTCCTTTACTGGAATATTTGCTGGGCCAAGTATCTCTCAGATCAACCTCAGAGGTTGTTCATCACAGCCTGTGCTGGCCTTCTAAATGAATTAAAAGCAAGGCTGCAAAAGGTAGAGCAACAACACCAGGTGGAATAAAGTCACAATTTCTGCCAGTTAAGGATCTGGCTCAGAACTCACATACTAATATAGCTGATAATTGCATTTGTTCAGTTAGAGGAGATGAAACTTCACTGGTAGCACTGGGTGCAGCTGTGTAACCACATTAAACTTCCACTGCTCTGGCTTTCAAACTGGCAGCCAAAGCCAAGATGTGTTTTCTGAGATCTCCTCACAGTGCTTTGGACAAGGCTGGCCAGCAGCACACAAGAGCTCCTCAGGGCTGTCTCCTCAGCAGCTCACTATTACCCTGTGAAGAGTTTGGAGTCAACTTCCATTGTGGCTGGGAAGCAGGGAATAAAATAAGACAGAAACTGCCCCAGAAGTATTTTTCTGGATTCACAAACTGTGCTGGAAACTGCTGCAGTCTGCAGTAAAAGATGTTGAATGAAGCAGCTGATGGGGTTAAAGGTGGGTGTTTGTCAGCCAAGCAAGAGCCCAGGAGCTGGTCTGGGACACTGGGTGACAACGTGATGGGAAGTTCCTGGTCCCAGACTGCAAAATCCCTTCCTGAGATACCTTCCAGAAGACCAGACCTGCTTGTTGTGAAGACAGGAGCATTCATCCTCTTGTGCTGCTTCTCCCCTCCCATTAGCCCTGACCTGTTGCTGAGACAATCCCCTGACACAAAGGAATGAGCCATGAAGGGACTGAGGAGCCTCCTGATAAACACAAGTCCTGGCTAACGAACCTCAGAAAGCCAGGGCAGCAGAGGGGAGATGATTTCCCCTTCCAATGGCCAACAACACCTCTGGCCACGTACTATCTTGTTTTAAAATCAGGTCCTTTTGCCTCATTAAACCCTCAGGGTTTAAAAAAAAATCAGGTTTAAGAAAGCAGGTCCTTTTGTCCCACTAAACCCTCAGGGCTCTGCTGAGGTGGGATGCAGGACTCAGCTGGAGCAGGCAGATGTCCTTACAGACCCTGCCCAGCCCTGCAGCTCTGTTCCCATGGCCAGGGACACAGACTGTACCAACGCTGCCTGCTGCAGGCAAGTCCAGCCCACCAGACCAGAGAGGGGGCTGTGCCTGGCATCCCAAACGCCTTCACCCTGGCTCAGGGCTGAGCTGCTCAACCCTGGGGTAGCTGCTCCTCCATCTGATGGACAGCAACCTGCATGGCACCTGCCCATCCATCTCCTTAGCAAGCTGCTGGCAGCGGGGCCATGCAGCACCTCACAGCATGCAGGGACCACGGGCACACTGGTGTGTCCTGGGAAGAGCCAGCTGGGTGGTGAGGCCACGCTGCTCTGCCTCCAGGCAGAACAGAGCTCTCCTTTGCCTCCTCCCAAGGATGCTCACTGCCTGAGCAACACCAAGCAAACCACTTCTCCATTTCTGGGAAGCATGTGGCAAGTGGAATCACTGGCCATCCTCCCCAGAACTACTGGAGAGGGATGTGGGTTTCAGTCAGAACACGTTTACAGGAGGACAGCACTGCCAGGAATCACAGCAAGGTCCTGGCAGAGTCTATCAGGGTCCCAGCAGATGCAGTCCAATTTCTACCCCTCAGTTATGACCTTATCTAGACAGAAAGAGTCCAGCAAAGCCCAGTCCCTTGGCCAACCCGAAGCCATCAGTAGGCTGGGGTAACGGGGGGCTATTTCGGCCTCGGGTGGGAGCAGAGCATTAGCAGGAGGAGTTACTGATCCACAGAGATGGAGGCATCTCTTTCTCCTTGCAGCTCGGTGGTACCACTCTTTTCCTCTCTAAGCCAAGGTGTTTCCCAGAACTACATCTTGCACATCCAAAAACAAGACAAAATAACGTGTCTTCAACAAAACACCTGTAGGGGAGAGCATATTCCACCTCTGTCTGACATGAGGGTCAAGGAGAAGTATTTTAACAGGAAAAGCAGCAGGACACTGGAGCATTTTGGCTTTAGATAGCCTCCAAACAACACTGTGAGTGAGTAATCTTGTGGCCTGGAGCTCTACAAGAATTATCAGGAGAGTGCCTGTCTGTGCTGCACTCGTGTTCCCCTGCGATCGAGGGGCAGCTCTACCCCTGACTCATCCCAACCCACTGCCTGCTCAGCTCAAGGGCTGTGCTCCACTGAACTGAACAGAAGATGAGAGAGAGCCTGAAACCCCTAAGGATAAAGCATGATGCTGTTTGAGCAGGGAGTTTTCCCAGGTTCTCCACGCTGGATTCAGGTGGAGCACCCAGGGAAAGGGCAGAACGCCTGCTTTCCTCCCGTGCTTCCTCCCCAGGGAATGAAGAACAGGCAGGATGCTCCATGAAGGCGTTCAGAGCACAGCCACTACCTCCAGGTTTCACTTCTAAATCCCATCTGATTTTGTCATTTTCATCAGAGAATCAGATCTAAACATCCCGTCGGTGCAAAAGGAGCTGTTACCCCACAGCAGCAGCTGTCAGAATCCCTTCTCAGCCAGAAAGCTCAGATTTCTCTTTAAAAAAAAACCCAAACCCAAAAGCTCCTGTGAAAATCCCTGGAGTCCTGCTTCAACCAGCTTCCTTCCAGCTGCTACCCCTCCAGCTGCAGGTTAAAGGAGTTGCACAACCTGGCTCTCCCTGGAAGTGCACTCACATCACTGCAGGGCCCAAAACCCGGCCTCTCCTGCCTCGCTCGTGCTGCACAGCTGTACAAAAGCCCCGAGCTCCATGTATACAAATGCCTCTGGAGACCTGAGTGCTGACCCCGGGATACACAGGGAGGAGGCCAGGCTGCCTGCACAGAGAGGCTCCTCAGAGCTCTGCGGCACGGGCAGTGTGCCTCCCGGGGACGCGCCCTGTCTCACGCCTTCCCTCGGGAGCCCAGCCGTGGCACCGCGGGGCAGTGGCCCTGCCCACGCCGGCCACACACCCCCCGAGGGCTGCCAGCCAGCCCCGCTGCCAGCCAGCCCCGCTGCCAGCCAGCCAGCCAGCCCCGCTGCCAGCCAGCCCCGCTGCCGACTCGGGAGAGACTGGCTCCTCCCCAGGGAGCGGGTTCAAGCCAAGCCTGGGAGAAGCCCTGCTCCCTCTTCCCAGCTGCCGCGGTGCTCTCTGGAGGGCTCGGCAGAGCTTCCAGCAGGCTCTCTGACCTGGGCTCTGCTCCATTAACTCGCCCCATCCGTTCGCTGGCGTGGGAGCAGCTCTGGCTTCTGACTTAAAGCACCTGTGAAAACACCACGGGAAGCAAACCACCAACAGCCCGTGCAGGCTCCCCGATCCTTCTGAGTGCTCAGGTTCTGAAGGAAGAGAAGAGCACCCATCTTCCCTGGAAACCCTGGTGAAACCCCCGGGTGCAGCAGCTTGGCCCTGGGCTGGGCGAGGGAGCGGGTTGGGTCCGGCTGCCTCGGCTGTGGAGCGCAGGGCAGAACCTGCATCCCAATGGAAAGGGACCAAGCACGGGCTGGCAGGCAAACCCACGGCCTTCCATAACCCCCTTCTGATCGTTTAACCTGTCTAATTGTGGACAAGCATGCAACAGTTAACTTCTGGAAAATAAAGAGGTCCTCCTGCTTCCCCTGGGACCTCAGGAGGTGTGGCAGCAGTGGTGACAGCAGCCAGGCAAGCGACACAGAGACCCAGGGACAGGGGGCAGGCACCCTCCAGCATGGTGCAGCCCACCAAACCTGGCCCTCCTGGGCTGGGAGGACAGGGCAGCACGCTTTGCCCTCAAGTCCTGGCTATGTTTCCAGCGTGCTTTCAGAGTTTACTTCTGCACAAGCTGTTAATGATCTGCAGAAAGTTAATTCACAGCCCCTGGCTCACGTTGGGGTGGGGTTACTTTGGAGATTTGATGGAATTTTAATTCATTTAGGAGGGTAATGTTACTAAATTACTCTGCTTGCCATTTTTACCTCAGCCCCATAGCCATTAGCTTTGCCAGCCCCACTCCTCTTGCCACAGCCCCATCTATGAGACCTCAAGTTGACTATGCTCAAGAAGGAAGAAAAATCCTTCTCCAGCCAGAAAGCTCCTTTCACAAAACTTCATGGTTACCACGGGCAGCTTCAGCCCTTTCCTGCTTGTGGATCCAAGTAGAAACATCCCAGAAATCACACTACCCTCGGGGAGCAGAATGAACTCCCCGCTGTGCCCCTGCCCCACACGGCAGAGAGATGTAGGCTCTGCTTCCCCGCTCCTGAAGCACCGGGAGGGGTTCACCCCCTTGACAAGAAGGGGCTTAAGTGAGGAACAGCAAGAGAGGGAAGAAACCCAGGGGCCTCTAAAGAACAAACAGAAACAAAAAGCCCTGAACGCTGCTGCAAGCAGCGGTGAGCAATCTGCTGGAAGCCAGAGGCCGCTTGCGCCCGTGGAACCTCTTCCCACAAAGCACCGAAGTGAAGTTTGCTACAAGGGGGGGCGAATGAAACACCACATGCGGCTGTTTCCCACGAGCAGAGGGGCTCCGTCACGGTGATGTCTCGATAAACTTCTGCACAGGTTCCTCGAATGAGGAACAGGCAGGTTCTGGTTCCCCTTGTCGTGTCACCCCCAGAGCCCTGGGGTGCTCCCGAGCAGGGCTGCGCTGGCGGGAGCACAGCCTGTCCCCCTGCCCGGGGACCTGCTGCCTGACAGCCGCTCCCCCCGTTAAATCTCCCCGTTGTGTGCCCACGGCTCTGTGCCACGAGCACTGCCGACTGCAGCGTCCTGCTCCCAGACCCACTGTCTGCCCACGTCCTGCCCTTCTCCTCCGTCCAAGCCCCTCAGTCCAAGCCCCTCCATTTGACTCCAGTTCCTTTGTTTCACTCCTCCAAACACCCCGCGCTTTGACTATGCTCTTGGAGCTCTCCCAGCTTCTCCTACCAGCTTCCACAGCTCACCTCACCCCTTCTCCATCCCCATCCCTGCCCTCGGGGGCCATTCACAGCCATCACACCATCCATGAGGAACCTGAACCACCAGAGCCTCCCACCGCACACGAGCTGAGGGCTCCCAGGGCCACCCTGCCTGCTGCCCTGAGGGAAGGAGGGAGGGCAGGAGGAGACCCAGCGCTCCCCCACAGCCAGCAGCAAGGTGACCTACCAGCAGCGGTGACCAGCAGGCTGAGAGGACACACATGATCCCCAGGAGCTGGATGAGCGTCTCCATGGCGATTCGCCCCCACTGCTTGCTGGAGCGCGAGGCGGTGGCTTTGGTCCGGCAACGAGACACCAAGGCCTCGATGGTGGCCAGGTTGCAGGCCACCGTCACCACGAGGGACAGCAGCCCCAGCACGGCGAACGTGGCGGCGAAGACGAGGTTGCCGGTGCGGCGGCTGTCGCCGGTGCTCATGAAGCACCAGGTGCCGGGCCACTGTATGGTGTACTGTCCCAGGCCGGCGGTGGGGAGGAGGGCGAAGGCCAGCACGGCCAGCCAGATGCCCAGCAGCACCGCCTTCGTCACCCGCGTCTTCATGTGGCTGGCGTACCAGTGGGGCGCGCGGATGGCCAGCGTCCTCTCCACGGCCATGGCGCTGGCGATGAAGAGCGGGCAGAGGCCGAAGACGGTCATGCTGAAGCCGAAGAAGGTGCAGAGGCGGCCCGAGGGGTCAACGGCGCTCCAGGTGCGGTCGGACAGGTAGACGGAGATGACGATGGGGCTGGTGAGCAGCTGCCCCAGCAGGTCGGTGAGCGCCAGGGAGCCGATGCAGAGCAGGAAGGACCGCTTCCGACGGCTCTCCTTGGCGCGGTAGCTGCGGGACACCAGCAGCATGGCCAGGGCATTGCCCACGATGCCCGTGATCATCATGGTCAGCGGGAACGCCACCGACACGGCGCCGCAGCCCTCGGCCGCCCGCCCCGTCCCGTTGCCCCGCGGCGGCCGCATGGCGCCGGGCTCGCTGCCGTTCGGGCCGCCCTGGCACTGCGGCCAGCGGCTCATCCCGGCGGGCTACCGCGGCGGCGGGGCGCCGAGCGGCCGGACCATGGCGGCGGCGGCGGGCGAGGCGCTGCCGCTCGTCCCGCGGCGGGCGGGAGCGGTTTATGAGGCGGCGGGTGGGTGGGTGTGGGGGGGGGGGCGGGCGGAGGGGGCCGGCCCGTCCCGCCCTCGGGCGAAGGGAGCGCCGCCCGCCCGCAGCTGGGCTCCGGCGGCCCCTCGCCGCGGGGACGGGGCTGCTCGCCGGCCCCGCCGGGCGCTGCTCCCGCTGCTCCCGGAGCGCTGCTGCCCCCGGGCGGCCCCGCGGGACGGGACGGGCTGTACCGGGCTATGGCGGGCCGGGCCATGGCGGGCCGGGCCGGGCCGTGTCAGGCCATACCAGGACATGCCATGTCACGCTGGGTCACGCTATGTCATGATAGCCCGGGCCATACCGTGCCGCAGCTCAGCCCCTGCTGCCCCCCGCCTCCCTCCCTGGCAGCACAGGGCCTCGCTGGGACCCCAGACCCACGTACGATGGGCACCAGCTTGTTACTTGTTTCCCAAACCGAGCACGATGGCTCCAGCGGCTTTTCTAAACCCACATGTGAGCAACCTCAGCTTGCCCCGAGCATCCCTCGGCGTGCCACGGAGAGGGTAAAGCCCCAGCCCCCTCAGACCAGACCTGGCAGAGGAGCAGCTCTGGTGCTTGCTGCTCCCTCATCCGAATTTTGGGAAAGTTTCTACATCGTCACAGTTAAAAACCAAAACTCCCCAACCACCCTATGAGCTGTTGTTTCTGATTAAAGAACAGAAACCCCTCTGTTAGGCTAAAGGACTCCAGCCAGAGCTCCACACCCAGCAACACAGCCAACGCTCCAAGAAGAAACTACGGAATTGATTACCTGGAGCTTCCTCCCCAGAAGCACGTGGACAGTGGAGCAGAGAGGTGCAGCAGCAGCCCCAGCAGAGAAACCCCCTGAATAGGAAGGAGCTGGAAATCCGGTGGGTCCTGAGGTGCAGCCGTTAACTGCAAGAGCAGCGAAAGGTGTTCCCAGGCTGGAGGGGCCGTGGGATGAGTCTGAAACCCCCATCGGGCTCAGCCACAGGTTTTTTCCCCCGTTCCAAGTACCTTTTCACACCACATCAGGACATTCACCCTCAGATCTGACGTTTGGCTTGAAAGGACTCAAGCACTAAGTCTCCACGAAGGGAAGACAACACGACTCTGCCTTGTTCAGAAGCTGAGGAGAGGTGGGATTCCCGAGCCCTCTGGGGTGTGCAGTACCATCCTGGGAATGCTGAACTCCAGCAGTCAGCTCTCCAGTCTCAAAACCCGTTTGTAAGACGCCTTTTCCAACACCTGGAGGAAAGCCAAGGGCTGTAGTACACCGTTCCTGCCTGAAGTTCTCCCAGGGCCCATCTGCAGCGCTCAACATCAGCCCAGCAGTGCTGCAGTGCAACCAGAGCTCACCGTGAGCACTGCCCCCAACTCCTGAAGCACTGTGCCCCTCATCACCCCTCAAGGGGGGCTGCTGACAGCAGTGAGTTTAAGAGGTGTCATTACACCACACGCCTGCTCACTGGCAGCACAACCAGCACCTCCCTGCACAACCCCAAGACACGGTGTAAATACAACACAGCACGAGAGCACTCGGGATGGACGTGGTGTGAGTTTCCAGGCACTGCAGCTGCCTTCCAGCAGCCCATCACAACCAGGTTAAAGCCTGGGGTGGGGGGATATGAGAAGCAAGACCTCATGCTGAAACCATTTCATCACCTGAGCTTCCCTCAGACCACAGTGCAGAGTGAGATCGCTTCCTTTCCCAGCAGGTATCTCACTTTAACACGTACCAACTTGTTCACTTTCACCTGACATTTTCCAGCAGTGGGTTTTTACCAGAGCCAAACTGAAATACAATCAAAGGCTGGTCAGCTTCAAACTCCTCCTCTAGCTTTCAGTGACTAGAACACTTTCACACAGCCACTGTCCACAGATGTATTTCGTTTTTCTTAGAAAAGCACATTAAACTGAACCTCATCACTTCCTCCCTTTGCTGCAACAAAATGTCACTGATCCTTGATAAGGCTGCAGAGACACCCGGGGTTCTCTCCAGGCAGCGATTTATCCGGCCCCAAGGGCCACGCTGAGAGCAAGGGAGAGATTTTCTAGTGAAACAGGAGAATTCAGAGCTGGGTGAAATTCTGTCCCTGCAAGCACCCTATGGCAGCTGACCCACTGCCCAGGCTTCATTGGGTTTGTGTCTCAGCAGAGGGGGACAGTGTTTGTTCCAGCAGCTTGGCTCCCACGTATCTGCTGATCCAGCAATTAAAGAAAGGAAGAAAAGAAGGTATTTGGCCCCATTTTCAGCAGCATGCACAGCCCACCAGTCACTGTGCCCCTCTCTGTACTTTAAAGTGTAGGAATTTAAACATACTTCCTCTAAAGCAGTTCTGAAAGAGGATGTAGAATCAGAATCCCAGCCTGGGCTAGGTTGGAAGGGAGCCCAAGGGTCCCACAGCTCCAACCCCCTGCCACAGGCAGGGACACCAACCTCCAGGCCTGGAGCTACACAAGGTTGCCCAGGGCCCCAGCCAACCTGGACTTGAACACCCCCAGGGATAGGGCACCCACCCCCTCTCTGGGCAGCCCCTTCCAGCCCCTCACCACTCTCTCTGCAAAGAACTTCCCCCCAATATCTAATTTAATATGGTACACACAGGGACAGAAATACCTCCAAGGGTTGTAAAAGCTCATTTTAAACTCACTGCTGTTATAATCCCAAAGCATTTCAGGAACAGAAATATGCCCAAGATTTAGGATACGGACAGTAATCACAGAGTCACAGAGCTGTAGGGGTGGGAAGGGCCCCCCAGAGCCCATGGGGTCCAACCCCCTGCCCAAGCAGGGTCCCTAGGACAGGGCACACAGGGCGGTGTCCAGACGGGGCTGGAATCTCTCCAGAGAAGGAGACTCCACACCCCCTGGGCAGCCTGTCCCAGGGCTCCCTCACCCTCCCTGGGAAGAAGTTCTTCCCCAGATTGGGGGGGGAACTCCCTGTGCTCCAACTTGAGCCCATTGCCCCTTGTCCTGTCCCCACAGACACTGAGAAGGGGCTGCCCATGGCCCCTGTGTCCCACCCTTCAGATACTGATAAACATTACTAAGCACCCACCCCGCCTGCCCTTCCTGCACTGCAGCCCCCCCAGCCCACCACAGCCCCCAGCACAGCCCCCCAGCACGACCCCAGACAAAGCACTCTCTGCACAGTTGACTCACAGGTTTTATTTACACTTGTCTACAGCATCATTTTGCCTCACATTTCACCCGAGCCCAACGGGCCATCGTTTCCCTCTGCCTGCAGCCTACCGCTCTGCTAAGCTTGAAGCCTTCCATCTGTTCAAGTACAGCAACAATTGGTTCTTAAACACAAAGCACAAGGGGGAAACCAAAGGCTAAACAACATTGCATCTATCAGCTCTGCTTTGTACAGTTTAGTAGCTGGGCTGTGACTGCCAGAGGCACAGTTACAAGACTAACCTGCTCTTGTGCAACCTACACAGCTAGCATGGAGACCAGGGAGGAAAAGAAAGCGCTAACCAAGGGCTGCAGAGGGTTATTTCTTCCTGCAGAGAGGTTATCAAAATATTTCTACACCAAAAACATGTTGCTTATATACTGCTCCAAAAGAAAGGTCTTGGGAAAGAAAAAATAAAAAGGACATTAAAAGAAATGAAACAAAAAAGCAGCAGAATGGAGGGTTTTATCCAATTTTGCTCCGTTTGCTTTTGCACAGTTCGGTTCAGAAAGCAGCTCAAATCTGGGGTTGGGACTTTTACTACTGGAATAAATGCAGAGATATTGCTGTCTGTTGGCTTTAAAAAGAGTCATTTTCCTTCACATACTTACCTTGTGATGGCAGCGAAGACACTTAACCCTTTCTTAACCAAACGGAGCTCAAGAGAGACCAAGTCTTAATGTGATATTGCTCGTAAGATAGACTCAATAAAGCATTTTAAGCCATAAATTATGCTCAAGGGGGGAAGAACAATTGAGGAACACATTTAAGATGTCAGAACTTTCCACATTTATTAATTCTCCTTTTTTTAAATATAAAGAAAATCCAGGTACCTTGAGAATTTGAGCCCCAAATGAATTTTGCAGGCGGCCTGCAGAAGCTTCACTTGATTCCAAGAAGCTAGTTGCACACTGCTCCATCCCAAGGGCAGCTCCTAACTGCCCCTTACAGGAGAGGAACACGGAATCTGGGGTCTGTGTAGGGCTGTACCCACAGCAGGAAGGGACCTGCCTGAGCACAGCACATCACTGCCACAGGGACGGGCACCAGCAGCTACGAGACTCGGGCTGCAGAGAGAGGGGATGGTGCCCGAGGTCTCCCACACCCTTGCTCTGAAGGAATGACATCTAACTCGCCCAGAGAGTGGGCATTTAACAGCCACTCTGGGCTGAGCACAGCTAAAAAGGGGCATCTATCTAGGCTTGGTCTTCACCACAGACAAATATAAACTACTTGGACTGGAGTACTCACTACTGTCACCCTACAACAAGGCTGACCCCCCAGCTACGCTCCTCTGTGGTCCCAAACAAGCTCAGGTGCTGGATGCAGAGAGCTCAGGTGCTGGATGCAGAGAGCTCAGGTGCTGGATGCAGAGAGCTCAGGTGCTGGATGCAGAGAGCTCAGGGTTCTTCTTACAGGCCTCAAACTTCACTATCATCATCACCCCAAGAGAGGGGTTGCACTAGAACGTGTCCAGCCCTACACCTAAGAGGGCCAGGGATCGAGTAACTGAGTCTTTAAAAGTAACAAAAACCCCCTTACTCAGAGAGCAAAGCTTCCCACTTCCTCTGGGGAGTTTATGGCTTAAAATGCTACCTCACTTTTCGTCTCATGAATGAACAAAGCTGCAGTTTTCCAGAAAGCAAGGACAGACATGCACCTCTACTAGCAGATTTAGCACTTCTGACCAAGTAAGACACCAACTTCTTAAAAAGGTCTCATGCACTGACTGGAATTTTTTCCTTTTTCTGTTTTTTTTGTTTTTTTTAGTGTGAGCTTTAATACATTATTTCTTTTTAGAACTCGTACGGGAACCAGAATGGGAGGATCCAGATGATGATCTGCGCCGTCTGCAAGATACAAACGGAGAAAGCATGCAAAGAAATAAGTTGAAATTAATTTTAGCATCCACTGAGCAGTCTGCATCCTACAATAGCTGGAAGCCAAGTAAGTATATCTGATAGGGGCCTTATAACTTTATAGGAAGTAACTTTAAACTGCTTTAAGCTCATGAGTGTGGATTTAATACTAAAAATCTAAGTTTAATAACCAAAGTAGAGTTTCTAAATGCAGCATTTACTTATCAAACTAAACCAGTAACGTACACGTGACCACTTTCA
Organism: Gallinula chloropus; assembly: GCF_964237585.1. Lineage (NCBI taxonomy): Eukaryota > Metazoa > Chordata > Aves > Gruiformes > Rallidae > Gallinula > Gallinula chloropus. The sequence goes on along the minus strand of NC_140091.1, from coordinate 808,393 downwards.
CACACTGACAGAATGACCCAGGTCTCTCTATGGAACATGCTCCTAGCAGGAGGCAGCATCCTTGCAGGGGTGGGGGGGAAGCAATTACAGAGGCTTTATTAGGAAGTAAGAGTAGGGGAAGTCAGAAAGCTACTTTTAAATATCAGAAAGAAAACTGATCAGATTCAATTCTTTCCCAGTGGATCTCAGTCCTTCAGAAAACAATGAAATAAATAAAAATCACACATTGAAATACACCCATTCTTATTCTACATAAACCCAAACCTTTCGGGTGACCGTGATCTCGATCGTCTTTTTTTGCGATCACCAGATGAAGAGGATCTAGAACGACTTCTCTTCTTGCTCCTCTCAGGGGAAGATGATGAGCGGGAGCTTGAGTAAGATCTTTTCCTTGGGGTGGAAGACCCCCTGTAGGACCTGGAGCTGGATCTTTATTGATTAAGAAATAAATCAAGATTTAATTCTGGTATAATGCAGAGAGAGAACAAAATAAGAACAAAGAGACAGTTTCTCATCAACACTTCCTACTCTGTTTACATCAGTGCTCTGCCAAATAAATTTGTGGCTGCTTTTAATACTTACTCCTTCATTATCTGCCAATAATGGCTTCTTCCCTTAATAAATTTCACTAAATAATGTTTCTTGATAGACAGCCCATCATGGCTTGGAAACCTCTGCCCAGCACTCCCCAGCACCACCCACTTTGGCAAAGAAGCAACTGGGCACCGGGACAGGAAGAAGCCTCTGTAAGGACCTTCCTCAGCAGTTCCAGTCACCAACTGGCTTGAAAACCAGACAATTAACTCTGATTTAACGTTACACTTTGTGTGGACGGGTATTTCCCACTGGAAAGTTGTAATGCTCATTTACCAGAACAGCAAAAGCCCTCAGAAGGTGTATTTACCAATCCCAAACTAAATCTGGGTAAAGAGCAAGACCTCCCACAATACAGTTACTTGGGCATTTAAGAAAAAAAAAAGCCAGCCCACACATCAGCTTCAGTTGCAAACACTCAGGAATCATCTTTAGTTAGCTATAATGAAAGGAAAAACCCACTTGTGGAAAAAGCAATAGAGCTCCAAAGTCCTAAGCCATAATTCCAAGATTAAATAAGAACACATAACAGGACTTTTGGAAGCCTTTTCAACCCCTCCAAAAAGCAACCTAACACAGTGTGTGTTGTCAGTGAAGAGCTGTCAGGGTTCCCACTGTGAAGAGCAAAGCAGCCCTACTTCAGACACTCCCACACTGTGTGGCACAGGCAATAACCCAGCTCAGCACACGAGGCCCTGCAGCATCTAGTGTGGACACAGGCACCCTTCTGGATCCCATCTGGTGCTGCCCCCCACGGGACAATCCATGGCATGCTTCTGCCACCACCGGTCACTGGTCTGCCCAACCCAAACCTCCTCAGTGAGAGCTTCAGGATTCTCTGCTCGCCTGGAGATGGGGCAGCTCGTCACTCCACGGAGGAAGGGGAGTCCTGCCAGGGGGATGCCTGTGCGAGGACACCTCAAGGGACGAAAGGCTGTTGGGACTCCTCCCCACACAGTCGTGTAACAGCTACACAGACCGTGTCAGCCAGCTCAACCTCCTGTCAGTGTGAGGCACTATCCACACCCTCACACCTTCCCCCCGCGCTGACAACCGGCAGCACTATCTAGTGGCAGTGAGGGGGGTTTAGGAAGTCACCACTGAACACAACCCCACAAGTACAGCGTCATTCCTGAGGTCCTTCCACATCAAGCAGCCCAAAGTGGGAACAGTAAAACCAGCCCAAAAGTATCACACATGCATGCAAATTCTTCTTCCTTCCAAGTGAAGATCTGTGGCGTCCTCTCCTCTAGCTCAGACCAGACTGAAAACTCTTCAGCCACAACCTTGCACTCTCAAGAAATGCATCTGCAGTGGCAGCCACCTTGTGCAGAGACCCCAGGAAATCTGACTCCTGAGACCCAAAACCAGTTCATGGGCTGGTTATTTTTGTTTTGACCAGCACAATTTTACGATGGACTCAACAAGTGGTGGGTTCTTCTGCCCTTTTTCTCTCTGCAAGGAGAGAGTGCTACCTCATTCACCTTGATTTCGACCCACGAGATCTAGAGTGTTCTCTGGAGCTGGAACGAGATCTTGATCTGGAACTGGAAGAGCTTCTTGAATGGGACCTGAAACAACACGGGAGAGTTTCTTCCAGCGTCTGACTTCGTGTAGCAGAACAGCTGCCACTGTCAGCAGCAGAGACAACAATGCAGCAACACAGTTTGGCCCAGGGTCACTAAAAAGTGACAGTTTCCTCCTGCCCCCCAGCATCACCACAGAACAGTTTAAACCAGAAACTTGAACACAGTAAGAAGGTGCATTAACAATGTATCAAGCCAGTGTAACGTCAGATCCTTGTTACATTGCCTAAAACAAAGCAGTTACTTGGTGAAATGAAACCACATCCATTACCCATGGCATGAAACCAATGCCTCAGCTGCCAGTCTGTGCCTTAACTTGAAACCCATCAGCTTCTCTGGGAAGCAGGGCAGAGCACTGGGCATTTGGCTCGCTCAAGTATCCCCTGAATCAGCTCTCACCTGCCTTTTGTAAGCAGTTTCAAGGGTTTTTTTTGGAACCTGCATTAAAAACCCAGCAGCAGCTAATTCCTGGCTGAAATACAGGTGTATCCAACACTACTTGGAACTAGTTCATGTTCACATTTTTCATGCTGATGGGATTTCATTTAAAGCACAAACTACACAAGTTACATTAAAAAGGCAGTGGGAGGGCAGTATCTGTTGTAGAAAGAAGGCATTGCAATCAACCTCTAGTACTCCTTTCAGTAAAAAACATTACACAAGCTGTCAATCCCCCTGTTTACATTGTCACTGTGTCTTCTTGGTTTTACCATGCAAAACAGAGGCAGTGTGAACACACTTGAGCCTTTGAAAGAGCACAAAGCAGTATGCACAAGTGGCACCTGGTATTTCCAACCCATTATCTGTGGCCAGAGGCAGGAAGGTGGACAGACAGTTGCAAGACCCCTAGCAAACTGCAGTTCTGATGAGATACATTGTAGTTAAGGCCTGGTGAAGTCGTTCTGCCTTTCTTTGACCTTCCCACTGAAAGCTAAGGAGGTCACCCCAAGGCAGCCCACACTGCCTGCACGCTGTCCTCACAGCCCCTGCCTCCAAGAGCTCACTCCCTTTACAGAGCTGCTGCCAGGCAGCCAGCTCAGCCACTGCTGTTCAGGCTGTGCTCCTCCCTGGAGCCCCACAGCAAACACACATCTCCAGACAGCGTCTGAAGGAGCAGGGAGGCTGGGGAGACAGACAGAGACAGTGGCTGACATCTGGTTAGTTATGAGAGCTGGAAGAATTTGGGCAGCAATCACAGCTGTGAGGGCAGAGAGAGGTGCAGCTGCACAGCTAGAGAGATTAGAAGAAACCTGAACCTTCTGTGTAACTCTGCAGGCTGGTGCTGATTGGAGTCTTGAGCCTGTCAGCAGCACCCCTGTGTTAGCTGCAAGGCAGCTAAAAAGCTGTGCTGTGATTTGCATCACACAATTACAAACCATGTATTGAGTTGTTCAGACATTACAGAATTCAAATCATCACATGGGATCTTAAATTGCCTCAGCAGGCTTTTTTTTTGTGGCCCCAGGATCAATATAAACCTTCAGTGTTACTGCACCAGCATCGCCACTCTACTTCAAGCTCTGTCACTTGCCACCGAGCTGAGTTCAAGTTTCTTGTCTTCATTTCCAGGGTATTTTCCATGCTGTCCTTTCACTGAACCTGCCTGGGCTGCTCCATCACCGCCCTCTTCTGCCACCTCCCCCCACTTTAACAAGCCACCCTTCTGCTTCTCCATTCCACAACTCCACTCAAGATGATTAAAATAAGCTCACCCCTCAAATCACATACGGCAAACAAACCTAAGCATGAAACCAAGAACAAGTTGCCTCTGTAAATTCATTTGAAGGATCAGCTGAAGTTCACCAAAACAAGCAAGAAGACACAGGGAGCCTCCTTTCTGAGGGTCCTCAGGAGGTCAGCCCCCCAGCATTATCTCCCTGTGCAAATTCTGTACACAATAACATCGTTCACATCATTAAACTAAAACTGTACAGTAATCAAGGAAAAAAAAAGTAAATAAGGAAGTTAGATACTGACATTTTGCCTGGTGTTACCCTGGACCTGTACCCGTTTACCTGGACCTAGACCTTGAGCTTGAGTGAGAGGATGAGCGCGATGAAGAGCGGGAGTGGGAAGATCGAGACTTAGAGCGACTGCGCCTATTGGGTTTCTTTTTCTTATTAGTGTCCTCTTCCTCACTGGCATCAAGGTTGTATTTTGAAAGGTCAGCATCATCTTCATCCTCATCCTGGAAAGATGCAGAAATGCTTAGGAGGTATTTGGAGCGCTTCCCTCAGCTCTCTCCTCCTCCCATGGCTTATTCTGTGTGTGTTTTCCAGCCCTTGGAAACACCATTGTTCATGTGTTTAGGGAGATGTAAATATTTTGAGAATGAAGAGCGACTCTGTGTTTCACAGCAAACTAAGAAAAACCCTGAAAAAAGCCTCTCTGAAACCCAATTTGAGTCACTGAATTGAGTTCCAAGTTCATTCTTACCCATTAAACAAGCGCCTGGAAGGATTTCCAGACCCAGAATCTCTATCATCCCAGCACAGTTCTGCAGAGACACCTTTTGTACACAACATTTGGCAGGGGCTGTGTGTGTGTCTGTGTGCCTCTGCAGGACTGCTGACCAAAGGTGTGGACAATCCAGTGTGTGGTGTTTGTGTATTTCAGGCAAGATGGAAAAAACCCCACAGATACAGATATACACCATAAATACATCTCCAAACTTTTCATAAAAGAAAGAACTCTGCTGTGGTTTTGGAAGGCTAAGAATACAATTCAAGAACATTCCCCTTATATGGCAGCTATAAAGCTTCCAAATAAGAATCTCAACGTTTGATTCTGATCTCTGAGAGGCTTTAAATTTTATATGGTTTTAAAAAGAAATTATACATCTCTGAACGTGGCTCTTTAGGACAAAAGAGCTTGTGCACACGCTCTGCAGAAGCTGTAGGCACCATTATTCTCACAGCTACTCCTCTGAAGGCAGCTAAAAATACACACCAAACCTTAGCTACTCATGCTAAACAGGCACTGGAGTAACAAATCAAAAATAAACACTAGAAAAACCCCCTAAACACGCTACCTCATCCAATTTATATTTGGAGAGATCTTCATCCTCATCCTCCTCATCTTCCCCTTCAGATTCCTTATCTTCCACTTCCTTCAGGATGGATGCAGGGCCAACTGGCTTCCCTCTGTACTTCTTCTTTTTGCGTCCAAACTAAGAAAGTTTATTCCATTAGAACACAATTTCATCACAAGTGATTTCCAACTGTGCTTTTTGGTAAGACTTCTGGAAGAAAGTAAACATTCATCCACCTCAAATAAGATACTGGGCAAAGGGAAGTGTCCCAAAATGTCAATTAGCTACAAGAAGCTTTCTGGAGATCACAGAATGGTAGGGGGTGGAAGGGACCCCAAGAGATCATCGATGCCCGTGTTGGATACCCACAGCCAAGACAAAAAGAATCCAGATTTCACAACTGAGTGCTCTGTGTTTGTAATCATGAGTTGCCTTCAGACAACAGTGTTGAACCTCTGGCTGAAAGCAACACACACAACCCTGAAGGCAGCTCTCTAAGCAGCTCAACGGCCTCAGCCTGTACCAGCGTCATCTGAACTCATTCCCAGCGCTCAATTCGCCTTCAGTTCCCAACTGTCACACCTGAGCATCTGACAGGGATGCACAATGTGTTTCTGACTCATGCTTTGTGTGCTGCACACAGGCCACACAACACAGGTCTCCCCCAGCCACACCGGTACCTCCCCTTACCTCATCGTACTCCCCGTCCGACTCCTCGCGTTCGATGTACTCCACGTTCTCCCGCTCATTGAACCCCCCTCCGTACCCTACAAAAGGGGTAAAAACATGATAATCTGTCAACCTGCACCAAATTCAGCTGTGCTGAGCACTGAGTTTCCTCTGAGCCTTCGCAGAGGTGCTGGAAGCCTTGGGTGGATGTATAAACACATGCCACAAGGAGCGTAACGCGATCTCAGAGACTCAACTGTGAAGATGGATCAAGACACATAAATAACACAGAAGCAGCAGTGTTCTGCAGGGAACAAGAGCAACAAAAGCTTCCTGTAGCTGCACTCAGCTGTACAACTGCCAAGGTTTGCCTGGAGAATCGTTTTAGTGGAAAACTTCAGGGGCTGACTTGAATGTCAGCTGAGTTTGTAACGCGCTGCGAGCATGTGGACAGTGCTGGCTGCCCTGCACACCCCTGCAGAGCTACTCACATGGGCACCAGGGCTTGACAAATTCATCCAGTATCTAAAATATGCAATTACACACAAATATGGCATGAAATACACTATCATTCTAATATTCTTACAGAATGACCAGGTTGGAAAAGCCCTTTAAGCCCATCGCGTCCAACCGTCCCTGTCCTGTGCTGCCCCAGCTCCCTGAGCACCTCATCTCCCCTCTGTTCAACACCCCCAGGGCTGGGGACTCAGCCCCCTCCCTGGGCAGCCTGTGCCACAGCCCCACAACTCTGCCAGGGAAGAACTTTGCCCTCCCAGCTGAGCTGACCCTGCCCTGGGGCAGCTTGAGCCCATTGCCCCTTGTCCCATCTCCTGTCCCCTGGCTGCAGAGACCATCGCCCACCTCTCCGCACCCTGTATAAGAATATGAAAGAATGTTCCTTTTCCTGTTGAATAAGCAGCTCTGGGCTTTTCTCCATGCTGGGTTTTTAATATGCCTTGGTGTTAACACCCTAGACATTAAAGCCTCTGCAGGACAGCAGCAGCAGTGTGAGCAGCACTGTAGGGACATCCTGGGCTCCAGTTACCACCGGGTGCATTGTTAATGCAGGAGGAGCTTCCAATGCGTCCCAGCCCGACCGGAGCTCGTTAAGAGATAACAGCCTCATCTACACAGCCCTCAGACACTGCTCCTGTGACTGCAGAGTCCTTGGCAGATGGACACTACACCTTAACAAAACATTGCATCACTCCTTCCAAGTGTCTTTGCTTCAAAATCAGACCCTGAGGCGGCTGGAGCTGAACGTGCACTGACTCTCCAGCAGAAACCATCACAGCCCAAAAGCAACCCAGTCTGAGACCCTGCAGATTTATTTTCACATGGAAATGTGCTACTTCTGCTGTGAAAACAATTCCTTTAATTCCATTACACTGTGGTTTGTAAAGCCATCCAGATCTTACCTGTCCTCTCCTCCAACTTGGCGTACTTTGGGGTGTTACACATGTTGCACTCCGATCTCCTGGCCCAGTTCACGTTGCCACATCTTCAGAGGCAGAGAGAGCAGAACAGAAACAAGACACATTCCATTTCAAATCCAAGAGCTGAAGTGTTGAGGCAACACCTCAAGAAAAAACAATCAGTCCTAAAAGTGTTATTTGCCAAGTTCCAGCACTGGTGCAACAAGCTCACCCCAAAGGACACAGGCAGCAAGACACAGAGAACTGCAAGAGGCTGCGGGTGTTTCACCAGGGCAGGGTGATGGGAGGATGGGTGTGCTGGAGGGGAAAGAGGTAACACTAATGGGCAGGTAGGCAGAGAACTCACCAGAAGTCAGACTGCACAGGGGAGTTAAAACTCCTTGTTACTCTCCACTAGGGCATTCACTGCTGGTGAAGAAGCCACCATGGGAATAACAGTTCTGAGCAGCCACTGCCCCCCACAGCTGTGCACCTCTGCTACAGCCTCACTGCATCCCAAAAGGCTGCCCCACACCCCACCCAGCTGTAACTGCTCCATCCCAAAGCAGGGGGCAGGAGGCCCACAGGACACAGCCTGGCTGTGGGCTTGGGAGGTCAGGACAACGCCACACGTGCCATCAGGTAGGTTCCCTCTGGCACGGGGCCCACGGTGCTGCCCAGGAGCCTGGCCCAGCCCGTGCTGCAGAGCAGTGCAAAAGGGAACCCATCAGGCTGAACACAGCCAAGGGCCCACAGGAATAAATTATATATATAAAGTAACCCATGTTTCACTGGCCAGAGGGGCAACTCTGTCAGCCCCAAACCCTCAGAAGTGCTCCAGAAGCTCTGACAGCACCTTTCCCACACCAAAGGGTTTTACTGGAGAGGTCCTGTTCTAACGTAGGTGTTTGTGTTCCCAGTGGATGGCTTGGGGAAACCTCTAAGGCTTTAGCTGTGTGCTAAACCCTACTCATTACACACTGAGCAGTTACCAGTGGAGTATTGTTCTGCAAGGAAGGTGTTCTCTCCACCTACACACTCCTTCCAATGCCCAGGAATGTCTTGGCTTACAAAGACAAACATTTTACCACTCTACTGGCAACCTTTAAAAACATTTTCCCAGTTGTGTTAATTAAGAAGCTGCTGCCCAGCAAACAGAACCAAACGCTGCCCTCACAGCAAAGCTCTACTCCTGGGATAGCTGCGGGTTTCCACCACTCTCCCCTCACCAGTCCAAGGGGTTTTATACTGGTGGGGTGCCATGGAAGTGCTGTTTGGCTGTCTGAAGGCCGTACGTTTTACACTGCCAGTCGTTGGCACTGAAGAGGCCACGGCTCTTCTCCGCCAGCGTCTTCCCAATCTCAGTCCCTCCAGCCTTCATCATTTTGGCTTCTGTGGTTTTCTCTGGAAAAGATAAAAGCACAGGCGGCCCTCAGAGCCCATCCCTTATGGCTAGATGGGAAAGGGGATAAAAAAAAGAGGGGCAGGGAGGCAGGGAGAGAGGGAAAGGCCCGTCCCCCCTGAGGCACTCACCTCTCCCGCATCTGTTGCAGCTGGTTCTTCGGGCAAAGTTAACATTCCCACACCTGCGAAGAGAGAACGGAGACGCTTGGGGGAAACGAACGGGGGCGGGCGCCGGGGCAGCGCTCGCGGGGGCCCAAGCAGAAACGCCGGTTTCAAGCGGAATTCAGCGCGGATTAAACACGGAGTTTCATGGGTTCGGGGGGCTGCGCTACCCAGCGGGGCGGCCACAGGCCCGGGAGGCCCGGGGAGCCGCGGCCGCGGCTCCCCGGGCCTCCCGGGCCTGTGGCCGCCCCGCTGGGAGGGTCGGGCCCGTCCTGCCCGGCCCCACGCCGTGCTGAGGTGGCGGGGCGGGCGGGCGGGGGCCGCCCACGCTCACTTCTTGTCGGGGCAGATCCAGTCCCCGTCGCTGACGCGGAAATTCTTGGTCGACATCTTGGGCCCCGCCGAGCTGCGCCCAGCGCCGCCGCCACCGCCGCCACCACCAGCACCACGGGTGAGGACCGGGGGCCTAAGCCAGCCGGGCTGCCCTAACCGCGCCTGTGCCCTTAACGCCGCAGCGAGCGGAGCGGCCGCCGGGTGGGATTTTAGTCAGGCGGTGAGTTGGACGGCTCAGCCCGGAGGCGGGAAGAAGGAGTGAGGGGAGCGCGCGCCCCTGGCGGGCTGGAGGGGGGGTGGAAGGGAGCGGCGCATGCGCAGTGCGCCCCGCGGGGTGGCGGCTGTTGAGGGAGGGAGGAGGGACTGGGGAGCTGAGGCGGGAGTCGGGGCTCTGGGGCCGGGAGAGCTCATCAGCCCCCCACGTCCGCAAATCATAGAATCACAGAGTCACAAGGGTTGGGAGGGACCCCCAGAGCCCATGGGGTCCCACCCCCTGCCCAAGCAGGGTCCCTAGGACAGGTCAGGGCTGGAATCTCTCCAGAGAAGGAGACTCCACACCCCCTGGGCAGCCTGTCCCAGGGCTCCCTCACCCTCACAGGGACAAAGTTCCTCCTGACATTCCTCTGGAACCTCCTCTGCTCCAGCTCACACCCACTGCCCCTTGTCCTGTCGCTGCCACCCCTGAGCAGAGCCTGGCCCCAGCCTCCTGCCTCACCCTTTACAGACTGATAGCCATTGATGAGGTCACCCCTCAGGCTCCTCCAGGCTGAAGAGGCCCAGCTCCCCCAGCCTCTCCTCTGAAGGAAGGGGTTCCGCTCCCTTCATCACCTCAGTGGCCCTGCGCTGGGCCCTTTCAGGGAGTTCTATGTCCTGCTGGAGCTGAGGGGCCCAGAACTAGACACAGCCCAAAACTGGTGGTTTTCCTCCAGACATTGACGTGGCTTTGTCACCCCAAAGCCTGCGGGTCGGTGCTGCTAAGGGTCCCCTGAGGCAGAGCCGGTCAGCTCCGGTGTGTGCCCTTCACCTCAGTAAATAACCCAGGCACTGTCAGGGATTCTGGGGTTCTGGTGGGTAAGAAACTTCATACGAGCTGGCAGTGGCTCCTGCAGCTGGGAAGGGCGATGGGATCCTGGGCTCCATCAGCAGAGGGGGGGCAGCAGGGACAGGGAGGGGATTGTCCCTCTCTGCTCTGCCCTCCCCAGCTGGAGTCCTGTGTCCAGAGCTGGGCCCCAGCACAAGGAAGATGTGGGGCTGGTGGAGAGGGGTCAGAGGAGCCACGGAGATGCTCAGAGGGCTGGAGCAGCTCCCCTAGGGAGAGAGGCTGAGGGAGCTGGGCTGGGTCAGCCTGGAGAAGAGAAGGCTGTGGGGGGACCTCACTGCAGCCTCCCAGTCCCTGAAGGGAGCAGAGAACAGGAGGGGAATCAGCTTGTTAAAGGGCAGAGACTGGCAGGACAAGGGGGATGGATTAAAGCTAAAGGAAGGAAATTTTGAATTAGATCTTAGGGGGAAGTTGTTTGCAGAGAGAGTGGTGAGGGGCTGGAAGGGGCTGCCCAGAGAGGGGGTGGGTGCCCCATCCCTGGGGGTGTTCAAGGCCAGGTTGGCTGGGGCCCTGGGCAACCTTGTGTAGCTCCAGGCCTGGAGGTTGGTGTCCCTGCCTGTGGCAGGGGGTTGGAGCTGTGGGACCCTTGGGGTCCCTCCCAACCCAGACCATTCTATGATTCTATGATCAGTTGCTGATATGTAATGAAAAAGCAATGAAATAAAGCCTCACTTTCTCTGCGAGCATGTGCGGTTCAGGCTGGTTTCTCTGTGTGCCCTCACAAAACCCCCATCCCGACATACAGAGCGTTTTAAATATGAGTCAGACCATGGGTCTAAATATTCGAGTGACCAAGTAAATCTGTTATTTAAACAAGTATTTAGTAAAACTGTGATGAAAACCCTGCAGTGTGGTTTGCGGGTGGGTCTGCGTGGCAGCTGTGTGTAACCAGAGGGCCCACGGCTGGGCTGGCTCTGTGTGCCTCTGACCCCTCTCCTCCCTCTGCTTTTTAGGTAGGGGTCTGGCAAGATCTGCTGCACTGAGGTTGACCAGCCTTACCTAATTAAGGACATGCAGTGTGCTTATTTATAGCAAATGTTACATTCCTGGCAGGTTTTATTCCCTTTCCCTCCCGTGCTGTAGCCATATCCTGTGGAAAATCCATCTAGAATCTGGTTACAGGGCTGGCTTTTCTCACATCTGCTCTCCAGGTCATGAGGCAAGATGACAATGTTACTGCTATTTATTTTAAAAAGCATAAAGTGGTGTGAGTGCACTGGAAACAGAAGATGTGTTGGGGTGTCTGGCTTGTGTGCTGCAGAGGGCTGTGTACAGATTCCCAGTGATGGAGTGTCCAGGATAATCAGAAAGGGCCAAACCTGTGTTTCAGCGCAGCCAGAGAAGGTCCAGGGTGAAAGGCCGTGCTGCAAACAAGGGCTCTGAGAAAGGCTTGTTTATCGCTGCTCCAGAACTGGGAGAACATGGGTGCAGTACCACAGAATCCCCAGGTTGGAAAAGCTCTTTAAGCTCATCGAGTCCAACCGTACACATCCTCTACTAACCCAGCTCCCTGAGCACCTCATCTCCCCTCTGTTAAACACCCCCAGGGCTGGGGACTCAGCCCCCTCCCTGGGCAGCCTGTGCCACAGCCCCACAACTCTGCCAGGGAAGAACTTTGCCCTCCCAGCTGAGCTGACCCTGCCCTGGGGCAGCTTGAGCCCATTGCCCCTTGTCCCATCTCCTGTCCCCTGGCTGCAGAGACCATCGCCCACCTCTCTGCACCCTCCTGGCAGGGTAGGGGAGGTGGGGAGAAGGTCTCCCCTCAGCCTCCCCTTCTCCAGGCTCAACACCCCCAGCTCCCTCAGCTGCTCCTCAGAGGATTTGCCCTCCAGCCCCTTCCCCAGCCCACTTGCCCTTCTCTGCACTCACTCCAGGACCTCCATGTCCTTCTGATGGTGAGGAGCCCAGAACTGGACCCAGCACTGGAGGTGCAGCCTCCCCAGTGCCCAGTACCAGATGGAAAGGAGACAGTGGCTGGGCAGAGGCTGTGGAGCTCATGGATGGGGATGCCCAGGCAGCAGCCGCACTGGTGTCCGTGCACACAGCCCGTGTCAGAGGTGCTGCTTCACCGCAGGCAGCGCAGCCTCCCCAGTTGAAAACCTCCAGCAGCAGTTTTTTCTCCACACGACATTCCCTTATGGCAGGGAATAACCAATCTGAGCTTAAACAAAACAGCAGAGCCCTGGCACTCCAGTGTAGATGGCGACAAATTCTCTTTAGTCACTTTGTCAGCGCAGATCCTGAAAATGCAGTAACTTAAAAAAAGAGCTTGAACAAAGCTGGAGCATCCAGACGCAGCCCAGCACACCGGGAAGGATCCGCTCCTGCCGTGCCGGGAGGTTTAGTACAGCAGGTGGCACTTTAGTAACGTGTATTTAGCCAGGTACAGCTGCCACTGCGGATCAAAAGCCTGTGTTTTTATGGGATTCAGGGGAGAGATTTTAAATAGCAACGTATTGATTATTTAAAAAAAAAAACACTGCCAAGAAAAAGCCTCACTGTCACCATGTGTGATTGGCACTGGAGACGGAGTGTGAGGTTATTTTTGAGCTGCAGATGATACAGGAGATAAAGCTGGGAAGGAATCACAGAGTCACAGAGCTGTAGGGGTGGGAAGGGGCCTCCAGAGCCCATGGGGTCCAACCCCCTGCCCAAGCAGGGTCCCCAGGACAGGGCACACAGGGCGGTGTCCAGACAGGGCTGGAATCTCTCCAGAGAAGGAGACTCCACACCCCCTGGGCAGCCTGTCCCAGGGCTCCCTCACCCTCACTGGGAAGAAGTTCTTCCCCACATTGGGGGGAACTCCCTGTGCTCCAGCTTGAGCCCATCGCCCCTTGTCCTGTCCCCACAGACACTGAGCAGAGGCTGCCCATGGCCCCCTGTGTCCCACCCTTCAGCTGTTGATAAACACTGATCAGATCCCCTCTCAGGCTTCTTCTCTGCAGGCTGAACAGCCCCTGAACAGGGAGCTTCACGATCACGTAGAGTGTCTCCGGTCAGACTGCCCTACAAGCAGGGCTCTCCCACCCTCACCTGCCTTTGCCAGCAAAGCTGTTCCCTGGTTTTGCCTTGGGCAAGACTCTGCTCATGTCAGGACTGCAGGGAGTGACCAAGCCCAGGGCTTGGCCCCTAGAAGGTAATTCATTCCTTCAGGAAAGACACTTTCATAAGCAACAGGAATATCAATCATGAAGTGTAATATCAGGGAGACAAAAAGCATCCGGACCCACAGAATGAACTGAGGTGTGATGGAAGGATTTCTTCATCTCTAATATCCTCCTGCTTATTAAAAAACACTGTCCAGCGCTGGTGTGCTAGAAGGAAATGGGTCTCTGTTTGCTTTAGTAAGAATTGGACCCGTGTTTGGCATTGTTCTGAAACCCTGGGTTCCTGTGGAAATCACAGCTGGGGAAATCCTTCTGGAATTCCTGGAATTTGGGCCCCTCTCCTGCTGGTGCCTGCAGAAATGCCAAAAGAGAGGCAAGAGGCTGTGCAGGTTTCATGGCCTGTGTGTGGCTTCTGCACAGCTACAGGGGTCGGCTTCTACAGAGCACAATTTAAAACAAGCTGGAGGATTCCTCTTTGTCTTGAATGACAGAATCCTCACGCTGTTCAGGTCAGGAAAACCCCTTACTGGTGATTTCAAGGACAGGATTTTGTTCAGAAACCCTGGACAGGCTGGAGAGCTGGGCAGGGAGAAACCAAGTGAGGGTCAATAAAGCAAGTGTAGAGTCTGGCACCTGGGAAGGGATAACTGCTGGAATCAGGACAGGCTGGGGGAGCTGATGGAGAGGAGCTCTGTGGAGAAGGACCTGGGGGTCCTGGTGGGTGACAGGGTGGCCATGAGCCAGCAGTGTGCTCTGGGGGCTGAGAGAGACAATGGGATCCTGGGGGCATCAGGAGGAGTGTGGGCAGCAGGTGACAGGAGGGGATCCTCCCCCTCTGCTCTGCCCTGGCCAGGCCCCACCTGGAGTGTTGTGTCCAGTGCTGGGCTCCCTGGGATCAAACAGCCAGGGATCTCCTGGAGAGAGTCCAGAGGAGGGACAGAGATGCTGAAGGGCCTGGAGCATCTCCCCTGGGAGGAAAGGCTGAGGGAGCTGGGGCTGTTCAGCCTGCAGAGAAGCAGCCTGAGAGGGGATTTTATCCGGTTCCTGTTCTATCACAATACACATTTGGCTTCCAATGTGGGTGAGGAACTGATAATGGCCAAGTAAATGAGAAATACATCACCCATCATCTCCACCTAATGAAACCCAACAGCTGAGAATGAAGAAGCTACAGCAACTGTTTAATTGGCCTGTCTCTACACGGCCAGTGCCTACCAAGAAGCCTTGAAAAATCAGTTTTCCTGAAGGAAACCCGAGGTGGAACAAAGGCCAGCCCAGGTCAAGGCCAGGTAATCAAATGAAGGTGGCCTGTGCTTCAGAGCTCTCTCCTTCCCTTTCTCCCATCCTTCCTTGGGATGGTGCCTGCACGCCGTGCTCTTTATTAAGCAACTGGGGCCCCTGGGCTCTGAAGCATCACTTTAAAGCACTTAATACCTTGTTGATGCTTTCCAAGGCATAATCATTTCAGGTCTGTGAGTGGAGAGCGGTGTGCTTCCATGGGTGAGTCTGGCTCTCAGGAAAACCTGTTTGTGTTGATGCCATTCAACATACACTGGGCTGTGCTGCCAAACAGGGCTTGACTGGGTGTTTCAAAGCACGTCACAGCCCGACAGACACGTGTTTAAACAAGAGAGAGTGGAAACGTGGTGCCTGAGTTAATAAGTGACGATGCTCTAAGCCGGGGTGCTCATGGGTTTCACAGAATCACAGAGCTGCAGGGGTTGGAAGGGGCCTCCAGAGCCCATGGGGTCCAACCCCCTGCCCAAGCAGGGTCCCTAGGACAGGGGCTGTAATCTCTCCAGAGAAGGAGACTCCACAGCCTACAGGTTTGAAATGGTATTTAGATATTTTTGCAATGTACAGCCTCACCAGGAGCTGAGTAAGTCTTCCTCCTGTGCTGCTCTTGGGAACAAAAGTGACGTGTGATTCCAGCACCCACAGACAGCAGCCCTGGGCACAGGCAACAGGAGAGGCTGTATATCACCCCCTGCCCCATGAAGGGTGTCCCCACTGGGACAGCCAGTCCATTTAATCTGCAGAAAGGCAGATTTAGGTCAGAAGCATCTCTGATTGCTCTCGTTGTTCAGCTGCCAAGGACAGAGGCTGGATTATGGGATGGCGTAGTGAGGAGTGCCCAGTCTGGGATTAAACCAGCAGCTGTCGAGAGCGGCCGCTTTACCCCGCTGAACCAAGGCAGAGGGCTGAGCCACCCCCTCACGTCCCTTCCAGCTCCATGTTTAAACACTTCACTGCATATCTTACTAAACCAAACATATTTAAACTAAGGTTTAAAACATCTATTTTGTGATTTGGTGTCCTCTCAGCAGGCTTGAATCACTTGTGAATTCCTGTTAGATGACAAGTGGTGTTTAACCTTCTGCAAAGGTCACATCGCCAAGCAAATCTCTCCTCCAAAAGCACGTCAGCTTGAGTGACACGTCACTACCCATCACTTGCTGGAAAACTCTATTACCAACGTCTGTCACGCTTGGAAATTGAAACAAACTTTGGAAGGCCAACTCTCCAAAGGCCAGAGTGAGTCCTAGAGCCACCTCCCAGCACCAGCAGCCCTCGTACTGCAGAGAACATCACATAAATATCTCAAGTGTGGGACACAGGGGCCATGGGCAGCCTCTGCTCAGTGTCTGTGGGGACAGGACAAGGGGTGATGGGCTCAAGTTGGAGCACAGGGAGCTTCCCCCCAATGTGGGGAAGAACTTCTTCCCAGTGAGGGTGAGGGAGCCCTGGGACAGGCTGCCCAGGGGGTGTGGAGTCTCCTTCTCTGGAGAGATTCCAGCCCCTGTCCTGGGGACCCTGCTTGGGCAGGGGGTTGGACCCCATGGGCTCTGGGGGGCCCTTCCAACCCCTGTGATTAGATCTCCAGAGCAGATGTTAAAGAATGTTAGCACTTTCCCCATCCTTTTGGAGCAGCACCCCATCCAGCAAAGCTGGATTTCTGGGGATGTGGAAGGGTGCAGTTAAAGGTGACACCGTCCCAGAACCGACACTGTACCCCTGTACCATCAGAATTGCTTTCTAATGCAGCAACAAAGACTCTGTGGCCAGCAAGATCTGACAGGCAGATGTCCTAGCTGGCATAATCCAGGGATGTAGAGGGGATTTCTAAGAGCAACGAAGGTAAATGTTCTTTAAATGTAAAACTGGTATAATTTCCTCAAGATTTTCCTCTGAAAAGGAGCCAGTTCAGAACACCCTTAGCCAAGCAAGGCTGAGAGGAGCGGTGGTGATTCCTTGGTAATACCCTCAGACATGGTAAATGTCAAAAAGGATAAGGACTTTCTGGCTTGGAGGATAAGTGGCAGGATTGAGTAGTTACATATTGATGATGAATACATTCAGGTGGAAATCAGACAACAGAGTCTTGCCATCCGAGAGCAAAGGGCTGTAATGGCTTTCCAAATAACCCTGGGGAAGGAGGACTTCTAAATAAGTGAAGATGGAGCTTGGTAAACACCTGGAGAGGGTGACTTTGTTCCTCAGGGGAAGCTCTGTCTGCAGTGTGAGTTTCTGAGTGTCATGTACACTGTCTTGTCCAGGGAATTTGGGACCGGATCAGACCCCTGTTTTCACTCCAGTGTGCCTGTGAGCGGTGCCCAGCGCTCCCCTTACTACCCTGTGGAGGTCCTGCAGTGTTTTTCCTCCTTGTCAGGAGGCTTCAAGGCTAGAGCTTGCCCCAGCTTTCTCTGAAGAGCGAGCTGGTGATAAGGAGCTCTGGAGGCTCGACTCACTGCTGGGCTGGGAGGGTTGCTTTGCTTGCTTTCCCAGCGGAGCTGCCGAGGCCCCTCGGACAGGGTCGGATGGGCAGCACATCTGTGCTCCCCACTGTGCCTTCGGGTTTGGGATCAACTGCAAAGGCTCTTACAGCTTTCATAGCACATATTTCATGTGGACACTTATAAACTCCAAATGACTCGGAAATCTTTAGTCAGTGCACCTGAGAGTCCATCACCGAGTTCCTCCTGCCAGGCTTCCCTCTGCTTGCAGCAGGACGTGCTGTGTGAGGGGAGCAGCTCCTCGCCGCCCTGCAGCTGCTGGATGGTTACTCTCCCTCTCTCTTCTGTTCCTTTCCTTGATTTTCTTTCACCCTCTTTGAGGAAAGGACCACAAGATTCCTCTCTGGAGTCAGAGGAGGCTGCCAGACAAGAACCGCCCCCCAGAGACGTGTCGGTTGTTCCCTTTTCAGCAGGTTGCTGGTGCACCATGATCTCTGGAGAGCAGTGAGGACACCCACCCCTCCTTCCTCTGCCATCGCCGTGCCGCTGGGAAGCACAAAAGGCACGTCCAGGGCTCAGACCTGATGGTGGAGGTGTGTGGGGAGCTGCCTGTAACGATGGTGTGGTGTGATGTTTGAGAAGGGTGCTGGCTGCTGGGCTCCCTGCGGGTAGCAGCTCCCTGCTCCCGTGTCACTGGAGGGATGCTCAGGCTCCCAGCAGGGAAAGCAGTAGACACGCTCTCTGACCCTGCTGCTTAGAGGGAGGTGAGGTGTTTAAGAATATTCATGAATAAGCCAATATTCCCAGCTTTGAAAAGGTGTATTTGATCACTGTGGAGGCGAGATGCTGAATAAATAATGCCCCAGTTGACAGTCATAATTACCGAGGCTCAACAAAGTCTCATTTCCAATACAGACCTGCTGGAGCAAAAGCACTCAGTGGGCAGGAGTGCTAGAAATAAAGGTGAGGTGTGGAAAAGAAGAGCTAATATATATGTTTTTAAAAGCCAGGTTGGAAAGGGTTCATCATTTAAGGAGTCATTGTCAGGCAAAACAAGATGTGATTAACCTTTCCCGTGCTCAGCCTCCTCTGCTCTTCTCACATCGCTAATGAGCCTGTGGCTGGACTAACTGTGACCACAGGACGCTTTAGGCTTCCCCTGCTCCCCCTCTCGAGGGAAATCCGTCAGTGTGGTATCTGAGCAGCTCGCTGGCATGACAGCCCCCCTCTGCAGCAGCGCAGCCAGGGACACCGTGCTCAGACGTACGTTGGAGCTCTGTGAGCCTTGGGGTCTCTCCCAACCCATGCCAGTCTATGATTCTATGGTTCTGTTCAGGAGCTGTGAGATTTCAGCGGGACAACAACTCCCCAGCTAAGTGCTCTGCACCCCCACAGGACAGAGCTGTGCTCCCCCAAAGCTCTCAGAGGTGTGTTAACCACACTTTTCCTTTGGGTTGGATCAGAGCCTGGATTGAACTCCTGACAAGCAGGCAATCTGGGGGCTGAGTGAAGCGGAGCTGGGCTCTTCTGTGTGGATGCAGGATGATCTCCAGAGGGCTCTGCCTGAAGCAGGTCTGTCACCAGTATGGGACCAGGCAAGCTGCGGCTTTGCCTTCAGCCCACACCCTACAGCAGAGCCCCAAACATCCCTTTCCCCCAAAGAAACAACCCCCACCAGTCCCTCCCGGGGACCCTGGGGAAGTGCAGTCCATCTCACCACAGACATGCCCGACAGGCACTGCCAAACCCTTAGTGTTTCCCCCCAAAAGCGAGCCCTGGCCGTGTGCCTGAGCTGTGCACCGGGGCTCACACTGGCCCCAGCCACCTCTCCTTGCTCCCAGCAGCCCCAGACGCTGCCTCAGCCGCAA
Organism: Gallinula chloropus; assembly: GCF_964237585.1. NCBI lineage: Eukaryota > Metazoa > Chordata > Aves > Gruiformes > Rallidae > Gallinula > Gallinula chloropus. The sequence goes on along the minus strand of NC_140091.1, from coordinate 789,391 downwards.
GCCAGGTGGTTCTGGCTCCACATACCTGTGTAATGCCTGTAGCAACGAGTTTTGTCCTGATTGTGTTAACAACTGTGCTTTTTGGTTAGTGACAGAAACGTTGAGTGCTGTGCAAAATCCCCGAGTTGCCATGGTTACAGCACAGCCTCTCCCAGAGCCTCCCCAAGCCGCTGGAGATGAGAGGGATCCAAGGGACACTGTGACAGTAAATCCCCAGCAGCTTTCAGATGGTTCTCCTGCCGTCGGTGGGGAAGGAAGGTGGCAGACGAGGTTAGTGCCATCCTCCTGGTTCTGAGCAAGAGAAAACTCATTTGCAGCTGGAAACTTTTCAATTTAAATTACCTCCCAGGAGGTTTCCCACTTAAAACTTCGGGGCTGATTCCTGCAAGTGTTTGCAGTTCCCCCTCCCCTAAGCTGCAGCTATCCACACGTCCTCTGATCTCCCCCTTCCCTTCCCTGGGTTTTACCCAGCGTGTCCACAGTCGTCTCTGTCTCTTTCTCTGCTGTCAGCACAGCGAAAAGAACGAGCCCAGGACCATAAAGCTTTGAGGAGTCCCTCTGCACAGGGCTGTGAAGTTGCCCCTGCCATCCCTGGGGTGAGGAGATGCTGCCTGCCCACCGCTCCCACCCTCCCTCTCCATCCCGAGGACCCCTGGGTCTCCGGCCCGGCACCGGGTAATTGCCGGTGCGAGCTAATGGAGACTGACAATTTCATCTTTAAGCTATTTATCAGTTGGTGCTGTGCACATCAGGTGTCAGAGGAACATGACAACTCTTGTCAGTGAAACAAGAGAGCCCTGTGACAGGCTTTCAATCGAATTTCTTCCCCCAGCACTCCCAGCATTAACACTACGTTAAAACAACTTCATTCATTATTCAAAAAAGGAGAAAAAAACCCACTGAGATCCTGACAAAATATATAAAATTTTTGAATCCTAAAAATGCACCTGATTTTGCTCCTTCAGTGCCTTCAGAATAACCTGTCTGGGTTCATTAGGAGCCGCTTTATTTGTTGCCAGCAAATCAGCTAAGCACGGGTCACTCTGCCGACGCGTGGGAGCCAGCCGCTCGCTATGAATGATTCATAGCCCAGGCTGCTGCTTAATAAAACGCCTTAAAACCCTACATGTGCTCAGAGGGAAGGAATAAAAATTCCTCTCTATATTTTCATTAGAATTTCTAATAAATGACAGCCTGGAGATTGATTCTGTGCATGCATGGATGGCCTCTCTGCAGCCACGCCGGCACACGGGCTGCGCTTGGCTGCCCATCGCCCCTCCAGTCACCCTGCTCCCGTGCAGGGGCTGTGGAGAGGCAGCTCAGGCTGCATCTGACCTCCTATTAAAACCAGTTACTGAAGTAGGAGAAGAAAAAGCAAAGGCTGTGGGTGGTGGCGTCATTGGAGAGGCTGTTCCCTGGGAAAAGGTGGTGTCAGTGGCAGCGGTGTGACCTGTGACTTCCCCGAGGAAGCACCGGCGCATCATCACCACCTCACTGCAGGTACAAGAGGCACTCTCAGCTCATGACATGTTCCTAATGACTCTGGAGTGTTTGGTGGTTCAGCACAGCACCGTGCTCTTCCGAGGCACAGCTGAGGCAGAGCCTCCCAAAGCTCTCCCCCATTTGTGGGGGAAGGCTCCCAGAGGAGCCCCAGGGCATCAGGCCCCTGAGCTGAGCCCTGCAGTTCATTCTGGCCCCTCTCTGCCGCAGGGCAAAGTTCCCTTTGCCTTCCTGTGCCGCCTTCTGCGAGCGATTCCCCCCAGATTCAAAGGGCCACACAGCATCCACTGTTAGAGCACGTCCCCAGTGAACCCCTGGGAAACCAAACACACTGTGCTTGAGCCTGTCCACTCACAGCCCCAGTCAGCAAACTGGGAACAGCTTGTCTTGCTTACCACGCTGCTGGGTGACGCTGTGCTGATCCCGTCCGGGAGCGCAGCGGCCCTGAGCAGCTGTGCTGAACACACTGCCTTTCGCCCTTCCATCCCAGGTCACTGTGGACAGTGTTTACCAGAGCCACCTTCCCTTTTCTCCTGCATTTTTAACTTTCAAAAAACATTTTTCCAGCAAATATTGATCTCCTGTCACCTTCCATAGCTGGCCTGTGCCTGGGCACGGCGCAGGACCTGGTTTTAATACTGAGCGTTCGCCCCTCTTGCTGTGCCCTGCTCTGCTCTCCTGCCTTACTCCTGACCCCCCGAGATCACAGACATCCCCAGATCTCTGCTCTCCTGCCTTACTCCTCACCCCCAGAGATCACAGACATCCCCAGATCTCTGCTCTCCTGCCTTACTCCTCACCCCCAGAGATCACAGACATCCCCAGAAAGGCTTTCTGCAGCGGGGCAGGTGTGTGTACAAAGAGATTCAGTTTGGGCTCACAGGCCTCTGCCTGCAGAATGACACATCTCCTGGTAATCTGTTTCAGTGGTCACCTTTTAATAAGTCTTTTTAGTTCTTGGGTCTTTATTCTTTCTTTGTTGGATCCAAATATCTCAGAAAACCAGTTTTGATACCCTAAGACCCTGTGGGTCTCTCTGGTTTATGTGTCAGGGGGCTGTAATGCCCGTGAAATAGGAACCAAGGGTACTCCTGAGCTCTAATCGCCACCATAAGCAGGAGTCTAACTGTGCTGGCTGCAGTGGCACAGCTGAGGAGAAGTGACTGTGAGAGAACAGTCAAGATGTTGTGGTTTGCCTGTTCCCAAACGGGGCACCCAGTAGGGTGTAGGCAGATGGGTAGAGGGTCATGCAGAACCCGTCTGGAGCGGCGCAGGGAAGCGCCGTGGATGGAGGCTCGTGGCAGCCACTGCCAGGGAGCTGATGCCTCTCGAAGTTGCATGGCAACACGCCCAAGGCACAAAGAAAACATCCAGATGGCTTGGAGAATCTGATTTGTTTCTGAGGTAAAATAGTGGGGGGGTTTCTTTATTGAAGGTTAAAGTCTCCTGAGTGAAATGAGTGAGTTCAGGGGCGCTGGAAAAAGGCACCAGGTTTTCAGGGAGTCCTGTGTATGGATCCTGCCCTCCCATTCCTGCTGCCTCTTCATCTGCTCACACTGACCTGAACCAGTCTGACTGGTGGTGATGGTTTCCAAATCTCTAGGGGTTCTTTAAAACTCTTTTTTTTGTTTTTAAGGTTTATTCTGAATTGTTTTAATGGATGAAAAACAATTCTTCAAACAGCTCCTGTGGAGTGAGTAGCAGGCTGCCCAGAGAGGGGGTGGGTGCCCCATCCCTGGGGGTGTTCAAGGCCAGGTTGGATGGGGCTCTGGGCAACCTTGTGTAGCTCCAGGCCTGGAGGTTGGTGTCCCTGCCTGTGGCAGGGGGTTGGAGCTCTGTGACCCTTGGGGTCCCTCCCAACCCAGACCAGTCTGTGATTCTATGATTCTGTGAGTGGGGGGTCTCAGGGCATCGGTCTGGCCTCACAGCCCCTGCTGATGCCAACACAGTCTCAGAACAAGGCTGGGCTGGTTGCTGCAGCATCACTGCATGAGGAACACATGAAAAACGTCCCCTCACGCAGCCCTGAGCTGATTCTGCAAAGGACTCTGGTGCTGAGACACTGCAGACTGCCAGGCAGAAGAACTGTGAATCATCTTTGCTTACTACTTGGAGCTGTCGCTGGGAAAACAGCTATCAAAATGCCAGGGTTGTGCTTTTACAGTTTGCTCCTCAAGCAAGAAGACACCGTGGCTCATGGGGAGGGGACAGCCTGAGGCCAGGAGCCAGATCTTGGTCCCACTGTCGTGAGGGATAATGGTGAGCAGCCGGGTGCGGCGTGTGTGGCACCGTCCCGTGGGCTCAGCTGGTGTCTGTGTGGGCACGAGAGGTTCCTGTCTCTTGCAAACAAGAGGCTTGAAGCTACTCAAGCTCATGGATGTCACAGTTTCTGTCCCCAGCTTCTAGGCTGGGAAGATCTGGTGGAGGCACAGTGTCTGAGTGGTTCCTTGTGTCCTTGGGTACAATGTCCACATGCCTTTGGTCACTTGGGATGTGAACAAAGACCTGTTGAAATGGTTGGGTGTTCCTGCAGTATGTGTTGCTGTCTGTCACCGCAGACTGGTGTGGGTGGGCAGGGCACCCAGCCCCCCCAGTGCCTTCTGGCCACAGCAGGGACACCCCCCCCCAGCCCAGGGTGCCCCAAGCCCCATCCAACCTGTCCCTGAGCCCTGCCAGGGATCCCGGGGCAGCCCCAGCTCCTCTGGGCACCCTGTGCCAGGGCCTCCCCCCTCCCCATAAAAACCATCTTCCTTTGGTCTGCTGCCCCCTGTGTGTGCAGGTGGGGGGCACTCCCTGCCTGTGAGGATGCCACCTGCCAGCACCCCGGGGGAAGCTCTTGGACAGAGTGTTTTGGGAAGAGTCCCTCATGTCTGTGTGCAACAGAAGCTTCGCAGAAAGGGGCACAAATACATCTTATTATGAAGGTGCCACGAGTGCTCCGAGCAGTGGAGGCTCCCACAGTCTGAAGGGAAGGGGAGACAGATTTAGGTGGGGCTTACAGAGCTCTCAGGAAATTTTAACTTGAGGTCAGTGGTCTAAGGGAGGACTTCATCCTTCCTGAGGTGGCCAAGCTGCTGAAGATGCTCGGGAACAGCTGCAGATGTATGTGGTGACACCAGGAAAGGTGGTGGGCTCCGTGTGGATGGCTCCAAGGACTGAGAGTTTTGAAGGACAACCAAGGCAGAAGATGACTCCCTCTAAAACACGGGGCAGGGGTTCCCTGAGAAGGTCTGTGAAGTGGCCAAAGGAAGGCAGAAGATCTGCTGGAGGGAGGCACAGAGTGTGGAATGGCAGAGAAACACTTGGGCTGTTTGGATTTGGGAATCCAAACAGACCTGACCCTGGCCTGGCTGGGATAAAAGCTGATGTATTTCCCCAAGCCATGTGCTCCTCAGGACCAAGCCCTGTATGTTTGATCTCAAATGACAGTCAGATCCTCACAGATTTTGCTACAAGCTTTACCCACAAGTGACTTTGGTGCCATGGAAATGCAAAGATAAGTTTGCAAAGAGTTGTTGTCAGAATAATTCTGGTCTAAGCAAACTATTTCCAGCTAGAAATACCCAACATACTCAGGGTTCTGCTGACTTTGTAAATTTGGGGGGTTATTTTTGTATTTTCCTCTGTGAACTTATTTTATCCCATACCCAGCTTTGTGGGGTAAACCTGGGGTGTAGTGGCTTGGTGTATTAACCTGGGCAGGGAGCACAGTCAGGATTTATGGAGCAGTTTACCTGGTGTTTTGGTACTTTTTCTGCAGGCTGACTTCCATTCCTGTTGTATTACAGTCACTTTTCATCAATAATGAAAATACATCCTCCTTATCCCCCTGAAAAAGCCTTGCATTTGTTGGCATGTTTGAGGAAACGATCTGGCACGGATCAATAAGGCAGCAGGAACTGCCAGGGCTTGTGCAGGAGGAGTTTGTGTTACTTGTTCTGGGCTGTCAGACAGACAGCAGCAAAGGGAGTGGGGCTGGGAGAGAATCACAGAGTCACAGGGGTTGGAAGGGACCCCCAGAGCCCATGGGGTCCAACCCCCTGCCCAAGCAGGGTCCCTAGGACAGGTCAGGGCTGGAATCTCTCCAGAGAAGGAGACTCCACACCCCCTGGGCAGCCTGTCCCAGGGCTCCCTCACCCTCACTGGGAAGAAGTTCTTCCCCACATTGGGGGGGAACTCCCTGTGCTCCAGCTTGAGCCCATCGCCCCTTGTCCTGTCCCCACAGACACTGAGAAGGGGCTGCCCATGGCCCCTGTGTCCCACCCTTCAGCTATTGATAAACACTGATCAGATCCCCTCTCAGGCTTCTTCTCTGCAGGCTGAGCAGCCCCAGCTCCCTCAGCCTTTCCTCCCAGGGGAGATGCTCCAGGCCCTTCAGCATCTCTGTCCCTCCTCTGGAGTCTCTCCAGGAGATCCCTGGCTGTTTGATCCCAGGGACCCCAGCCCTGGACACAACACTCCAGGTGGGGCCTGGCCAGGGCAGAGCAGAACTCCCAGAGGAAGGAAATGACGTGGTACCTGCTCTGGAAGCGCGGAGCCCGCACGCGGCGGCAGCTGCGGGCGCTGGGCTGCAGTAGCAAAGCACTGTGTGGTTAGAGAGAAGCATCTCAATGGAACAGAAGTTTCACAGGTACATACCCCATAATTAGCTATCATTATGTATCCTAATACATACCAATAATTAATCGCTCTCTGGAGTGAGGACACAATCAAAGCCCTGCTTTAAAAGCCCGGGTATTTCTCTGCTGCCTCGGTGACCTCCGATATTTGAAAGCAGGACAGCAGGACAGTATTGATGTGCCAGTAATTGGCTGTTTCCACGCTGCTAATCCATTAGCTGCTTGATTATGGTCAAGATGGTGATGGGCAGGATGGGGCTGGAGAAGGGGAGAAGGTACTCAGTGGACTGAAATCAGAAGCCTTGAACTTTGACTGAGCATCACCATAATTTGCAGTTGCTGCTGCTGGTGTCACCTTGGGGACACGCTATATTGCCTAGAAATGGAGGGGGGAAAGGCAAATGAATGGTGTTTTTTTCCTGACCATAACCCAAAGTGTGAGAATTGATAAATAAATTGTCCTGTTTATGAACTGCTTGAAAAGGATGGTGTAGGACAGGCTTGAGTAGCGGGTGTGTGTGTGGGTGGATGTGCCTAACCTGCAAGGAGGGGTCGTGAGGGGGGTCTGGTCTCCTCTACTGAGTCACCAGTGATGGCACCAGAGGAAATGGCCTCAGGTTGGGCCAGGGCAGGTGCAGATTGGAGATTAGGGAAAGGTTCTTCATCAAAAGAGCGGTCAGGTGTTGGGCCAGGCTGCCCAGAGAGGCGGTGGGGTCACCATCCCTGGAGGGGTTCCCATCCCATGCAGCCACTCCAGGACATGGGCTGGCTGGCTGGGGGTGTTGGACGGGCGGTTGGTCTTCTCCAGCCTCAAAGATTCTCTGATTCTGGGATGAGAGAACTGTACTGACTCCTTCACATCCTTTCAGGCTAAGGAGATACCAGCGGTGGACAACTGCTGGAGAATGAATCCTTCTGTCCTGTCATGCTGAGAGAGACCTCCTCATCTCACCAGTAGAAGCATTGCTGAAGAGTAAGTGATCTGTTGTAAAGCCATTTCCCAGACTGAATCCCTTCCTTTGCACTTCTGAGAAGGGATCGTGGAAGGTTGATTAATTCTCCTTGCTATTTATTATCCTTTTGTGGGCTTGTTCCAGCTGTACCTTCTCATTAGAATGAGAGTCATCTGCATGTCCTTTACTCTAGGATTAGCTCTTTCCAGTCTGTTTTCCCAGCAGGCTGACTGGCAGTTGTGTCTCAGCAGCTTCAGCCACAGACGGATTCCTACACCGCTGCCTGGGCGGCTGCAGCGCCGGGACACGAATGGGCTCCAGCACGGTCCAGGGACTCCTGCTGGGGGTGGCAGCCAGCCACAGCCATCAGAACAGCTTCCTGGGAGGTGTTTGTCCCATGAAAATGGTCAACCAGGCTGGGGAAGGTGCTGGAGGAGCCAGCCTCTGAGGAGCGGCTGAGGGAGCTGGGGGTGTTGAGCCTGGAGAAGAGGAGGCTGAGGGGAGCCCTTCTCCCCACCTCCCCTGCCCTGCCAGGAGGGTGCAGAGAGGTGGGCGATGGTCTCTGCAGCCAGGGGCCAGGAGATGGGACAAGGGGCAATGGGCTCAAGCTGCCCCAGGTCAGGGTCAGCTCAGCTGGGAGGGCAAAGTTCTTCCCTGGCAGAGTTGTGGGGCTGTGGCACAGGCTGCCCAGGGAGGGGCTGAGTCCCCAGCCCTGGATGTAGGTAGATGAGGTGCTCGGGGATATGGTTGAGCTTAGGACAGGAACAGTTGGACTTGATGATCTTAAAGGTCTTTTCCAGCCTGGTGATTCTGGGACTCTGTGATTTGTGTTCCTCAAAAGTTGCCTGAGGAATTGTTTAAGTTGAAGGCCATTTATCCCCAAGAAACTGCAGATATTATTCTTTGGGTCTTAGTTAAAAAAATAAAATATAAATCCTCCCTTTAAGAAATGTTTGTGTTTTAAGCTTGATCCTCACAGAAGTCAGAAGATACAAACCTCAGAGCTGGAGACCTGTAAGAAACAAAAAAAGCCCCTCTCAAAGGCATGACACATAATGCCTCACCAAGCTCTGAGCTCGGGGAGAAAAGCCATGAGTGAGAAGGGAAAGAAAGGATTCTTTTCTGTGTGTTTTGATTTTAGCTGCTTATGATTCAATGCTCTGTATAGTAACAGCAGATACCTGGGGGTGATAGACTCTGTGTGGGCACTTCTGGAGATTCATATCCACATCAGACTAAGCTGGGCAAAGTGAAGCCATTTCCTTTTACCTGGGAGAGATAGAGACTGAGTATAAATCTTGTGGAGGAACAGCACATAATCCTTTTCTAAAGCACATGCCAAGGAGGAGAAAAAATGCCTTGTGGTCCAAGGTGAGTTGAGCAGAGCCTCTCCACTGAAGAGACAGGCCTGTCACGGAGTCATTCCTCCTCACACAGCAGAGATGTGATGGCTTCATAACAAGGAAGAGTCCCTCCCTGGGCATCTAGCATCAGCTGCCCAGAGAGGGGGTGGGTGCCCCATCCCTGGGGGTGTTCAGGGCCAGGTTGGATGGGGCCCTGGGCACCCTTGTGTAGCTCTAGGGCTGGAGGTTGGTGGCCCTGCTGGTCATGGATCTGTCTGATCCTTTTCAGAGCGGGCTGATCCCATTTGCACCCAGAGCCTCCTGTAACACCAAGTTCCAGAGGTCCACGACCTGCAACGTGGAGAAAAATGTTCTTCTCTGCTAGAACAGCCTGTTCCTGGTCCTGCCAGCTGCTCCCGAGTCCCTGCGTGTGCCTGAGCAGCAGCCCCTCGTCTGGTTCCTCCCCGCCTCGCCGGGTTTGTAACACTCAGCTCGAACTATTCCAGGCCATTCCCAAATATTTCATTAGTTAGTTTAGCCTGAATGGATGATATTTCTCATGCCCCAAATCCAGTATTCAGTGGATTTCTGGAAATCATCCCTGAAAAGGTTTTGAGGGTTGTTTTTTACTCAGATATTGGTTTTGCAGAGCATCAATCATTCCCCTCTGTGACAGGAAGAAATGCTTTCTGAATCTGGCTTGTTCTCCGTTACATAAAGTGATTTATGGAGCAAGAAGAGGAAAGAAAGAAGGACGAGGCATTGTCTGATCTTTTTAGAACTATTTTTGCTTTATCCTGAGATTTATGCATTTATTTTTTCCCCTCCCAGACTTGTGTTTGCTCTGAGGAAGAACCTCAGCTTCCTGCTGACCTCTGCTCTGTACCTGTTGCCCCACACCCCGAGGAGTAGCAGGATGGCACGACGGCTCCTGGGCTTGGGGTGAGGTAAGGTGGGAGATGTGAGGGGTTCTCCTCAGCCTGGCAGTGCCCAGGTGCCCAGGAACCTGCTGTCTGTCTGCTCAGCGCTGGCTGAAGGGGATGGGACCCTGTGGCTGCAGCAGGCGGTGGGCTCGCTGCGGGAACGTGGGTGCCCGACACGCACGCGAGGGCACGGGAACCAGAATCCTCGGTTGCCATGGTGACAGCAGGGAAATGATGCTTTTTGCAGATTCACAGACGGTGTCTGATACTCAGGGGCTGGGGGGGGCTCCTCATCAGGGTCTGCCCCAGGTCTCTGCAGCCACCGCTGCGCCACGCACACTCAGAGGGAGGAAAGTCGATGCCCGTGGCTAAGGCTCAGCTGCCAGGCAGAGGAGCCTGAGTGCATGGAGCTTTCAGGGCTGGCCCGATGGATGCTGAGGCAGCTGATGGTCACTCCCAGATGGAACAGGATGCAGCACAGCCCTGGGCTGGCATAGCTGTGGCCGGATGAGCAGGATGGTCATCTGCTTGTGAGATACCTCGTGCCTCCTCTGTTGTAGCTCTGTGGCACAGATGCTGTGCCTGAGGCCCCAGAGAGGCTCAAGCCTGGCACAGCTGCTGTTCCTCATGCTACATGAGTGTGACCACAGCACCAACGGATGCTCCATTGTGCCTTTTTATGGAAGAATCTGGAACTGGGAGGCCCTGTCAAAGCATCCCCATCCTGCAGTGTCTGCGTGGGGCCATGGGTAAGAGAACTCTTACAAGGAACTTAACTGGCTTTGCTGTACCATTTTTCTGGGCAAACAATACCAGGGAAGGGTCATTTATCACAGGCACATTCTTGTAATATTCAGAGAAACAATTTTTCAGTTCTCTTATCTCTGGCTGCTCCTTTTATGTGCTTATTGCTTCCTCTGAGCTTCTGTTCAAGAGGAAAAAAATGAAGTGGCTGGCAGAGCGAGTCCTGTGTCACACACGTCGGTGGTTTATGGTTCCTTTCTGCTCAGGCATTTCTAAACAGCAGCACCTTGTAGGCTGCTGAGGAGAAATGGGATTAGCTTTTATGGAACATAGTTGTGAGCACATTGTAAGAGGTGATGGGATCACATGGGGGTGGGGAAGCTTAAAGGCTGAGCTCCTGCAGCTCCACAGGGAAACACGAGTCGGATGGGAGTAAGAGCTGTGTCCTTTGACCTTTATGTCATCACAGCTTTGAAACAGAACCCAGGACTAGAAGCCAGAGCCAGCAGTGTGTCCTGGGGCTGAGAGAGACAATGGGATCCTGGGGGCAGCAGGAGGAGTGTGGGCAGCAGGTGACAGGAGGGGATCCTCCCCCTCTGCTCTGCCCTGCTCAGGCCCCACCTGGAGTGTTGTGTCCAGTGCTGGGCTCCCTGGGATCAAACAGCCAGGGATCTCCTGGAGAGAGTCCAGAGGAGGGACAGGGATGCTGAAGGGCCTGGAGCATCTCCCCTGGGAGGAAAGGCTGAGGGAGCTGGGGCTGTTCAGCCTGCAGAGGAGAAGCCTGAGAGGGGATCTGATCAGTGTTTATCAATAGCTGAAGGGTGGGACACAGGGGCCATGGGCAGCCTCTGCTCAGTGTCTGTGGGGACAGGACAAGGGGCGATGGGCTCAAGCTGGAGCCCAGGGAGTTCCCCCCCCAATGTGGGGAAGAACTTCTTCCCAGTGAGGGTGAGGGAGCCCTGGGACAGGCTGCCCAGGGGGTGTGGAGTCTCCTTCTCTGGAGAGATTCCAGCCCTGCCCTGTCCTAGGGACCCTGCTTTGGCAGGGGGTTGGACCCCATGGGCTCTGGAGGCCCCTCCCCACCCCTACAGCTCTGTGATTCTGCAATTTCAGAGCTGGGGACGTGCAGGCTGAGCCCAGGAATCCTTGTGGGGTGCTTGGTCTCTGAGGGGATTTTCTCCTGGAAGCTGCATTTGTTTCTCTCTCAGCACTACAGTGGGCACATTCCCAGAATTTGCATTTCAAACTTGGCAGAGGGGGAAGAACAAAAATACATAAGGCAAATTTTGCCATTATCTCTGAACTTCTGGGGCTTTATCAGTTCTGCCCAGAACGTGCTGGTGTCTCTGTGAGGCTGGTTTTAAAAGATAAAGATAGGAATTTCAGAGTGCTAAAGCAAAATGTATTGATAAAAAGGGGGGGGAGAGAATAATTGGAGGAAAAACATATACATCTGCATTTAAAAAATCCTCCCAAATTATGAACCAGGTATAAAACATGCACTCTTAGTTGTGGGACATGCTTCTTGACAGGAGTTGGGCTGTTCTTGTCAGTCTGAGGCTGCTTCTTGCTGCTCTCCTCTTGGGTGGCAGGCACCCCTCACTCTGCCACGTGCACCACTGCTGTCCTCCAGCTCTGAGAAGGTGTTTAATCCACAGCAGTGGGGTTGCACGTGTGTGCATGAGCTCCCAATCCAGCTTTTGTCCCCTTCCAAAATTCCTTCTAGCGTCAGTGAACTTGGGGTTGGGCTCCACTGCCAACATTTCAGCATGCAAATGGGTATTTAACCTTACTTCTTAGTGAAGCAAAGTGTGCTCTGCACTTCCAGAGGGTTCTAGAGCCTGTGGGTTCCTTGACGATGGCAGCCCCATGTGAAACCCTCTGATACAGCCTGAGAACCAGGACATATTCCTCTGCTGCTGAAGTTTCACCCCCTGGAAAAGCACCTCAGGGTAACACCTCATGGTTACTGAAGCATTTCCATGTCCTTAGGGTGCCAAAGGGCAATTCCCATCACGCAAACACAGCCCAGTGCTTTGGAAGCACCGAACTGGACTGAGCAAAGGGAACTGAGGGGTATTGTCAGGGGGAGTCAGGGCTGGGTGTAAGCAGGAGTAGCTCTCCCAGTGAATTCCCTGTAGCCAGAGAATGTCTGTGCAGCCACCCGTGAGGAAGCTGTGGTTCTGCTGGGGTGTTTGTGGGCTGGGGAGCACGTGTCGGCGTGTGGCTGCCACGCTCCCGCGGTGGGCAGGCAGCAAGCTCACTTCCCTTTCTCTGTGACAAAGCCCAGCTAAGGTATGTTCCTGTAAGAGGTTTTGAGCCTAACACAGCTCACAGTCCCTTCTGCCCCCCACACGTTCCCCTCATCCATGCTCCCACACAAACACAAACAGCAGCACGTTTACTTTGGCTGCTTCTTGGACAGTTTATAGAGGAGGAAACTTCCCCCACAGAGGCAGAGGGATGGAAGAAAATTTGAGTGATTTTTCTCCTTGAAGCTCTCAAAGGCTTTTCTAAACACACACTTCTCCTTGGATCACACAGCTTTAACCTGCTGAGATTGAACAGGCTCGCTGAGATGGGAAGCACCTGTGAAGCTGAGGGGGTGCATGGACCACAGCAAGCACAGCCTGAGGGCACCAAAGGGGTAAAACCCCAGGGGCTGATGCAGGTGGGACATTATTCACAGGTGAATCCTCTGCTGAGCCAAAGCTTGCAATGCAGGGGGCTTTTCCCCTTACCTGTACTAGCTTTTTTCAGCAGGCAAAGAAAATCAACTTAGCACTTCCCACAGATGCCAAAACATCTCAGGAGGGCCCTCAGCACCCCTCCCAGGTGTCCCTTGAGTAAGACACAATTCCTTAAGCAGATACCTACAAGCCTCTGAGAGATGCCCAGGCAGGCTGGTAGCACAAGGGGGCTTTAGCAGTTGTTTCCGTCCCTCCTTCCCTCCCCCAGATGAGGGCAATTAGGCAAATGAGGAGCTGCAGGCAGAAAAACGCTGACTCCAGTGATGGGAGGGTTTGGCACTGGGAGTTCTGATGGGCAGAGGGGGAGAGCCTGGGACAGCAGCAGTCAGCCTTCTGAAACTGTGGGTAAGTGCCTGATTGTTCTGTTTACCAATGTTGGTGACTGGTTTGGGGTGTATGCTCCCAGTTCAGAGGGGTTTTGCTTTCTGAGCAGTCCTGGTCAGTTTGGTCTTTGGCAGAAATGTGTTTATTGCTGTGTGGGGTGTTCTCAGGGTGGCTAAAGCAAATCCTGCTGTGGAGCACCTAATGAAGCAGCATTGTTTGCTAAGAAAGCCCATCATCAGAAAAGCCCCTTTGCAGCCTGACTGTTCCAAGAGGAAACAGTGACAAACAGTGACCAGCTCCAGATGCACACAGGGCTCTCTGCTTGCCATCCCAGCAGCTGGTGCTGCACACACTGGTGCAGGATGAGTGGTGGTGTTGATGCATCTGCTGAGTATCACCACGAGTTTGTACTCAGCCCCTAAAAGGCAAAGAGCCCATCCCAGCACCTCACTCTCCTTGGTGCTTTGTGAGGGACTATGGGAGAGGTGCCCACTGAACTCCGAGGGGATTGACAGCAGAGCCAGTGCAGTACTAGAAGGTCATTAGAAGTAGCAGGAGATGGAGTGTCTGTCTTTGCTCCCTCATTGCCCTTCATCCTGCCCCACAAAACTCTTCATGGTGTGATGCTGGGCTGGGGAGCTCCTGGGCCACCTGATGCCTCTGATCCTGTGATTCTGCAGGGCTCTGGGCACACATGAGGGGACAGCCCTGGGAACCAGCAGTAGCACAGTTGTACATGGAGACCAAACCTGGTTTGTGTATCCCCTGCTCCCTGGTAACCCCCATCCTGCAGCTCTTGGCAGTCAGTCATGCAGTTCACAGGGTGCTCTGGGGTAACACAGTGCCCAGCACTAGTAGCAGTTGTCCTCTCACTCTGAGCTTCGTCCAAATTCAAGTGCTGCACGTCTGATTCCTAAACTGCTTTGAGTTTAGAGCCCAGGAAGAGCAGCTGCAGCCAGCAGCCACGTCTCCTCCTGTTGCTAAGCTCACCCCTCGGTGTGAGCACGAAAGCTGCTTCTAGAAAGTCTAAATTTAGTATTCACTGAGCATATTCCTACAACACTGGAGAATATTTTTAAACGTGATGGTTTCCTGGCAAGATCCCCGAATGCCGGCGTGCTGCGTGCCACCTTCTAGCTTGTGTTTGGCCTCAGCCCAGCGACGCAGGGCCCAAGGGGGTACAAGTGAGGAGCCTGTCCCTGTGCCTGGCTAAATGTCCCCAGGTACAGCTCTGCCTTGGGAGTAGGTGGCTGTAAATGAAGCCAAAGGCATGCCCAGATGGGCACTTGGGAGGGTGGGCTGTTGAACTGGAGAAGGGTTTGGGCAGAGGAGCCCTGGGCACTGCTGAGTGCAGCAGGGGGAACTGTTTGCCTGCGCATGGTAGATCCTGGGCAGGGCCCTGGCAGGCTGTGTGTGATGCTCTGCTGGCTGACTCCAGGGCACTGAGTGTGGAGATGGGCGATGGGCAGCACGCAGTTCGGTGTGAATTTGGGTGAAGCTGTTTGTGGAGCCAAATCACACAGATTATAGACATTTGTTACAGCAAACGTGGCCAGCTAAAGAACTGCTAATTGCTTACACACACTGGCCACACCCCACTGATTGGTTAGTGATTATAACAGGTTCTGATGAGCATATCTTAGAACTAAACACCATTAGTTTACCTTTGATGCCTAAAAGCATCCGCACACCAGCTGGTTCGACCACGTTACTATGGCTGGTTCTTAACAGGTCCCGTTACTCCCAAGTCCCTTCCCACAACTCCTCCTTGGTTCAGGGCAGCCTGTACCCGTCATCAAGGCTGCTGTGTTTTGAGACTGTGATTATTAAGATCCTCTCAGCGTGAGGAGCTTCCCCTGTCTGATGGGAACACGAGGATGTTTGTCAGGGCCTGTGTCTGGGGTGCAGAGAGCCAGGCTGCCAGCAGGCCTGCGGCCTTCCCTGGCCACTGAGCATCCCAAACCTCCTGTGCATCGGAACTGGCTCGAAATTAGGGGGTGGCAGCCTGCATCCTGTGTGAAAGGCAAGCGGTGGGGAGAACTAGAGGACCTGGTCCCATTCTGCCTGTGCTCAGAAATGATCTGAATCTGTATTTTGGGAGTTTTTTCCTCTCCCATTTGGGAAAACGCCTGTAGCTGCAGTGAAGAGAAATGTGCTGGCCAGCAGGCACCCTGAGAGGTGGGGGGTGTGTGTGGGGGGGGAGTGTTTTGGGTTTTCTCCTTCTAAAGTAATAGCAGTTTTGTCCTGCCTGGTTTATGCCTGTGTGATGCTAAACATTCATGTGAGGGAGCAGTGGGATTGAGCTCTCTGTGTGATGCTGCCGGAGCAGGGTCACCAGGCCCAGGCCAGCGAGGGTGCGGTGCTTTGCTGCACTAAGCCTGAGCAGAGAATAGACATTGAGGCAGCTGCTGCTGACTGAACTACAGCCCCAGATTAAGCTGAAATCTGCTAGTGTCACGGTGGAACTGTGGAGGAGTTATAATCCCATGGGTTTGAACTAGCAGAGCACACAGCAGACCGGGATCTTCCCAAAATTACCACCAAGGGAGTGGAGACTTCATGCTTGGAGAAGTGGAGCTGTGAAGGATGCTGCAGTGGGATGATTTCATGGGGGTAATAGCAGAACCACCCCAATCTCTTCTCTGGTCCTGTGGATTAACAGGTTTTACATTATTTCCCATGGATATGTGCTGTATTATTTCTTGCTGTGATCAGCAAGCTTCCAGTGCTGTAAATACCTTTGCTTGCATGGCATGAGGCTTTGTTCTGTGGATCCATGTTAATGTATTAAATTAGGTTGCAGTGGGGACAGCTTTCACTCCAGTCTGTCTGGAGGATGAGTTTGTAAAGGTGCTGCTGCTTGAACTTTGGCATCCAGGCTCGCTGCTCACAGGGAGGGGCCTCGCTGCTGTTCTCCAAGGTTTCAGCCCTGCCCTGATGTACAGGTACAAACCCACTCATGTTCTTTGCAAGACAGACTATTTGCAGTAAGAACTTTCACCCTTCTCCTCTTTCACCTATAAACCCCTTCTGGTGTTCAGAGGACAGTTCTCTGAGGCAGGAGTGGGGGGAAGGTGCATTTCTGAGCTGAGGGATGCTGTGGTACTGTGAATTCACCCTCCCCAGTGTGTGCTGGTCCATAAAACTGCAGAGCAAGAAGGCTGCTTTCCAGAGGTGATGTCTGACGTGAGGTGCTGGACAGGAATCATCACTGACTTCCACCCTGCAGCATGGGAGGAGGTATAATGATCTGCAGGCGCTGCGAAGCGACACTTGATGCCTGTTGTGCTGATAGCAGGGTTTCTGGGCTGCTATCTGGTATTACAAACAGTTACTGTCATTATGGTGTCTTAAGAAACGAGTCAGCTAATAAAGACAAAGTTTGTTTTGTGTTGTTTTGGTTCCTTTTTTTTAAAAGCACAGAAAATAATACCCGTTTGGCTCGGGTCTCTTAGATAAATGAGCCTTTCTGCTAACAAAGGAAAGATGAGGGGGGGAAGCATGAGACATGGGCAGATGTTTCATTTTTAGGAGAAAGAACAAGAAAACAGTGTAGCAGCAAGATTTGTGCTTATTAAAAGATAGCACTGGGGCTCTAGGCAACATTTATCACACGCAGTCACAGAAGTCTGGAGTGGGATTTACTGCTGCCTATCACTGGGAAAACATAACAGCTAATGAAGCCTGTGTTTGTTCCAGCAAGTCAAATACCCCATTAAAAACCCTTGTTGGTGCTTCTAGGTGGGAAAAGCAAGAAAATACATTTTCCAGAGGGACTGTTTGTTAGGAATGGATCTGAGAAGCTTTTCTCTGAGGAGCTCCTGATGCTGACTGCCTGGTGTGTGGGGTGTTGGGGTGTGGAGGGCAGCCCTCGGCCACCTCCGAGGGTCATCGGTTAGTGTGGCTCATTGCATGCTTCCACCCAGGTGATATTTTCTTACCTCTAAGAAGGAAATAAAAAGAAATGCTGCTTTTCCCAAGATATCAGCTCCTCAGAGGTCTTCCAGGCAGACCTCCCACAGGAGGAACTGTGCTGGCTCTTGGCCTGTGGCATGGTGCATGTGTGGTTCCTGCAGCCAGCATAGGCACCAGTGGCAGGTGGTTGGTTGGCTTTCCTGGGGGCTGTGGGGCTGGGAACTGTGTTTCAGCCCGGATCTGACATGGGTTGTGTGTTAGGAGAGCATCCTCCTCCAGGCCTGCTCACGCAGAGGGATATAGATGTCATGTCCTGGTGACAGGAGATGGGACAAGGGGCAATGGGCTCAAGCTGCCCCAGGGCAGGGTCAGCTCAGCTGGGAGGGCAAAGTTCTTCCCTGGCAGAGTTGTGGGGCTGTGGCACAGGCTGCCCAGGGAGGGGCTGAGTCCCCAGCCCTGGGGGTGTTTAACAGAGGGGAGATGAGGTGCTCAGGGAGCTGGGGCAGCACAGGACAGGGATGGTTGGACTCAATGGGCTTAAAGGGCTTTTCTGATTCTGTGATTTCACCTGGGCTACGTGACGTGTGGCCACAGCCATGGGGAGGGAATGGTGCCCAGCTTTGGGCTCTGTGTGCTGGATAAACTTTCTCAGCAGGCTTTATTGTCTGTGTCTGGGAGAGCATCCAGGGAGGCAAAGAGACAGTGTGGGTCTGGGAGTGTGTAACTTGGCTGTGGGGTGACATGGAGACACCAGAGAGGGGGCACCACACTATCCCTCCGCACTGTGAGGTCCCTGCCTGTCCCTCTGTCTGCTGTGAGCTGGTCTGTGAGCAGCAGGAGTTGGGGTTGTGCTGTCCATGCAGAGCCGTTCCCATGGGCAGCCATGGGATGGGGGCAGGAGCATCACGCTGCAGAGCACTGACCCAGACCCTGGGGAAGTAGCAGGAAGAGCTGCTGGCCCAGGCCAGATGCTCATTTGAACTGCTACCTGCAAATAGACCTGAAAGTAACTTACAGCCCAGTTCCCTGTGGCGTTGCACTGCCCTGTTACCAGCGTTTAATCGCTGCAGACCCAGGGATTCCAACTTGCCACTAAAACCTCCGAGCATCAGCCACCCCCGCCTCGCTCTTCTCCATCTGCAAGTACCTCTGGTGAGAGAAACCCAACAGTAAATTTTACTCTTAGCAAGGACAATGGTTAGAGAGGCTCATCCAGTGAAACATGATGGTAAAAGTGTTCTTGTACGTTTCTCACTCCTCCAGAATTGAAGGTACAAGTCGCCTTCTCACACCGCGCAGGCTCCGAGGTGAGGAGTCTCCAAGGGCAATAAATAAGTGTGGGGTAGGGAAAAAAGATAGATTGCAAGCTAGTCATTAATTGGATGGTAATCTGTATTTTTAAGGCAGCGTTCTTTGCTTTCCATGTATTAATTAAAGCACAAACTGGCTGCTAAGGGTCTCTTTACAAAGTAGCAACTATTAATATTCCTCTTTTTGTGCTGCTTTTTATTGGCTTTCCAGCTAAGGCACAGAAACACCAGCTGAACCAATTAGCTATCTAAAGTTTCAGGCTTATTACACATGCTAAGAAATGAAATCCTTGAACGTACAGTAATGAGGCACCTTAAAATGCAGGAGAGTGGGCCGATGCAATCAATCAGGATAAATCCATCGGCGTTACTCTCTAACGTTTTATTGGTAACTATAAAGTGAGCGTGGAGCAGCAGTGATCAGAATAGAAACCCTCTGATTAAAATTCAATTTGTTTTCCCTTCTCCTGGTTCAGCAGGTAAGGGTGAATGCACCCTGGGAAAAACAAACAGAATTAAATGAAGACATCATCCGGTTCAGATCTGGAAAAATAAACCTTGTGCTTCTCCCCGCAACAAGCAGCCTGACATCCTGCATTAGCACTGTGGAAAGGATAAAATAAACCCGACAATGGGGAGGATTGGGTGCTTTAGATAAATATTTTTGTTGTTGTTGTTGCCCCAGACTGTATATTTTTGTTTTCAACTCATTAACCTGGAGACAGGAAGAAATTAATTCTTGGGGAGGCTGTAACGTGGTTACCAGGAGAGTTTCAAGGCTCAGTGCTCAGTGCAATTCCTCTCCCCGACACTTAGTGCTGATCATAGAATCACAGAATCACAGGGGTTGGGAGGGACCCCCAGAGCTCATCAGGTCCAACCCCCTGCCAAAGCAGGGTCCCTAGGACAGATCAGGGCTGGAATCTCTCCAGAGAAGGAGACTCCACACCCCCTGGGCAGCCTGTCCCAGGGCTCCCTCACCCTCACTGGGAAGAAGTTCTTCCCCAGATTGGGGGGGAACTCCCTGTGCTCCAGCTTGAGCCCATCGCCCCTTGTGCTGTCCCCACAGACACTGAGCAGAGGCTGCCCATGTCCCCCTGTGTCCCACCCTTCAGCTATTGATAAACACTCATCAGATCCCCTCTCAGGCTTCTTCTCTGCAGGCTGAACAGCCCCAGCTCCCTCAGCCTTTCCTCCCAGGGGAGATGCTCCAGCCCCTTCAGCATCTCTGTCCCTCCTCTGGACTCTCTGGATGCTCATGTATGTTTGTGCAAGTAACATACAAACTGGAGCTGGCTCTGCAGTGGTGGGGGTGGCTTTGTGCCATGTGGAAGCTGTCCCACTCCTCACACTGACCCCATCCCCCTTGCACTGACCCTGTGTTTGCCATCGGTTCCTGCCAAGGGGGAGTGGGACTGGGGTGTTTCAAAATTGCCCTGTGACTGAGGTGACCTCCCCTGCTTTGAAAATCTATCCCTGGCTGTGTTTTATTTTTCAATCCTCTTCTAACCTTCCCCTTCTTGTAGTGGGCAGTGGCAGGGGGATTGGGTCCCCGGTGGGATTCAGGGCAGGCAGAGTCCGTCGGGTACCGAAATGGCTCGTACCAGCCCTTGGCTTCTGCACCTGACCCAGGAGGAGATGCAGCCTCTATCCTGGGGACTCGGTCCAGGCAGAACCGGGCCCTTTGAGCAATAGAGAGACGTCTTCTCAGCAGCTCAAGGCAGTTTGAAGGAAGCGACTGTGGTGATTAATATCTCACTTGGCTTTTGATAAGTCCCTGCAAGACGGGGGCAGAGTCGTTGTGCTGGGCGCTGTGCTGGGGCTGGGCTCGCTGCAGGAACCGGGGGGCCCAGAGATGCTGCAGGAAGCAAGGTGCTGGGTTTTGTGTACCATTTGCTGGACACAGTTAATGTAACGATGTGTTGTGTGGTGGATCAAAGGCACAACTGTTTGGGGAAGTGTCACACCAGTCTCTTCAGATCCTCTGTGAATTCCTGTGAGATTCTGCATCCAGGCTGCCTCGATTCCCTCTGAACCATCAATTCATCAAGCCAGGCTCATTTGGGATGCAGCTGCTCCCCATCTCCCGGGGTCTTACAGATCTCAGCGTGCAACCTCCTCCCCCCAGTGCTGCCATAAGCTCTGACTAAAGGAGCACACCGTTGTTATGCTATTCCCAGCTGTGTCTCCTGGGCTGCCGCTGTGCACTCCCTGCTCTTCCCTGGTCACCGTGCTTTGCCCTGCTGACACCTGCACTGCAGTGCCTGATGAAACAGTTCTGGAGTGTGCCAATGTTCCTAAAATGGGCTTAGACCCTTTTGAGACGGAGTGACTTGGTAATGCCTATTGTTCTATTGTTATTCCACTTCCACAGAAGCATGGCTGCTCTGGTTAAGGGTTGGACTCAATGATCCCAAAGGCCTTCTCCAACCTCAGTGATCCTGTGATGTGCAGCATGGGCATTGTATCGGCAGGGCTGGCTCAGAAACACAGTTGGTGTAGTTGATGCTTGAAAATCTGTATCCTTGTGTTAGGTGACTGCACCGTGGCTGGGTGGGTTACCCGAGGAGATGCTTCATCAGCTCAACTTCCTTTGGAAAGCGGCTGCTCTCTCACAGGGTCCCGTCTCCCTTAGCTTGCTGCCTCTCCCCTTGACCTCCCCACTGCCTCCCACAGCTGTCTTGTTATATTTACTGATGGTCTCAAGTTGCATCAGGATGGGGTTTAAGTTGGATATTAGGAAACATTTAATTGTGGAAAGAGTGGTCAGACTTTGGCTGCTTGGAGAGGTGGTGGGGTCACCATCCCTGGAGGGGCTCAAATCCGGTGTAGCCACTCCAGGGCATGGGTTAGCTGGCTGCTGGTGTTGGACAGATGGTTGGACATGATCTCAGAGGTGTTTTCCAAGCTTAAAGATTCTCTATGATATCCAGGACACCTTGGAGGAACCTGTTTTCCTCTGAACTTAAACTGAGTTGTGCTTGCTTGCTGACCTAGCAATCTGCTTGGCTCAGGAGTGGCTGTTACACCCCTTACACCTGCCTGCTCTCTTCCCTGGGACTGTGCTTGTCCTATGGACTCACCACTAAACATCTCCCTCCCTGCTGTGCCTTCAGCCACAATCCCAGCTCAGGGTGTGCTTTTTCAGGGATGCTGGGAAATGTCCAGCAGTGCTGTAGCTGTGCATCCCAACACACATCGAGAGCATTTAACTCGATAAAGCTCCTTTTGCTCCTTCCCCTCGCCCTGCTCAGGACTGCCAGGAGACAGGCAAAGGAAATCTCAGCATCAAACGTCCACCCAACTAGATGTGCTGGCCAGGTGCTGCATCAGGTGTCTGTTCATGTTCTGGGAGGAGCAGAGCTTTCATATCTGCTTGTTAAGATCATGGTACCTTCCATCCCCCTTCCCTGGCATGGACACTTTCAGAGCTGTAGGTTTGTTTGATGAGTGTTGTCTGGGCTTCTAGTTGAATCTTTTGAATTTATATCTTCCCTTTAAAGGGGGGGGAAATGTAAAGAGAAAAGGCCACGATGGCTTAAATGCCATCATCACCATCATCACCACATCTATGGCATCGCAGCTCAAGCTCTGCCTCTCCAGAGCCCTCTGAGCACTCTCAGCCTCACTCTACCAAGAGCTCTCTGCTGGAGGCTGAACAATTACTACTTTCTCACCATTAAGTAGCAATGAGCAGAAAAACACATCCAGAAATTAATTTTGCATGTTACAAGATGGACTTTCACCCAGGGCAATGGGCTAATTCACCACCAGCACCATGCAGGAAAGTTGCTCATTCCCCCCAGCAAAGCACCCTGTGGAGACACAGGCACTTTCCACCTTAAAAGAAAGGGGGGAAAAAAAAAAGAAAAAGAAAAGTAATAATTAGGAACAATACAGCCAAAATGTTTTATTTGGGCAATACAAATACAATCAAATCAAAAATATCACAGATTTTCATACGTTAGTAAGAAGTTACTGTACACTTGAACAGTTGCCATTTTTACAGCTAACAAAGCTTTTACCTTTATTAAAATGTATTTTCCTCTCACATAAAATATACACTTTTCACTGACGTATTTTACATCATACACCTCTCTGGGATAAGAAACATCTCACAAACAATGCACAACAGAGGCCATCTTCTCTAAACCCATAGAAAATATTACATAGAAGCGAGAAACACTGGTATATCCTACTAGGCTGCAGCCCTCCAATGTCATGGTCTGTTGCTACTAAATACTCCATGCATCATAAAACGCTGTACATCGCTGACAGTGGGGGCTCCTTGGGTCTGATCCCAGTTCCTCACGGTACCTTGTAGAGAGCGTTAAGCATCGGTGGGGTATTAAGGGCATGTGGGCTCTTCCTTTGTGTTCACACCTGCAATTAAACCCCCCCTCACACGATGCTCCTGATGCCGGAGCAAATGGGTTGGCAGAGCTGCGCCCCAGTGACGGTTTGATACCCCCAGTGCCTCGCAGACACACCGTCTGCTCCCTCTTCTGACAGCGTAATAAACATCCCTCATGAAACCCTGGATCTGCTGGCATGAATGGAGGTCTCACCGCTGACTCCAGTGGAGCCAGATTGTAACCCTGCAGTGGTGGTGGATTTCCCTTACAATTAGTACCTTATAAAAGGAAGAAGGGGGGGGAAGAGTTGTGGGAAGAAAGACTCCAGCCATGCTGCAATAGAGAGAGCCCTGGCAGCAAGCATCCCTGTGATGTAAGGTTTCCATAAGAGCTTCCCCGGGGACTAACCAGAACCCTTCCTTCATAATCATTTTCTGACTTAATTTGGCGAACAGATGCAGGAAATAAATGTGTTCATCCCTACAGGCTGTTGCTGAGATTTGGAAAGAATTAGGGACTCTGTTAACTTCAGGTTAAACTAATTAAAGAAACATAGAAAGAAAGACAATGTGGCTATATTTTAATCCTGGGAGAAGTTCTGTTGTTGTTAACCTAACAAAGGAGTGATGGAAAATCCAGCCTCTCCCTCCCCGTTGTACCACAGTAAGGGTGCAAGGAAGCGACCCAGTGGCTTTGGAGAATAACACTCTGCTTATTGATAAGAGGCTTTTTCTTTAATTGCAGATCAGAAGAGCCGCCCAGTTACTGGGACAGTCTGTGTACTGTAGCATTGTTCTCATCGTGTTTTTTTCTTGGCTTGGGTCCCTCCTGAAAGGCACCAGCTGCTTCCCAGTGCCAAACCCTGCAGCTCCCATGGGATGTGGAGGTGCTGAGCTGCCCTGGCACGGCCCAGGCTGCTGTGCCCCAGGTTTCAGAGGAGTCAGGCTAGTGCTAGAGTCTGGGATGCACCGACCCAAGCCTGGCATCTCAAGGCGCCTTTCAGACAAGCTTCTCTTTCTGCACAGGCTGTTCCCCTCCCGCTGCCAGGCCAGCTTGACACAGGAACACCCTTCCTACCTTCCTTAGCTCATCACTGGGGGGAACATCCCCTGACAGGGCTTCTTCTGGGACCTTTGGGCAGGGGATTGTTCCTCTTCAAAAAAACCCTTCAATCCTCATAAATAAGGCATCTGTTTAATTTAGTTACTGTAAACCATTGTTTAAAAACTAAAATCCTCACTGTGTCCTGTCACCTTGGGACGATTTATTTAGAAATGAATAAAAAAGAGTAATATATATATATATATATAAGTATCCTTTTCTAATCATAACACCATGTACAATCCACAACCTGATTCTGGAATAAAGCACAGTCCTGAACAGAAGCAATGTGAACGTAGGGAAAGGGCGTTCCATCGTCTCCCTCTGTGCATTTGGAGATGGCTTTGTGGTCCCTCGTGTTACCCGCAGCCTCCCAGCGCTGCCGCAGGGGGGGATCCCGACCCAGGCTCTGTGTGGTGGCTGTGAGACGAAGGGATGCGCCGGGACCGTGCTGCTGGGCTGGGCAGCTGAGCAATGCACCGAGCTGGCTCTGCTTCCCCCGGGCAGCCCTCGCAGGAGGCTTTGGGAAGTGCTTTCTGTGGGTGAGCAGAGCTTGAGGCAGCTGGGCTCAGGCTGCTCGTGGGGATGTGTTTCTGCAGCAGTGGCCAGCGTTGTGCCGTGAATTGTATTCCCCTGGATTGGCTCAGCCTCCACCCTTATCAGCTACAAGTGAGCAGAAAACACACACACGCAGTACCCGGTCGCTCGACACAGATACTGAACGTTGGGCTCTGAGCAGAAACTCCATCAGCAGAAGGCAGATAAAGGTGTGATGGGCACTGTCTGTAATGGGAAGCCAGGCTCTGAAATGATGGGGATGGCATGTTACACCGAGGCCCTTCCAAGCTGCACTCCACATTGTTCCCAGCTTTACTGTGTGGTTCAGGCAGCTGTTTGTCTGTGAGGACGCTGCCCGTGCACAAGGAAGGGCAGGAGTTGGCTCTTCTGTTATCTATAGGCTACTTTGTTTGTCCTGCAGTAAGAGACAGTGTTGTTTGCTGACATTTGCTGGTAGCTCAGCTAAATGTTTACAGTTCTGAAGTTCATTAAAAGGGGGTTGTCACGGCTTGAGTCTTGCTCAGGCTGATCAGTAATAACATCAGAACAAATTTACTTAATCTAAATTAAGCTGCGGTTTGGGGCTCCACGTAGAACAGTGATTTCTCTTACAGTTGGGGGGGGGGCATCCCCTATGGATACAATCCCACCTGTGGCTTTACATTCCCATCTCAGGGCTGAGCGTGGGAACACGCAGCACGTGTGTCCTCTCCTGGGTTACTAGTGTGGCTCCCGTTCCGAACGGGCGACTGTTGGAATCGCTTTGTGATGCTCAGGACCAGCCTGTCCGCTGTACTGTGGGGCCCAAACGAGGGCCAAACACCTCTGTTTGCAGCCTGACTTTGGTTCTTTAGCATATTTTACTGCTATGGTTCTCCCTCGCTCTCTGTAAAGCAGGAATGAGATGGGAAGCCCGATGGAGACCTTTAAAAACCACACCAGGGCAACCTCCGCTGTCCTTACACCAATCCCAGCAGGGTTTACTTCACCTGAGCCACTAAGGTGACTGGACTGAGAAGCTGAAGCCACAGCAGAACGTGGCAAGGGCTGTAAAGCCATCATGTGTGTGTACTAAGGATGTGGTGATGCCTTCTTGAACACCTCTGCCATATGGACCATGATCTCACGTGCAAGCTTCCCAAACGTTGGGTCTTCCTCCCTTTTGGGCTTAGGATCAAGGGATTTGTGCTTTCATTAAACCTTTTTGATTTTGTGTTTATTATAAGAGCAGTTTGTTACCGTGGGTCACCATTTCTCACACTGCACGTGCCAAGCCTGGCGAGTTCCTCATATAATATTCTTTCTGAAAAACTACTATGCTTGCTAAATAATGCCAAGTGATTTATTTTGCAGCAAAAGGAACACTGGTCTTTTGCAGAAAGTGGTTTGTTGGGGGGTTTTAACATTTAAAATGAATGGAAAAACATTTGTTTTCACTTCCCAGCTCTATGTGGAACGAAGGCCCCTCTCAGATTTTCAAAGGCAGTGTGGTGCACTGGTGTCCCATGAGCAAACAAAGGGGTCTGACCTCAACTACCCACCCCCCCAGTAAATCCTTTTTTCTTTAAGATATGCCCCGTACTCAGCAGTGGTGAGGCTGCACCTCGAGTGCTGGGTCCAGCTCTGGGCTCCTCACCATCAGAAGGACATGGAGGTCCTGGAGCGAGTGCACAGAAGGGCAACCAGGCTGGGGAAGGGGCTGGAGGGCAAATCCTCTGAGGAGCAGCTGAGGGAGCTGGGGGTGTTGAGCCTGGAGAAGAGGAGGCTGAGGGGAGCCCTTCTCCCCCCTGCCCTGCCAGGAGGGTGCAGAGAGGTGGGCGATGGTCTCTGCAGCCAGGGGCCAGGAGATGGGACAAGGGGCAATGGGCTCAAGCTGCCCCAGGGCAGGGTCAGCTCAGCTGGGAGGGCAAAGTTCTTCCCTGGCAGAGTTGTGGGGCTGTGGCACAGGCTGCCCAGGGAGGGGGCTGAGTCCCCAGCCCTGGGGGTGTTTAACAGAGGGGAGATGAGGTGCTCAGGGAGCTGGTTTAGCTCAGGATGGGAATGGTTGGACCTGATGATCTTTAAAAGTCTTTTCCAACCCTGTGATTCTGTAAGGCTCGTTTCAGTGAAACACTACCTCAGTTCTCATTTACTCAGAGTCTTCCAGCGACTGTCACTGGGGTCTGTTAAATATGAACACCAGAAAGCTTTCCTTGTCCTGCGAGGGATGTGCTGGTGAGAACAGGGATCTACAGCCCCTCCACCTCTACAAGAGGGATGTGTGTTAACCAGCGAGACCGGCTCTTTGCCACACAGGGGGCCGTGTCCCCTGCGAAGGCACTGCGTCCCCCCTGCCCATCCCTCTTCGCAGGGGAGCTGCCCCGTTCCCCACCAGCAGCAATTCCCCGGCATCGATTGGATTTACGTGGGTGAAGGGCTGTACAAATGTTTACTTTAACCACTAGCAGTTGACACAGGAGCTTTATGTTCTGAGCCGGTGAGTAATGCCAGGCTTTCCCTTCCTGCTCCTTAATGCTTTTTTGACCTTATTTGCCTCTAAGTAGCTTTGCCATCAAAAGCTGTAATTCTGCCGAGTGATTTCCCCAATGCAAGAGGAGCCCCACTGGGTAATACTCGCCGGAGCTGGTGGTGTGCAGCATCCCATTACACGCTGGGCTTACTACTGAGCAATTCCATTTTGCAGTCCAGCTCGTACCATCTTGTAATTAAATAGCGAGCTCACGCCGCGCAAAGGTCAAACACATCAAACCTGCCAAAACACAGCCCCTGGGCGCGTCAGCCTCAGGAGACCGAAGCCCAGAGTCGGCAGGGATAAGGTGTTTATTCATAAGCTCAGGAATTAGGACTTGCTGCGGGGAGCGACTCTCTTTACTGGAGATGTGCTGCCCAGGAATGGGGTGCAGGGATGAAGCTTGTGCACCGAGACGGGCTTTAGCTTCATAGCCCGTGGCAGCTCCTCTCAGCCCCTCTTCACGTTATGAAAGAGCAGCATTAGCAACGCGGTGACTTGGCTTATGCCTTTGCTTTGATCTTGTTTTTCAAGCTGTGCGAGCGAGAGCTGGTGCCTGATGGCCAAGATGGGGCTTTATCTGTCAGGCTTTTTAAGCTTTTAGAAGCTAACAGGGAGGTGAGGTTTTGAATACTGGCTTTGCATCCTAACCCCTTACACAGAGAAGTTTAACAGGTACAACAGCGTTCAGCTCCCTGGGTGTAGCAGAAAATACGGCGTCAGATCTGCTCTGTGAGAAAAGCAGAGCATCTGTGTGCAGCAGTGTTCCTAATTCCTCCCTCTCGCCCCAGCATTAGTCTGTCTCTCACAGAACTCATCTGCTGTTTGTTTAGCACAGGGAAAAATAATTCAGACTCTCTTAGATAACGTGTTACTCTGGTTTTAGTGGGCAATGTCTAGGCTAGATCTTTCTCCTTCCCTTCTAATACAGCCTGACCCTGGTCTGCAGAGGGCAAAGCAAGCTGCAGTGTAGCTGGGTTCACGCTGTATTTAAACCTGGCGCTTCTCCGAAACTGGTTTTGCACAGGGGGTAAATTACACACAAGATGTAAACTGCTAAAACAAGCTTTGTCTTTGGGCTCTGTCCCTGTGGCGTTACGAACCCCCACGCTCAGCTGGGCTTGCTGTAGGCACGGTTATGTTAGTCTTGGGGAGGGACAGCACCATGCAAGCATGCCGGAGTCTGCGTGGGGTCCTCAAGGATCGGGCTTTGTTATTGAAGAAAAATTGAGAAACCCAATTTGATGATGCTGAAATGTCGTTTTTCTTGAGTACGGTACAGGATTAGGCAGATTACCCCAGCCAGCAACTTCTGGAGAGCCCGGGCTGCTTTGGTGCCAGGCTGTATCTATCAAAGGGAGGAGACAGGAATGGAGCAAAACTATGGCTTGAATCACTAAGGTGGTGAAGAAAGACAAATCTGCTGAGTAAATGTGAACAGACAACAATGTCTGCTGGTGACGGTGAAGAGCGGTGCCCATTAAGCAGGAAAAAGGGAAATCAAATCCCTAGGAAAGCTGCTTTCCCTCGTGTTGTAATGACCATGCTGCTAACAGGATTTCTAATGGAGGCTTTATACTCTCCTCTGAAAGCGTGTCACTAGTAGAAGCCTGGCTTTGTCATATTTTATGTATTTATATTCAGCTTATAAAAATGTAGTGGGCATCCTGTCTGCTACAACCGGCTTGTAATTGAGCTTTAAAAGCCTGGGTAAGCTGCCTCTCAAAGGACACTGATGGTAATTGCCAAACCAGCCCGTCAGAGCTCGGCCGTGAGGCGCTGGCACTGGACTGAAAGCAGCTGATTCTGAAACAGGGGAGGAAATTCAGGGCCGTCCCCCCTTCACATGGCTCACTGTGTCCCGTGCCCAGCCCCGTCTCAGCTGTGACGGGCCGCAGCTCTAGGCCGGGCTGCGGCTCCTAGGCCAAGCCGCAGGCCTACGCTGGAGTTCCTTTCTGCTCCTCAATCCACTGGTGAAACATTAAGGTTCAGGCCTGTCAGATGAGCGTTCGGTTTGTTTTCCTGACCCAGAGGTATCAGGGAGGCATGTTGTTAAGCCTGGCGTAATTGGCAAGTCAGGGTAAACACCTCTGAAATGCTCCAAGGTGTCATTAGTTGGGCATTAGCTGTGTGATCTGTGGGAGCCACAGCACATAGACAGATCTTGGGCAGAGAGAGGGTTCTTTTTTCTTTAATTTCTTATATTTTATTTGATTTTAAATTTTATTTTAATTTTTAAATTTTATTTATATTTTATTTTAAACTTAATTTCACTATTTTATTTAATTTAATTTTTTACTTCATTGTTTTATTTATTGATTGTCAGAGAACCACAGACTGGTGTGGGTGGGCAGGGCACTCAGCCCCCAGTGCCCCCCTGCCACAGGCAGTGACACCCCCCAGCCCAGGGTGCCCCAAGCCCATCCAACCCGGCCTTGAGCTCTGCCAGGGATCCCAGGGCAGCCCCAGGTTCTCTGGGCACCCTGTGCCAGGGCCTCCCCCCTCCCCGGGAAGGATTTCTGCCCCCCAGCCCCTCTCCATCCCCCTCCTGCAGCTGAAGGCCATTGCCCTGGGCCTGGCCCTCCCTGCCTTAGTAAATCTGATTTCATTTGATTTGATTGATTTAGTTTTATTCCAAACCAACAAGCCAGGCCCCTCCATTGCCTGACGTGCCACCCCCCACAGCCTCTGAAGCTGCAGAGTGCTAAGACACTGTCTGGCTCTGGCTGGCATGACGGGCAGGGGTCTACTTGAAAAGGGAAGGATGAAAAATAGAGGTTTATTCCCTCGGCTGTGCAGATACCGTTCTATACAGTAGGAAGTTCTGATTTAGTGTCCTCCTCTAGAAGCATCTTCCTGGGCACTGGCATTGTAACCCAGTAACAGCATCACCTCCATCTTCCCCTCCCCAGATCGGGCCAGACGGCTCCTTGCTCCAGAGAGCTGGAGCTGCCTTTCCAAGCAGCATGCCCGGGGCTGGAGCAGCTCCCATGGCAGCTCTCCTCTCCCTTCATGTTCCTAGGGCTGGCATCTGTGTCTTGAGTCACTTCTTTTCCTCGATAAAGCTTTTAGACAAGATCTGTTCTTTAGATCGTGGTCCTCACTTGGCTACCAGTGAGCACATTGTACATACCTGTGGTTTTAGAGCAAGTTATTAATGCAGCAAGATTATTTTATTTATTCCAATTTCACTGTTCACAGCTCAGCACAAAGCCAGGACGGCTTCATGGTTCCTCATAAATCACCTTAAAAACAGGCTTTCATTACTTCTCTGGGTGTACTTTTGTTTTTCTAATCTATTTTTAGCTCTAATATATGTAGCATCATTCAGATACTATTGTCATCTTGGATTTTTAATACTGTGTGTTGCAGGACTTATTCTTTTAAATTGTCTTATCATATGATAATGCACTAAGCCTCTTGCTCTGGACCGGCAAGGAAAATGTATCTGTGGAATGAGGAGCAGATGGCACGGAACCAAGGCGTTACTCGGAGCGCGGCTGCTCGCTGCGCTGTAAAATCCTCCCTGCATTAGTACAGTAATTAAAATATAAGCTGCATGCACTAGTGCCTGGGGCGTTTTTGCTCAGAGCTCGATATGATATCGCATCCCTGGGCTTCCCAACCACTGCAACGGAAAACCAGGGAGGAAAATCAAGCTCCTATCAGGGAGGAGGAGTATCGATAGGCGCAGCGGCAAGGCAGGGCTTGTTAAATCCAAGGGGCACACTCCTCCTGTGCTGCTGTGTCCTGTCGAGCCGCAGGGCTGGGCTGGGCAGGACCCCCTGGACCATTCAGCTCATCCAAGCAAACCCTGCTAACGTCTTCTGGCCCGGGGAGCTGAGGTGGTGCTGTGGAATACGTACACCCAGGGCCCTGTAACGCTCATTGAAAAGCCCGAATCTCTAATGAGAAGCAATCTGTCTTGTGCCTGCTGATCTAAAGGCGCTGGATAAATAAGGGTCAGCCTGTGGCACAGGGGTACGGCTGTCAGGCTCCGGAGGAAGCGGCGATGCCGGCACAGCTGCCACCAGCTCTGCTACACCCTCAGCCTCGCTGAACACTAACAGCCCCAGCCAGCCCCGAGCCAGGGGGATGGCACACCCAAGGCACCCAGACTGCCATCCACCATGCCTGGCAACCTTCTGAGGCCAGCAGTGGCAAGTGGACGGGGGACAGATGAGCCCCACATTGCTCCTGCTGATAGAAAAAGGTGGGAAGCTTCTCTGGTTGGGGCTTTGCTAGTGCTGCCCCACAGCAAACCACCTCTCCCTGGTTTCAGGTGATGCTTTGGTAGGTCTGCACACGCGTCTGTTGGTGTTACCAGACAGCCCCCGGCCCCTCTGGAGGCCACCACATCCCCCCTGCGTTGCTTGGGCAAGCAGAAGCTTCACCCCAGGCTGCAGCCACAAGGCACGGGATGCTCCGTGCCCCCGAAGCCAGCAGCCCTTCCCCAGTGTGACCCCACACTGCTGCCATGGAAGGCAATAAAAGGTCCAGATCCAAAGTCTTTACAGCTGCTCTGCTGTTTGCCTGCCCCAGGAACCACATTATTGCAGGCACTTTGCCCCTGCTCCCACACTGAACACCACTGGAGCACCATGAGAGGCAGTTTGACACAGAAACTGCTGTGGATTTTACAGCCGTTCCTGAGACATAAGAGCTGCTGAACTCTAAGCTGCATTAAATGCCAAGAATCTGTGGAAATTCTCCCTGTTTTGTCCTTCTCCTGGTTTTTCATTGGAGACGAGTGTGACCTGCTTCAGGATTCTGGCTCCACTGGGGCAACCAGCTGTGGCCAAGTCCGTTACAACCCAACCCTGTATTGTTTGCAACTGAGATTCAACACTACTTCAGTCATGCAGTACTTAGGGCAGCAGTGACCCCCTCCTAAATACTCTCCTCCTGCAGATCATTTCAGTGCCCATGCCTGGCAACAGGCTCCAGCAAGCCGCCGGCTCTTAAACTGGCACCTATCGGATTATCTCAATATATTATTCATATCACCTTTTAATTCCACTGCATTTAAAAGCCCTGTTTATGGAGAAGTGCTCATGGAATGTATTAGCATTTGACCAGAATAGGGTATTTAATTCAGCAGGCAAGCACTGACAATGAAGCATATATTATGCCTCCTACACAGCATTTACTGTCATTATAGTCGCCTACATATATTAAGTTATTTTGTTGATGATTATGGATGAATATTAGTGAAAGAACTCTGTGCAAAATAAAACCTAGCTGCTCAGCATCTGAGAGCGAAGGAGAAAAGGGCAGGAACAAATGGCTTGGCTCGCAAATAATAAACTCATTGTTTTGAAACTATCTTAGGAAAATTGAGGATTATATTCAGACATCTGTTACTTGTCACAGCGCAGCAGAAACCTGATGTCTTGAAGGGTTTTTTCTCTCTGCTCTGGCTTCTGCCCCAGCCCCTTTCCGAGGGCAGCTCTGCAGGCTTTGGGGGCACGAAGGGGGACAGCGACCGAGCGCGGTGCGGACCCCAGCCTGGCTCAGTCTCCCAGCTGAGTCAGCAGGGCAAAAGATCATGTAATTTTTTGGCACCGCTGCCTCTGCCTGACAACTGATTTATTGCTGCTGTGGCACAGCCCTGTGTGAACACTGCATTAATTCCCCACAGTACGTAACGAGCGTAGCGGGTACCACAGTCACAACGCTGTGCGCTGCGATGGTGCTCCTAGCATCCACAGGGCTTGTGTCAGCCTGTTAGGGGCACGGCGAGGGTACTGGTGACAAACTGGGAATGGTTTGGGAGGTTCCCTCCCAGTCTGCTGGGTTTACCTTGTTTGGCTGTGGTGCTCTACATCAGTCACCCATTAAATGACTGACTGGGTGGCTGTGTCTGCAGGGCACACGAGCCTACGTGTATGCCACAGACCGTGTGGCTTTACCCCTGTGCCTGGTTTGCAGCTAATGATGCCTGGGCACTCGTGTGTGGGTTTGCACTTGGAACCTGCCTTGCAGATCTTCTCAGAGGTGTTGGGGGAAAAAGCTTCTGGGTCATGTTTTCTCCTGGCTGAGTCTGAGCTGGTCTTTGTGGATCTCCCTGCTAATGCTGATCTCAGGTGTGCCATGAAGCCAGAGCTGCCTGAGTCTCACCTAGGCGGCATGACAACAACAAAGCCATCGAGGAGAGTTCAGTGTGGTGGGGAGAGGTCTGGCAGTGCCATGGGGGCCTTAGTGCCGGTGTTTCTGTGTGTCTGAGGGGACAAAGCAAGCTGTGGGGCTCAGGGAAGGGACCGAGTCCCACACTGGCCGTGACCCAGCAGCTTGTGTGAGGATGCAAAGTGATGGCTGGTTTGTGGGGACGCTCTGCTGCTGGAAACTTCCAGCTCGAGCTGGTTCATGTTGTCACTGTCATCACCTTCTGCTGACCCTGATTTGAGTGTTGGGAGTTTGGGTTTGATTGGTAGGAGACCCTGCAGTGGGTGCTGCAGAAACCTGGAGGCAGAGCAGAAGGGGTCAGAGGTCCCTGGGTCAGAGGTCTGCTCTGGTGCTGTTTGTACAGGTGGAGGAGGAGCTGTGAGCAGCAGCACACGGGATGCTACAGCTAGGGTGATGCCACACCTTGGGGGAGCACAGCCATGACCGAGCAAAGCATCTGTGTGTCTCTGTGCCACCAAAATGCTCAGCGGCGAGAGTGCCGAGTGCCTACGCGATGAGGGGGAGAGCTGCACCTTCCTGAGGAGTCTGGCATCCTGAAAGGCTGTCTAAGGAATTAGTCTGAGCTACGTGGCTGAACTAATTTCTCTGTTTAATCAGCATTTCTCACACCATTAGGAACACAGACCTGCCCAGTCTGCAGCACCTCCCCAGGGTGACAGCCAGAAGCCAATGGGAGATGCTGTCCTGCCCTGCTCGGCTTCAGTTTAGAAAGATGAGAAATAAAAAGGCAGCAGCCAAAGCAAGCAATGCCCTGGGGAAAGATCTGTGGTAGCTTATCCAAGCCAGTCACAGGTCTTGTGAGCTTGGCTGTCCGAGCCCATCCAGGCTTTGGAAGTGCTGCAGACCCTTCCCATAGGCTGGGCTACGCAGAGAGGATTAGATTTACCCGCTGTAAATGATCACCATTGCTTTTGTGATGGAGCAGGAACAGAGCATCACAGGCAGAAGAGACTTCACACAGAAAAAAAGAAAAGAAGTTTGTTTTCCCACTGGCCTAATGGGATGGTTCCATCCCCCAAGGGTCTTGCTGTGTGGTTCTTGCTTTTCAGATTAATGCCAAGCGATCTGAGCTGGTTTGGGCAGGGGACGCACTGAGCTTTACACAGTGTGCAATTCACAGGTCAGGATTTCTTCAGGCTCCTGCTGGCTGGCTGTTTTGACCACGTTTAAAGGCCATTATAGAAAACTGAGCAGTAATTAATGCCATCAGTCGATAGCCAGAAGCTGATTCTCAGCACAGATCTGCCTTGGTGGTTACTCTAATTGCGGCTCTGGCTGCCGGGGCTGCGGGGCACTGCCTCTTTCTCCAGGGCTGCGTCTTATCTCCAGCAGTTTTCCCAGTACATGTTCTGTGCTGGCTGATGGCATCAGGGAAGCTGAAGGATTGGGAAGTCAGGGTGCTGGGTGGAAGGTGAGGCACAGTGCTACAGGTCTGTGTGCTGGAGCTCTGCACTTCCCCAGAGCGTGCTGGGAGGTTTGCTCAGAAACAAGCAAACAGATCCTGCCAGCACCGCTGTGCTTCCATCCCCAGAACAACGGTGCCTGGCTGCCCTTCCTGGCAAACCACGGGTCTCTCTGTGCTCTCCGATTGCACGGTAAATCTCACTCCCTCACCTGTCATAAAGATTGAGTTTTCTTTTATGGTTGTCTCTCTCCAGCCCCCTTCCCTTCCCCTCCAGCCGTACGCTGACGCTTGCCGCAGCCAGTGCCGCGGTGCCTGGTGTACGGTACGGAGCGATGCTCTAAGAATGATCCCTGCCAGTTAGTGCTCATTGGAAGCAGTGACAGCCTGGGAGGTGCAGCGTGCCCTGCCCACGCAGCCTGCTCCCCTTTCCCTGCATCTGGCTCTCCCCTCCTGCTTCGGGCTTGCCCAAGCCCTTCCCATTGGTGCTGTGGGACCTTTCATGAGCACAGGAATGTTGGAGAAGGTCTGGGAGGGGTGACTGGACCTGTGGCTGTGTTAGAGGCTGGCATGGCAGAGGGCAGAGGTGCTCACCTCTTCCCCAGCCTCAGGATGCTCCCAGCTATCCCGGAGCTGCCCCAGGAGTCATTCAGGCCCCGGGAATTCGCAGCTTTGTACTTCTTCCCTTCTGAAGGCTGGTCATTATTTTGTGTCACCACTGACAAAGTTGATGACTTTCTTTCCCTTCACTGTATTAACTCAGTGACTTTTATATGTGCATGAGATGCCATGGTTACTTTGAGTGCACTAATTGCGAGTGTTAAATTACAGCCTGCAACACTGAAGCTGCCATTTTCCTTCTGCCTGTTATTGTAGACCACTACTATACCCTGGGAAGGCTCCTAAACCTCTTCGAATCACAGAATCCCAGACTGGTCTGGGTTGGGAGGGACCCCAAGGGTCCCAGAGCTCCAACCCCCTGCCACAGGCAGGGACACCAACCTCCAGGCCTGGAGCTACACAAGGTTGCCAGGGCCTTGAACACCCCCAGGGACGGGGCACCCACCACCTTTCTGAAACTCTTCCCAGTGACCAGAGCCAACGACCAGCAACTTCCATGCTATTTACACCGATCTCAGCTCTCCACAGGTGTAAGAGCCTTCAGCTGTAGGACCACCCTTATCTGTAGCTGTAGGCTGAGCACAGGCAGCACGCAGTGCTCCTGAGCCAGGACGCGGTCTCCTCAAAGAGTATTGCTAATTGCATGCCATTAATTATGCAGTTTTAAGCAGTAGGTCAGGCTTAGTCCACAGCTTTACACACACGATTGCTGGCTACATGTGCTAGCACCTGGAGCCTTCTGGCTGTGTACAAGCTGTGCTGTGCATCCCTGGCCTCATCTGCTGCGCTCAAACTCGCTGAGAGGGCTCAAAATTTGGCACAGCATTGATTTAAAGCACCTTGCCATGTATATAAACACATGTGGGATGGAGTCATTAGAATAATAAATTGTAGTGCTTGTATAACACTTTAAATCCCTCCAAAGCCCCGTACAACTGGAGCTGCTTCCCAGCCCTGAGATCTGAGGTGGGGTGGAACGATGCCCCAACACCCTGTCCCTGGGCACGGAGCTCTGCTGGGTGTTGAGCCCTCCTGCATCGGCTTAATTAACGAGCTTTCAAGAGACAGCCAGCTGCCCCAGGGAGGAGGAGCTCTTGGTCAGCCCTTCCCCATACCAGGGGCTCCCATCCCCACCATCATCACCCGGGCTGGCTGGAGGAGAGGGATGCTGGGGGAGGAGAGTCAGGCAGCCGCTGCTGCACTGATTGGAAAGCTAAATCAAGATGCCTTTTTTCCTCTCTTAATTGCTATTTTTTTTTACATCTTCTCAGGCTATTTTAGTACAGAATTATTTCCCAAGCTCAGACATCCTCATTTGAATTTTTATATTATCTTAATTCCAATTCCACTGAAATGTTGGGCCAGAGCCTGTGCTGGTACAGACCACTCTCCTCAATCTTTACATGCATTATAGGAACAGTTGTTAATTATTAACGGACAGGCAGGTTTGAATCGGTTTTATGATGGTGGGGAACTCAGAGCAGCCTGGGTGGTAGTCCTTTGGAGGACACCGAGGGGAGACAGCTGCTCCTCAGAAGTCAGCCTGGTGCTATGAATGATTGTTTTGGTTTCTGCTTTGTTTTCACTCCCTAGTAAATCCATGTGTCTTTGCTAGTACAAGGTAAAAGAACAGCCACCAACATCTCACCATGCTTCCTAAGTGCCAGGCTGGCAAGCTGCTGCTGTTAGTCCTGCAAGTGAGTCAATTCTGTGTGTGGGAGAGGGCACTTGTGGTGTCCCTGCCTGGGGAACGTGAAGGGCTGGCAAGGCTTCTGTGGGAAGCCACCACGGAGCCCGAGGAATTCCTCTGAATGGTTCAAGGGGAAAGAAACCAAATTGGTTTTGCCTGAGAGGGCTGGTGGCCCGTGGCAGAGGAGACATGGTGTGGTCTGGCTCGTGCCGATGCCCATCCCCAGCCCAAGGTGGTGGGAGGGGGGCATGGCGTGGAGGGCACCCTCCTGGGGATGGGGCATCCCCTGCCAGCCCTGCCTGCTGGGTCGGGGCCTCACTCCCCATGGGGTGAAAATGGATAAACCTGGGTCTTTCTGAGTGCTGAGAGCGTCTGCTGCAGCCCCCTGGAAGGTCACCGTGATGGCTGCATTTCTTCAGGCAGCTCCTCATTCTCCTAATGCGAGAGATTTCTAGAGTTAATTATGAAATCTTTAGTATTAAATATTCAGGAACACTTATTTTTGAATACCTCAGGTTTAATTTAGGTTCTCTGAAATTTTAATATCTTGCTTTAATATTTAATGCCAGCCTGACAGGAGCATAGAAATGTAAAGTCTGGGCTTGAATGGACCGAGTCCTGGGTTTCCTTGTGGAAAAGGCCAAGATGGAGAGGTGAGGGCAGGGCCCCTCAAAAGGACACAGCTCTTCCTTTTATCCTACCCACATGCAGGGCACTGTGAAATTTCTAGATAAACACTTGCTTTTTGTGCTTTTAAAGTAACACAGACTCAGGGATGCAAACTCCTTCCCTTCCTCCTGCTGATGAGCAAGGAGCAGGGTCCCCCCCAAAGCAGAAGACTGCTCTGGGTCTCTACATCATGCTCATCTGGCAGGCTCTGCCTCCCAGGCTCTGCACCCCTGGCTCATTCCAGGCTCTGCCTCCCTGGCCCTGCCTCCCAGGCTCTGCCCCCTGCTTCAATCAGACATGATGCCAAGAAGTCCTCACCAGGTTGTGAGAACAGCCCTGCACACACACGTGTTGCGTGTGACTGACTGTCTGGCACGGTTTGTCCATCAGCTCTAGATAAAGCCTCTCAGGTATTATAGCATCTTTCATGTGTTGTGCAGCACAGGACCTCCAGATGAGAAGAAGGTTTCCTTTTTTGGGGGGAGGGGGGAAGAGGAGGCCAGCTGCCTAATTAACAAGAAGTGCTGTTAATTGTGAGGTGCATTTAAAGGGAAATGAGTAGGGTGGTCTTTGTGAAGTTCCTACAAATCTACATTAGAGCCAAGATGCTTAAATGCACTGGGAAGGGTCCCAAGCTGATGGGGTTTCGGGTTCTGAAGATCAGGCAAGGCTGTAGCTGGATGAAAACTGAGTTTGTCTTGGGGAGCAAAGTTCTTTTTAAGGGCAGAGCAGGGGACTTGCACGGGGGATTCTGGTGCTGCCTTATTCGGGAGGCACAGGAGAAACATCAGCTAAAGGTGATGGAGCCAAGTTGCCAGGGGCTGAGTGCCAAAGAGCAAGAAAAGGTGTGTAACCCATCCCTGGCTGCCACAGTGGCCTTTAAGTGCTCTTTGTGCCCTGCGTGTTTGTGGATAAAGCCTGGGAAAACGTGGGGCAGGGGTGTGTTCTGTGTGCAGCTGGGGACCCTATTTCAGCCTCAACCCTCAAAATGCCACACCACAGAAATCTGCACTCCATCAGGCCTGGGAACACGGCACCAGCGCTCGGGGCAGCCGGGTCACAGGGCATGAGCCCCTCTAAAGCAGTCCAGGAGAGTGGCAGGAGCAGCACAGCCAGCCCAGAGAGCTTCCTGCCCCCCATCCCAGAGCACCCGTGTCTGCGCTTGGCTTTGCTCCCCTCTCTCAGGCACTTTAACGTTCTCACCCCAAGCAGAACCCTGAGGTCTGGTGTCAGCTCATTCTCCCTTTATTTCATCTGAAGCGTTTCAGTGCTCCTGTTTCTCACAGGCCTGTGGAGAAGAGCCCTGCCATGGGGCAGGCAGGGGTGGGGGGCTGGCTGCTGTCATGCCAGGGCCTCCAGCTTCCAGCTGAGCTGTGCCTGGAGAGTGTGAGGAGTGCTCAGGGCCAGGACTACAGCCCTCATTGTGATGGGGAAAACAGGCCAGGTATGAGCTGAAACAGCAGCTGCAGCTATTGAATGTCTTCTTGTGGCTGGGTTAGATGACTGGTCCCTTCCAAATGGAATTGCTCTCCTCTCCTCTCCATTAACTGCTAGTCTACTTTTATTTTATTCTGGGGGATGTCCATCCTGCAGAACCCACCCAGTGTTTTCTGGGGGGCTGTGGTTGATGAGAAAAGGGGACTCCTAAAATCTCAACTGAGTTCATTAGGTGTGTGCAGCAGGATGCTGCTGTTCAGACAGGGTGGAGTTGGGATAACGGTGAGCTTGGCTTTTAAAGCATGGAAAAAACCTGCTCCTCTAATGAAACTGGAGCTGAACGCTGTTCTTGCTCCTGTGTCAACTTTGCTAAAAGAACCTTGCCTCAGGATTTGCCCCTGTGAGAAGAGTCACGGATTGGGAAGTGAAGCCAGGTGAACAAGAAACAATTCAGGGCCTGAGGAAGTCAGAAAAGTGCAGCCTGCCGAGGTCTGAGGATGGAAATTCATTAGTTCCAGGCTGAATAAGTAACTATGATACCCTGCAAAGGAGCAGATGTGCACACAAGATGGATAGTTTCAAATAGTCAAAATACTGGCTTTTGGGTTTTTTTTTACTTTGGTGATTATCTTTTTTCATCTAAAATAAATCCAGATTGTGCATAGACTGGAAAGCAAAATAACAATATTTGGAGAGTGGGAGTGTTTATTTAGCAGGTGGCTTATTTAGCAAATGGTTCACTCTTATAAAAATAATATTCTGTAGTATTCTGCAGAGGTGATTCAGCACATACGGGAGCGGGAAGGCAGTTCGGGGGGTATTACTTTATGTGGGCTTTGGGTTAGGTTGCTTTAATTAAGAACATCTGCAGGAGTGTTTTGCTAAGTGCATTTGCATATATTATTGACTTAGAGGTGGGTGCTGTGTGGCGGAGAGATGTCACCCCCTCCTCGTTGAGCAGGTCGGCGGGGAGTTCACGGGGACACTGTGCTGCTGCCAAGCCCTGTGCTGGCAGAAGGGGCTTCAGCCCATCAGTCGGGGGGACACACAAACTCAGATGTATCTCCAGCCCCTGGCAGCAAAGGATCCCTGTGCTTAAATATGGCTGTGACATTCAGATCTTATTCCCTACCCAGGGTGGTACCCTGTATGGGATGTTCCCTATTATGGGACTGTACTGTGTGTGGGGCTGGGTTCTCTGGTTAAAAAAGGACAGGGAGCTCCTGGGGAGGGGACAGCAAAGGGCTGTGGAGATGCTGAGGGCACCAGAACATCTCTGGCACAGAGAGGCTGAGCGACTCGGGGCTGCTCAGCCCGGAGAAGAGGAGACTGAGGGGGATCTTCTCAGTGCTGAGCAACCCCTGAGGGGTGGGCTCAGGAGGAGGGGTCAGGCTGTGTTCAGGGGGGCCCAGGGACAGGACAAGGGGCTGTGCTGCACAAGGTGGAGTAAAGGAAGTCCCACCTAACCCTGAGGAGGAACTTGTGTGCTGGGAGGGTGGCAGAGCCCTGGGCCAGGCTGCCCAGAGAGGCTGGGGAGTCTCCATCTCCAGAGACATTCCAACCCCTGTGCAGCCTGGTTGAGGGGACCCTGCTCTGGCAGGGGTATCTCCAGAGCTGCCCGCCAGCCCCCACCAGCCTGGGAGTCTGGGATTCCTGTTGTTCCCAGAATTTATCCTGGAGGGAGGAAAGCACGGGACAAAACCCTGGTGACATACGTGGTTGCAGGGGCAATCCCAGCCCATCCCAGCCGGCAGGCAGTATTTCCCCTTAGGCTCCTTTCCGAGGCTCCCTGTGGTCCAGACTGAGCCATCCTTGAGCCCTGCCGAGGGATTTGGGTTTGCAGCAGACCCGTGTCCCCCTGCGTGGTGGCAAAGAGCAGGCACAGGGACAGAGCCACCCTGAGCCCCCGAAATGGGACCTCTGTCGGGTGACAGGGGGGTGTGAGCGTGTTCTGCTGCAGACCAAATATGTTTTCCTTATGTCATCTACGCTGGGTGCGATAGCTGTGCTGGAACTTGAGCTGAGAGTTACTTTACTAACAATATTTTGAATAGCAGAGGGATAATTACACACAGATTTGGCTCACTACCTCCGCAAGGCTTGGCTTTTGTTTTCACATGGTGTCTCTCTACATTTAACAAATACAAACCACGCTGCGGGGCTTTTTTCCTATACTTGTTTCATTCTGATTAACCCTTCAAGGGCCCTGACAGTGTTCTGAGCACCTGGCACAGAATAGTACTGGCACCAAGAACTGGTGGGGTGTCTTTTGGTTTTTAGCTTTTCTGCCTCAGGCTGCGGGAGGTGGGAAGGTATTTTCTTTCCAAAATATTTTTAATTTATTGGAATGTTACAGCATTTTCACAATGCCCAGGTTCTGCTAATAGCGTGAGGTAAAGTGCCTTTAATGGCAGAAGTCATGAGCACAGTAATTTAAAGTGATTATTAAATTAATAGCCTGTGGCAACTAACTCTCGTGATTAATTCTAAGACTCCATCCCAGTACTTAACATCGTTATTTGTCATTTATGGAAATGGTGTCAGGATTTGTGAGAGGCTGAGGAATCTGAGGCTGAGGAAGCGCTGGTGTTAGGGGAGGAAGGCTGGTTTGTTTTCTGCCTAAGCTGCCCAGATCTCTGGCTGTCAGTGCTTGTGGAGGAGGTCTGTGCTGAAGGGGCCTGCACGAGAGGCCTAGCGGCGCGGCCTGCACGGTGACAGTAATTACTGTTCACATGCATGACCTGCATGGGGAGCAAAGCAAAAAAGTACCATTTCCCCATCCCAGTTTGCCAGAGAAATGCAGACCCCTGGCACTGAAGTGAAGCTCCTGTGCCCTCCTCAGGCCCCTCAGCCCAAAGCCCAGCCAGCCGCGTGCAGGGCCCACAGCAAAACCCTGTCCCACGGCAGCAAAGCCAGAGCGAGCCCTGCCACGGGGTTCAGACCCTCAGCCTTGGCACCGGTTGCGCCTCACGTCTCATCACTGGCGGGCCTTTGCATGCCAAGCACCAGCAGACCCTCCTCTTCCTCCTCCTCCCCCTTCCTAAGCAGGTTTCCCTGTCAGCCGCGGCGCTGAGGCCGAGTCGAGGGGAGCAGGTCCTCCTGCAGCAGCAGACCTGCCCGTGCCCAAACCCATTTCAGGAGTATATTTGGGTCAAAAATTCCCTTACTCCCTTCGTCTGTTCATTAACCTTTACTGGAGTGCTAATTCTGTGTTCAAACAGAAGGTCAAAGCCCTTAGCTGAGCGTTTTTCAGAGGAACTAAGTGTCTTCTCTACAGCATTCTGGTGAGCAGTACCACGCCAGAAGCACTCATCAGGGCCTCCTGACTGGCACCGCCGCCGCCTCGCGTCCCGAGGAGCCGATGGTGTATCTGCCATGGGAGCGACTGTGCCGGGGAGATGAGTTACTGGGGGCGATTAACTTCGGGAAATTAATTTCTTAAATGTACTCTCTTGCGCTGTGGCCTTTTGCAAGGAGGTGCTTAAGGCACTGAAACAAAGAGCGAGACACTTACACAGAGTCCCATGGCAGAAATGAAGGTACTGTAAAAACTCAGAGAGCTTTTCTGCTACGTGTCTCATCAGCGGGGGGGTCTGACCTCCAGACATTTCTGCTCTGCTGCAGCTACAGAAAGCCTCCACCGCCCAGCCCCACACACACCCCCAGCTTGGGGAGGAAAGCGCTGCTGGGGCAGAAAAGCATCATGCAGCTTTCAGGTTTAAGTTGAAATCAGAGCCCTGTTTGAGAAGGTCAGAGCTCACCACATCAGGTGTAACACCCCATCTTTGTCTTCTTAGATGAGTATTTGCCTGATGCTTATTTTAAGGTTCATCTCAGGGGTTAGGAGCTCAGTCTGAGAGCTGCAGCCCCCTCCTCATGCTCTCCTGCCCTTCCCACCTGCTGGCTGGAGGGAGGAAGAGATGGGGACCAAGAGATGGGGACCAAAAGAAGAGGGATGAAGAGATTGAGACCAAGAGGTGGGACCAAGAGAAGGGGATGAAGAGATGGGGCCAGGAGCGTGCCAGCCGTGAGCTGGGCTTGTTCCTCACCAATGACTAAAGCACGAGTCTGGGTCTGTAGCGGTCCCAAAAGATTGATGCACCCATCCCAGAACTGAACTTCCAAAGCCTGTGTCAAGCAGAGCTTTAGTTCAGCTCCTCATCCCCTCTCACTCCACATGGCTGCTTTGCTAGCAGATTTTACAGCTC
This sequence comes from Gallinula chloropus, assembly GCF_964237585.1. NCBI lineage: Eukaryota > Metazoa > Chordata > Aves > Gruiformes > Rallidae > Gallinula > Gallinula chloropus. Next base: position 746,274 of record NC_140091.1, on the reverse strand, counting down.
TCTGAGAGCAACACAGGAGCCTTTGCCTGGCCCAGCAAAGCAGTTCCATGCCTGGAGTGACCAAGGGTCTGGGAGCAGCTCATGGGAAGATGTCCCGTCCCATCACTCCATTTCTCTTTCTGCCACTAAGAAACACACAGGTTTACATGGATATGTGCACCTTGCTTGCTAAAAGTAATGCAGAAACGATTCACAGGGACTTATAATCGTTAATTTACAGCAAACCGACATTAAATCCTCTTCATACAGAAAAGAGCACAAAGGAGATTCATTGCTCCCCTGGCCGAGCTCCCAGGATCTCTGATTTTAAGAGCTTAGGGAAGTGAATTTGCAGTAGCTTACTACAAAGTTAACTTTTTTTTCTTTTCCCCTTGTTGTAATAAATGAGAAAGGTCAAGGTTAATGAAGAAAATAGTGAATTCAAAGTTCCGTGGAAGAACAGCCCGGTGCTTTTAGCAATTCACTTAAACGAGAGAGGAAAACCAGTTCCTTTAACGTTTTAAAGCTTTCGTAGCCTAATGAACCATGATACCTCCTGCAGCTTCTGCAGAGCCAGAATCCCTGCAAGGAGCTGTCTCATTAGCATGAAGTGGGAGCAGCTCCCCGGCCCGCCGCAGCTCCCCAGGATGCTGCGCCTCCCCCACGCCTGATGAAGCACCTCTACCTGAAGAGACACACACAAAATACTAAGTGTGCCTAAGTGGCTGCACATCCCAGCCTAAATTAGCCGCCCTGTAGAAGAGGAAAGTCTGTTTTCATGGGGGGGGGAAAAATAAGGCAATGGGAGGGAAGAAACAGCCCCACCGTCTCCCCCTCAGCCACCTCCCAGAGAGCTGCGGCTGGCCAAGCACAGCTTTCAGCTTTATTCTCACTGCTCGTGGTTCACATTTCAGTCACTGCTACCGAGGTTAATGGGAGCGATGTGCTTGTGCCCATAATGGGCTTGGTAAGTGGGAGAGCTGATGTTGCTGCACATAAATCGCCTCGCGTAATGTGCCAATTGTGCTTTGGGTTTGGCTGGAAAATAATAAAAAGAGAAGGATGGATGTGCATTAGGGGAGAACAGATTTTGCCCCCTAGATACCAAATATAATGTATATCTTCATTACAGGCATTTTTTTATCTGGCAGCATAAAAAAAAAAAAACCCAAACCAGGGTAGTGGAGGACACTGAGCACTTGGATATTTGGCAGATAAGAGGGGAAATTCCTGTGGCTGCAGTGGCACCGTGCCGCCTCCTCCTCCCTCCTCCTTAAACTCTGTCTCACTGCAGGAATGACATTCATTCTGCTACTGGGGCTCAGGATGCCCTGGTGTCCAGGCTGAGGCCATGCAAGGGACAGCAGGCAAGGTGCCTTTCATTGCTGTTAGGTAAGGACAAGGACCCTCCTGCACTTCTCCAGTCACTGAAGGGGGAGTAAATTACAGCAAACCCTCAGGGATACATCTGGCACCCAGGGGTGATGGAGATGTCTGTGTGTGGGTGCTGCAGAGTGGCTGATGACCACTGTGCATCAGGCAGTGGGAGCCTTCCCATACAGAGACCCTCCCACCCCTGCTGCAGCTTCCCCTAGGAAGAGAAGGGAGCAGGCAGGGAAGGATGGGGAGCGAGCCCACAGCTTGCCCTGTGTTATGGACCCGCGCCTTCCCGAGTGAATGGAAAGCTTAAGACATGTTATAATGTAGATGGCTGAAAACTGAGTTTATGGGAGGTGGCAAATATGCTGATCTCGACATTTTTTAGCAGGCGAATTCTCTAATTTAAAGGAACCTTTGAGCTCTTCATGAATTGGGCACAGGGTGGGCAGAGGGCGATAGGAACTCAGCCCTGAAGGTGCCCTGGTTAAAGTCTTCCCCCCCTTGCTGATACACCTTGTCTGGAGCAGGATTTCTGGAGAATCCCTTCCAAACCATCCTGAGACCCTCATGCCATTGCCTTGGCCTGTGTCCTCAGTTAGGTCATGGACTTTTCCAAGCACAGAATAAATTCCCTCCCTTGCCCTTAATCTTCAGCCAACACAAAACGAGACCACAAACCAGAGCCAACACAAACTAAGGCTGTTTGCAGCATCTCTGCACCAGTAAGGATGGAGCTTAAGGTCGGGCACATTGAAGTGACCCCCCTCGATGGCCATAGTGATTTATCAGTATTAAGGCTGAATGGAGAACTTTTAATTCCTGGGTTTTAAGAGTGTTTTTTTAACGTATGTTCCTGTTTTAAAGAATTTTGTGTCACAAGCTGTAGTGTGGCTGGAGGGGGTGTGTGTGTGGTGGGGTGTCCCCTCTTCCAGCAGTGCTGTGGGAGCAGGGGGCACCCAGGCAGTTACCCATCCAAGGGGATGGGGCTGTGGTGAGCCTTTAGCAGCACCGCGGCGCTGCCAGCTCTCCCCCCCGACCAGCAGACCCTGCAGCAAGGTGATGCATTGCCAGGGCTAAAGTGTCAGGCTGAACATTATCCCTTTCCTAAACTTCCTCACAGATGTCAGTTTATGCAGGAATTTTAAAATTATTTAAGATTCTTTTAAAAGAAACAATTTTTTTTATCGTTTTTCTTTCCTGTTTTGTTCTCCAAAGAAACAAACCCTTCCATGGCAGGCTGAGCAATACAGATTATTTACCTCCAGACCGGGCACAGGCCTGACCCAGTCTTAGAAGTAAATGCATATTCAGTCTTTAAGGCAATCTGTTTATCCATGTCAGGATATCCATGTATATTTTGGTCAAGACATTCTTTATAACACAGTTACGTGGACTGAGCAGAGATTTTGGTAGGCATGACACCACTGTTTGCCTAGAATGCTAGCTCTGAACATGTGCAAAAAAGCAGCTTTGCCTGGTGATGGTTTGAACGCTCCTGTATCTTAAAAACAGTGTAGTTTCTAAAAAATAATAGAAATATATATTGAAAAGTTTAAAAAAAGCTGTCTAGCTACGAAGGACACATCTCCTGCCAAGCTACACACCCTTGAGAAGCTGCATTTGCTCGAGACGTTGTGAGAGGCATCCTTGAATTCAGTGTAACACCACGACCAGCGGCTGTATAACCAGAGCTGCACCCCTCCTGTGTGTGTCACGGGTGCAGCGGTCCCTGCAGACCTGAGTTACTGCCCGAGGAGGAACTGAGGGGGTTACGGACTTTGGGGTCTCCCATGTGGACAACAGTCTTGATATATAAATATTCAGTTGTACTGCTCGGCGCTCAGCCATTTATTTTCCATGTCTGGAGGGTGGGAATAGATATCATCATCATATTTGCCCGACGGATACGAACAGGATGGGTTCATCCTTTTGAAGCAGCAGAGAACAGACCTTCAAACAGTCGCCTAGAGCAAGGACACCCCGCGAATGAAAGGGTGGGTGGGCTTTGTAAGACGCTGTGTCAATCTGCAGCAGCCTGCCCCGGCCGTTCTGGGGGGAGTGCCCCGCTAATGCCCCGAGCTCTCCAGCTACCAACATTACCGCGTGGAACGGCGTCACCGGGAGCCCAGTGTCTTTATTTCACCCACACGCCTACAGCCCCCACCCTGCAGCAGTCACAGTCGGTGGCTCTACACCCTACGGCTGCTGACTGACCGGGTGCGTAAAGCACGGCTGTGCCTCCGTAGGGCTGGGGGCTGGCTGGGCTCAGCCTCCTGAGCAGCCCTGGGGACACGGACCCTATGGACACCCAGGGCACGTGGCAGCGTGTGCACAGCCCTGGCACACAGGTACACACACACACACACACACACACACACACGACGCTGAACCCGCAGGTCTGACCAACTGTTAACCCCCTGTTTCATCTAAGGAGACACCATTGGCACCTGGAGATGTTTTGGGGGGGGTTGTTTTTTTCAGTTTGGGCTTGGCAATAGTTACATCCCCCCCATGTAAGTGAGAATTCACAGATGGGGCTGAGCATCCTGTCCGTGTTACCCGGTGGCTCTGCCTGCTGCGAATGCAAACAGTCAATGCTTGGTAAAAAAATAACACGTGTAACAAAGCTGCTGGGCCTTCTATTCTGTGGCTGGAAACACCAGGTTCCAGCTACCAGCAATCACTGAAATGAATTATACCACCAAAATAGAGAATCTGATCCAGCCACAGCATAGAAACATCTCTCAGCGTTACGTGAGACGAGGCGTACGAGCTGGGCTACGGGGAGCCTCCTGTCTGTCTGTCTGTCTGTCTGTCTGTCTTCATAAACCCCTATCCACATGAGCCTTCCTGCAGCCCAGCTGCTCCTAGCGAATGGGCTCCACAACATAGCACTTTAAAGCTGCAATACAAGAGAGATCAGAGGATCAGGACTGTGGACAGGACGCTCTGAATGGGTTTTATACTAGTTCCTTACAGGATGGATGTTGTCATGTGTCTGGATATAGTAACTGCCTAGCACGGGCTGGGAGTGGTGTGATCCATCACTGGATGTAGGCAGAGTGGCCCAGGACACCTCCTTGCCATTCCTGGGAGCTGACTGTTTGTGTTCATACCCTTTGCCAGTAACTGACAGATTCATGGTGTATTCTGTCTGCACGTTCGCAGGGGACAGTGTGTGGAGGCTGGAGAAACCCGAGTCTGCCTTGTCCAAAAGTGGGGTGTTTCTGAGCTGGACTGGGAACCACTGGGTCTGCACAGTGCTCACCTGGCATCGCTCGCTGCAGAAACATCGCTTGGGGAGGGGGGAACCCTGTTGTGATGTAAAAGTTGTGTCACTACTGGAGTTCATACAGAAACCCAGGGGATGGTAATGTCAATAATGCATTTATCATCCTTGTCATCGACAGTTCTGTGAGCCAATCAGCAGCTCCTGGGGGTCACCAGGGGCTCTCGTGCTCAAGGGCTGTTGGCCATAGTCGTGTCCCAGGGATTTACACAGATGGCAGATTTAAATCAGCTGTAAACTGGGAGCAATGGTTTGTGTTAGTGCTGCCCAGGGCTGTTCCAAAAGAGCCAAGGAAAAGAACAAGAAACCAGAAGTGAGTGGCATTGTGGGCTGTTCTGAAAATCAGTCCTTCACTGAGGGGGTGAGGGTGGTCTCTCAGGCTGCAGGCCCCGTGCTGTGCTGTGCTCAGGGGGTTGGGCAGTGTCAGGGCACTGTAATGAAGTCTGTCTGTAACGAGGAGTCTATCAGGGATGGCAACACGCGCTTCAGTACGGCTACTGGAGCAACCTCATGGAACACAGATTTGTATTTTATATATATATATATATGTATATATATAAAATTCTGCTTGATACTTCACGTCCTTTCAGGTATCTAATATTTAAAGCATCCTTTATCATTGCTAAATTAGCCAAACCAGTACAAAATTAAGTGGGAGAAAAATACCAATTCCCATTAGTTTTGCCAGAGATACAAAAGGGCCCGTTCAGCTCCTCACATTTACAGCTGATTTCAGAGTCTGAGTTAGAGTGACTAAGGGAAACGTTCCTACATTCAAAAGGTGTCTCAGAATAATTTGTGTTCTGCTTTGTAATGGGAAAACTAGCTGTTTTACACCCTGGAAAACACCCGAAGGAGCTGGTGCTATCCCAGACTGATTGCCCCAAAATGTTAAGCCTGAAGGGGTTTGATGACCCCCCCTGGAGATGGGAGAGGAGGTTTTCCTTCTAGCTGGTAGCACCTCTGTCCTCGACTAGAGCCTTCTTCTGCTCAAAAGGATGCTGTAGCATTTCCCAAAACACATTCCAGATTGCTGGAGAGGAAGAGGAGAGTCGTGTTTTATGAAGGCACACCCATGCTGAGTTTGCAGGAGAAAGGGGAAGGAACCAGAAAGCAGTACTGCACAATGCAGTTATAATACAAGGCTCATTCTTGAAACCTGAATATCATGCTTGAAGAAAATCTAGATATGTGTAATAATTTGAAGAAGTATTTTGAAGGCAATATTATTCCTTTATCTTTGTTTTTTTTATCAAAAAAGAAAAGATGTCTCTGTGTAAATGCGGGCAGGATGCTATTTAAGAAGGGAACTCACTATTTGTATTGCAGCCTTAAAGAAGCACATTTTTACTGCAATAGGGTTTTTTTTTTTCCTTTTTTTGTAAACTAGGGTCTGCACCTCAGCAGACCAGGACTGAATGCTTCTGAAAACTGGGAGATTACAAACATGAAATCACAATTAATATCCTCTAAAAGTAATTTCAGAGCTTTCACGTCTTAAAAAAAGGACAATGTGTACTGCTTCACAAGGTAATGCAGCTAATCAGAAAAAAAAGGAGTAGAATTAAAGTATTTACATAATGAGCAATTCTACAGAAGGCGATCATCCCCATGTAAGCACTGCTGATTATATCCCACGCTGCTTTTAACAAACTCTACCAGATTGGATCCAGTCATCAGCACTTTCAGAGAATCCTTAAAAGCCTTTTATGGGTCTTTACACTTAGTGCAGAATGATGTTCTTCAGGTAGAATATGCTGGTGAGGGAGGACAGTGTCAACACAAGGTACCAGCAGGAGAAGAGGACTTCGGCGTCGCCGGTGATCCCGTACTGGGCAGTACTGGGAGCTGCGGAGAAAAGAAAAGGGGTTAAGTGAAAATTTCCACCCTCAAGCCTCCCAGTTCTTTGTTTTCATTCAATCTGCTGAGGTAACTGCCAGGGCAGCAAAAGCCTTCTTGGGAAAGGCTGGAGAGGCAGCCAAGCCCCCCCTGCTCCCCGCTCCACCACTATTCCTCTTTGCTTTAAAGAGGATAAAGCGTTATTAAGGCGAGCACTTAAAAATGGGAGTGCTTAACATCAGATGAGAGATTCATGTTTAAACATCTGAATAATTTATCTGTTTTTAAGTTCCCCAGCATTAAGATCTCCACTGAAATCAATGAGAGGTGAATATATTCAGCTCTGTTGGAAAACAACTCATTTTCTGCCTGACTTTGGAAGCCAAAGTTTGACAGTCGTGCTTGGCCAAAGAGATTCATGTTTATTTTTCAGGCTCTTTGAAGAAATTGGATTTTCTTGCTTTAATACAAAGCCTCTCTCAAATTCCCAGGGAAGTACAACAGAAAGCACATGCAAAAAGAAAAGAGAATTAAACCATAAGAAAGCAGTGTGGGGAAACTTGTTTGCTTCTGTGGGATACAGTCTCCTGAATTTCAAGTCTTGTTCAGCCTGGACACTGAAACGTGAACACCCCTTGGTGTTCTAAATGGATATCCATGGTACTACAGTGCTACCAGGTCCCTTTTCAACATACAGCCTTTTATTAGGTGCACAGTATGTGCTAAACCCAAAAATCATCCTCTCCCCCCCCATGCAGAAAGGTTCAGGTAGTAGAAAAAAAATTACAACCTGAAGCTCAATTCTGAAGAGTTTGTTTAGTGACTGAGAACCACAACTAACTGCAGCAGGTGAGAGGAGGGGATCCTCCCCCTCTGCTCTGCCCTGGCCAGGCCCCAGCTGGAGTGTTGTGTCCAGTGCTGGGCTCCCTGGGATCAAACAGCCAGGGATCTCCTGGAGAGAGTCCAGAGGAGGGACAGAGATGCTGAAGGGCCTGGAGCATCTCCCCTGGGAGGAAAGGCTGAGGGAGCTGGGGCTGTTCAGCCTGCAGAGAAGAAGCCTGAGAGGGGATCTGATCAGTGTTTATCAAGAGCTGAAGGGTGGGACACAGGGGCCATGGGCAGCCTCTGCTCAGTGTCTGTGGGGACAGGACAAGGGGCGATGGGCTCAAGCTGGAGCACAGGGAGTTCCCCCCAATGTGGGGAAGAACTTCTTGCCAGTGAGGGTGAGGGAGCCCTGGGACAGGCTGCCCAGGGGGTGTGGAGTCTCCTTCTCTGGAGAGATTCCAGCCCTGACCTGTCCTAGGGACCCTGCTTGGGCAGGGGGTTGGACCCCATGGGCTCTGGAGGCCCCTTCCAACCCCTATGATTCTATGTCAGGGCACTGTCTCCTGCCCTCATTAAGGACGAACTCTCTGTGATAAGTCAGTGTGACAAATCAACCCTTAATTCATCCCAGAAGCAGGCTAGCAAGCTGGAGCACAGTGTAGGTGGTATTTCATTTTTAGCATATTAAAAGAGTTTCCCCAGCGTAAGGATGATTTGAGCTGCAGTGGCTATAAAAGCGAGTGGGAAATTATGTAAATCTGATTTCCTGCCTATGAACCAGTACTATCTGTCTAAAGCTTATTAAATCATATCTGGATTGTTTCAGCACAAAGGGACCAGGTGAATTAATGGGGGAAAAATAGGTAGACTTGGGTAGATAATGGAAAGGAGTTATGGTTCCCAAAGCCAGGAGAATTTGATGTGAAAGAAACCCATAGGAGAAGGAAATCTGGACCAGTTTAAGTGACTGGGCTCTGCTGGGTTTGAATAAACTGCAGCAGGGGCTGAGTTCCTGCGGCACAGGGATGCCCAGCGAATGCAGGGGCTGGTTTAGCTGGTCCATGGGCCACATATTATGGATTCCACCCGCCCCCACTGAGGAGCTAGGGGGTCAGTACTGGGGCTGGGTATGAGAAACAAGATTTCAGTTCAGAAAACCATTTAATAAGCTGAGTTTCTTTAGAGCTGTCTTTGGCATTATGAACAAGAACAAAACCCAGCCGTGCTGCGTGGCTCCCAGGCTGGCTGGGGCTGGTGCTCTCCATCCCCTCTAATACCTGTTCCATTTTCTCAGGTTCCTTTAGCAAGGGCAAACCAGTGTGATCCTGCTGGCACTGGGGGCTGCTGGTTAGTGCCTGCCAGGTCTCATTTCACTTAGTCAGACCCACAGTGGCACTGAGCACAACCCCCCACTCCCCCCCAACTAAACCCAGAGCTACTTGCACTCGCGTCCACGTGGCCCCAGCATCCCCCCCCCCCCGCCCCCCGAACAGAGGCTCCGCTCTCAGGGTGGAAGTGTCCCCAGAATCTATGGCATGGCAGCAAGAGAACTGATCAGAAATGGAGTTTAAGGGGCCTTTTTGGGGCTGCACGGTGCAGGTTTCCAAAAGCCAGGCTATTTCAAGTCAAAGTGGAACATTTGCCATATGGCCGCAGCAGCCCAGCCGCTCGGCGCGTGCGCCGTGGGGTGCTTCTGCAACCCTCTCACTCATCTGTCGGCTGCTCCTCGGCTCGTTTTAATCAGCTCCTGGGATAATTAGAAGCTGGGAGGAGAGCATCCTCCGGGCAGTACGGCTGGCAGGACCCGGCAGGGCGCTGCCTGTGCACCCAGCTGGGGACACCCGGCTGTCCCACCTACGATGGGCCCTGGCTTACTGCTCGGGAAGGTCTCACCAGATCATTACACCTCTTAACTTTAATTTGACTTCTGACAATCTCCCAGTGTCTCTGCTCCCCAAAGTGAGCTGATAAGCAGATGTCCCTCTCTCTGTCAGTGGCAAATGGGTTGCATCAATTACCATGTCACGGCAGGGCTACCGGATGGCAGGGAGTTTAAAGTGGTGAGCTCAGCTCGTAAACATCCCCAAAAATGAAAGAGGTTCCACAGTCCTTTTCTTTTCCCCTTGGTATTTTGAGTTTCTCCTGCTGCTACCTGACTGCTTTGCTGGCAAAAGACAGTTTTGTTCCCAAATATTAATTACAGTCTGTAGATCTACAAACTTATTTTAAAGTAAGTAAGCAAACGAGCTTAGTGTAGAGATTCTTACTCTGGTCTGCTTAGTCATTAATCTCACAGGAATAATTATTTCTGGTAAATACTAAGTAGTCCGTGCTTTCATTATCATCACTGTGTAATACCAGGTAGGGTCATTGGTTAATTTTCACAGGGTTTTCTTGTAGGTTCTCTGCATCAGCCTAAACCCCTTAATTTAGGAACAAATGAAGAGATGTAACTAGCACCAAGCTCACAGCTGCTTTTCCCCCCACTAGTATCTCGGCCCCGAACGCCGCTGTGTTAGACAGACACACACACACACACACACACTTGCAGTCTTAATATTTGTACAGCTAGATAATGGGGGAGGTATGTCTGATTAGGCATCATATAAAAGCATGGTTTATTTGACTCTCTGATTGCTCCTGCAGCTATCCTGGGCATCTCCATACCACCCATCACTGTCATAACGCCGCACTCTCTCTGTGAGAGTGATTTTACAGCGCGTGAGGCTGTTGGTACATGGAGAGGGGAAAGAGAGCAGTGGCCAGCCTGCAGAGAGGCACTTCTCTGGGTAGAGGTTCCACCCAGAGCAGTGTCTTGTAACTCTGCAATAGAAACCCAGGTCCTGCTATCCAGTTCCTCTTGCACTGATCTGGTGGTGCCATGTCCAGTTCAGCGCTGGGGAAGTGGGACCTTCAAGTGACTTTCCATCTAGAAAAAGATTAAAATGAGCTTGATGGAAAGTCTGGTGTTTGGAATGTAAGAAGAGTGAAGGCTTAGAAGACACACTAAGTTTAAAACAGATCAGCTTTGGTCACTGAGGGATCGTAATTTCTTCTTGCCACTGGAGAAGCGATGCCCTGTGCCTGGGAGCTGGGGTCTGGGTTACTGGGTGCTCAGGGTCCCGCTGGAGACGGCTGGCTGTCACCCAGTTCCGCTTGAGGTGCCACTTGCCACCCCTGTGTGTGGGGGAAATGGTTGTGAAATCTTTGGGTGAGGGACGCCCTGTGTGCAGCCCCATGTCCAGTCAGGCAGGGCCAGGGTCTGGAGCAGGGCTGTGTGCACGGTGGCATCGCCAAAGAGCTGGGAAGGGACCTGGGGGGGTCTGCAGGCCCCACGTGTGCCCCCTCCCACGAGGTGGTTGTTCCCTCAGTGTGGGGAGCCCTGTGCTCTGTAGGATTTTGGGTCATCACCTGCCTGCTGAGAGCAGCCCTCCATGCCTTGCACAGAAGGGGTCTCACCTGTGCACCCTGACCAGCATAACAGGCTCCTCCACCCCCTTAATGCATCAAAACCACCGGGAGGTCTGTGCGAGCGGGTGCTCGCTGCCGCAGGGATCCTGCTCCCCTTCCCCCCTTGGCTTTGTAAGTCCCCTGGTGTTAGCTGCCCAGAAAAGCCTGTCCTTATCTCACTTCTGACAACACCACGTCTAGGATCTTCCCTGAGGTCACTTCCACAGTATCACAGTGCTGCTGGAGGAGAAGCCCTGCTGAGGTCAATGCTCACCACGTCCTCTGGTGCCGTCAGGGCACGGCCGCCAGCCAGGCTCCCTGTGTGCAAGCTGCTGCACTCCATGTGCTCTTATCAAGCACTCCTTTTTCCTAATTTAGTGATTATCCCACATAATCCTAATGTTTTATCCCAGAGAAGTTGTGACAATACTTGAGCGCACTCTTAGCGCAGCCAGGATTACAGCCAGACAGCTCTGCTGGCGGTGAACAGAAAGGAACAAAGTAATATTATATCACTATCTCTAATTAATACAAGAGATTAGGAAAAGTACTACACTGAAATGTGCAAACCAGCATTCCCCAGCACCAAGGACTGCATTAACCAGGAATAATTATAAGCTTTAATGCCGATGCCTCGTAGACAAAAGCACGGACCTCTTTAGGCTGTCTGAATAAGCAAGACTAATTCTGTTAAATGGATTATGCAGGGAGATGTTAATAAGCATTTCATTTAACTATATTCAGGTTAATGATTTATTACAGGGGAGCCTTAATAAACAGTGTTTTGTGCAACATTTAAAACACACGGAGAAGGAAGGGATAAACCAACTCAAGGTCAAAGCAGTGAGGAAAGGAAAAAAGGGATGAATAAGGCTGGGCTGTCAAAAAATTTTCCTTAAAAGAAAAGATGGTGAGATACCAGGCCTGGGAAGGCTCAGCAGAGCCCTACAGATAGCATCTCTAAATATTGTTACACTTGAAGTTAGCTGAGGATTTATGGCTTCGGAGGAGCGCGGCGACAGTCTATAAAAGACTGAATTAGAAAGCAATGGCTTGTGATCGGGGAGGTAATCTGCTGGGAGAGCTCTGGCCAGAGGGGAGCTTGTCAGGAAGAGAAACCTCTCCGCGTGCCTCGGAGGCCAGGCAGGAGTGCAGGAAGCCTGACCTTGGGAGAACAACAAACCCCTTAAAACCTCGCGAAGAAACGAATCAGCGAAGGCACCCGTTTGTTTGGCCTTATGCAAATGCAATCATCCCCAGGGCTGAGCGCCCAGACAGGAGAGTTACAGCGATGGAAAATGAACTGGCAGAGTTAACTAGACAAATCCCAAGGAGGAGGCCCCTTTGAAGTGTGTGCCAGATGGGGACTTGGATTAAACCGCGCTCTGACCAGGGTACCAGCCCTGGGAGAGCGCTGATCACGTCAGTAATGTTGAATCGCCTGTGGACCGTGCCTGGGGAGGCTGGGAGCTGGGTGTGGTGACTCAGGAGGTCCTCTCCAGCCTGCTGCTCCTCTGCCACTGGTATGAATTTCCCATTCATGAGAGGGAAACGTCCAGCGCTGCCCAGCCCAACATCCCCTGAGCACACCCGGAGTGGACACCACCTCCCCACAGCATCACTGACACCAAACACAGGGCACTGTGCTCTCTGCTGGTGCCCATGCAGCCAGTCCCTGCCTCACGTCAGTTTAATTTGGGGGGGAATTCAGCCTTTGCAAATGTTCTATCCGGGAGCCGCTGAGCACTCCCGAGACTGGTGTAGCTGCAAACCCTTGAGGAAGCAGACAGGAACCATTGCAAGAGTTGTCCCTCTGCCTGGATGGATTTATGCAACTTCTCCAGCTCATTCTAAGGCAGAGCTGGGAGGGATAAAGCCAGAACCGGCGAGGCCCTTCAAAGAGTGGCTTTGTCACCCTCTGAACAGTGAGCGCTGGCAGAGGGATGCGGAAGATGCTCCCCCGAAGACCCAGGGGGTTGGTAAGAGAGGGGCTTTGTCAGGTCCTATTCATCGGCCTCACACAAGGCTGCTGTGAGGGCCCAAGCTGGGCAATGAATGGCTTGTGCTGATTTGTTTCCTACTTCTCATTTACATGAGTAATGCAGCACTTGTTTTTTGAGGCTTCCAATAGGGAAGCAGGGAGGGGAAGCTCCTTGCCACAGCAGCAGGAGTGAAAAACAACCACTTGCACCACCAAAATATTAAATCCCAGCATTTTCAGTGGGTGAGATGGATGTGTCACCAGCAATGTCTTTAAGTGAAAAGTTACCCCATGTGAGTTTCTGTGTGTCTCTGGGCACACACAGTAAGCAAGCAGCAGTTCTCTCAGCTGTGAAGCCCCCAGTTGCAGTGCATTCTGCACCTAACTTCAAACTGGTGCTTCATACTGGTTTTGACTGAGTTAAAATCTAAACTATGATCTTTAGAGGACTAAAAAGAGAGCAAAGCCATCAAAACACAGCTCATACAGCCACCCAGCATGGTAATTCCATCACGTGGGGATCTCTGCCTGGGATCTGGGTTCCCTGGCTGTGGAAACAGGTCCAAGGAGGCAGCAGAAGAGACAGTTCCCTCCCTCTCAGCCACCCTTCCCGTCCCCCCCGTGCACGTGCTGACAAACAACTCCTGCTGAATACTGTAAACAGCAAAGTGCTAATTTAAAACCAGCTAAAAATACACACAGGAGTGTAAATCTAAAGCAAGATGATTTCTGCTTATTAATGTGATGGGGCATCCAGACACTGCTGCTTTCCCCCAATTCCACTGCCCTGAGACCTGCCTGGGCCAAGCACCTCTCAGCACCCCCCTCCCACTTACAGAAGCTGTGCTAACAACTGGAACCCTAAATTTGTAGGGTTTTTTTCCCCCTAAAACTCATTTCTCCTTCCCATCAGCTTCCAAAATGTATTATTTTATCCAAATTGTCATTGTCTCTTCTCACAGAAATCTGGGTTTAAATCTGATTATTATTGGTTAAAGTGAAAAAAAGAAAAAGAAAAAAAAAACAAATGAAAAAAGAGCAGTGTTATTTTAGAGAAACAAACTTATTTACGTTTTTAAACTCATGAATGGTGACTGAACTTCCCAGGTGGTCTATACATTAAAAATCATAGTAATTTTACCATACATAAAGTTAGAGATGTATTGGCAAAATCTGGCTAACTTAATAGAGAGAGGGCAAGGTAACCTTTTCATTCCAGTTACATGGATGCTCTTGTTGAAGAGTATTTGATATATCAGGAAAACCCTAATCTCTGCCCAGAGAGCCAGCTGGGATATCTTATAAATGCACCAGATCCTGATAAGGCTAAAAACTTGGGTTGGGCCATTTTTACCCCATGTACCAAAGGAATCTCTGTGGCCCTGTGCCAAGGTGTGCTTTCTGAAGGGGGTTGGCATCTCATTATCAGTGATATGATGGTTAGAGACCTACAGACCTACATGTACACCCTTGAACTGGTAAAGAACATGCCAGAACCCGAACCACTGCATGGGAATACATCTGAATATAAGCCCTTCACATTGCCCCTGGGCAACACTGCAGGGGAAAGGTATTGTTAAATCTTCATCACCTAGGTGTGATTTGTGTCCAAACATGCATTTGAAAGTCTAACATGGGGTTGGGGTAGAAAGGTCCTTGTTGGTGGGCAGTTACCACACAGTGGGACCCCCAAGTCGCTCCCTCCAAGTCCCTGTAGCTATTCCTCACTCAGTGCTGGGGTCTTGCTGTTGTGGCTGCTCCCAAGTGCTTGGAGCTTTGGGCTTCTGGGTTCGTGACTCCCTGTTCTGTATTCACCATGGACTCAGGGACGTGAGAAATGGGCCTGGAGAAACTCCCTGCTACAGCAGCCCTGACACACGAGCCTGGCTTGTAGATAATCAGTGTAAATAATGGATTCCCCACATGCTGCTGCCTATCAAGCCATTTCTTCTAGCAAATGTCTGGGTGTCAGACAGAGCAGGCTGGCTCTCAGCTGCATCGTGCAGGCAGGCTTTTGTTGCCACTGCAGAACAAACCCTTCTGCCTTGTTGCAGGGTATGTCTGTAACAGGTTTTCTTTTAGACACACATAAACGTGATCAAACCAACTAACAAAGCCTTCCACTAACTAACAGAGAGGAAAAGCATCCTCTAATGCATTAACAGGAGACATGGAGCAGCCCCTGAACACAGAACAGTGTTCAACAGGGTAACACCGTACAGCCCTGACATACCCAATCCTACTGCAAGGGGAAGTGTTGATGAGAAATCACTGTGAGGGAAGAGAATAAAATTTGGCTTTATACATCATCCTTTGTACTCCAGTTATCTCAGCTGAGAAGTGCAGTCATCGTGGAACAAATCAAGGATCTTTGGGAACAGCAGAGCTGTGGCTGTGTGCCAGCCAGGGAGGTCTGAGATGGTTTCTGACAGAGGCAATTCCAGCCCCGTCCTGGAATGACCCTGTGCTTAACCACATCACTGCCCCATCCCTGCCCGTGCTGGGGAGAGGAGCCAGGAGAAATCAGCCAAGTCCCCTGTCCAGGGGGTAAAGCAGAGCAGGTCATCCATGGCACTGGGCAGACACCATCGAGGCAGGTGGAACCCAGAGGTCAGACCACGGTGTGCACCATCACCAGCAGTCCCTGACCATCGCCCCCAGGTCCTCCAGCACTGACCATCCCAAGGGGACCTGAGCTGGGATTTTAATGCAAGAACCTGAAAGCTGGATGGGCTGTAACGAGAAGGAGCTGCATGCATGGGAGAACCACAAGAGCGTCCCACCTAGGAGAGCCTGGAGAGCAGGACAGATCAAAACCCAAGGGGGAGAGGGAGCCCTAATGCTGTGGGAGAGACGTAAAGATTGTCCCTGCAGAAGGGGAGGGAAGGATCTGCTTGTGCCTGTGGCAGGTAGAACAAGATCAAGAGGTCTGACCTACAGCAGATAGGGCCCAGAACAGCTCTGGAGGCAAACCCAGCCCTGGCTTGCCCTGAAAGGGTGAGGAACCTGCCCCTCTATGGGGTTTTACGAGCAGCCTGTACAAATACCTGTCGGCAATAAAAGCAGCCACCACTTCTCCTGCCTGTGTGAAGAGACCTTTCTAGCTGTTCTCTGTGGGCCTCTGCAAGATAATAATCAAGGAACTCATGGTAATTAGCAGTGACTGAAGCATTTAGCTTCTTGCTGGGACTGAAGATGGAACAGGTCCCACCGGAGGAGGGGAGGGCGGCTCACGGCAGTCCCGCATCCCATGGAGGCAGCTCCCTGGTCCGCAGCAGCGTGGGCTGCAGCTCCACCCCCTCTCCTAGGAACCAGCTCAGTTCTTTCCCATGGCTGAAGGACATGCCCGTGGTGTGCAGGCTGCACAGAGAGCTCTGAACAGCTCTTTAATCCTCCTGGATAAACGGCGGCAGCTCTGGAGCCGGTAATTAGCATGAGCCTCGTGGCTTATCAGACCAGCCTTGTGATTTCCCTCATAAATATCTTAACATCTATCTTAAAAGCAGTTCCTTGCCTTCCACCAGGAGCAATCAGTTTCTCTACACTGAACGGGCAGGGATTTCCTCATTCCCAGGCTGAGTTTCCCCTTGGATGAGCTGTGTCTCCTCCTGGACCTCACTGCCCTGCTTCCACAGCACCCAGCTTCCACAGCACCCAGCTTCCACAGCACCCAGCTTCCACAGCACCCAGCTTCCACAGCACCCAGCTTCCACAGCACCCAGCTTCCACAGCACCCTGCTTCCACAGGGTAGATAATGTCAGGACAAGGGGGATGGATTAAAACTAAAGGAAGGAAGGGTTAAATTGGATGGGGCCCCAGGCAACCTTGTGTAGCTCCAGGCCTGGAGGTTGGTGTCCCTGCCTGTGGCAGGGGGTTGGAGCTCTGGGACCCTTGGGGTCCCTTCCAACCCAGACCAGGCTGGGAGTCTATGGTTCTCCGATTCACAGCACCCTGCTTCCACAGGCACCCCTCCTGCGTGTGCAGCATTGCTTGGTTAGCCTAAGCACCCTCTTCTAGCCTCCTTCCCCTTTCTCTTCTTCCTTTTTGCATAATGGGAACAGCAACAGATTCAAGTGCTTTACATAAACTTGCAGTTTTAAGCCATTTCTTTGTGGCTCAGACCCTGATGAGCTGTAATTATCACTACTGCTCCCACATTAGAACTATTAACACGTTAAAGGGCACTGTTGTTTCCATGGCTTGAAATAAAACCCCCATTTCCATTTTCTTTGAGTTTGCCAAGCCTGCCTCTCCTTCTTCAGATGTGCTAAAAATAATTTACCCAAGGATTATTAAAAAGAAGTCAGGGTTTTTTAAAAAAACCTATTAATTTGTGTTTTATTGCAGCTGTCATCTCTTTGGTAAGGTTATCTTCAGGGACTCGAGTAACTTTGCTTCTAACAGGAGTTATTACCAAGCCCAAAGACCAAGCAAAGAGTCCTGGCTGGCATCACACCCACTCTGCCTCTTTGGAGTGTTTACAGAGTCACAGGATCACAGGATTTGGGGCTGGGATGGAAGGGACCTTAAAGATCACCTAGTGCCATGCCCCCCCTTTCCTCCCCACCACGGGCAGGGATACAAAAAGTGGAATAAACACAAACCTGGCCTGAAAGCTGATGAAATGCAAACCCTGGGCTGAAAACCCCAAACTCCAGCCTATCTGTAGGTGTTCCCATTGATCCTGTGCTTAGCAGCCTGGAACCTGACTGCACAGTACTGAAATAAAACTTATTAATCCAATATAATTTAAACTCCATTATAAAATGATGATGTCAGGCAGTAACCTGGGAGATAACAGGGTGCTGCAATAAATGACAGGGTGTTACATCCTTTTTGCTTAAATAGCTGTGCTGTACCCAGCCTCTTCTACCCAGAGACACGTGCCAGGGCCTGACCTCGTCATGGCCAGGAGGGAAACAGAGAAAAAGAAAGAAACAGCCTGGAGAAACTACCCTGGTCACCACACAGACACCGACACAGGCACCTGAAGGCTGCTGGATTTCCCAGCTAACACATTCTTCCCTTGCACTGAGCACTGGATGTGGCTGAGTATTTTCCCAATGGATTTCAGAATTACTGGTGAGGTAGAAAAGACAGGCAACTCCCTGAGACAGAGCTGTGCACACTGCATCGTGCTACACACAGCACCCTGTGCACTGCTACACAGTGAGGGTGAGGGAGCCCTGGGACAGGCTGCCCAGGGGGTGTGGAGTCTCCTTCTCTGGAGAGATTCCAGCCCCGTCTGGACACCGCCCTGTGTGCCCTGTCCCAGGGACCCTGCTTTGGCAGGGGGTGGGACCCCATGGGCTCTGGGGGGCCCTTCCAACCCCTGTGGTTCTGTGATTCTTCAGTGGAGACCCAAGCAGAGCCAAGCAGTGTGGCTGCCATGACCCCCACCCATGCTCAGGCTGCCGTACAACGTGTGCAGCTTTCGGGTTGCTGCCTGCAAGGGGTCAAGCCTGATGCTGAACCGGGATGCTGCACCATCACACTGTACCGTCACACTGTCCTGGGGTGCTGTACTGGGATGCTGTCCCATCACATTGTACCATCACACTGTCCTGGGATGCTGTAACGTGACACTGTACCGTGACACTGTACTGGGATGCTGTCCCAGGATGCTGTCCTGTGACACTGTACTGGGATGCTGTCCTGTGACACTGTACTGGGATGCTGTCCCAGGATGCTGTCCTGTGACACTGTACTGGGATGCTGTCCTGTGACACTGTACTGTGACACTGTACTGGGATGCTGTCCCAGGATGCTGTCCTGTGACACTGTACTGGGATGCTGTCCTGTGACACTGTACTGGGATGCTGTCCCGTGACACTGTACTGGGATGCTGTCCCAGGATGCTGTCCCGTGACACTGTCCCAGGATGCTGTCCCGTGACACTGTCCCAGGATGCTGTCCCGTGATGCTGTCCCACAGTGACGGAGCCCCAACGGCTCAGCGAGACGGGCTGTTGTGGGAGCAGCCTGGGAGGCGGGTGCCTTTGGGGACTCACACACAGAGCCCTGGCAGCCTCCCACAGCTACCTGCCTCCCCAACGATGCTGTAACGTCACCTTCCAGCAAAGCAAAAGCATTTTAATGCCACGGAAAAAATGTGACTGGGGAGCTAATTGCTGTAACTGGATAGAGTTTCTGGCTCATCTGCATACCTGACCATTACTCACTGCTTACGTTGGTAAGCAGAGGTTGGGTCTGGAGCTGAAATACTGCAAATAGCTTTGAAGACATTGGCTGATCCTTCCAACTTTCAGAGGAAACGAATCTATTAGTAGCTAATGTGTAAAATATTTGCACTTCTGACCCCTGGTAAAACATTCTTCCTGCCCTTTAAATGACTGGTTGTCAGAAGCCTTTTCCTCAGAATGAAGTGTGACATTGTAAATAAGCTCTTGAATTAAGCAGCACGTTAAATCTACGTGTTCAGTGGCCACCTCTGGTAGTTCTCATGCATCATGAAGACTTTGTTGGTTCTGCTGTGCATTGAGGCAATGTCAGAGTGTTGGGAATGACAGGGGTTTTTATGCTGAACTTTACAGTTTCTGGACAGCTTCACCATCATTCTCCTGATCTTCACAAAGGATACTGAGTTGAGCAGCTTAGTACAGGGTTTCTCACTGGTGTCTGCATGAGAAAGGAACTTTTTCACTGGAGGAGCTGACAACCTTTGAAGAAATCCTCCAGTGAGGTGGCTGTCAGATGATGGCTGAGGATGCAGGGCTTTTTACTCAGCTGTTTGCTCATTTTCTTAAGCATCCCTTTGGGGTGTCTCTTGGGTGTATTTCTGCAGCCTGTATGTACTGCTCTGGCTTTACAGGTGTATCAAAGGAAAAGAGTCCATGGAAGGCTACTGCTGAACCACAGACTCACACCCTGGTCTGGGTTGGAAGGGACCCCAAGGGTCCCAGAGCTCCAACCCCCTGCCACAGGCAGGGACACCAACCTCCAGGCCTGGAGCTACACAAGGTTGCCCAGGGCCCCATCCAACCTGGCCTTGAACACCCCCAGGGATGGGGCACCCACCCCCTCTCTGGGCAGCCCCTTCCAGCCCCTCACCACTCTCTCTGCAAAGAACTTCCCCCCAGTCTCTCCTCTCCCCCTTCCCTCCTCCAGCTTCACTCCAGCCCCCTTGTCCTGCCAGTCTCTGCCCTTTAACAAGCTGATTCCCCTCCTGTTCCTGGGGTCCCTTCAGGGACTGGGAGGCTGCAGTGAGGTCCCCCCACAGCCTTCTCTTCTCCAGGCTGACCCAGTCCAGCTCCTCTCTCCCTAGGGGAGCTGCTCCAGCCCTCTGAGCATCTTTGAACCACGCTAACAGCCAATCGATTAATCAACACCAGCACTTCTATTGTAATAAGGGGCTGGATGAAGGAAACAGCAAAGTGGAACTGTTCACTAATTCCAGGAGGGTTAAAGCATCCTACCACCTGACTGGCTGGTATCATCTCTCAGGTTTGTCTTGTATGTCAATACTGTTTGATCTCATTCTTTGCAATGGGGTATGTCTTAAGCAGAAGGACACAGGATAAGTCATACACACAGAGGAGATCTACAGCTTGCTGGCATGTGAAATTCCCCCAATCTATTCTTTTATGAAACTACCAGCAGCGTAAATAAAAAACCCTGTTACCCTGGCGATGCCACACTTGCTGCTGCAGTTAGTAAATGCGCTGGCCACCCTCACTATCCCATAATAAAACCTGCTGAGCCTGTTCATGAAAGATGATTGCAATTTCCACTGCCCTGTGTACGCAGTGGAGAAACATAACTCATCAAAATCTGAGCCATTTGCTCTTAAGATACAAGAGCGACTTTCTCCAGCACTTGACGTGACATTAACTATTCATGAAACCTCAGAGTGTTCAAACACTCACTGCCCAAGTGAGACTGGTTCTACTTCTCAACTTGATTGAGATCTTTTCTGAACCAGGCTCTAGAGCAGCCAGTGAGAGGGTTCCACAGAATCACAGGGTTGGAAAAGCGCTTTGAGCCCATTGAGTCCAACAGTCCCTGTCCTGTGCTGACCCAGATCCCTGAGCACCTCATCTCCCCTCTGTTCAACACCCCCAGGGCTGGGGACTCAGCCCCCTCCCTGGGCAGCCTGTGCCACAGCCCCACAACTCTGCCAGGGAAGAACTTTGCCCTCCCAGCTGAGCTGACCCTGCCCTGGGGCAGCTTGAGCCCATTGCCCCTTGTCCCAGCTCCTGTCCCCTGGCTGCAGAGACCATCGCCCACCTCTCTGCACCCTCCTGGCAGGGCAGGGGAGGTGGGGAGAAGGGCTCCCCTCAGCCTCCTCTTCTCCAGGCTCAACACCCCCAGGTCCCTCAGCTGCTCCTCAGAGGATTTGCCCTCCAGCCCCTTCCCCAGCCTGGTTGCCCTTCTCTGCACTCGCTCCAGGACCTCCATGTCCTTCTGATGGTGAGGAGCCCAGAACTGGACCCAGCACTGGAGGTGCAGCCTCACCAGTGCCCAACCCAGGGGCACAATCCCCTCCCCAGACCTACTGGCCACACCGTTTTTGATGCAAGCCAGGATGCCATTCTCCAGGCATGAGATGCAGAGCCTGTCCAGGAACTGTGGCTGTCAGCTATTGATTTGCTGGAAAGCCGAGTTCCTCCTCCCAGACTGACGCACAGTAACTGCCTCCCTTTGGGTCACACAGTATTTAACCGCTTGTAAATTTAATTAAATGATTTGTCACTTGGAGCACAGGGTTTGTCATCCTGTGGCTGAGCCATGTGTCTTTATCAGGGAGTGACTCCAGGGGAGGGCATCTGTCTCCCCGGCACTTCGGCCCCGTGAAGACACCGTGGCCGCAGCGGGTGCGTGAGGCTCCGTGATGCTGGATGACAGAGACACAGCTCCTTCCTTCCCTTATTAACGTGTGCTCAACTTTGAGTGCAACGAGCCCCCTTCCCAGCAGCACTTAGCAACACAGCCTTTCCCTTTCCTTTCCCCCTTTCCCCTTCCTTTTCCCCTTTTCCCTTCCTTTCCCCCTTTCCCCTTCCTTTCCCCTTTCCTTTTTCCTGACCAACCAACACCAGCCCCTACCCTCACCCAGCTGCCCAAGTGTCTTTTAGGTGCCTGTGGTTATCCTCACACTCAAGCTGCTGGTTCTGGGGGGGAGTGGAGCTCATGAAGCCTGCAGACCCGCTGGCTGGCTCTGGGAATGGCTGTTCCTTCTCCTGGCTGGTCTGTGACTGTGGAGCCAGCCCCATCTGCGACGAACGCTGACCCTGCCGCCAGTCACCGAGCTGCTGGGTGGCTGAGGACCCTGCCTAAAGCCTCCTCTGCAGGTTATGTTCCCTCCCCCTTCTCATCCCCCTTGTGAAGTCAGGAATTTGGTCCCTTCAGTACAAATACACTGTGCTCACTGTTAAAATGCACTTAGAAACTGAAGACAAAAAGCACCAAACCCAGGTTCTTCCCCACTCTTGGTGGTCACGCTGCAGCTGAGCCGTGGCCGCAGAGCCACCAGCTCCATGTCAGGAGCATCCCTCTGCCCACAGGAGAGCAGCACACAAAGGCCAACAGGACCACTTCCCAGCCTGGCAATGGGCAGTTTCCTTCCACCACAGATTTTGGCTCAAAATGAGTAATAGAAAGACAAGAATGAAGATGTTCGTGGTAACAGAGGAGGAAGCGGGAAGTGTTCCCAGGGAAAGCTTGGCAGTCAGGGATGAAAGCTTTTCTCTTTCCCTTTTCCTAAGCTCTCTGGGAACCCAGGGTGCTCTGCTCTGAGCGTACAGCCCACGTCACTCCGGTCTGAAGAGCTGTTTTTGGGAAGACAGAGATGGGCTGCGATGCCTTTAAAACTGCCTCTGATAGTCTTTGGGATGTGTGGGAGGCAGATAGATGGTCTGCTCCAAACCCAACACATTCTCTCCTCGTTTGTACTGCATATAACCCTCAAGCCACTAAAATCCCCTGAGTTTCTGCAAGAGGAACCCTCTGAATAACGGAAGGAGACCTGGGTAGTGATAATCCACATTTACCAGGGTGAGGATCTCTACCCCACTGTAAGAGGCAGCTCCATCTTCATTTAAAATGAGCCACTAAATGGGACTGCACATTGCAGGGGGGAGGGAGACCACAGGCATGGAAACCTCACACACATCATCGCAGGCACCGCTTGGTCCTAAAATACCTCTGTAACCAGAGTGCTCTGACAACTGCTGCAGACTATTCAAATTACTCCCTGTTTTCCCATTACACAACCCATGCCCCCCTCATTCAGTGAACACGCTCTTGAGCTTTCAAAGCCGAGTTGTTCTCTGAATTGCCTCCGTTTGGCAGAAAACTCAATCGATGCAGTTTTATACACGGTGCCTGTTGAACGCGGGGGCTGCATGGAGGCAATCACTTCTGCTGCAATCAGGGATACTAAGAAGGGTAAGTTCTACCCATTCCTCCTTCCCCCCCCAAAGTCAGAGAGATGCATCCCTGCCCTTGTGGAATGTGGTTGCGAGGGAGCTGCGAGCTGAGTCATGTACCTCAAAAACGAGACGAAGGGCGCACAGAGGATGTCAGGGTCAATCATTCCACCTCGGTGTTTGGCACCTCTGAGCACCCCAGCAGCACCCGCCGGCGCCGATCCTACCGCGGTACAATGGGTGGGTGGGTGGGAGGGAGCAGGCTGCCACCCACCCGGTGCAGTACTCTGCTGCTGCCTAATGCCAACAGCTTTTTCCTTATGGAAACGTCTGACTCAGCAGCTGAAAGGGGGAAAATATTTTGCAAAACTTTCACGGCGATGAAAACCCATCTTCAAAACTCTGACCAGATGGCTCAGCAGCTTTTCGTGGCTCCACAACGTTCAGGGGCTCAGCTGACTTAATGAAAATCAGGTGGAGGAAGAGGTGCCAAAGCACAGGAGCGACTCCAGAGTGAACGTTCCCTGTAAACCTCACCGGCTGAGGGGAGCAGCACACGGCACCTGGAGCCCAAGCTCTTATCCTGCTTCTTTCCACCTACCTAGTGTCCCCTGAGCAGGCCTGAGGTCTGTATTGCTGCTCAGAGACACAGGCTGCTGGTGCAGTCACACTCATGCTGGGGATTGCCCCGCAGCCTTGCCAAGCCTTGTTTGTTCTGAAACTGTGGCATCCGAGTCATAAATCCCCATTAGCAGGTGGGGCTGGAAGCAAGCAGAGGCCGTGGTGCAGCAGGAGGCTGTGCCAGTGCCTGGAGTTGGTAACTGAAACCTGGAGCCTCGACTGGTCCAGCCCTGAGCAAACCATGGCTGTTCTATTCATCACTCAGCTCCACATGCAAATGACCCCTTGTAGTCTGCCTAAGCCACCCTGAGCATCCAGGGGCTGCTCCACAGCCCTCACTGGTGTATCTGTGCCTTCAAAAGCATTTCCTACTCCGAGGAAGGTCCACCTTCTGTAGTTCTGGAGCCCTGCACACAAGCAGGCTAACACCAGGACAGCTCTGCTCCTGGGAGCAGTGACAACTCGTGACAGAACAACACTGGTTGAAGGGAACAAACCTTCTGTGACCCCGCTCCTCGAAGGGCATGGGCCTGGCCCAACTACCCTGCTCTCACCTAGGAATTTCTGTCCACTTTCCCTAACCCAGAGTAGACGATTGGAAGAGAAACACAACACACAGTCCCTCCTGGATCGCTGATGCCGCTCAGGAGCATATTGGGAAGGTTTAAAGAAGGTCCAAAACCAGTTTAAAAACCAGTTTGGTAGCCTGAGCCTTGTGATCAGCATTTAGTGAGGCAGAGGATGCAGAGATGCACCTTCACACCTTCCATTCGGGATAAGGCGATGGCTGGTGCTGGCTTCCACCCCTCGCTGGAGATGCTGCTGGCAACCGCATCGCAACGTCCACGGTGCGCGGACACTCTCGGTGCAGCTGGCAAGAAACTGAGATCTCCATTTGGTGAGAAACTCAGACAGTGAAAAGACAAGAAAAGAAGTGTTGCCTGGAACGAGACAGGGAGCCTGGAAGGAAGCCAGGAGGGGTTTTTTCCTCTCCCCCCCCTCAAAACTCAACAGGCTTTTATTTGAATTTCTTTAAAACTGACATATTCATGGAGATTTCAAATAGGCATTTTCTGACAAGTCCCCTATTCCCCCAAGCCTTCCCTCCCCTAACAACCCGAGCTTGTCAGATCCTTCCCAACCAGCTGTAGCTGTAGGCTCTTTTATATTCTGCGTGGAGCCGGGACCCTCCCTGTAGTTATAGATATGTACTTATATATACATTTTACATTTCCTCACATGGCTACACATCTCATCTAGATGGATATATGCATATTTATTCCTGCAAGAATTACTGTAGTCAGCCAATTCCGGCTGATAAAACCTTCACATAAAACATACCCTTATGTGATAAATAAAAACAAAGATTGCTCTCTTTCAGCTAATGAATCATGTTCTGGAATCTCCTGCTTCTCTTTCCTCCACCAGAACGAGCCTTTCAGAGCAGCTTTACCTAGATGATCAGTGTTTTCCTTGCCTGTTCAGAGCTGGTGCTGGGCTGCCCATGGGCACAGCCACCTGTAAGAACGACCCACTGGGCTGCCACAGGAGCACAACCTGCACGGCTTTGCTCATGCTCCAGAGCCACCTGAATGGAGTCACAAGCCTGACATGCAAACACTGGACTTCCTGGCACACTTTGGGAGCTGCAGCCTGAACCACGCCCGTGGATGAAGAACAGAACTTGGCTGTATGGACAGCAGCCCCAGCCTGCCCTCGGAGCAGGCACTTCCAGCCCGTGTGCCTCCGAGGAGCCGCACCCTGCCAGGGTACCACCACGTCGCCGAGATGGGGAGACGTCTCAAGGACGTGGCCTGAGAGCATCACACATTTCATCTGTACTGGAACTCAACAGAGAGATGGCAGAGCTGACCAGGGGCGGCTCGTGCTGTGCTGAGCAGAGCTCTCCCCGTCGCAGAGCCGGGATGGGCGCCGTGGGGCAGTGCCCACGCAGTGCACACCGACACATGGCAAGTGCTGATGCTGCCTGCAATGTCATACCTGGCTCTGTGTAACAACAAACCACCTAACGCCAAGCACACAGACCCCTCAGAGCCAGGGGACTGCATACAGCAGAAAGCATCCCCCAGAGAGGTGGAGGAGCTGGGGGTCAGCCTGCCAAGCAAGACATGGCTTATCGCTCGGCACCACAAACACGGGCAGGGGAAAGGGTCCACACTGAAGCAGCAGCAGCAGCTAGTAAGCTGAGCATCACCATCCACCCTCCACATCCTCTACCATTACCATATGCTGCAGAGATCATTACCCTACAGAAGCCCCTGTGCTGCTTTCCCTGAGTTTCTCAAGAGCACTGCTTGCTTTAAATGCGAACTCTCAGCACACTGACTGCTGTGTTACATCCTGAAACACTCCAGCATTCTCCTTTCTGGGTAAAACCCCACATTTTTGCTGGTTAGATGAACTGGTGAGTGTCTGAGCAGCTCCCCCTCTTCAACAGGCTTCTCAAATTTGTGGAAAAACTCATTAATATTGAAATCCCCCATGACAGGAGGCACGGAGGCAATACACTATCCAAAGAAATACTCTTGCATTTTACATACTGGTTTAGAGAGTAAGAATCAATGGCCTAAAAATGACCTATTTCTAATCCCATTTTTCAGCTGATAGAAAGCAGCTCTTTTGATATTAAAGGCTGCATCTCTTCAGCAGGCAGTGAATAATACACTTATGATTTACTGTGTTCAAACAGCTTTCTGAAACGATGCAGCCTTTAACTACGGCAGAACACCACCGAGCACACACTGAGCTGCCTGGAACAGGCATCTCACTTCAACAGCAGCATTCACCTCACTCCACACATTGTACTGGGAGGATGCAGCTCACACCGAGCCATTCAGAAACACGAGTTCACTGGTTCCTAATGGGGGATGGATGTAACACTTCAAGGTGGTTATTACCCCTAGTTCACTGGGACAAAAGAACCTGTGCTGTTCTTCTGTGGGGTGTTGGGGGTGTCAACCACCAGATGATGGAGACACAGAGCTGGAGGGCAGTCTGGGAGAGCCTGCCTTCCTCCCCAAGGTCATTCCAGAGAGTCAAAGGCTCTTGGAACAAGCAGACCTCTGTTTCTGATGTATTTTGTAACTTAAACTTGCAATGATCCAGGTGTGGGTATCCCAGATCTCGATCATCTTTTCATAGTGCTTAGTTCCTGGGAGGAATTCAGTGTCTGTGGGGACAGGACAAGGGGCGATGGGCTCAAGCTGGAGCACAGGGAGTTCCCCCCAATGTGGGGAAGAACTTCTTCCCAGTGAGGGTGAGGGAGCCCTGGGACAGGCTGCCCAGGGGGTGTGGAGTCTCCTTCTCTGGAGAGATTCCAGCCCTGACCTGTCCTAGGGACCCTGCTTTGGCAGGGGGTTGGATCCCATGGGCTCTGGAGGTCCCTCCCAACCCCTGTGATCTGTGATTCTGTGACATTTTCCTTTCCCACAACTCCTGCCACGTACAAAACCACACACACAAGGACACTCACAAACACTAACACCACCACAAAGTGATTTTCCACGGTGATCTGAGGATAGGATAATGACTGCATTCAGGACCAGGTACAATCTCAACAGAAGGCTGCTTCAAGATCTTCAGGATTACTACAGACCCTTTACTTTCTACAAAAAACCATCCCAGCTTTGGCTTTAAGACAACCCTGGAAAACTCCATCAGCAATGGTAGTGTTCAACATCCTGGCAGTCTTGATTTATGGGAGATCCTTGGCCTCCAATTCTCCCTCATCTATCTGCACTTAAATATTGACTCAGTGTGGGATTTTTTTTCATAACCTTTGGCTCGACATTGAAACACAGGTGGAGGATCCATCTCCTTCCAGCAGCAAAACCCTCTCCAGGAAACAAACCATCCATTGAAGCCGCAATGAAGTGAAGCTCTAACTGACAGTAGTAATTAACCAGCTAGCTGCAAAGCCTCCACTGAGGAAGGAGGAGGCTGATGCTCTGCATTCCGACTGGTGCAAGACACAAGAACAGTGAGTTTCTCCAGGAAAAGCAGGGCAGATGGAGGGAGATCGAAGGGGTGCTGCTGGCTGAGACCTCCTGGGATAACTTAAAGAAGTCACAAATCTTATTTTTACCATCATAAGCAGCTATGGAGAAGGAAACTGGGGTTTCAGCCCCCACCTCCCACCCCAACCTCCTGTTTCCTCTGCTGATGCTGCAGCACGTGAGAGACTCGGTTCCCGACCCTCTCCACACTCGTTATGTGCCCCAGCAGCTGTGTGACTTTACAGCAACAGCACTTGTGAGTGATTCACCAGCCTAAAATTAGGGAAGCAGCAGGACTATCACAGTGTTATTTAATTATGTAAAGCCAACAGCACTCCAATGGCAGCACCACTGCTGGTTCCAGTGCTGGTTTCCAGCAGGAAGGACCCAATCCTAATTTTTTATCCATTTTGAGAGCTTTTCTTTTTAAAAACCCAACCCTTCCTGTTGTCTTTCAGGGGAACAGATGTTGTTTTTCATCTGTGAACCGACCCCCGAGCCCTTCCCTCAGTCATTTGAAGCTAGATTGGCTCATGCAGTTTCAGATCTACTGCAACTTTGTCTTCTGAATTTGAAGGCTTTCATACTCTCAATTTCTCTCTGGAAAAAAAGACCTCTCTACTTAACACCATGCACTCAGAATTAAGTCAAGGATTGCTATGAAAGGATGCTATTCATTTCCATCCCCCATCTCAATCCCGCTCCCCAAAAAATACATATAATTTCACTCATTTGTCATAAATTTCTGCCAGAGGCAGGAACTCCACCCCATCTCAAAGCTCTGCTGCTCGCACATCAGTCTCTGAAAGGCAGGAAAGAGCGTGCTTCTGTGCTGCAGCGCTTACCCGTGGAGATTACACCCCCAAATGTCGCCAGAGTCCGTCCCAACCGCACCCACACAGCACAAACCATCACTCCTTCAGCAGGGCAGGGGGACGTCCCAGCCTGCTACAAAACCCAGCGCTGGCCACACACAGACTGACCGTCTCCTGTCACTGCTCTGCACCGCCGCCGCACCACGTGCGACCCTCCTCTGCTGCTCCCTGGCTTCTGCACGCCATAAAAACGATTCCTTCTCTTATTTCCAACTGCTTGCTAGTCCAAAGCAAGGTGAGAAGTCACCAGGCTAGGAATTTCAACCACAAACACCATCAGCTGGTGGCAGGTTAAGTCCATCCCGCCGCTCCCTCTCCTACTGCTGTGCAATGAGCAGTGGCTGTGTCTGAAGGGCTGGAGAAGGGCTCTGCCCTGCACGAGGAGAAGGGCTCTGCCCTGCACGAGGAGGGCTCTGCCCTGCACGAGGAGAAGGGCTCTGCCCTGCACGAGGAGAAGGGCTCTGCCCTGCACGAGGAGGGCTCTGCACTGCATGAGGAGAAGGGCTCTGCACTGCACGAGGAGGAGGGCTCTGCACACATAGCACAGCCTCTGCGTGTACAAGAGAGAGCTTTGGAAAGCTGGGTGCTGAGGAAGGGCACAGGGGGAGGCAGAGAGGCAGCATCCCTCACAGCACCCATCTCTGCAGAGTGCAACAGGGATTCCCCTTCCTAAGCCTTTCGCTAAAAGCACTGAAGACTCATACACTTCCCACTCCAAGTCTTAGGGTGGGGGGATCAGTCTGCTGCTGGGTGTGAATTTGGTAAATCCATCTCATCTGCATTTTTACCTGGGGAGCAGATCCCCCCTGTCGCTGTGGCTTTTGGCACAGTCAGTCTAATCCTTCCACCTGAACCTGGAAGTTAAAACATCCTGTGTGTGTAGGTCGTGCCAGAGGTAAGTTCTCCTTGTGTTTGTCTCCCAGATGACCCTGATGACGCTGTGCAGAGTCCTCCTTGGAGGAGACCAGAACACTGCACATCTTACCACGTTATATGCACAGGGAAATGCCATCAGCCTGCTGGGTCTGACACCACAACTGCATCCCAGGGAGGTGCTGAACGTTGAGCCATGGGAGCTACAGCAGCACGGGAGACTCATGACTTACCCCTTCCAAACCCTTTGGGAAGTGGTTGGGAATACTGGCTGACCTGAAGCCGTGTTTTTAAAAGCTCTGGCCAGGGCAGCTCCTGTTTGGGAGCAGCAATGGGAACCCCCTGAGAAAACAGGAATCACCACAAATGGTCAGGACCTCTTCCCGCCTGCCAGGCACAAAGACAGGCTCTTCAGCTCTCCAGGAACACCTTCTGGCACCCTAAAATGAGGAGGACCTCACGAGGGAGTCTTAGATCCATCCTACGCAGGTCTTTCAGCAGTGAGAGAGCAAGAAACCTGTAAGCCTCAAACCAAGGTTCATGTTTACAGCAACACCAGAGAAGAGTCAGGTCATCACAAAGGCAAAACACAGCGATCACACCGCGCGGCCGCGCTGCCCTGGCAACATCCACCGCATCACCCTGGGACAGAGGATGGATGGGAGAGAAACAGAGATGCAGGGAGAGGTTTTTCTCAAGAGGGGGAGTTTAAGAAGAGAACAACACATGGAACCTGGAGGGAAGACAAAGCAATGGATACACAAAGACGGGGAGCAGACAGTCCAGCACTATCACAACGCCGGTTACCATGGCAATGCATCGGTTATGAGTCCCTGAGGAAAAGTACCCAAACATACTTCGTGAATGTATGTGGATACTGACCTGGGCTTGAGACAGGACTAGAGGTAGTAGGCTCAATAATTTCTACAAAAAGGGAAAAAGGAAAAAAAAAAGAGAACATTTGGGAGTTAATCACACATGGAAGACAAATACAGAATGAGACAGCAACAGTCATGCAACAGACACCACAACTTCACTTCAAGTTTGGGCCGGCCACCACCGCCCAGGACACACATGCAGTCGGCCAGACCTCGGTGCTTAGGACCTACACACCAGTGTCTGTCTTTTCTCAGTGATGTGATTCATCTGTCACCAAGGAGACAATGTCAGGACCATCACAGCCCATGTATTTCTGCCTGTCACCTTGGCAAAGCCACCCGTGGAGTCCTCAAGCTCAGACACGTTTCTCCTGGGAGCCACACAGACCTGCCTAGAGAACGGGGGGCTTCCTCACTTTACTGAAGGAACTTCTCACCATGAATTCATGTCAAGGTAACAATTCTGCACAAAGAATGCTTTCAAGTGGTAGTTTTGTGCCTTGGTGAGCTTTTAAGAAACACGTGGCCTTTTAATTATCAAAACCTCTTTGAAGAAAACATTTACCAGAAGCATCACACCCTTTGGGAAGATGTTTCCTTCACCCAGGGAAACCACACCAAACAACAGAAAAAGAGCACAATTCCTCCCCATCCAGCCTCAGGGCACCGTCACCTGTGGCTTCGCAGTGCAATTTTACTTTAAAATGTCACAATTCTGGGCCTTTTCATTAGCCCTGAATAGCACTATGCAGAATGAAATACCAGCCCAAATCAGTCTTGCACAGAGGCAAGCTACCCTCTCAATGCAGCAATTCAATACTCTTAATAAAAGAGATTTAACACAATTACTGAGCTCAAAAGATCATTGACCAGATCTTGACTATAACAAGGAACTAATGAAAAATAATGTGAGCGGCTTGACAACAATGGATGTGCAGGTAATTGCTGGGCACGCTCTCAGCTCTCGCCCAATTTTGCTTCCCCCCCCCCCAATTACTTTTCAGGTTAATAGGATGCAAAAAATGATTCCAGGTGAAATAAGACAAGTGTTTTCCCAGACACAAAGTTAGGAAGTTTCTTTAGTGAATCACTGGCATGAAGAATCCAGCTAATAATAATCTGTGGCACAAAGAATCCAACTAATAATAATCTGTGGCACGAAGAATCCAACTAATAATAATCTGTGGCACAAAGAATCCAACTAATAATAATCTGTGGCACGAAGAATCCAGCTAATAATTAATCCAGATTAATGTTTCCCAGTTTAAAAAAAATATTATTCAACTTGTTGCCAAACGCATCGTTGGCACCAACAAATTCCAGTCACATTTTTGAAGTAAAATGGAATTTCAGCTGTAGGACCAAATGGAATTTCAGCTGTAGGACTCCAAGTTCACAATTTTATTTCAAATTTAAAATTCAAGTGGGTTTGATGATGTCTTGACCAGTCTTTAACATAACAAGGGTGTGAAATCTAGTCCCGAGGTGTCTTGTCCCTGCACAGAGCTGTTATGTACACAGCAGTGGAGAGAGGGAGAGCTGTGGTTCAGCCCATCAGTCCCCAGACAACCCACACCAGCTCCTAACTGGGGCAGTGGGGAAGGGAAGGTGGAGATGAGGGTGGTCCTCATCCTGCTCTGGCTGGGACACACGATCTCTGTGCCCTCACGCCGGTGCTCAGGGCTGCAGGACAGTGAGTGCTGGGTGCTCCCAGCAGGCCTGACGCAGTGCAGGCCAAGCCTGAGGCAGTGAAGGCCGTACGTGGTGGCAGAGGGTCCTTCTGGGGGCTGTGTTGTGCTTCATGTGGAAGTTCCTGCTCAGCTGGGGGTGGTACAAACAGGGTCCTACCCCCAGTACGTCCCACAGATGTAAAGTAACACTGCAGAAAGGACAACGGCACCGTGAAGGCCGATGAACTACACGGATCCCAACAAGGCCTCATATCTAAGCAGCCCACCCTGGCCTCTGCTGTGTTGGCAGGGATGAGGAAAGCATGCAATAGCCACACAGATGTCTTTGGGGTTCCCAGTCAACCTGCTGAAGACACGACTCTGCACAATGAACATCTGGCTGATGTCTCACTGCATGAGGGACCTGCGAGAGCCCACCAGGACCAAGCCTACTGCCAGGCATGGGGGATGTCCCAGCCAAGGACCACTCCTCGTGCTCCAAGCCAGCAGGAATCCAATATCCATCAGCTTTTCTCCAGCTGCCCAGAGAACAAGACATCCCCTATGAAATAATGTTGTGCTCCTGCACAGGCCAAACATGATTTTAGCAGGGGAAAAGGAAACAGTGTTCAAACAAGACACTCAAAACCCCCAAGGAATTATGAAGAAAGATTTTAGCAGGCGAAAAGGAAACAGTGCTCAAACAAGAGACCCCAAAACCCAAGGAATTATCAAGAATCCCTTGATTCTCTGTTGCAATGACTGACATACACTAATTTGATCTAGTGCTCGTCAACTCCTTCCAGATCTTTACCTTCTGAGAAACTGCATCCTGCTCCTCCTCTAAAATTACCACCTTGGCTTCAAATGCATTGTACAGCCACGACCAAAGTGGGTTTTTTTGGCTACCCGAAAATAGCAGGATCTTGTGAATTTAGGAGTCAGTCCTCGTTGCTATGGCTGCCTACAAAGGAAAGGGCTCTTTTTGCTGCAGAGCAGCAACATTCTTTGCAACAATCAAGTAAATTAACATACTCAACGAGTACAATTTTTCATTAAAAGGCAAAATACCGTACCCAGAGCAGCAGGGGTTTGACTGGGGTTGCACCTCTTTTGGAAACATTGGATCTAGAGTTAATTGTGGGTGCTTAAGGTAGCATGAAGTCACAGAATCGCTGAGGGTGGAAGGGAAGGCAGCAGTATGTATTATTCTTGCAAAAATCTCATTTAAAAAACACGTTATTAGATGAAGGAATGGGAGAGATGGATATATTTCTGGTTTCAAGTTTTAAAGCTCTTTGCAGATCTTTATTCATGAAATTGTTCAGGTCTACAGAGAGAAAACAAAACCAGCTGGTTTCCCTATAAGCATGCTAGGCTGGTTCATTAAAATCAAAATACATTAATGAGTTCTTAGCAACACTGTGAGGCAGGGATGTGCCGGGAAGAGTGGGGGCATCTGTCCTTCTGTTTGCTGGGACCCCCATCCTATGACATCAGGACTGCTCAGACTTTCAGGGATGGTTGTGGGAAGAAAAACCCCATTAAAGCCTAACGGAAAACGTGGCATTTTGTGCTGCCTCTGTGACTTCAATGGAGAATTCTCCCTGAGCAGAGCCTTTTAGATTTGTTTCATAAACTAGAGGAGAGGTGATGTGTTCACACCACCTCCCAGTCTGCCCATTACAGTCCCGGTACCGCCTGAATCCCAGCACGCAGGATCCTTGCTGTTCCCTTCCGAATCCCCTACGTGGGTGAGGCAGGCGTGAGCCAAAAGCATCTCATTATTTTAAAGCAGAGCTTGAACTCAAGCTGGGACCAAAAGGGTTGAAACAGGAGTGTCCTGAGCATCGGGATACTGGCACAGCATCACTGGCTGCTAAACATACATGAAAAGCTGGCAGTTTCTGTCACCAAGGTCTGAATGTGCCACCACCCCACCCCACTTCATGTTGTTTGCCAGCCCAAACCAGCCTCTCTCAGCCCCGCAGGGTTGGGAAGGCTGCCTGCTTTCCAGTCCCAGGCCTGCAGCATGCAGACCCACCGCTGCTGCCAGTTTGGGATAACGGGGCCAATTCCCACCAGCAGCTTCAAAGCCCTGGAGGATGTGCCAGTGAGAAGGTCAGCATTGGTGGCGGGCATCTCTCCTGGTCCACGAGGCTCCAGGATGCTCAAGCAGAGCATCTGAGGCTGCTGTGCAGTGGAGGCAGAGCTCAGTCCCCTGGGAAGCCTGACTCCTCCAGAAGATGGGCAGGAAGACATTCAGGCTAGAGAGGAGCATGCTTTGGGAGAACCCAAGGAAAAATGATGGAATAATTCTTGCCTGAATGTGCACAAATGTGCCTTTTGCTGCCTTTTAAGGATCAGCTCTCTTTACAAATACCCTTCCAACCACGCGGTGAGCGCTTGGGGATGCCAGCAGAGCTGCCACCATGGAAAGCAAAACCTCACAGCAGTGGTTTGGGAGAAACAAGTCTGGAGGTAGAAGCCCCTGCCCTGTCATTTTAGAGGTGCTGCCACGTGCTGCAGAGCTGTGGGAGCCAGGGAGCAGCTTTTGGAGCAGGGTTGGTCCTCTGGGGTCAGGGCTGCATCCCTGATGCTGGCAGCTTTGAGAAGAAAAAGGGGGAAGGAAGGTTGGGAGAGGCTCAAGAGATGTCTGCAGCTGTGCACAGGAAGAGAAAGAAAACACAGTAAATGCAGACAGGACAGGACAGCAAATAAAGTATTTGATGGCAGATGGATTAAGTGCATGGCAGAGCTACAAACCCCGCTGAGAACAGCGGTCAGCTAAGTGATGCTGTCAGGACTGGGGAGAATAAATCACAGCCTGGCACTCAACATGGCCTGGGAGAAACAACAGAACCGCCTGAGAGTGATGTGAAGGGTCTGGGAAGGAGGCAAGTGTGGCCAAATGTGTGTGATGCTGTGGCTGGACCAGGGCTGGGACGGGGTAAGGAGCACCCCGAGCTGTGCTGCGTCCTACGCCGGAGATGTACGGAGAAGGAAGAGCCTGGTGAAACAAACTGTCTGGGGTAATAACGCTTTGGGAAAGGCAGAGGAAGGGCTTCCTGGGTCAGCACAAGGAAACCGAGTCATCTGCAAAGCCAGGATTCCATGAAGGCAACTGGAGAGGTTTTAAAGGGAGAAATGCACCCAGAGCCTGGCTGCAGGGGTGCAGGGAGGGCAGGAGCAGGGGTGCAGGGAGGGCAGGAGCAGGGGTGCAGGGAGGGCAGGAGCAGGGTAAGGTGGGTGGGTGCCTGTAGCACGTTGTCACAGAAGGAATACAATGTCATGTTGTCCTGAAGTCAGTTTGGTTGGTGGCAGTGAGCATGTGTAGAGCCGATGGCAGGAACCAGTCTGGTGTCAGGGATGAAGCAGCTGAGCGAGTTGAAATAGTGTGGAAAATAACCCCCCAGCCTCCTAACTGCAGCTCTAATCCTCACCAGGAAATCTTTGGAAATCATCAGCTCCTAAGGACAGCTGGGACAAGGAGGGGGGTTTAATGTCAAGGACATTCATTCTGGTCTTTCAGCGAAAGGAAAGAGATCCTATCTGGCAATTCCCTTCTGGTCCCAGGCTGGGAAAACCCCACAATGAAATGGGAAACCACCCCATGGCAGGCAGGAGGAGGAAAATCAGTGGGGGCAAAAGGAATTGGCTGTAAAGAAGCAGCACCTGGGAACATCGGTAGGGCAGGGATGAAGTGGGAGTCACCCAGATGCCCAGCTGAGTGGCAGCTCAGGAAGGAAACCACTTGGAAACCGCTGCCAAACACGCTCTGGCCCCACAGATACCATAGGGAAAGGTGAAAGCATCTCTGTTCACAGAGGTAGGGAAATTAAGCATAGACCTAAACATAGGCTTTCTGCTTCAGCTTTTGGAAAGGCTCAGAAGCTGGCACCCCAAATAACGACATGGAAATTGCCAGATGAAAGTTAAAGCAAAATTCAATCAGCTCAGGATGCTCCAGTCAGAGGGATTTAAACACGCTTGCACACAAAATTATCAAGCCAGCAGTAAATTCTCAGGGTGGGGAGGACAGCAGGTACAGCAGGGCTGGGAATTACAGACGTGCTGGAGGAGGGTGAGGATGCACATCTGCGTGGCACCCAGGGCTTCAGAGACGCGAGGAGGAAGGGGCTCTGAAGGGACACAGGCAGCTACAAATCAGCAAGCCCATGAAATCTGGCTATTAGTTTATCAGAGGCCAATTACTTGTAATTATTTGCATGGAAAATGTCTCAGTGTGCAACGAAGCAATGGGGTCACTCATCAGCCCTGGCCGCACAGTCAGACGGGGATCATCGAGCGCAAATGCTTCCAGAAACCCCACGGGGCCGGAGCCTTTCCAGCCCTGCTGCCCCCATGCTGCCTCCTCCTCAGAGCTTGTGCAGAGGGAAACCAGCTCCCAGGAGGAGGAAACTCGATGAGTTTATGGAAGGGATTACAGGGTGGAGCAGCCTGTGCTACAAGGGGATTAGACTCACTGACCCGGGTCTCCTTGCAGTCCCAGCACCTCAACAGCATAAACTGGCCTTTTTTTCCCCAAGAGAATATGCAAAACTCCACAAAAGCAAACAAGGAGTTGTGTCAGCATGCTGCTCCCAGAACACCAGCCTACAAGCCTCTCAGGTAAACCCCTACCACCCACACCAGCAGGCACCCACCTCCTCTCCCACCTCCCGACCCGCAGCACCCAGCAGCAGACCCCGAGCTGCCTGCAGTGCACATGCCACGAGTTTCCCAGTAAAACCCACACTGGTGTTACAGCGGTGGAGGTGTCACAGCTCATTCACCCCACCCGCTGCTGCACAAGCATCCTTCTCCAGCCCTCACTCTTCCCCCCTAACGCAGCTGCGTTTCCCTCTCAAGCTTGAGTCCGTGAGCCATTTGGGACAGTGTAGGGACCCCTCATAGAATCCCAGACTGGTCTGGGTTGGGAGGGACCCCAAGGGTCACAGAGCTCCAACCCCCTGCCACAGGCAGGGACACCAACCTCCAGGCCTGGAGCTACACAGGGTTGCCCAGGGCCCCAGCCAACCTGGTCTCCACACACAGCTCCGTGTCATTACACTGAAACTTAATTGCTATGGCATTAATTGCTCATGAAGCACAACGGGATCAGGATTTCCCAGAATTTACTCCTGCAGTGACACCAACAATTTGGGCATAAAGCTGCAGCCTGTGGAAAGAGGTCAGAAACCCAACAGGCCTCAAACTGGTGTGTGATGCTCCCAGTTAGAACTCGCTGCCGGCACGCACAGAGGGGTCTGCAGTGAAGGGAAGAAGAGAAAAACCTCCCAAGCCTCAGCCTGTGCCTGCAAACATCATTGCAAGCTTTCCCACCCTGCAAGTTAAAGTAAAATGCATCTAAACAGGGATTTGGTAAAGCCAAAAAATCACTCCCGGCGCTGACACAGGAACTGCGGTCACAAGTCAGCTCGTTACTGCACAGCCCTGGCACGGGTGGGGCTGGGGGTGAGGGTCCCTAACACACCCCCCAGAGCCAGGCTGAGATGCCAGCAGGACTTTTGCTCAAGATTTACCAAGTCCTTGAAGGGAAAGGAGATGGTAAAGACACAGGAACGGCGAGGTCTGGAGGAATGAGGAATGGCACAGCACCACGTGAGATGTGCACCTCCATTCTCCTCTCTTCCCCATCCCTTCCAGCTCTCATGGAACTCTGGGGGTTGGAAGGGACCTCCAGAGCCCATGGGGTCCCATCCCCTGCCCAAGCAGGGTCCCTAGGACAGGGGCTGGAATCTCTGCAGAGAAGGAGACTCCACACCCCCTGGGCAGCCTGTCCCAGGGCTCCCTCACCCTCACTGGGAAGAAGTTCTTCCCCAGATTGGAGCTTTAGGACATATCTCAGTACAGGACAGGAGTAGGTCCCTCCAATATTGGTAACACCTTATTTAATGAGTGCAACTTCCAGATCTGAGATAGCAGCAGGAGCAGCTGCTGCTGGAGGCTGTGAGCAGAGCGCGCTGTGACGGGGGATACAAAAGGTCCCTTCGCTTCAGTCTGCACCAGGGAAGCTCTGGGATCTTCCTGTAATAACATCAAGACTTCCCTTGTCTGGGAACAGCCCAAAATAAAACTGGCAATTAAATATAAACACATTAATTAATTAAAAAAACCCTTTATGACATTTGATAATTAACTAGGCTTATTTAACCTAATCTCCCCTGGCATTTATCAGCTATGTTAAAGACCAGCATTTTAGCTTGAGATGAAGGTCCTTAAGCCTGTCAGCCAGAGCCTGTTTGGGTACAGGGGTAAATGGGAAACCACATTTAACAGTAAATCTTCTGGGTGTGAAGCCTGAGCAGGGAGAGACACCAGCTGAATTTATTCTGTGGCTTCCACTCACCATTAATAGTTTGCACTTGCAATTTGAGCTCTTACAGGTTTGAGTTAATACACCTTAATTGCCTAGCAATGGTTTATTTTAAATGTCTTTTTTGTCTTCTATTATGGGATGCTAAGTCTTTAATAGCTCAACGTCTGCAGGACATGAAACAAACACATTATTAACCTTGAGAGTGCCAGGTAACGTTCCCACTCCATCCTTCAGCAGTCTCCTCACTGCTCTACCCCTCCAGCACTTCGGGCTGGTTTCATAGCAGGAGTTTCTTGATAAATATTAAAACAAAATCAATAGGAGGAATTTAAAGTCTTACTTAAAGATTTACAGGAATGTGTTTTTCTTATGAAAAATCAAAGGCAGATCCTGAAACAGCACATTGCTTTAACGCTGGAGGCTGCTGAAGTTTTGTATTTGGGGTTGTATTAAACAAGTTCCAGAACAAATCATCGTATTTTGTGTGTGATGAACTATTTTACAGCATGGAAAACAAATATAAAATTTTAAATTCAATTTGATGGGTGGGGCTGAGAGCTGCTAACACACAAAAACTGTATTTCCATTAAAAACATGCACAATGACATTAAAAATAACAGTCATGCGTTTATGCTCTTGCCAGTAAGAGCACACAGCTCCTGTCCCCACTGTCCCAATCTGGCGTACACTGGGTATACACCTTTCACAGGAATGCTGGGCTTTTGAGGAGGGAATACATCAGGGGAATTGACCCTGAGCAAAGGAATTCTGGCAAAAGGCCCCATTCATGGAGCTGTCGGCTCCGTGAGCATCCCTGGGACACCTCTGAGCCAGTATCTGAGGTGCTAAGTGATGAAAACACGAAAAGCAAAGCACAAGGAATTCCAAGGGACAAAACTGCATTTGTGTCAGTGAATAATGAACGTCTCCAGATCTGAAAAATAAACTTGAGTACTGAGATCTGCAGAGGTTCCAGACAGACCCCAGCATGTGCAGCCTGCAGCAGCCCCTGCAAGGCTCTAGAACCCCCAACTCGGAGAGGAAACCGCAAAACAAATCCCATGAAGGGTCACTGATGTCAAAACAACTCGGAGAGGAGACTGCAAAGCAAACCCCACACAGGGTCACTGATGTCAGGACAGCAGGGAGAATCTGATCGCAGAGACAAAAGGGTCATGGGCGGGTTGGAGATGGCAGAGGTTACGTGTAGAAGGAAGCCAAGCAAAGGTGAAGAACTCCAAGGCCAGGCAGAAATATTTTGGGTTATCACCAGAGACATCAAAGCATCAGGTCTGCAGTACTAGGGACACGTTATTTATTCTACGTAAAGCCACCTAAGGTTTTTCCAGGGAAACTGAGGCTCTTTCAGAGGCAGAAAAAGACTTTGTTAGTACGCAGCTTCCAGCCAAGGGCCAGCCCTGCAGTTTAACACAACAGTCACTTCCACAAGGGAAGAAATCCTCCCTGTGTTCCAGGAGGATACATCACAGCACCCGCCTGATGACAAGCCGGGAAGCGCTTCTCAGCGCTGGGCACCAGCTACAAGACTCTGTCAGGTATTATCAAAACTCAGAGACAATAAAAGACGGGACCAATTTGCTGGCTCTGCTGAGGGCTGTGCACATCAAACCTTGCAGAGTCTGCAGTTTTGTTCCTGTAATGTTTACCAGACAGGCGCTGCTGAGGATATGATCTGAGAGATCCCCGTCACACGCACGTGGAGCATCACAGCTCCTCCAGGAGCGCTGCAGCAGACCCACGGCACACTGTCTGCTGGGGGGAACGCAGTGACCAGGGAAGGCAAAGCCTTTGCAGGCTCTGCTGTTGGGACCTAACCTGTCCCTGTGCTGCCTGAGCACCCATCTCAACTTGTGCATCGTGCTTTGCCCATCGGTCCCCAGACAGGAGCATCCGCCGCGGTCCCCTGGGTGTGCAGGGAGCACATCCCAGTGCCCAGGGATGAGGATGTGGGGTGTAGCGACCAGCGATGGAGGAGCACAGAACCACAAGGCTGGAAAAGCCCTTTAAGATCAGCAAGTCCAACCACTCCCATCCTATGCTGACCCATATCCCTGAGCACCTCATCTCCCTGTCTGTTAAACACACCCAGGGGTGGGGACTCAGCATCCAGGGATGGATCTTGTAGAGGAAAAGCCTTAACCCAACTTGCACGCTTTTAATGAACATCAGCAGAGGGAAAGGAACAGCTCTGTCTGGAAGAGAAACAAAGGATGTGTAAGGAGTTTTCCAAACGTGACCTCAGGATGCTCAACCAGCCCTTCCCTGCCCATCGCTCCCTACACCGACCTTACACTGCTCAACCGAACCACAACGTGCACGAGGATACAGGACAGACAGACACCCAGCTGTCAGGGGTGCTGCAGGGAACAGCACCCGCTGCTGCTGTCAGCAGCGTGATGAGGCTGCTGCTGAGGCCAGCCCCTTGCCCAGGCCCAGCTGCCTCTGCACTGCCTGGGCATCAGGCAACGGAGCCTGAGTGAAGCCAACAGAGAAACCTACTGAATTTCTCTTCCTGATCAACAATTGGTTTATGTCTACATCACAACAGTCAGATGAAACACCGTGGGTTTATTTAGTTGTTTGAGTTACAGCATTATAAAGGATAAACAATATCTGCTCGTTAGTCCTTATTCCCAGTTTCAGATTGTTCCAGAGAAGCTGCTGCTTTCATGGTGTCTGCAGCTGTTGTGACTGTGACAACACGAAGGAAAAGTGACAAAGTAGCCTGCATCCTTTTAGCCTGGTCTCTCATTCATATGTATAAAAAGGCAGCCCATGAATAATGTAGATATGGGAATCTGTTAGCATTTTTGCTGTTCAGAAACATATGATTAGCATTGCTCTGGCTCCCAATAATTATATTCCTGTTCTCAGAGGTCATTCTTTAAAATCTGCACAACTGCTGCTATGTTTCTGGAAGTAAATAAGGCAAAATATACATCAGAGATGGAATATGATGCATGCCACAGCACTGCCTCCTTCCTGCCTGGACAGCAGCATACCTGCACCAGCCAACGCTGCTAAACAAATGGTCATGTCAGGTTCATGGTAAGAGGCAGTTTGTTAATTGTCTCCCACTTCTGAATACACAGAGCTCCAATAAAAACAGCTGGGGTGTGGGGGAGTCTTCCAGGAGACACCTTCGTCCCACCCAGCCTGCAGCCCAGTTAAACTCCCTGTCATCACCAGGGTGCATCCATCCATCCATCCATCCATCCATCCATCCATCCATCCATCCATCCATCCATCCATCCATCCATCCATCCATCCATCCATCCCCCCCCATGAGGCTTTGGCTTCTCTTGGAAAGACCAAGGGCCACATAGAAGTGCTCCTGCTCCCAGGCTGGCTGCACACAACCTGGATGCTGAAGAGAGGAGGGCTTGCTTGTGTTCCTGGCAGGCAGTGGAAGCTAAATGCAGTCTATAGGAGAGTGCTGGCCTCAGTATTTAAGACCTCTGATGAACATGTCCTGCACCATTTGCCCTGACACACACATTTGATCTGGGCTGCAGAAAAGACCTGTGGGTCAGAAACACACCAAACCATCCTGCTCCATAACCAGCAGGAGAAGTGCTACTTTTCCCCAGTTTTTCCAGGGGACATCTGGCCACACTGACTCAGAAGGTAAAGCTTTCTCTTTTTCCCTTCAGTGCAGCTCTGCAGGTGCAGAAATGCCAGTTGCACTCTGGGGCAGCCAGAGGCATTGCTCAGTCGCACGCCTGTGCAAACAGCATCCTGGTTTGGGCTTTGCCTGAGGAGAACAGCTCATTTCCCTGGAACAGAGCACCAGTTCTGGCTAAACATTATTAACTGGGCTCTGAGAGGGACTCCTCACAGAAGGATGTGAGTGCTGGCACACAGGAGAGCCCCGTTTCTGCCTGGTCTCCTCTCACCAAGGGAGAGATGTGACTTGGGGCCGGGACCCCTGTGTCCCACGGGCATGCAGGGCTGCCCTGTGCCATGGAAAAGTCCCAAAAGCAGCTGGGCAACTCATCCTCATCCCCTCACTTATCAGAGAATGGGAAGGAAACAGGAATCTGCCGGGTTGCAGCAGCTGGGACACAAGGAGCTGACTGGGATGAGCTCCTGCGAACTGCGGGTACCAGGCTGCTGATGCTTGTAACTGAGGTACAGAACACACAGTGCCTGGGCCAGCCTGATGCTCCTGCCCTGAGCACCAACCAGGGGAATGTCTTCTGCTGCTCTTCCCAGACTGAAAAGCTTCCTTCTCATTTACACTCTTGCTGGATCTGTGCATTATATACTATATATGACACATGCCTGGAAGAACTAGATGCTATTCAGCTGCTCCGATATTTGCTTTCACTGCCACAGCAATTTGTGAATAAGTTATTTAATAATTACTGTGTAATTATAGTTCTGCTGATCTCTGATGAACTGAAATCCACAGACAATGCCTATCAAATGAATCATTACAAATCTCTATAAAT
Source organism: Gallinula chloropus (assembly GCF_964237585.1). Lineage (NCBI taxonomy): Eukaryota > Metazoa > Chordata > Aves > Gruiformes > Rallidae > Gallinula > Gallinula chloropus. The sequence goes on along the minus strand of NC_140091.1, from coordinate 703,395 downwards.
TACATGGTGAAATGTGCCAATATCATGATGAAATTCATACAAGTCTACAATTTCTGTAAAAGGAGACTTAATTAAGCCTGAGTTATGGCTGCACATCTCTATCCTGAGTTTAAGGAGGAGCACGTTATAAAATTTGTCTTCAATCCTTCCCAGAGAAACAGAGCAGCACATAAAGCTACGTGTCAGGGGAAAGAGAGGAACACAGCAGTGAACAGGGATTGTTCAGCTACAGACCAGTCGTGAAGAAGTTCCACCCTTCTGCACTTGGTAATGTGTTGGAAAACAAGCAGAACAAGAGACAAACAGTGCCTGGCCCCTCTACAGGACAGGTCCTCGTGCAACCCCTTGAAGAACAGAGCATTCACTGCATGGGGAGCAACTACAAGCTGAGCCCAAGGAGCAGAAGTCTGCTGCAAAGAGCCTACAAGGAGCCAGAGGCTCCAAGCACACCCATCGGGGGGTTAAAAGAGAGACCAAAGTGTCTGCTTACAGGATCCACTGATCCCATCCCACAAGGGACTGAGATAGACCAGACTGGGACAGCTCCTGTCAGACCTGACTGGTGCGTCCTGGTCACGGCAGGGAGACAGAAAGCCTTGGATCATGGATTAGGTAGGTATTGGGATGGGGCCTCAGGCTGCCCCAAAGCCAAAGCAAGGAGGTCTGAGGAGGTCTTGGCTGCTCCCTGTGCCACGCCACAGCTGCAGACCTTGTCACACAGATGAACTCCTATGACTGCATTACAGACACTGTACTGCTGCCTGAGAGCTCAGCACAGTCCTTCTGGGAACAGGCACATCCCCGTTCATCTGGACACCAAATCCAGACAACCCCAGCCAAGAGCACCCTGGACCAGCCCCTCCACAGCACAGGATGCCTACACTGGACGTCTCAACATCCCCCTCACGCTGCTTTACCAACCCTGGCTGGTGAGAGGACCCAGCCTGAGGGTTCCCATCAATGCCAACCACATCCCCCAGCTGTTTAACAGGGAAACAAGGTCCAACCAGCACCAGTCCCTGGGGAACACAGGGCTTTGAGGTGAGGTTTCCTTGGAAGAGCAGAAAAGGGACAGGGCTCAAGAGCTGTGTCTCCTTTCCTGCACAGAGCAGCCCCAAGGCTCGTTTCCTGCAGTTCATTTCTTTAGCACTGGAGACAAATCCCTCTGACAAACTCACCAAGCTTCGTTGCCGCAATAATTTCGGTCGCTTGCCCCCCCACTCTCTGCTGGAGGTGGCTGCAGAGCCCAGCTGCTCTAAGGGCTAGAAATCCTCCCCCCTCAGCCTGTGTTTGTGCGTGACAAATGCCTCCCCATTCAGTTTCTGGACCTGCTCCATCCCTTGGCTGCAGCAACCACGTTCCCAAGCAGCGCGGCACCGCAGTGATCCACGTGGGGAAACCACCCCTTCCCCAGCCCTCCCTGTGCTCCACTGGTGCTGCACAAACATTTATTCAGGGCCAATTTCCCTCTACTCTGTCACCACACAGCATCACAGCCAGGCACCACTTCCAAAACCTGGGCAAAAATTAAGTCGTTAGCAGCTCTGTAACGAGCTCCAACCAGAGCCCCTTCCTGCTCCATCTGAGGCTGGTGCCAGACCAAGGACACAGGGTTGGACACCCCACACTGAAAGTCTTTTTACAGGCCAGCTGATAAGGGAAGGTCTCCAACAGCATCTGACCACACAGCAGCGTTTCTGTTGTTGCTGGAGATCACAGCATCCCAGCCTGGTCTGGGTTGGAAGGGACCCCAAGGGTCCCAGAGCTCCAACCCCCTGCCACAGGCAGGGACACCAACCTCCAGGCCTGGAGCTACACAAGGTTGCCCAGGGCCCCATCCAACCTGGCCTGGAACACCCCCAGGGATGGGGCACCCACCCCCTCTCTGGGCAGCCCCTTCCAGCCCCTCACCACTCTCTCTGCAAACAACTTCCCCCCAATCTCTCCTCTCCCCCTTCCCTCCTCCAGCTTCACCCCATCCCCCTTGTCCTGGTATTACCTACCCTTTTAAAAAGTCGAATCCCCTCCTGTTTATACACTCCCCAGCAGAACACTGTGAAACCAAGGTGTCAGCTCTGCTCTGTGTGATGGTGTGTGTGGAGAAAAAGCTCCTTTCTCAGAAATTCAGAGGCCTTTCCCCTCAGTGTTCCTAATGCTGTGAGCACCAGCCAAGCCCCTGATGCCAACACGTTTCACCTGAGGTTTGGAGGAGCCCTGAGCAGAGCAAGCTCCCACCTTCCATTTATTCCTGCAAACCCAGGCAGCATCTCACCACAGATCTGTAGGGGGAATTAAGGATAACGCTAACTGAGGCCCCTGTTTGAGATGCTTATTGAAACACCTCAGCATTTTGTTACTTAAGTGTTTCAGCACCCCAGGGTTAATTAGTGCTCGTACTGGGGGATCAGGGGAGCAGCTCTCACCTGTAAAGCTGAGGGATGTTTTTATACTTCTCACTGAGAAAAAAAAAAAACCCCAAGATTTTGCTTCTGTCTCACTTTCTTCTGCTCAGAAACTGTTGTGACACAGGAACAGGGAGCAGCGCTCCAGAGAACACAGACAGAAGCTGTGGAGACCATCTCCACCTCCACCTTTCCTGGTAATCTCCAGAGAACACTTGACACAGCAGAAGCACACAGACCTTTCAGATGCTGCTCGGTTCCAAGCAACTGCTTTTGTTAAATAACATCAAACTGATCTGGCAAATTATCTCAGTTACAGCATTTGCCAGCCTTGTGTTTAAAATCTGTTCTCTGATTTTCAGAAAACTCTTGGCATACTCAATCAAAGCTTAATCCCCTTCTTAAAGCCCCAGCAACTCTTTATGAGAGTAAGTTCTACACTTCATAATGCCTGACTTTGCGTCGAGTTTAACATTTGCCACTGATTAGTGCAGGGGAAAGCTCTCCTGGGCTTGTTTTATGAGAAAACTTCCTAATACATCTTCTCTAGGCTAGGCAATATCTCCATAAGCCTCTTTTCCTGCAGAAGCTAGGCTGTAGTCATCTTTAATCTCTTGACAGGGGAATTTTGTCACCCTTTGTTTCCTATCACCTCTCTCTGAAGCCCTGCCTCCCTCTGCAGGGCTCTGGAGGCCAAGGCTGAAGTCCCTGTTCCAGACCGCCCTGTGGAACACGTGTGTGGCATTACACTCTGCAGCACTGCCAGTTCTCATCCCCTTTGGTACACACACGGTGTGCTTTGGACCTCCAATTCTTCTGCACAGTTAATTCTCCTCAAGGATTCCTTTCCCCGGGAAAGGAACAGGAGTTCCAGCAGAGCTCTGCCCACTGGAGCTCCTCACCCAGGCTGGGGCACGGGCAGCCGCTGCCTTCAGCCACCTGCTATGAGTTCCACAGGCAGCACTGGATGCTTTAATCATTATAATTAACTGATACCCAAGACAAACATTTGGACATGCTTCGAGACATGCTTCAACCTCTCCAATTTATCCACTCCACTAATAATCTGCATCTAAATGTTCTGGGCTCCCTGGTATAAAAAAGCCAGGATCTCCTGGAGAGAGTCCAGAGGAGGGACAGGGATGCTGAAGGGCCTGGAGCATCTCCCCTGGGAGGAAAGGCTGAGGGAGCTGGGGCTGTTCAGCCTGCAGAGAAGAAGCCTGAGAGGGGATCTGATCAGTGTTTATCAATAGCTGAAGGGTGGGACACAGGGGCCATGGGCAGCCTCTGCTCAGTGTCTGTGGGGACAGGACAAGGGGCAATGGGCTCAAGCTGGAGCACAGGGAGTTCCCCCCCAATGTGGGGAAGAACTTCTTCCCAGTGAGGGTGAGGGAGCCCTGGGACAGGCTGCCCAGGGGGTGTGGAGTCTCCTTCTCTGGAGAGATTCCAGCCCTGACCTGTCCTAGGGACCCTGCTTGGGCAGGGGGTTGGACCCCATGGGCTCTGGAGGCCCCTCCCAACCCCTGTGATCTGTGACTCTGTGGAATGTTGTTGGCTACAGCTGTAATTACACAATCTGAGAACATCAGAGACATAACAACACGTAACATAAAGGCAACTCTGGTAAAGATCTGCAGCCAGGCGCAGTGGGGGTTTGTTGGTGGGTTTGCTTTTCCCCCTCAAACACAGATACACCCTCAGGCTTTTAAGTTCCTCCTAGGTGTCAAGGAGAAGTGTCAGTTACTGGCCTTGCACAGATGGGTTATTTGGCCCTTGCCCCATCTCAGTCACTCACTGACAGGTAACTCAGAATAAAGCTCAAGCTGGGAATGGATTTAGAGGAAATTTATCCTTTACTCTCAGTAACTGTTACCTGGAGGAGCAGTTGGCATCCGTATGGAAGGATCTCAAACCCAGCACCTAACAGAATGATCACAGCTTACATAAACAGAGGATTGGGCTGTTTATCTTATTCTGCAGGAATATATGAATCGAAGGTGCTGAGTTCTTGACTCTGCCAGGCTCCTTGTCTCAGCAAGACCTTGGGAAATTAGTCCTGCAGGTGTACTTGGGATGTGAAGAGAACTCCCAGCTCCTGCACAACTCAGCTCTGCATCTGCATTTCACCCTGTGCGAGGACAGGGGAACAAGAAAGGCTTTTACCTTGCCTCTGAGTCCCACTGGGGCTGGCTGAGAGCTTCTGGAGAGCTGCTTTCCACGGGGACATGGTCACTCAATTAAAACGCCCTGGATGAAGACACCTTGATCTTTGAGAATGGTCCCTGAGGAGCTGACTCCCTGATTTCTTTCCCTGCCTCTCTGACGCTCTGAATTCCAACATGCTGATGAGGAACCGGGTGTCTGTCCCAGCCTCTGTTCCCATCTGTGATGGAGCAGCTGGAGCAGCTGGTCCTGTTGGATGTGGTACGCAGGACTGAGGGCTTAGACTGGAAGACCCACCAGTGAGTGCACAGGGGGGCAAAAGAACCCGGAGTCACCCTCAGTCTGTATCAGAACTGGTACACAGCAGATGTTAGGAGCTTCCAGATGGGACAGAAGGATTTGGCTTGGCTTTGTAAAGGGCATACAGCTTGAAACACTAGGGATGTGGACCTGGACATCCCTTGAAGAAGCTCAGAAGCCATAAGAAAGCATGACAGCTCCGATGTGTGACCACCCATGTACAAAGGATCTGGAGGTTCCCAGAAAGGATTTACCTGCTCCTTGTCCCTCACCCCTCCTGAGACCTGGGGGAAGAGCCCTGCCCTGCGGGGAGGACCCAGCAGTAGGGCTAGAAGGGATCAAAAACCCCCTGAAAAATTAGGTCCATGGCACCAGTTCTCTGCACAGGAGACTCTGGGCTTGATCCAAACCTTATTAAATCAGTAACTGTCTCGTGAGTGACTGCAGCAGCCCTGGAACAGGCTCCTAATGAGGACTGGAATTTGCTTTTAAATATTTATATGCATGGAGATATTTATATAATTTTAATCTTGGTTTTGGTGCAGACCAGCCCCCCTGGCTGAGACACAAGGCAGAACGATGCAAATTCAAGTTTGATTTGCTCTGCAGGCCAGCATTGGAGAGATAAAACAGCAAAATCTCTCAGGTAATTGGACAACAGCTGAAACACTCGAGACAAAGGGAATTTCCCTGGAGAACACATTTCTTCCCAGACATGTCAAACTTGGTAGCCCAGGCAAAGCTACTGAGCTAAAGCTTAGCAGGAACCTGTCACATACCCAAACACACTAAAACACCATTCCTGGGTCACTAAAATGAAGCTGTTGAGTTTAACAGTGACACCAAACTACACAAACAGGAGATGACCCAAGCAGCCTCTGCACAGCCACAGAATCACTGACAATAAGGACCAGCCCAGCAGCACCAGCCTGGGCTCCAGAGGCTGAGAATTCACACCCAGATGTGTCTGGAGGGAAAAAAACCCCAAATCTTGCTAAAGCTGGAGGAATAAGGGCGTACAGAAACCTTCAAGGCAAAGAGCCACTTCAGCATCTACTGACCTGTGATCCTTTCCCAGGCTCTGGGCAGCTACTGCTGCCACTGGCATCGAACTGGTAGGAGTGGGATGGGCTGAGGCTGCCCTCTCCCACCAACTTCAGTTTAGAGCCCCCTCCACCAGCTTGGCAAACCTATGACCAAAGATGCTCTGACCCTTCCCCACGCCGCCGGGCCTTGGACGTTTGGTAGACACAGCCAGCATCACACCATGACACACAGTGTCACTGAGGAACACACAGACTCTGACAGCTTATGTGCACTTTGCAATGAGCTAATTCACATCCTTGGAAGAATATTACTTCCAGGCATGGAATCCAGGGTATTGAGAACATTAACAGAGCAGTTCAACTGGGGATCTTCACACTGCAGCCAGGACACCGTGCGATCACCACGCACAGCCTGAGGGCACGGTCTGGTGCTGCTGGCATGTCGACATGTGTGAGACCAGACTCCAAGCATGTTGCACTAACCGTCAGCTCACAGTTGGGTGCTCGTTCAGCACAGCACTTCTGTTCAGCTGCAGCAATTAAATTAGCCCAGAAAACAATACCCCCTTTCACACCCCTTGCTGAATCCCCCCCTCCCAAACGTCACTACTGACCTTTCCTGCAGCTCCTCTCAAGGATTCATGCCCATGACACACATCTGACCATCTACCTGGGACCCTGCACAAGCCTGAGCATCAGCATCACCCCCTGCTCCCACCACCAGCCACTGAAGGGAAGTCATTTGGCTGCTGTTAGTAAGGGATGTGGATGCTTCCTCTGTGTTGTAAGTTTCCCTGAGAAAGGCCCTGCCTGTGTCTGTGGCACCCCTAGACTACTAGGGAAGGTACAGGAGGTGCTCTTCAGACCACAGACCCCACACTTCAAGGATAAACACACAATAATCAATAGTGGTTATGTTCACCTCCTGCGAGGGGATGGCTTACGTGAGCCCAGCCTTCTGTGGGTGCCCTTCCTCCAGGGGACAGGGACAGGTCCCACATGCAGCAGTGAATTTCAGGCCCCTGTGAGGAGCCTTTTCAGCAGGTTCATAGTTTCCATAGATGCACAGATGAAAAAAGCAGATTTCAGCAACCAGGCGGTTTCTTGCCCTAGTTTAACAAGTGCTCAGGCAGAGGAGGTGAGGACAGGCTGGATGAGGTGTGGCACTGGGGTTGCACCCCTAACCAAGCCAGGTCTAATAATGCACCCCACAAGCTGACTGACAGAGCCTGGATCTCTGGTGCTGCGGAGCAGAGGTGAGCCCTGTGCCTGGCCCAGGATCTCCAGCACCTCATCAAGGGCTTGTGGTGGCATCTCACCCCACATCCTACTGAGGGAGGTGAAGTAGGGGCTGAGTAACAGCTCCACCTCTATCCTCACTGATGAAAGGTAGTGAAAACCTGACACAACTCAGCTTTGCAAGAGCAGGTGAGATCCACCACCTGCTGTGGCTCCTGGCCAGGACAGTGCAAGGACAGGAGACCTCCTGGTAAGGATGTGCTGCTTTAGCAGCAACAGAGACCATCTCAGTTGGGGCTGCTTGATAAACACAGCACCAGTGGCTAATAACTCCCTCCCCTTGCAATGGCCACACACATTTGGTTTTGTGGGAAACTGCCTTGAACGAAGATTGTGCTAATTTAAAAGCAGAGTCTACTTAATTACCAGGGGGCTGTTCCATTCCCTGCTGGCTCCTCGCCCCTGCAGCAGGAGCCTCTTACCCTGGGTGCACACCATAATACTCCATCTCCTGGCTTTAACACATCCACAAAGCCACACTTTACTTCCAGGAACGGACAACATTCCTCCTCTTCCTGAGGACCAGAAATTCAGGGAACAGCCAGTGCTGAACACCTGATCGACGAGGCCCATAGATGGCAGGATGGGGCCGTCCAAGGAGCACTCCTCTCACCGGTGCTGTGGGAGGGTCCCCTGCTTCATGTGCAAACCCACACAAACCTGATGCTGGGGACTTTACCATGAACAGCAGATTGCCATTCGTTATTAACTGAGTGGCACCATCCCGCTCTGTGCTGTCCCCACAAGGCTGCTCGTCCTCTTCTACAGCTGCTGGATCTATTATTAATAGCTGGATCTCAGGCACAGCCCACGACTCCCCAGTGAGGGACAGGACACATTGCATCACGTTTGTGGGAGCTGGGATGTTCATGACTTCCCAGACACGAGGTTCTTCCAGAGACTGACCTGGAAATCTGTCCCTGGGACAGAATTGGCTCTGGGTACCCTTCTGTCCTCAGCTCCCAGCCGCAGTGGGGTGGTCCCCAGCCACGGGCGAGCAGCCATACCCCAGGCAAGGTGCCCTCCTGCCCCGAGGCACGGCCAGGAACAGCTCCATTAACCTACCATCTCCTTTTCTCAGCCCATGGCACAGCTGAAGTCAGCTTTTACCTTGTCCTGACATCCCTTTACCTGCTTTATGGCTTTGAGTAAACTCAAGGCTGCCTTTATGGATCACACAAAGCAGGAGTCCTCTCCATACCAGAAGAAACAATCCTTTCTCCAGCACCCTTGAGCTTTGGGTCTGTGCCAGACACAGACAGTGGGATGGGGCATGTGCTTAGGTCTGTCCCAGAGAAAGCTCCCAGCTCTGCACAGCCACGATCATGTTTGTGTGCTGCACAGGGACAGGCAAAGAAACAAAATACCAATTTCCTAACTCTGCTACAAATGCTTTTCTTCCAGAAATCAAGCCCAACAGCAGAGGGAATCAGGCGATGCTGGGCGAGGTGCCAGCTCCTGACAGCAGAGGGGTGCTGAGCGCTCCCACCATTGCTCACGTCACGATGGTGTTTTGATGAACACCCTACACCTTCCCCCCACCCCAAAACCCCCCGTGTCTCTGTGCACCCTCTGCCATTCCCCACGGGAAGGCAGGAGATGTGTGGTGGGGCTCCAGGCCCCGGAGCAGCATCCCTGGCAGCTTGCGCTAATGATGCTACTGCAACGACCCACATCCCGGGCTGCACTGCACCCCAGCAGCTTGAAATACACACCAGAGGAAGACATCAGGGTCTGATTTCTACCATTCACCAAGTAATACGATGATGAAATGATTCCTAACCCCGTATTTGACTATCCAGTGTGGGCACCAGCCCCTGACTGCCAGCGCTTCCCCACGTACCTGGGCTGGCGCATATGCTCAGCCATCGCTGCCAGCAGCACAGAGTGTACGTGGAAGGTTCTCTCTGGGGGCTGAGGGAGCCCATGCCTAATGAACTGCTGCTCTGCAATTTTCATCTTCCTTTCTCTATGTTTTTTTAAGTGACACACTCCCCTGGATCACATTAATGCAAGGAAAAGAACTCCAGTGAATTTTCTCCATTCCAAGCTGAAATCTAGATCAGAGCTCTCTGGAAACCTCTCCCTGTCTTGACTGGATTAAAATAATCATAGTATAAAAATCAGACATCACACCTCAGTCCTTCAAACCCCTGAGCTAACATCCCCCCACGTTTCATTCCATGAGGTCAGGATCAGACCCAGATCTCAGCACTTCCTCTCAGACTCTTCTGCTTTACACGTCCCGTCTCCCTCACGACAAAGAACATCTATTTTTATGATTTGTAACAATGTACTTGATACTGAAACGACATTTTCAACCTCTGCATCTCAAAGTGCTTTTTAAGGACGGCTGCATGGCACGTCAACGATTTACAGCCCATAAAATCCTGGTGGCAACCAAGAGACAGATTCAGCTCTGCTCAAAATTAAACCAAACCTTCGTTTTCCCTTCTCTGAATTGCAAATGCCCCAGTGCCATCTCCCCTGGCAGAATCCTCCTCTGCTTTCTGCTTTAGATAGGTGTAACGTTGTTCTGCTGCCACCACTGGCAGCTCAGCTATGCTAGAGAACAGCCCAGGCGGGCTTCTGCTCTGCTCTGCCCACGATGGCTCTTCCGCAGCGACGCGGAGCGCGCCGGCATCACGTGTTTATGGGAAGAACATGCAGAAGGAAGTTTCACAGCTGGGATTTAAGCCACTGAGAAATCCACATTTCCCCCCAGTTACTCATATCTTTGTGCTGAGCAACGTGTCTCAGGTGTATTCCAGGTTTTGCCTTTCAGTTTCACCACTATTAGAAGAGCTCAGCCCAAAAGTCCAAGTACAAACATCTTCGGATGCTGCCAACAGATACTCAATAAACATGAAATACTTCAAACTCACAGATAAAAATACCTTCCAAGCAGGACACCAGTGAACCATTTGAGGTAACCTTCATCCTAAAAATCTCAGTGCTTTGCTTGTTAAAATACCAATTAGCTTTTCCAAAAGATTTAGCTTCAAGTCCTCTGCGACTTCCCTGCACCAGAGGCCAGTGACTGACAAACTGCCATGTCGGGGGGGCTCTGGAAACCCCCGTTATTCAGCTCGGTCAACCCCTCAAAATGAGCTGAAAACCTTTTTGGCTTTGTTACTACAGTGATGTGTTATCACTACTCCAAGCAGGAAGATTTGTCACCCCAATTCCATCCCCACACCCCGACGGCGGGTTGGGTTTATCCACGGGCTTGCCGCAGATCAGTAACTCCCTGTGCCCCCCAAAACGTGCCACCCCTTCCAGAGCAGAGTCCCCTCTGCAGCACGGAGCGACCATCCAGGCGAGGAACGCAATGGCACTGTGAACCTTGTGCAGAAACTGGGGTGAGGGGGAAGCACAGGACTATTTCCTGGCTCTGGGATGCGCGTCCGAGGAAACAAACCCCGTGAGCGTTTGCCACATGTCCGCGTTACTTACGGTTGAGAGGCAGGCTGGCATTGGTCGTCCCTAGCTTGTTGGCAGCGACACATGTATAGTTGCCAAAATGCTCTTCTGTCACATTGGTAACAGTAAGCAGGGATCTCGTGCTATAATTTTTAATAGTAATTCCTTGTTGCCCATTGATCAGTCTAGAAAGCAAAAAGAAAGGCTCTGTAACTCACGCACTGCATGCAAGCAACCTCTTTTGTCTTGGCTTTTTTCCAAGCACACCCAGGAGACCCAAACACTGTTCTCAAGCTGCCCGTGTCGTCTGTCAGGCAAAAGGATCATGGCGACAGGTCAGAGGGACCATGAGCAGCACTGGAGCCCCGGGGTGTTGAGGGGAACGGTTTCTGCCTGCTCCCTACAGACAACAGGATGTACAGACGGACAGCCAAGGCCCTGCCTGGCCACAGGGCCAGGCATAAACCTGGGCCCAGGGTGCAGACGTTGAGCTGGGCATTAAGCTACCTGCACATCTCAACACCCTATTTGGGACAGTCTGTCTTGGGAAGTCGTTCAGAGAGTTTTTTGGACCTTGGAGATGGTTTGTGCCCTTGGGCACCACCAGCTGAGGGCAGGGGAGGACCAGGCAGCCAGAAAGGTGACTGTGCAGGACTGTGACTGTGGTTTATTTTACAGACCTCTATGGCTACTAATCCGACCTGCAACTGGGAACGATGTGCTACAGCAGCCCCACATCCTGGGGCAGCAACCTGACCTGAAACCAGGTAGCCAAGTGCAGGGAAGAGCCAAAGCCAGGCTCTCTTCACCTGGCTCGGTGCTGCCCAATTTTCATACGGACTGTGCAGGTCTTTTGATGTCACTTCCAAAGCCCTGCCAGGGGCAAAGGAAAGGGATGAGTTTAAATGTTGGTGTTGTAGGCAAACCACATCTGATTGAGCACGGAGGCGAGAAGGCAACCACCTCCTGAAGATACCAGCCACAGCTGATTACTCAGAGTTCATGTATTTCCCGTTGGGAGCAGAGTTCCAGACCAAGTTTACAATCTTTCTTTGGCTTATTGAACAACACTATTGGGTACCCTGGAAGTAAAGGTGGATCTCTAAGCGCTCTGAAACACTTTAAGCCTGTTGCTAACTGCTCTCCTGCACACTGTGGCCTGGACAGTGCCTGTCAGTGCCTCTGCTTCCACCTCCTCACCGGCTGCTGCTGTGAACAGAGGGGGCTTCTCGTCCCTGCGCTGTTAGTGTTGCTGTGAAGGCCTCTGATCTGCTCTGAGCAGCCCGTTGCTGGGGAGAGGACACAGCACATCCAGACACACCCGGTTTTGTGGGGAATATAAAGCACTGGGACTGCAAAGGCCAGTTTGGGGTACAGACTGCAGCTGGAAGAGTCACCAGTTCACCGGGCTGCGAAAGGCAGAAGTTTATCCTTTCTGGATGAACTGCCGATGTCTGTCCCTCCGCTCTCTGCCTCCTTACAGGAAAACCCAGGAGCCCTCTCTGCTCCAAAACACATCCTGCTACGACACCCACAGCCAGTGACAGCATTACCAGCACAGCAGCAACCGGCGCCATGCACAGGGTGCTTGGGGGGCTCAGCAGCTCCAGGTCAGACCCTTCCCAGGGATCCCTTCCCATCAGGAGGGCAGTGCCACCATCCCATCGCCTTCAGGGAGTGAAACTCCTGGCTGCTGTCCCAGGGGATGTCAGGGTACCAGGGAGATGGCTCCACTTCACCTACATCTTCTGCCAACCTGCTGCTTCCAAGCCCTCTCCATCCTTTGGCCCATAGCTGCACTCCAATCTACAGCATCTCTCATACAACTGAGCATAACACACCTTTTTGTCTGGAAAGCAAAGGGGGGTTGGGATCTCTGCCCTCCCCATGTCCCCTGCGAGGCAACATCCTCATCAAAAGCTTTCTCTGTGCCTGCTCGATGAGATCCACTGCCGTCCCCAGGCTGCTGACGGGACGAGTGCTGCGGGTACCAACTCAGATCCCTTCCCCTCCTCCTCTCACTCTCCTCCCCCAGTCCCTGCTCCCACCAGTGAAGGCTGGACCATCCCTCCACATCCCTTCCGAGGGGGTGACATTGGGGACCAGAACTGGGAGCAGAGTGGATGGAATGGGATAGGTGTGCACATCAATAAGCCACCTAATTACCGGACTGAGGGGTCAGCATCAGCACAGACTCAGCAGCTTTGAGGATTGCCTCTGGCAGTCGTGAGGACCAGATGCTTTTACTGCCAAATGAACCGCCCCGTGTGCCGCCCAGCTCCGCTCCCTGACTGCACATGGTGGTTGCTGCTCCTGGGGTTCCACCACGGAGCTTCTGGGGCTGGAGCAGCGTTTTACATTGCGTGCAGCCACCCTACTCATCCCTTCACCTCTGCTGTGTACTGCTGGTTATAAAGGGAAGAGCCATCTCTCTTCCAGAGATTACACCTACACATCCAAAGGAGATCCTGCATCAGTGCCCGCCCCGAGGGGCACCCACCTTTGGTTTCATGTTTGAATACCTCCACGTTATTATAATATATTAAGCCACTATAATGAGTTTTGTCATTTCGAATGTAAGCCTTGTTTGCTTTGTCGAGGATAAGGGAATTAATGTTTTCACACAGGTGACTTTTGGGCTTCTTCCCTGTGCTGGTTTAATTCCTGAGATCTGATTTCTGCATGAACCCTGTAACAACATCCTCCAACGGCTGGGAGTCTCTGGGAGAGCTGGGGAGCCAGCACAGGGAAGCCAGCCTCCTCTCCACTGGGAATCCTTGTGCAGTTTGATGTCTGTAAGATGCTTTTACTATCTCTTCCCCCACACTGCCAGGCCCTCCCCGGCTCAGCTCAGCCCACCCTCCCCAACCCCAGGATCCTCAACTTGGGGTCTGCACAGCCCCGCAGTCTGGAAACTCTGGGTTTGACTCTATGTTAGTTGATGTAACAACAACACAGCTTATGCACCCAAAAGGCTTGTTTCAGACACTGACCACACACTTCAGGCTTCAGATCAACTCCCACCGTTCCTTTGTTCCAAATTTATCAAGATCTTAAAAATAAATCCCCAAACCCAGAGTAACTGCAGTGATGGGATTCTCTGTGCAGAGAGCAGAGCAGGGTGTGCACTCCCAGGACACAGATTTATCCCTGTACTAGACATGCGAATTCTCAACAGGAGCGAGCACAGGCTGCTCTGAAGTACCCATGGAAGCTGAGCCTCTCAGTTTTGCATTAATACAGCCACTGGGCTGTCCAGGGCTCATTCTGTGCTGGGTTTCCATCACCCAGGGGCAGCTCATGCAGGAGGAAAACACCCTGGATACGTCTTTCCCTCTTTCCAGCCAGCGGCAAGGGCTCTGAGACCCCCCGTAACCTCTGAGGCCTGGCCTAGGTGTCAGCCACAGCTTAACGAACAAGGACAGTCTGCTGGATTTAACATCGTGTTCCAGTGGTAAGACAGGACAGGGAGGTATTCCTGTGGGTTCCAGCGAGCCTCAGGTGACACCAACCAGAAACCAGAAGGCACAACTCTGGGGTGCTGAAACGCTCGGCCTAGGCCTCGCTGCCGCGGCACTGAACCCGCCTGAGAGGGGCTGGTCGGTGCTATAAACAGGGGACCATCGTGCTGGCAGCAGCTCACTGAATGCAGAGCCCTGTGATGCTCCATGTTAAATTTAAATATGTAAATTTCAATAAAATCTGTTCCTCTCCAGCTCCCCCCAGCCTGTGTACAATAGATCACACACCCCTGGGAATGAGCTGTGGATTAGTTTCTCCAACGAAAGAAAAACATCTCCTGTCCTGCAGAGTAAAGGTGGATTGCTCCATGTTAGAGAGAGCTCCAGGATACAGCCAGAGTGCCACAGCCACGGCTGCTCTGACCATCCTCACAGCAGCTAGTGCTCCTGAAGGGGAGCAGCTGGCCAGGGAGAAACGAGTGGACAGATGGCTTTCTGTGGAAAACTGTCACTAATATTCTCATGCCAACTCCCAGGATTAATGGGATGTTCGAGCTGAGAAGCCCAGCACACAGAGGCCAGGAAATTCCAGAAGCAGGAAGGTGCGTAAGGGCAGGGACAGCATCCCCTGGCTTTTGCACCATAAACTTGACAGAAACAAGCCCTCAAAATAAGCTAAGGGCTGTAAAACAAACACTGCCATTAAAAAAACCAACCTGCTTGGCCAGTGATCTGCTTTAAAAATAAAAAGACCCTGTGCAGAGGCAGCTGTTGCCATCAAGCAGCACTGGAGGGGAAGCTAGCTATAAATAATATGGAAGCGCAGAGCCAGGTTTTGGGGTTCAAGCAGAGTGTGCTCTCCTGCCCCTCTCCTGGGTGATGTGCAGCCCCTCTGCTCGAGTCTGGGGGCTGCAAACCTCTAGCCTGGACCTCTAATGGCACAAACTGGGTGAAAATGTGTACGTGTTAAGGTCTGACTGAAAGGCTTGTTCATGAAACAACCTTTCCACCCCAACACCCTGAGCAGGGAAATGCATGAAGATGAATTTGAGCCCAAAAATAAAACCTTTTAGTAGACTTTTTCAGCTCCTTTCTGGTTATTATACTTAAAAGGCTGTAATTGCTAAAGTACATATAAATGTTAGGCTCATTACTGCAATTATCACTCTCTCAGCCTGGCCACGGACAGCCTGATTACGCCTTATTTTTGAGCACAGCAGCTAAAACTGTAAGGAAACTGAGAAAAAACCCCTAAAAGCCACACAACACCTCCAAGCACCCTCTCTTTAAAGCTCAGCATGAATTTCGGGACAGGGGGGACAAACCCAGCCCGGCGGCCTCCTGACTCTTCCACCCGGGTCCCCGCGAGCGGGCAGCATCCCCGGCAGCACGAGTGGGTCGGCGAGTGCCGGCTACTTACTTCCTCTCTCCTTTGTACCACTCAAAGACCGGGGCAGGAACTCCTGCACCTTCGCACCGTATCAGTCCGTTCCCTCCAAGCATCACACCGCTGGATTTAAGTTCCTGAATTGTGGGGGCAACTGAAAGAAAAGAATCGTAAAATGGGTATTTGCATCTCGGCACGCGGATCGCCCAGCGGCGCGTCTCCTCGGCCCGCTCCACCTTGCTCTCCTCCTGCCACAGGGATTTTCCAGCTCGATTCACATTTGACCACGTTTTCTTCCAGCTGTGTACAAATTCCACCCCCCCCCAGCAGATTCTGCCACATGCTCTGTGTATCTGGTGTAAAAACTGTACCCCAGACATGAAGCAAGAGCCATCCCATGCTCCAGAAAGCTGGTTTTCCCACTCAGCCACTCAACACCAACATGGCTACTGTAGAGTGGTGAGATGTGTTTAGAACCTGGGAACCTGAAAAAAAAAAGGCATGATGGATGCCCCAACGCTGATGCTGGCTGCGGGGTCCCGCTGGCTTGGCCAGGAGGACCCTGCTGCGGCTGAGGGGCTCAGCAGCACCCTGCGGCACAGGGTCCAGAGCAAAGGGAACGTGGCCAGCACCGCTTGTCTTCTGCAAACACCCCACGAAGTGAAGCCCACCACCTAAAGCCCACCACCTCCGATGGGGTTTGGGTTCTGGCTTTGCATATGAAAAGAAGAAACTTACCTTGGCAGCGATGAGCCATCGGCAAACACCATCACCCGGCGCGGCTTTCCCAGTACGGCACCGGATACAGAGTTGTTTCAGTAAATACATTTTGTCTTTTTATATAGCAAACATTGTAAATAGCAATAAAGATTTCCAGCTTAGAACCACAGATACAAATAAAGATAAAGAGCTGTTGTCACTTCTTCCAGTTGCCAGCGAAAAGCAACCGTAAGCTGAAAATAAAACACAGCGAACTCCTCAGGAAAGATATCACCAAAGGAGAGGCTGAGCAGCCACCGCCTTCTCCCTGGAATTCCTGTTACACTTTCTGTCTTTAAACCATAATTTATGTGCATCATAAAGTCGCTATAAAACCCAAGCCACGAACTTCTAAATAAGAGTCTGTTTGTTTTTCCCGAGCAGTTCTCCAGATGTTGCTTCAAGGTGTTTATGTTCACGTAAAATGCTGACTGCCTCTTGTCTGCTGCCTTCAGCACCTCGCCCAGCACCCAGCGTGGGGGGCAAAGAGACCACAACCCTTCATGGGAACCCTGGACACGTGAGGGAGCAGAGCCAGAGCCAGGCTCCTGGCATGGCAGGTCTCCCCCATGGCTCACCCATCCTTCACCAACACCTTCAGCAGCTGTTTTGCCAGGCACATCAGGCATCATGCAGCTGCCACAGCCCAGGGGAAGCCAACACATCCCCTTAGCACGAGTCTCAACCTTTAAGGAGACCACAAGAGGATGTTTTGGGGGGGATTAAACACAGAACTGGTTCTCCCTCAGATCCTGCCCTGCGCTGGGCAGACAGACCTACTCTGGTTTCCCATGGCTGGTGAACACACCCCCAGCCTTCAGCTCTTCCCAACAATTACACCAAACCAACACAATCCGTAACTCCATTAACTTTCAACCAGTAATGTTCAAATCTGAACTGGATAGCAAACACATAACCACTCTGCAGGAGCACGTCTCTATCAGCTGCAGAGAAAAGAGGCAGGGTTGTTTAATTGCTCCATAAAAATAACAGGGAGATGGAAAGCTCACTCTGCCCTGAGAAACGGAGCAGTCTGTGCAGTCAAGGCATCTGAAAAAGCATCTTTGAGCGAGACTGATCACGTACAGATCTGTGACCCGGCTGCTTTTTGCCTCTGCTCCTCCAGCATCGCGTGGCACCGGCAGCTGCCCGGAGCACCCCAAAGCTCGTGGATCAGCCTGTGTTCTGAAGAGCTCAGAAGAACGACACTAAAGCTGTGCAGGATGAACCACACAAACCAAAAGTTGTGCCAGATAAACCATGCAAAAGCATCACTGGGATGATGGAAAGGAAACAACCGTCTGGTACCGCACAGGCACAGGGTCAGCGAGGCTGCTGAACGCTGGGTACCACCAGCTCGCTGCCCTCCTTACCCTGCCAGGCACTGCTGGGGGAACTGGTCCCCCCGCCTGCCCTAAGCGGGGCCAGTCCAACTCCGATGCTCCCATGGGACCCCTCCATCTAAGGTCTCAAAGCTCCAGGGAGAGCAGCAGCCTGGCTGGACAGCACCACACCAGCACAGACACACACACGATGTACAGACATCCACCTGGCCACGGGATGCACCCTGCTCAATTCAAAACCTGCTCTGGCAACGGTGATACAAAGAGGAGCAAATTGCTCTTTGAAGAGAACTTTTACCCACTTAAACTCTTGCATGTTCCTTCTCTCAGCCTCCTTTATCCAAAGAAACTCAGCCCAAAACCAGCTCGACTCATGGCTCATTCCGGACATCGTGCTTCCCCAAAAGCATGCCTGGTTTGGGGGTGCCTGGAAGCCCTCCAGTTCACCCCCACTTTGCCAGGGTGAGTGTGCCCGACATGGGATGTGGGACTCCCAGGGAGATGCTGCCAGGTGGAGCAGGAAGGCAGAAGTGCTTTGCCAGGGGATGCTGATGTGAAAGGTACCAGTGGTGTTAACAGGCACGGTTTGAGAAAGACAAGCCATTTTAAAGGTATTGCTCGTTTCTCTATCTCCTAAACAAGCCTTACGTAAAATAACAAGGAAGAGCCCCGTGTACGTGGTGCTGATTGCATCCCTGTCAGCAGCACTGGGCTTCTGTGCCTCAGAGCTGTAGGTTTACTCTTCTCCCCATGCTGATCCTTGTTCCATCCTCTCCCACAGCTCCTCCCCGCAGAGCAGAGCACTTAATAAATGCTTCATTTCTGACTTGGAAATAAATTACTGGAGCTTCTTAATATCAGCTTCTCACACGTGTGGAAGTGCTGTGCTGGGAAAGGCTTTTTCGGGTGGGCGCTCAGGACTGGGCTGGACCTTTCGTGTCTGTCAGGGGTAGGGCTCCTCCTGACCCAAAATAGGGATTTATGTGTCCCCACAGAGGGGATTGACACGAGAAGGGTGTGAGTGAGGAGGAGAACCAGAGCTGACACGTACCAGGAGGCAACGCAAGGTGCCACTGCCACTCACTCTGGGTTCAGCCTCATCACACGGGGGTCACCCAAGTCCTGCCCAGCGAAGCACAAGGTGCCTGCACACCCCCGAGCACCATCACGAGCAGAGCTGCTGCTCAAACAGCACAGGACAAGCTCAGCCACCTGCTTCCCCTCCTGCTTTGGAGCACGAGGCAGGACAGGAGCACAGCACAGGGTCAGCCAGAACACCCATGTGATGGTTCAGGGACTCCTGTCCCACAACCAAAGATGCCTCCAGTTGACAAGGCCACTGGCTGAGCTCAGTGCCTGAGCCTGGGGGCAGTGAGCACTACACCACGTGCAGACCCACACCCCAATGCATGCCCCTCCCCTTTAATTGTACCAACTGGGGTTGGACACGATGATCTCTGAGTCCCTTCCAACCCCTACAATTCTGTGAAACAATTCAAGGTTCAATAAATACCCCTATTAGCATCTCCTGTGATGATGCTGAGTACTCATCTCGCTCCATCTCTCCCCCAGGGTGTTAATGAGACACATGAAAACCATCATCACCATCTCCCACCCCTGCAATTCCTTCCTTCCCCCCCCGGTGTCTGCTCAGCAGAGCCCACCAACACGCTCACACAAGGCATTTGTGCTGGGAAACCAAGTTCTACAACTCTCATTCCACCCAGAAAGGACACAGTGCACTGCTGAACCTGCCTTCCTACCCAAATACTTCCCACTTCCTCTCAAATACCTAAAGGGAAGCAAAAGCAGTGCAGGCGACGTGCCGGCGTGCCGCGAGGCACAGGGAGGGGCAGAGCCCCTCCAGCTACAACAGGCTCCTTCTTTTAACACTGTCATGAGCTTCGGGACATTCATGCATATTGGTTATGTTGCCCTAATTACTCATTATAATTCTAATGTGCATTTTATATTTAATTACAATGCTTATAAAGACTTGGTATGGACAGTAAATTATTATAACGAGCACGTGCCCAGCGATGATGAGCTGAATTTATTAACTTTTACTCCGGCATTCAGGGCTAGCAGCTTCCAATCCCACCTTCCTGATGAACCACACTGTCTGATTAAGCTAACATCTTTTGTGGCATTAATTGTAAATGTCAAAAAAGTCCTTTATTTCCCCCGGTTTTCATCAGATTTTAATTTGGCATCCTAAGGCAGCCTTTTGTTAGTGAAGTGGCTCTCTGGGGCGTCAGGAGGAGACTCACAGGTAAGAGCAGGTTTGTGCCTGGGAGAAGCACACGAGTAACTTGCACAGGGTGCTTCAGCAGCAAAGCAAGAAGCCTTTCCCAGAGCAGCTTGTCCTTTACACCATGCACACGGTCTCACAATAGTCTCCACAACTTCATTATCCCAGCTTCTTCGCAGCCACAGCCCTATGCCTGTTCCCTCCCTGCTGCAGCAGCTTCCCGGAGGGCTCTTTGCATCAGGACCTTCCCCAGTGCATGGCAAACTCTGAGACATCCCTTCAGCCATCACTGGCCTCAGTGGCTTATTTTTTTCCCTATCTTTTTGTGATAACTTCTCAAAACCCACCAAGTTCAGAGGGCTCTTGGCTCACACAGACCTGGATTTTATACGCAAACACACGAGGTATCAGTAAGAATCCATGAGGTTCAACTGCATTTCCAAAGGCAACCTGGAACCTCTCCTGTTCCTGTCCTGTTCAGGGTTTAACTTTACAGAGCAGTAATCCTTTCATCACTAACTGATTAAACAATTGTGTGAACTGTGGAGGGTTCTCCAGCATCGCCCGTGTGTAATCTGGCACGTCACAGGGTGCATCACCCAGCACCCCAAAACCCACACCTCCCTGTGGCCTACCTAACAGACTGCACCACATCAGACCCTCACCATCACTGGCACAGTTACTGGTTTGAAAATAAACCCCTCAGTGTCAAGAGGAAGGCTTAAGATCAGCAAGGAATTATGTGGGAGAGAAAAATAGTCACCATCGGCCACACAGAACAAAAGCAGGCTGGCAGCCAGGAGTTCTGAACGGTGCTTTTCAAAGTGTTGAAGACAAAAGAAGAGGAAAACACTCCCCAAAGCCTCCCCAGACCAGTGAAGATCCCCAGGGAGCTACATGAGAAAACACAAGGTGGAAGGACTGCTTCATTTGCCTGTCCACCAGCTTTAATCCTACTGCTCATCCACCCAGCCCTGCTCCTCCCTCCCCAGCTCGGCACACGTACTCACACCCCGTGATGTGATGAGGAGCTGCTCTGGCACAGGATCACAGAGGCTTCTGGGAGCTGCAGGAGATGGCAGCTGAGGGACAGCAGCTCCCAGCACACAGCCATCTGCTCTGTGTCCCTGCACCAGGCAGCACGGTGTCCCTGTGGTCACTACAGAGACCATATCACACCAACCCACTGCTGGGTCCCCTGTGGCCCAGCCCAGGCACAGCTCTCCATCCCTCTGTGAATAACCATGCCCTGCTTCACACAAGCCTTCCCACCACCAGAAACTCCCACTCCAACCAAAACCTTCACCTCCCCAAGCTCCCCGCAGTTGGGAACCTCACGATGTCCATCAGAGCAGCTGGGGGGGGACACCCCCAGTTCCCAGGGGTCTCCAAGCTGGGTCTGTCCAACAGCATCTCCTGAAGCAGGACCCAGCAGACCCTGTGCTGCCAGGTACAGCTGGCCAGCAGCTCGGAGGGGCAGGTGAACAGAGAAATGGGGCACAGACGGTCGGTGCTCGATGTGGCAGGTCAGCTTCAGTCGCTGCAGCTCGGTCCAAACGTAACCCGAGTCTCTGCAGCCACCTCAGTGGGCTCCAGACGAGGACACAGAGATCCACAAGGAGGGAACTTCAGAGTTTTCAAACAGAACCAAGACAAGCACCACGACTTGAAAGCTGAGGGGTGTTAGAGCCAGCTCTTGCCATGAAACCCCACTTCACGTGCCGGCGCTCGCTCGGCTGTGATGTGAGGGAAGAGCTGCCACTGGAACCTTCTCACCAGCAGAGAACAGCCAAGCACCTGCACATACCTGAGGAGAACAGGTAACTCCTCTGCCTCATGGCACAAGATACAGCATCCACAGGACCCAGCCATGCTGCTGACCTTTCTTTGAAATACACAAACCCTGTTAGAACAGGGTTTTAAGAGTGCTGTGCAGCATGCAGGGAGACTGGGAGGCACAACAGAGGGGAAAGGGGGTTTGCTGGGATGTAGGTGACACCCAGACACTGCAGCACTGATGGGCAGTGGATGCAGAGGAGGGCACAGGGGTCTGATGTGCTGTCTGCCTTGCAAGGTAAAGGGCATCTCTGCAACTCAGGAGCATCTTCCCCCAGAGAAGGTGCCCAGGGACAGCCAGGGACAGCTCTTCCCTCGTGGCACAAGCACTGTGGAGGTGGAAGGGGCAGAGCGAGTATCAGCATCCCAGAGCCCTGCTGTGGGGTGGGGATGCTGTCAGACACCCAGTGCTAGTGCAGGAGGAGTTGGTCACCAGCCTGGGTGTGAACAAACACGAGTGCTTTTACTTTGCCATTTCTCTCCCTGTAAGGGGGATAAAAGCAACAGACTCCAGCAACTTCCAGGCAGTGCACAGCGGATCTCTTGGCAGTAAAGCTGAGGAGAAAGTGAATTAAATAAAGCTGGTAGCTCTCCAAGGGAAGGGAGTTTGGAATGAAAATGAAAAACATCTCAGTGTAGGTCAGAACTGCAGCTCAGGTCCCACTGGAAAGGGAGCCAAAGCCCGAGGCAGGGGAGGCAGGCACAGACATCAAGGGTGATGAGAAACCAGGCTGCATGCAGACAGAGTTTAAAACAAGTTTCCCCACTGCTCAGCTCTACCCCAATGGTGCCCAGAGCATTGACACACCTATGGGGTGCATCTCTGCACCCCCACCCTTGAAGCTTGACCCTGCCCAAAACCACAGCACGATCACTAACCAGAGACCTGGACACCAGACAAGCCCTGGTGACCAGACAGGCCCTGGAGACCCACAGCCCTTGGGCCTGACAAGCCTTTGGATGACAGTTTTCTGACTCATTTTGCATCCTCACCATGGGCAGGTTTCTCCCAGCCACGTTCCTCACACCTGCACCTGACGTGCCACGTGTCAAAAGCTGATGAACATCAACACGTGACACCCTCTGCCTTCCCCAGGGATAAGTGGGAATCAGTGACACAATTTGTCACTGATGACCCCACAGTAGCTGTTGCCATCCCCAGGTCACATCCCAGGCACAGACACATCTTGTTACAGTCCCAGCACGTGCCTGGGGACTGGAGACAGGCCAGGTGACCACCAGTTCCCTCTGAACGTTGGTCCCCAGGACCTTGCCCAGCTCTTCTAAGGTCTCAGAAATGAAGTTTCCATTTCTTGCCTTATGCAGACCTTTGATGAAGTTGGCTAAGGTCCCCTGATGCCCTGAGACAACAATTAGCTCACAGCTATGCTCTTACCTGCTGTTGTTTAACATTGTGTGTCACCTTCAGTCCACAGCCCCAGAGTCTCACAGGTGACCAACCTTCCCTTCTCCTGAGATGATGGGGCAGGGAAGCAGGACCTGACACCGTGTGATACTGGGAAGAGGTGCCAGTACCTCCTGGGGACACTCAGCAGACACACTGCTGGTGCAAAGCACCTACTTCACTTATAGGGCAGCGGGGTGGCCTTGGAGAAGCACACAAGTTCGGAGAAGCAGAAGGAATTGGGATTAGTGGAGCTAATAAAGACGATCTCCTGGGATGCACCACATCATTTAATGTGCATGACAGAAGGGGAGAAGGAATAAGCTCTTCCCTATCCCCTTTAAGGACCAGGAAAGTAAGAACAAGCCAAAACTGAAACAAGGGAGACTTGGGTAAGCTGCTGCTGGAAGAGATTGCTCAAGGAGGAGACTGCCCAGGTGCTGCTCCTCTTTCATTTAGACGAAAAGGTTGACAATTCGAATACCAGTGTCTGCATCTGGACAGCAGCACCAGCCTGGCTCCACAGTTCCTCCTCCAGACTGACCAGTTGTGGTCTCTGAGGTCCTGGGATCATCAAGCATCAGAGCAGTGCCTGTAACAGCAAATTCCCGTGCTCATTTCCACAGATCCCAGCGCTGTGTGTGGGGTCACGTGCCCTTTCCAACACAAAGGTTACACTCTTCCCCAGTTCCAGGAGCAATGAACTCTCCAGGCTCTTGCTTACCCTAAAAGTGAGGCAGAGTACTGAAATTTGGATTAGTAATTAATAAAAATAAATAAATTCAAAAGACAGAAGCAGCACCTTTTTCAGACAGCTACCCTGTACCCCTCGGATGTGACCTGACCACACAGAGCACCCCGGGTGCTCCCCCCTCCGATGGCATTTCCAGGACAGAACTCCTCCCTGCTGCACAGCACATGGAAGCATAAGTCGGAGTTAGCGCTGAACAGATTGTTTGGGGTTGCAAAGACAGCAGCTGTCACAGCTTGACAGCTTTCCTGTTAGTGAATCAGCTTCACTGACAGCCCTTTTGATTGAAAACCACTGTTCGCTGACAGTGTGTTATAGCTGATATACATATGTACCTCACCCAGCGAGCTCTAAGAGCTCTGGAAGCTACTGCTCTGCATTAAAGAGAAGTGGAGTTTACATAAAGAGGTTTTGGTTCCCCCCCTGTCCCCAGCAATCGGTGGCAGATGCCAGCTGATGGAGACAGGGTGACCCATGCTGAGATGCGAGGGGCACACACGTACACGCAGCCGAGGTCAAGGGGGGGTGTCCAGCCAAGAGCAGCACTGCCACAGAAGCCCCTCTGGCTCTCAGGAGCTCTCAGGAAGTGCTGGAGATGGGAACAAAGCTCAGAAATTAAGTTATAGGCTAAAACCTCAGTGCAGCTCTGAACTGGGGGTTCCCAGGCCTCCTGCTAGCCCAACACAGGACACTGTCACCATCTTTACACGTGGTGAGCAGCAGGTATTGAAGCATCAGCTGCACAGAGAGGGGGTGGGTGCCCCATCCCTGGGGGTGTTCAAGGCCAGGTTGGCTGGGGCCCTGGGCAACCTTGTGTAGCTCCAGGCCTGGAGGTTGGTGTCCCTGCCTGTGGCAGGGGGTTGGAGCTCTGGGACCCTTGGGGTCCCTCCCAGCCCAGCCCAGGCTGGGATTCTGTGATCCAAAGCGCTGCAGCCCGTGCTGGTTCTCCGGGGAGCAGCGCTGAGAGCAGCCCTGCCTGCAAGGCACTGCAGCTTTCATCCCCAAGCTTGTGCTTGCTCCACAACTCTGAGGTCCAAAAACGGTCACATCAGCCTCAAAATAGTCTGTTTTCATTTGAGAAGAGGCAGAACACACGGAGAGCTGGCTTTATGAGTTATAACGCCTGAAGAACGATGCTGGCAGCTTCCCCTTCCTTTTGTGTCACCAGCACGGGTTTGGTTCCCACGACAGAAGGGGAAGTATCGCTGCCCAGAGCTGCCCCAGTGCCTGCAGCACGCCAGCCAAACTGCACAAGTTATTAAAACCTAATTTAGCAACCTCACCAGGGGACAACAAGTCGTAACAATATCATCAGAGCCCTATCAGGGCCTGGATGCCTGCTTGAGACGCTGAGTGCAGCCAGGGAAGGAGCAGAGGGGGCCCGGTGCCGTGTGGCATCGCGGCTGTACCGTGCACTCTGATGGACAGACTTCTTCTGCTGGACAGATTTCTCTCTCAGAACCATTGAGGGAGCAATGGCTCCCAATGGAGAGAACAAAAATAGATTCAGGGGACTAAGGATGTGGCAGGACTGACATCCCATTCACACTCATCATGACCCCAGTTGACATCACCAGCCACACCCCCTTGAGACCATCACCTCAGAGGCACTGAGCCTGCAAAGCAGAGGGAAGACTACATCACGGCCCAGCAGCAAGGAACACCACAATTACTAGGAGAAATATTGCTTTGCAACATGTTGACTATTAGGAGAAATATTTTAAGTAATTGTTTTTGCTGAAGAGCAATCTGGGCAAGTGAATGCTCCTGGAAGCTGAAGAGCCCTCCATTAATTTTGGCTCTAGTTTGGAGTCTAACACAGCCTGCTGCAGACTTCAAATTGCTTCTTGAAATGCATGAGCTCTTTAGGGATGAGTCATCTTCTATTAAGACTTCAATTTTCCCAAACTGTATTTTAGCTGGTATTTAAATGGATCACCTGGAGGCTGAAGAGCTCGCAGCGGTCCGGAGCCAGAAGCAGCCTCCGCTCCAGGCAGGACTGACTTCCCAGGAGAGCTCCTTCCCAGTCACTACAGACACTTCCTGGCTTTGCATCCCACCCAGTTTGCAGGGGTTAACACCCCACCTGGGGATGGGAAATTCTGGCACCCCCAGAGATGAGAGGGAGTCAGACACTCCCAGTGAGATGAGCACACTCCTGTCGAGCCCAGGAGGAAGGGCTGTGAGAAAGGCAGCTTCAGAGGCATGCAGAATCTTACTTGGACTTTAAAACAACAGCACAAGCAGACAAGTCAGCAGAAGTTGTACAACCCCCAGCTCCATTCATTAATATTTCCCACCTGCGAATTCCTGAGCCAGCCCCAGCAGCCTGGAGCTGCTGCACCCTGCATCCTGCCTGTGCCCTGGCCAGCAGCAGCACATCCTTCCCAGCATCTCTCACCCACGTTAGGGGACCTTGCCATGGTTGCCCTGTTCTCTGCTGCAGCACAGGCTCCCAGAGATGCAGAAGCATCGTGAAGAACACTTGCTGGTACACAGGGACCTGCAGCCACTGGCAGAGTGAAAGGGCGGTTGGACCCGATAATCTCTCAGGGTCCCTTCCAACCCCTAGGATTCTGTGTGCAAATTACTACAGGAATTTCTACTCCAAGGACTCATTTTCCTGGGGGAAAGGAACAGAGATTACTTCCAAACAGGTCATCGTGGCAGGCCTCAGAGTGAACCACTGCAGAAGTGACAAGTGACCAGCAGCACCCACAGGCTTCTGAAACAACAGAATCCAGATGGCAACAGCAACCTTTGAACAGCCAGGCCAGACACAGTGTCCCAGGTGTGCTTGAAGGGATCTGTTTGCACCTGCTTTAAGGGGTCCCCAACTCCTCAACCCAGCTCACAGCTGGGTGCTGGAGATGCTCCTCACACAGCCAAGGGAGAGCACTTGGTGTTCTTAACTCCAAAGTCCCTTCCCATCCAAAGCAAAGCTGGTCCCAGCCTGGAGCAGCATCTCCTCTGCCACCCCTGGAGCTGAGCAGCATCCATGTCCTGCAGCCTCCACGCCACCGGTCAGCCCGAGATCTTCATGGCACAGAGAGGCAGCTGGCTTGACAGGCTGCTGTCCCTACACGTCTGTGCTGGCTAACGTGGGATGCAGCTCCCCCAAAATCACTTTGGGGGGGGGGAACCCAACGAGCAAAACCAGCAGAAGCTTGACAGAGTTAGGCTGAGATTTTCTCTAAGCTGAAAAACACTCTCCTCTGTCAGAGGGACGTCCTGATACTCTTCAAACACGAGCTCTCCTCTCACGCTGCCAAGCCCGTGCTGATGTGCTGGGGCAGCACAGTGCCAGCTACATGAAGGAGCATTATAATCCAGTTTGTCACGCTCCAATATGAGCGCCACTCTCCAGAAAGATGCAGTAACTCTGCAGCAGTTTGCAGACCTCAGAGTAAACTATTGCACCGCCCAAAGAAATCAATGTTAATTTAGGAGCCAAATTGCACTCGAGTCGCAGGCTCGAGCTGTATTGTTTTAATCTGACTCCTGAAGCCTTAATAAAAATACCTGAAGGACATGAAATAACAAACATCACTTTCAGAAGAGGTCTCTTTCCCCAGCAGCAAGGGATTTTCTTCACATCGACCACGTTCTTCCCCCACCCCATCAGTGGAGATGGCGCTAACGAGACCACCAGTCTGTACCAAATGGGTAGAAGCCTCTCATTAGGCATCACTATGAGACAGGACATCGTGTGAGTCATACAGGGGATCTCACCCATGAGAACAGCATGCAAATTAAGTAAATAAGAAGTCTAATGATGAGCAAAACCAATAAACACCCCCTCAGTAAGCAAGCCCCAGCTCTGATTACACCGGGCACGTCAAAGTCTCCATTTTACAGGACAGCAGAAGACTCCTGAGAGCTCTTGATCCTACACAAAGGTCCCGACCCTGCTCCTATTTGGTTGAGTCTCAGCTGAAGTACTCTGCTAGCAGCTCCTCCCTGGGTGCCTGGCCCCACAGACAAACTCTGCCACTCACATCACAAGCCACGTTCCCATCGCCGCCAGCAGCTCGTCTCTCCCAGCCAGAGTGGGCGGCTCCCTCCTCTGAGATATTTCACCCAGCCATATGAAACCTAATTACAGCATTATTGCTCCACTCTGGGCTGCATTGTGTGCTGCTGGAGAGATGTCCTCTTCATTGCCCCTCCAAAGGCCTGCCTTTGTCTTCTTAATTGCAACAGCAGCTCGGGTAGGAGTTGCAGCCAGTGCCCCAGAGCATCTGCACAGCGCAGGAGCTGGTGCTTTGAACTGGGTTAATATTCAGCAATAAAAGGGAAAGAGTCAAGAGATGGTCTCCATGGACTAACAGTTCTGTCCTCCCCCACTGGTGTCACTCCTTCCAGAAGCTATCCCACCAATCCATCGTGGAGCAGTGCTATTCTCACCCTTCCCAGTGTTCATACAGCTCCAGCTGGGACCTCCTGCAGCAGCTTTGCAGGTGGGAAGCAGCAGAGGGAGGACACCATCCCTTCCCCAGGTCTGCAGCAGGTAGGACAAAGCTTCTGCCCAAAGCAAGCAGAACACTTCAGGGACATGAGGCAGCCTGACATGATGCTTTGAACACAGCTGATGCCTGGGCAGGGGTATCTCCTGCTCTTGCAGACCCACCACACAAGTCCATGGTGTGCACCTTCCCCCCCCCCCTCGCCCTGGTGAGACCCCACCTGGAATGTGGTGTTCAGATCTGGGCCCTTCAGTTTAAGGAGGACAGAGAGCTCCTCCAGCACAGGGCCACCAAGATGGAGGGAGTGGAACTCCTTCCTTATCAGGAGAGACTGAGGGAGCTGGCCTCTTTAGCCCAGGAAAGAGGAGACTGAGGGGTGACTTCACAAATGTCTATAAATACATCAGGAGGACAGAGCCAGGCTCTTCTCAGGGATGGCAACGATAGGTTGATGATGTCCATCTGGCTGAGGTTCATATGTTTAAAGCTGTAACATGTAGGTCAGTCTCTAATCCTAATCTAAGGATTCCCTGATCCCACAGTACCAGAGAGCAGCTGGCAGCTGCTGAGCAGCCCCAGTTCCCCCCAGCCATTGAGAGGTACATGTGCACGGAGCCTCTGCAGAGCAACCATCAAAGTGACACCTGGAGAAGCTAAAGACTAAACCCCACAGGAACACATCCAGGAGGGTTTGGATGTCTCCAGAGAAGGAGACTCCCCAGCCTCTC